>NC_080849.1:31995898-32712148 GCF_030435755.1 Ochotona princeps | reverse complement strand
TGTCATTTAGCCAAGAACTCAATGCAGGTCTTGCATTTGGGTAGCAGAAGCCCAATGCCCTGAGATATGACCTCCATCATTACAGCCTTTCAGTCTTCCTCAGCTAGAAGCCAGTCACGAGCCAGAGCTGGGAATTCAGCAACTTTACCATCTTAACAGGCGTCTCAGCCATTGGGCTGAACATTTCTTATACAATTACATTCTCAATTTACTATTTACTTAAATTTCAAAAACAATGATCTGAGAGTAAGAGTTTAGCCTCCTGCTTAAGATAGCCACAAATTATCTACCATTGGCTTCTGCTTCTGGCTTAAACAGCCAGATTCCGAGAAGCAGAGATAAGAGCTCAAGTGGCTGGGTTTCTGTCCCATCCTCCTACCCTTTTCAAACACCTGGATTGAGTTCCCAGCTCCTATCTTGTGTGAGGAGCCAGGCAATGGGAGTTCTCTCTCTCTTTTCCTCTCTACATGTCTCTCTGCCTCTCAAATAAATAAAAATCTGAAGGATAATAAGATGATCCAGAAACTTAATTCTTACCTGATCATTTAATTGCCGAATTGTTTTCTCTATATGTGGTAAAAGGCCTCGAAATGTAAACTCTTGTATAAACTGTCGAATTCTATCATGATCAGTAAGTGTCAAGCATGCACCATGAATTATTGCAGTATTTGCTTTCTTTATCTCATTTAATGATGAAGCCAATTTCTTGTGATCTGGATCATCAACACTGTTAGAAGGATCACTGGATTGGTCCAACTGAAGTGGATGAGCTCTAAAGTTATTTGGTAAGCCATCTACTGAAAAACAGATCTTTCTTTTACTGTTAGCACACAATAGAAAATTATGATACTACCACCATACTGCCAAAGAAAAAAAGTCAGAATCCTTTATTTTTCTGAATATCACAGAAAACAGACACAATAACATCAACATTTTCCCCTTTAAAACTAAAGTGTCTAAAGTGAATCTTACCAGTTAACAGAAATGTTCATATTAATGTAATCAGAAAAGTTTCTGAATAAATTATTTTTAAATGGTACAGCTAAGCCATAAGAAAATTCACAACAAAAAAAAATGCAGTCATCAATACCAAAACTGCAACTTTAAATACAAATAAAAGTCTGATAATCACACAAATTTGAACCACAAATGCTGTATTACATCCTCCCTTGTTTATTTTACATTTTTAAAAAGAAACCTGACATTACTCATATAAAATTTTGAATGACAAAAAGTCAAATTCAAATGACTCAATAAAATCTTCAGAAGAAAAGCTAACCTTCCCATTATCTTTTTGTTACAAAAATTCCCCCACATCTTTTATCTAAAAACGTTAACACTCTTTGACAACAGTGTGCATCTTCAATCAAAAGAGAACTTAGAGAAAATATTAAGACCTTTGACTTCGTTATCTAATCCATCCAATGAAAGCAAGTTACTATCAGAATTCTTATGTGAAGTTATGGTATAAGGGCCATCTTCATATGATTCCTATCAAAATAAAATAAGAAAGCATTAGCAATATTTAACCACAGTTGAGATCCCACCAAATCCATCAATAACCATGGTTGCTCTTTCAATTGCTAGCCTCCTTTATTTGCTATAGCAACTCACGTAAACCTTTAAATTCTTACCTACTTCTACATATGTTATTCTGCCGTTTCAACTCATATCTACTGGTAATCAAATTGCCTTTCATATCCACTCTACCACCCTAATTCTTCTGAACTCAAAATATCTGTTTACATACACACATGCTTATCATATATAAACACAAGTATTCAATAGGAACATAAATTTCCTTATGAATCTTACGGAAGGATAATGCCAAGAAATACAAAATGCTAGAAACAAGCAGCAAAGGAAAAAGGAGTTGGCTATGGAAATCTCTAGGGTCACAGATACAGTGCTCACAGGCTGAATTCTGGATATATCAAGTGTTTCAGAAAAATAACCAACATATAACTTGTACAATGTACAAAATTTATTCACATAAACACATAAGTCTCACAATCAACACAGAATATTTAAACTAAAAATATTCAGACTACTCCATGAGACTAGTAAATAGAAGGTATTAGTCTGAGCATCACACCTTAAACGAAACATAAACTAGAATTTAGTAAGAAAGTGACCAGGACAAAGGACAATCAAACCATTCCTAACAGTGAAAGAAACTAGTATATTTAATCTGGAAAAATATAAAAGGAAATACAGCAGCTATTCTTTTATATTTTGAAGACTGTCTAAATGGAAACCTGATGTCTATCCCTGTCAAAAGAGCACTGAGTAAAAGTAAAGAAGAAAATGTATAGTTTCTCTTCAAGCTGATCAGACACAGACTGGGTCACATAAGAAGACAGTAAATGCCATTATTAGATGAAATAGACATACACAGGTTAAAGGCAACTAATACAATAGGGGTTAGATTTGATAACCTTCAAACTGCCATCAAACCCTGAGCACCTAGGAATCTATTGTTATATAGAATTTCCAACATCTGAGGCGTCTGTTAAAAGTTCTCAAATTAGAGGGAATGGCATTGCAGCACAGCAAGTTAAGCTGTCACTTGCAATTCTGGTATCCCATACTGGAGTACTGGTTCAAGTCCCAGCTGTTCTGCCTATGATCCAGCTTTCTGTTAATGCACCTAGGAAAGCAACAAAAGATAGCCCAAGCGCTTGGGCCTCTGTCACCCATGGGGAAAACCAGGGTGGAGTTCCCAGCTCTTAGTTTTTTTTCTGGCCCAGTACTTGGATATTGTAGACATTTGGGGAGTAAATAAGCAGATGAAAAAAATCTGCCCTCAATCCTTTCAAATGAATAAAAAATAAATCTTTCCTGAAAAAAAAAAAAAAATTCATCAAGCTTGATAATCTAATTTATATTTCTCCTCATGTCTTTAGACTAAATTAAATTTTTCAGTATTATTTGTACATCTGAATGGACCTGTAACACTATTAAAAATGATAAAGCTTTCTCATAACCAACTGGTTCTTCTTTGCTCAGATTTATCCCAAGCATAATCTTAAATAAATAAACAAACAATCATCTCAATGCTAAAGTGAATAAAATACCAGGATAACACAATGTCTAGATTAAAATTCTACATGTAAAAAAAACTAAGGTAAATAAACAGATTGTTAATATATTAACTTCAGAAGTCGTATAATTTATTATAATTGATATTTTAAAACAATTATCACATAAAGAGGACATAAAGTAGCTTAGCTACATAAAACATATTTTAAAATTCTTTCTTTCTTGATTATCTGAACTAAGCATTAAAACTTGGCATTTGACTTTTACCAAATGTCATGTAACTGTACCTCAAGTGTTTGACAGAATGTGAAATAGTATACCCACCCACTTCAGCAAACAACCAACAACCAACAATTAACATTAATCTAAAACTCCAAATTAAGAAAGGAAGAAACAACACTTCCTGGAAATCAGAAAGGAAGGAAATCAAAAGAAAGTTAGGGAAAAAAGCCCACCCACCTAAAAAGTATGAGCTCCAAAAGGTGGCCATAAGAACAGCATGTTGGAATGTAGGAAGGCAACCCCAGAGCATGTGGATAATAGAGAATTGACTGTAAGCATTCATAAGGAATTAAATGGACAAGTCAAAAATTCTATTTTCTACATGTATAGCTGATCTAACTTAATTTTTAATGTGTAATTCACTTATCTTCTTTTCAGAGAAAGATCAATTAACACTGATACTATATACCTGAAAATAGTAATCATAAGGGGTTACTGAGGCTAAAAAAAAGCTAAAAACAGCTTTTGAACTACTGACTGAAGAGATCACAGCTGAGACATCAAACTAGCCAAGAGTCACAAAACAAAGATTTCTGTTTGTAATAGTTAAACCAAGACCTAAAATTTCTATAGGGATACGATTACATCATAAAACTGAAATTCAGCCTTTGTGGTTTGCTTCATTGTAGTTTTTCACATATACCTGGTTTTGAATACTATTTTTCTGGAGATACTGACTCCAAGGATCTGGTATCTGTTCATCTGATGCTTGATTAGATGTTCGAGAATTAATTTTAAGTAAATAGCAACCCTGAGTTCCATATTTTTGTTTCATTTCTTCATAAATTAATTCAGCTCTAAGAAAGAAAAAGAGGATAGAAGTTTGCGCTACCTAGTGAAACACCTTAGCTCTTACACAATAATAAATCCTAAGAATACAAAAACAATCCTCAAAAGAGAACAATAAACTTTTAAAAAATTTAAAAATCAAAACAAAAGTCACAATCCTAACAGAAATTTAGCCAACCTGGTTATCAGCTGAAACAAAGATACTGAAATATGCTGCAAGAAGAATAATTCTACAAGACATTTATATGTTATTCAAAAACAAAGTTTTGGTGGTTGAGCTAATTCAGAGGAGACTCAGAAATCAAAACCAGTTTCTTTACAGCAGACCACCTCCAAGCCTCCCACCTGCTAATGTGCAGCGTGAATTTCAAATAACAGCTTCAAACTGACAGATCAGGAAACCTGCATCTCTCAATAACATGAACTAGTTCTTCAAAATATATGATTTTGGAAGTCTTGGCTTAGAGAAAAGTTATCAATAAATATAACTGCTGAGACAAGTACAGCTCCAAGAAACTTACAAAATAAAATAGGACAGACAGCTCAAAGAAGAACAGAGAGGAAACTGAGCAAAAACAGCGAAAACATTTTAAATAAAAAATCCATTTTTTCTTGCAAAACTTACAGTAGCTGGATCCATAAGCTGCATCTGATATAATAAAAATTTTTATTGCCATATGTAAAAGTAATAACTAAATTTGCTAGCTCTGTGGGAGACAATTTAAATGAAAATACACCATAAAGTGTATTTTGGTTCAAACAGGGACCCTATTTTAAATGGGTATTTTCCAGTTAGTGACCCATCAAGTGTGAAACAAAAACATAAAAAATCCTAAAGCACATACAAATGTAAATGCTAACACTACAGAAGTAACACTCCTGTCGACCAACATCTTACTACACATTATAATTTAATTCTAGGGTAAAAAATAATTTCAAAATTTTGCATGAAGATAGAACTACATGTGTGCACAGATACACACACTAAGGAACAATAAACCATACTCCTACTCATTTTAACAATGATGTTGAACTTAAGAACCACTGATAATTACTCGAACTAACATCCAAATATCCTTGTTACAACCATTCAATATGCAAGACAGATGCCATATTCAACAGAGAGAAAATCATTTTAAAAGTCAATTCAAATTACTTCTGTTTATACAGTGTACTTTATCCAAAAGGTTATGGATATTCCAAGAAATCATAAAGATTAATTCCCAGAGTAACTATTTGGGTCTGTAGACAAAAATCAGGAAGATGATAGTTTGTGCTAATGAAACTTGTATTATTAAATTACATTTACTTAAATTGTACTGTGACATCAGAATAATTTGAAACAAAAGATTAATCTGATACACACATTGAATCAAAAGTCAAAATAAATTTTTAAGATATTAAAAAAATTTGCTTTTAATTTTCACTTCAGTTTTCAACATTTTCTTAAAATAATTTAGTCATGAATACGAAAGTAAAAACTGTAGAAAATCACAAATGTCAAACATTAAAGGGAAGATAAGAAATGTTTTTGAGACTGAAAAACATCAAAGGTAAAAATATAAAGTGACAAGAAACTGACGAAAAAGTGCCTTAGCAAGTCAAGTTGTGAAAGTTAAACGAAATTCACCAGAAAAAAAAAAGAGAATTAGTTTTACATAAAATAAGAAATAACAGCAAAAACTTATAGATGTAAAATGGTAAATTCTTTTATACAAAGACTGACTACAGCTACATATTGAAAACTTTGAAGCACATGAAATCTAACATAAAATGATTTAGCTGTTGAATGCAACTACAGGAAATCAGACAAGGTTAAATGAAAAAAAATCTTTTTCTAAAGTTGTTTTTTTATTACACAGAATAAATTTTATGCATTCTATAGGTAAAGTCTGACAGACTCACAATAAATTGTTGTACTCTTAGATGAAAAATAAATCTAAAATGTTCAAATTAATGTTAGGTTTTTAAGTTTAAAATGTGAACTAAAAAAAAAAGAAAAAACTTACCTCTGTTCATCTCCTGAACTTACATCATGTAAAAGTACATAATATTTAAGTGTGTTTGGTATAAACCATTTGGGGTAGGAATAATCATTATTGTGTTGAATTCGATGCTGCTCTTGCGACAATTTTGAAAATTGTTCCATAGGTTCAGTGTCACTAGATGATGCCACTAACATACCTTGTAAGCCATATTATTAAGGCAATTAACGATTATTATACTTGTGGATAAACAGTATGTTAGTAGGATAAACTTTCAAAAGATAATTTTTTCAGCTAAAAAAAATCTGATTTCCTAAACTTTCCCTGCAAGCACAGTGCAATTTCTCCAAACTCCAAAGTAATTCTAAGTTCTAAAACTTAAATATTATTTTGCTGACAGTTTTTAAAAACTCAATAAAGAAATCCATAAAAATTAAAATGGGCAATATCAAAACTATAGAACTATCAACAAAAATGAACAAGTGTTGGATCCTACTCATCTTCCATCCTCCCAAGTGCAGTTTCATACCGATTTCTTAGCTTTTCTCTGCAACCTCAAGGAAGAAAACTAAAATATAAAAATTTTCAACAAGGAAAAGGGTTATTAAAATACAGGAAACTGTCTACATCTGAGCTCTAGAATAACCAATTAATTCTCAAGCAACAAGCAAATGCAGTTAAGAGGGACATTACCTCTATAGGATGACTTTAAAATCTTTTCAATAAACTAAAACTATAAGGAGATAAGTCCTTAAAAGTCCTATAACGGGAGCTAGCACCATGACATAGTAGGTTAAGCTTCATCCTGCAGTGCCAGGGACCCATTTGGGCACCAGTTTGAGTCCTGGCTTTTCCACTCGCAATCCAGCTCCCTGGCTTGCGGCCTGGGAAAGCAAGAGGATGGCCCTAGTGGGGTCCCCTGCACCCACATGGAAGACCCCACAAGCTCCAGGCTCGTGGCTTAGGACTGGCCCAGCTTCAGCTGTTGTGGTCATTCGGGAAGTAAACCAGCAGATGGAAGACCTTGTGTCCTCTGTCTCCTCTCTGAAAATTTGCCTTTCAAATAAAAATAAATCTTCAAAAACGTAAGAATCTTATAATAAAAATTTCGTTCCAGAAGTATCTAGAATGTCATTTTAAAAAACAAAAATTTACATTATCATTTTTTAAAAATCTCTGGTCTCCACATCCCAACAATTTTGCATTACTCAACTATTTCTGATTAACAATGTCATTAACATCTGATTTAAAGAAACAAAGGTCAAAGGATACATGCTAAATAGTGGTTCAGAAATTCATGGTCTGATGCAGGCATTGACTGAAGAAAGGTCTCTCTATAAGACTCAAACCATGGAGTAGTAGCTAAAAGTAACATAAAACAGTTAAAATTCCTCAATAAGAACAATTTAACACAAAATCTCAAGTCCATTTCCTAAAAAGTATGAAATGTCTGGCTTTGAACATGCTGGCATGAACCAGCATGTTGTACTGCATGACAAGTTAAATACATGAAATAAACTCTTATATGTGTATATGTTTATGCAATTCTCATAATATAGCCATATTAAAAGCATAAAAACAGTTGAACTATTCCCAAACCTATACCCATCTATATACTCAAAATACCACTAAAGCTTTCTGATCTTTCTCATAAGTTGATCCTATTCATAATGATATGCCTTTAGCAGAGTGGTTCTCAACTAAAGCAGATTTTATTTTCCAGGAAATATTTGGCAATGGTATGGAGATATTTCAGGCCGTCATAAAGCAGGAAAGGGACACTACCGGAACCCAGGCACACAACTCAGTGAAATGCAAACCATACAATACACTGTGGAAGACAGTCTCCCAAAACAAAAGATTTTTTGTGTCTCAAAATGTCAATATTGCTACAGTTGTCAAACCCATTACCTAATTAACACAACAACAACACCCGTTTACATAGAATCTCAAAAGATACTTACCTTACAATCAAAAAACATTTTTTGTATGTATACATGATTAAGTGAGTGAACTCTCTTTGCTTCATGCTAAGCATTTTACAACTATCTGTTTCATTTGCATTCATGTAAACGGACTCATTTCACTGTACTGGGGCAGATTATCTACACCACAGCTTTCCTCAAGGACATTTCTGGCTATTTACACTAATTACAAAATCTTATGACCTTTTATTTTCATCTTAAATTAGTTGAAAACACAGCAACTATTTCTTCTGCTTGCATTTTGGCACTATATTATAAGACCAGAATAGCTGATGAAAAAAGCCATACATTTATATATTTTAACATGGTATTCTGGTATCATAGTGACCTGGTTCCTAATATACAAAAGTTACTAGTTACAACAAACATCTTATGAGAATGATCAAGATACTGTAGTCATATTAAGAGTTTTATAATACAACATGCAATAATTTTGCGTTATAATAACAACTTTAGTTCACTGCTACAGAATAGGAAAAATGTTGGAATAACCTACAACATAGCAAAAATGGGAGAATAAATGACATACAGTATCAATAATATGAAATTAATTTTCTCACAAACTTTTAAGATTTATTTTTATTTATTTGAAAGGCACAGTTACAGAGAAAAAGCAGGAGGGAGAAAGAGACCAAGATTTTCCATTTCCCAGTTCATTCCCCAAATGGTTTCAATGGCCAGGGCTGGGCCAGAAGGAAGCCAGGAGCATTTACCCAGATCTCCCACATGGGTACAGGAGCCCAAGGACTTGAGCCATCTTTCTCTGCTTTCCCAGGCACATTAGCTAGGAGCTGGACCAGAGGTGGAGCAGTTGGGACGCAAAACCTGCGTCCATATAGGATATCAATGACCCAAACAGAAGTATTATGTGCTATGATACAATGCCAACCCCTCTCATAAACTTTTAAATCAGCCCAAAATTGCCTCTACTTGAAAATTAATGCATATTTTATTTAGTGTTATTAACATAAAAAGAAAAAGAACATATGAAAATTTTGGTTAAATAAGACATAGAGATGAGGAAATGATTATTTTTTATCTATTTTGGGCTATTTTTCTCTATACTCTGTTGTTTCAATGCTGCCTAAATTTAACAAATACAGGTGAGGGGTCTGTCATGTAGATGCAAGTGGGGAATAGTAGGTGTTCTTTCAAATATTTGCACGTAAAAGAGACTAGAAAACCCTGTGGCCATCAGGAAGACTGGCTAAGCAATGTATGGTACACCACGCAGTCATAAGGAAAAAGGGAGAAATCTTCACATAATGCTGAGAAGTTCTCTGCTATATTTGGACATTTAAAAAGCAACAACAGAAGAGTATGAATTTGTGTGTAAGAAAAGGAGAAAAACAAGAAGTTTTCAAATGCATTTGCTTATGCTTTCAAAGAGAATAAACAGAAAGGTTTAAAGCTGATTGATCTAACAGTCCGCATAAGGAGAGGAATGAGAAAGGCAAAGGCTGATGGATAGGTGCTGGATCTCTCCGTACCTTGTTCACAGTTCTTTGCAATATAAATAAATACACAATAAAGAGAAAACTTTTAAAAATGCACACACACATGTTCTTAAATGAAATAACTTCTTAAACACTGCTGTGGAAACTGGGCACTCAACTAAGAATATAAGGAATAAAAATATATCCAATTGGCTTTCATCAATTTAGACAGGTTACATTTCTGTTCAAAGATTAAATTTTCGGGCCCAGCACCGTGGGCTAGCGGCTAAAGTCCCCGCCTTGAACGTACCAGGATCCAATATGGGCTCCGGTTCTAATCCCGGCAGCTCCACTTCCCATCCAGCTCCCTGCTTGTGACCTGAGAAGGCAGTTGAGGACAGCCCAAGGCCATGGACACTGCACTCGCATGGGAGACCTGGAGGAAATTCCTGGATCCTGATTCCGGAGTGGCACAGCACCAGCTATTGTGCTCACTTGGGGAGTGAATCATCGGATGGAAGATCTTCCTCTCTTTCTCTCCTCCTCTCTGTATATCTGACTTTGTAATAAAAACAAATAAATCTTAAAAAAAAAAAAAAACAAGAAAGGTTAAATTTTCTCTTCAGTTACATGTCTCCCTGAAGGGCTACACAGGAAACCTTTCTTGAAATGTGTTCAACAGCAGTACTGAAAATGCATCCTTCAAAGCAAATGACATTTTTGTCCAAAGAGAGCAAAACTATAATTTTGAAAATCTTTGTGTTAACAGAAGACTTTAACATTTAATGACCACCCTCTTCCCCTCAAAATCTTCTTGCACATACTGGGATAAAATCATGACTTTGCTCATATTCAGAATTGATCAAAGTATGCTGACTCATTAATAGTAAAAATTAAAAATTAATAGTAAAAATTAAAAAGCATTCTTTATCTGTACATACCAATGACTTATTAATCTCCAAAGAGTATTCTTTTTAATGAGATTTTATTCAAGATTACAAAAGACAAGTTGAAAAGAGATAACTGAAAGCAACATGGAAGAGGCTGAAGAAAAATTTCTCTTCTGGTATGTAATTTATCCTAATCACTTGGAATTCTTTTTTCTTAAAGATTTATTTATTTTATGTATATATACATTTGAAAGGCAGTTACAGAAACAGCAAGGGACAGAAATACTAGTCTTCAGTCTCCTTGTTCGCTCCCCAAATGGTCACAACAATCTGAGCTGGGCCAGGCCTCCATCCAGACTTTCCATGTAGGGGGAAGGGGTCCGAATCACCTACAGCTTTCCCAGGTGCATCAGCATGAGCTGGATCAGAAGAGAAACAACCACGACCCACTGCAATGTTGGATGCCAGAGTTCCAAGCTGTGGCTTCAGCCACTGTGCCACAAAGACAGTCCCTAAATAAAACATTTTAAGAAAGATTTCAACTGGAGTTAGTGTTGCAGCATAGCACGTTAATGAACCAACTGCAATACCAGCATCTTACATGAGTAATGGTTCAAGTCCTGGATGCCCCACTTCCAATAAAATCCCCTGCTAATGTTTCTGGTAAGACAAAAGAAGATGATTTGTGTGCTTGGGCCCGTCACCCACATGGAAGACCCTAGTGAGGTTCAGACTCCTGCCTTCAACCTGACCGAGCCCAGACATTCGGAGAGTGAATCAGTGAATGGAAGATTTCTATTTTTCACTCTGTTTTGTTGTTGTTATTTTTGTTTGTTTTATTTTGTTTTTCTAATAATAATAAAACAGTGCCTAGCATGATGACTCAGTGGCTAACTCCTCACCCTGCATACATGAGGACCTCATGTGAGTGCCAAACCATGTCCCAGCTACCCCACTTCCCATCCAGCTCCCAACTAGAAGCCTGGCAAAGCAGCGGAGGATAGCCAAAAGCTTTGGGACCCTACACCTGAGTGGGAGAAACTCCAGGCTCCTGGCTAAAATTAGTTTCTCAGAACCAATCATGACTACATTGTTCTTAGGAACTTTCCACCCAATGACTTTAATAGGCTGTTTAAAAATAAATAAGTAGTTTCTTAGGTTCTTAACAACTACAAAAGAAACTAGAAGAAAGAGAATCAAATTTTAGGAAAATAAATTTAGTAATATATTCAGTCAAAATCAATCAAATACATAGAATAATTTTATACTTCTGAGTGGTTCTACTTATACATCCTTTCTCAGGAAGTTACACTGTAGATGTCCTTCACATGCGTGCATGCACACACACACATACACACACACACACACACAGAAATGAATGAAAGACTACGACTACAGAGAAGAGAAGAAAAGAAATTCTGATAGTAGCTGCGGAGCAAGTTTTAGAGTAATCAGTCCAAATATGGAGAACAGTGCTTCTCAACTTTTATTTCATTTTCTTCCCCAAGTGAACATTTTTAAGACTTCTTTCTGGGGCCAGCTACCAGAAAAGCAAGTACAGCAAGTCCAGAGCACTGGCATTATATGGGCATGGGTTTGAGGCCAGGCTCTTCGACTTTCGATCCAGTTCCTTGCTAACATGCCTGAGAAAGCAGCAAAAGATGGCCTAAGTTCTTGGGCCCTGAACACAGGTGAGAGACCTGGAAGAAGCACCAGACTCCTGTCTCTGCTTGGCATAGTCTGGGTCATTGTAGGCAATTAGGGAATAATCAACAGATAAAAAGCTTTCTCTCTTCTACTACAAATAAAAAAAAAAAAACTAAAAAAAAAATTTTATTAATCGGTGCCAGACCCTGTACTGGCAAACTCACACAAGAATCAGGTATGGGATCATCTCAGATGAAGTTTCTTTGGAGATCCCTCCAACTGAACTGCTGATCTCAGAACCCCACCATGAAGAGACTATGTCAGCCAATGGATTCTGAAGAGATTTCCTCGTGATTGGAACAGCGAGATTGGCAGCAATTCAGACCTGTTGAACTATCAAAACTGCTTGAGCAGGACCCTCGGAGCGTGCCTCACGTTGGGAACCTGGGATGGGTGGGAGGCTGGGTGGGGCTTTTCCCTTTGTTTCTCCCCTGACCACAGATACAGGGGAAAAAATGATGATATTAGTGTGGAAACAATGGTCTTACCCACTTTCCTGTAGCCCTTGACCCTTTGTACCCCAATCAACTAAGTAAAATTATTTAAAAAAAATTTATTAGTAACACCACAGATTCTCTGCATCTTTTTATGCATTGTGATCCTTCTAGAGAGATTAAAAAATTATCATAACATCTAAGAGTTCTTTGTCCCTCAAGGACCAATTATTTCCTTATTAAGAAATAACACCATAACAACCAAGAAAACAGTGCAAACAGGGAAAAGAATTCTGGAAGTCTTGATAAAAGGGTTATCTGAAAAACAAATTTCCAAGCAGAAAACCCTATTGAGGAAGCTTGAGACCAGCAACAGACATAAAGAACTCCAAGCAATATGATTTTAAAAACACAACTGTAACTTGTGAGAAAACAAAACACTGTAAAAGGAGCTCAATACTGGGTCAGCAATGAAGAAGTGAACATTTAGTTATTACAACATAAATCATGAATATAAACTAAAAATTACATGAACTACATGATAAATAAGGAAAAATACAAAGTGGATTAACTGTGCTAAATTATCATCAATATATATAATTAGAGGCATATATAATTATATTTATATATTTATGGATACTTAAATGTAAGTCTTTATAAATTTATAAATATGAATTATTATATATGTGACTGATAAATTATCAATCATATATATAATAAGGATGCAATTAACAAAATTTAAAATGGTTAAATCACTGACAGACATCAATATATTACTTAGGGCCAGTGTGTGGCATGAGAGGTTAAGCTGCCGCCCGCAATGCCAGCATCCCATATGAACACTGGTTAGAGTCCTGGCTGCTACACTTGCAATTCAAGCCACCACTAACATACCTAGGAACGCAGCATAAGTACTTGGGCCCCTGCAATTCACATAGGCGAGCTGATCTGAAGCCAGAAACTGGGCTGCACCAGCTCATACAAATGCTGGGACGGATGGGGCAGGCCATGCCAGGTAAGGGCCAAGCACCCGCTGGCATGCATGAGATCTGGGTCTGGGAAAGGCCTGAATGGGGGAATCTGGAAAACCCCAAGTGGGTCAGAGCTCCCAATGTTGAGCACGTGGTCCAGGCCTGGGTGCTAGGCAGGCTGGGCAGGTTAGCTCCATGCGTTGGCAAGTGTGTGGATTAGTTTTGGAAGGGGGCGGATTAGGCAGGGCCAAGCAAACCAGAGCCCACTGGCAAGTGCAGAAACCAGGATATAGTGCAGGTCGCGCCAGGCTAGGTTGCCATACCTACTGGTTTGCATGAGCCAGGGATGAGAGTAAACTGAGCAGGGCCAGGATGCAGCACCTGCCAGTGAGAGTTAGGACTGGGGGCCAACTAGGCCAGGTCAGGCTGCAGCATCCAAAGGCAAAGGCCAACACACGGGAGGGATTATGCCAAGCTAGGTCAGAGCAACTACTGGCAGCTCACACACAAGAACTGTGGCTGGGATCAGGCCTCGTTGGGGAGCTAAGGGGACGCCCTAGCTGGGTTGTGGATCCCACTGGTGAGCGTGAAGACCAGAGTGAGGGCTGCGGTACAGTCTGAAAGGGCTGTAGTCTACCTTGGCATGGGTGTAGACTGGGTCTTGGGGTGTGTTAGACTGCGCTAGACTCCAACACTCACTGGTGATCGTGAGAACTAAAGTGGGTGTAGGACGGGCTGAGTTGGGTCCCTGCCCCTGCTGGGAAACAGTGGACAACTCCCTCCTGGGTTGCCACTCCGACTGGTGAGCATGAGAACCAGGACTGGGAAAGCCATGGCTAGACAGAGTGGCACCACTGGCACATGTGTGGACTGGATGGGGAGCTGGTTGGGTTGAACTAGGCTTCAATGCCCACTGACATGTATGAGAGCTGAATGGGATGTGGGACAGACAGGACCAGTCTGTTGTACATACTGGCAAGCCCACAGTGGGCGGGCATGGTGGGTGTTATTATGGATCACTCTGACTAGGCTACAACTCTCACTGGTTTGCATGGGGGCCGAGTGTGTGGTGGGCAGGATTGGGCTCAACAGCAACATCTATTAGTTTGCACAGAAGACAGGGGTGGAGACAAGTGACCCATTAATTGCAACTAATAGTGTGTGCATAGACCGATTTGGGATAGTGGACTATGGACCCTGTGTTGGCATGCACACACATATGAATTAGGTCTGGGATCACCTCAGATGAAGTTTCTTCGGGAATCCCCCCACCTGAACTGCTGGACTCAAGAATTCCAACTATGGAGAGAACTGCATGCTCCATGGTCTGACCATGGAATGCATGTGTCAGAGCTGAGCCTCCTCAGTGGCTCAGACAGAGCAGTGGACAGCATATCCAGGTGCACATGGAGGATATGGCAGCACACTTGAGCCTACAGAGGACACCTGGTACCGTAACACAGGACGGAGGACAGAACAAATCAATCAACTACCCAGCCAAGTGTTGGCAGTGAAAATCTAAGCAAATGGAGACTCTAAGGTGGACTATGTCAATCAGTGAATTCTGGAGAAATTTCATTGACTGGAGTGGCAAGATCAGCAGCAAAACAGAACTGCTGAACTATCAAAAGCACTTGAGCAGTGCCCTCGGAGCATGCCCCACATCAGGGACCCAGGGATGGTTGGGAGGCTTGGTGTGGCTTCTCCCTTTATCTCTCCCCTCCCCCCCAGATACAAGAAGGAAAAAAGAGAATGTGAAAACGTCTCACCCACTTTCCGCTAGCCTTTGACCCTTCACACCCTAATCAAATATGTAAAAATTAACAAAAATAAAATTCATACAATTAAAAAAAAGAAAATATTTATGATATAAGAACAACACTTTTGCTCTTGAAATTTAACAGGTAATCCCTCTGTTTCTGCTTAGTACTTAGTACACCAGACATATTCTGCTTCTACCACATTGGGTTATAACGTAACCCAAAGCAGAATACATTACGATTACTAATTAATATGCACATTTCCCTTATCAGACTAAGAGTTTATAAAGCATGTCTTCTTCATTTCTATAGTCAATGTAAAGCACACAGCAGGAAATTAGTAAACCTGCAACAGAAATGTCAAGTGCCTATAAAATCAGAGCAGTATCTGGCACAGTAGTAAGATGGTGTGCCAAGGTTCAAGTCCAGGGATCACTTTGGAGTCACCTTCCTGGGAGGCAGGAGAGACTCTCCTGCTATCCAGGAGAGAGTCCAGGAAAGAGTTTCTGGCTCCTGGTTTTAGCTCCATTGTAAGTACTGAGGGACTAAACCAGTAGTTGTATCATTTGCATGTGTGTATTTGTGTGTCTGTCTCTAAAATAAATCAAAACTAATAAATAAATTTTTAAAAATCAAGACTTTGCAAGACAGAATCACAAGACTAAATGTCTGAGGGAAGATTCAGAAAGAATCTAGCTAGCGCCTAGGCTTTGGCACGGGGTTAAAATCATTGTCTGAGACCAACAACATTCCATATGGACACAGGTTTAAGTCCTGACCACTCCACTTCCAACTCAGCTCCTGTTAATGCACCCTTGAAAACAGTGGAGGATGGTCCATGGGAGCCATGAAAAAAGCCCCTTGATTCATATGGGCACAGTTCCAGCCACTGGAGCTGTTTGTGAAGGAAATCAGTAGATGAAAGCCTCTTTCAGCCTCTTCTCTAATTATGCCTTTCAAGTAAACAAATCTTAAAAAAAAAAAAAAAAAAGAATCTAGCCAAATGATCTTGCTTTTAGAGTTGGAAACAAACTCTCAGAAACAAGGACTCATTCATGTTATATATCTAATAGCCACGGCAGTATTGATTCATTGTCCTTCACATTACATCTCTGATAACAGGAGACTTTCAGTTCAAATTCTTGACTTTCTATGAGAAATATTCAAAATTTTACTTTATGTTGGAAATGTGACACAAAGAACCGCTGAAGATTTTCATCCTGAAATTTAGAATCTTTTTACTGACAGTCATACTAAACCTAAAATTATCAAGTTACCCTTTCTCGGCTAGAATTAAAATTGAGAGAAGAAAAATTATGGAATATCTAAACCAAATAATTCTACAAATAGTCCTATCAATGTAAGTATAAATAACTAATTGCCTTAAAATATGCTCTGAAAGCACCTTACATGCTCAGGAAAATCTTTAAATGTGCAATTACAGGGTACTTCAGAATTATAAATTATACTGGCCTAAAAAAATTTTAGGGTGCTAAAATATCCTAAATTGTTTCTCCCTAAAAATCTATCTTATGTCCTTCAATATGCAAAGGTTTTTAACACTGAAAAAGAATCAAACCAAAACTATTAATTCAAATTACACAATAACAGGCAATTTCACGACTAGTTTTGTCAAGAACATATTTCCCACTTAAGTCAAATTAAGTATTGATAAAAGATTATATATTAATATGCATCTTACATTTTCTCAATACTAATCAAAATTAAAATACAAGTTTTAATACTTTGTACTTAATTATTTACATTACAAAAGAAGCTTGTTTTATATATACTTTCGGTTCTTTCATTTAACAACTTTTTATTATGTATATGTTGTAGACACGTCTTTAAGTGTTAGAATAAAACAATGAGCCAAGTAGCTGGGACTGTTTTTCAACATTGTCTTTCCAGGCTGTGACATTCAGTAAGCATTCACAACACTTGCTGAATAAACTCCAAGACTTTGAGTTATTTCTAACAAAATAAAAATTCACCAGAAATAATAATAAACCTTGTTACATACCACTGATGTTAAGGTCATAATCTCCTGCCGTAATCACATTAGCGACTAATCCTTCTGCAGGCTGGCTTCCAGAAACAACATCATTCAAAAGCTTCCGAATGGCTCCAGGCTGAGGCGGCTGGGTGATGATGTTGCTTACTGCTATCTTCAAGTTTTTAACTACATGAAGCTGATTATTAGGATCTCTCATGTGAACTTAAAAACAAACAAAAAAAGCCTGAAATTAATTTTATACAGTGCATAAGCCCAAATTGGGTTAACATCTTACAAACAAAACAAAAGCTCACAGAAACCAGAAATTCCAAGAGGAAAATTCTTGCAGAAATACATGGTTTGCAGTGTTCCCATACATGCTAAAAGGGTTAACAACACAGTTTAATAATCATAGGTTCCCTTCCTTTCCCACAATGCTGCTGTTCAGAAGTCCCCTCCTGCAGGTCCTACCTTCTACATTTGGAGTACTCAGAAACTAAGCACCGTCTCTAAGTCTCACCTCACACTAAAGCCGCTCCAGAGTAGTGAAGGTCTGCAATACCAACACTGCAAACAGTCGAAACAAGCAAGCAAGGGGAATGAAATGCTGGTCTGGGCTTCTGTCTATCTTCTCAGCCCTAGCACACTTACTAATAATCAATGCTCACATCCCTTCTCACTCCAGTAGCTCCTGCCTCCACTCATGCTCAATCATGAGACTTAAAACCTGTGATGCAGAGATTCAGCAGAGGCGGTAGTTTGAGAAAAAGGTAGCAAGACGACAGGGCCTGAAGGTCACATTAGATGTGAGCATGCAGCATCAGACAAGATGATGAGTTTGGAAGCAGTTCAGTTACAATGAGTAAGGTCCCAGCCTGTGGAGTCAACCCTCATCTAAATTCCAATCCATAACCTGTCAATTGGATTATCTGAAACAACTTTTTAACGTATCTGTCCTTCAATTTCCTAATCTTTAACGTAATTAATAACTACCTCATAGCGTTATTTTAAGGAGTTGAGATATTGCTAGATGGGATAGTGTCAATCAGTGAATACCATGCCTGACGATAACTGATGGAGACTCAATCAGTGGCAGCAGGTGCGTCATCTACTTCAGCTGTGTCACAAGTAATTACAAACAAGGAGACAACCGACATATCTGAGGAGCTGTCATGAAAAAATGTGGCCTGATGCTGCTTGGAGGGCCCTGTTCCATAGCAGAGTGCCTGGGTTTGAGCTCTATGTCCAATTCTAGCTTCCTCTTCATCTGGACAGCCTAGGAGAGCAGCTACTGACTCAAATAGTTGGGACCCTACTACCCATGTGGGAGACCAAGACCTTGGCTCATGCCTTCAGCCCACACCAACCATGATTACTGCCACAATTAGAAAGCGAGCCGGGCCCAGTGCAATAGCCTAGCGGCTAACATCCTCACCTGGTATGCACTAGGATCCCATACTGGCACCGGTTCTAATACCGGTGGCCCTGCTTCCCATCCAGCTCCCTGCCTGTGGCCTGGGAAAGCAGTCGAGGACGGCTCAAAGCCTTAGGACCCTGCACCCGCGTGGGAGACCCAGAAGAGACTCCAGGCTCCTGGCTTCAGATCAGCACAGCAATGGCATTGCAGCCACTTGAGGAGTGAATCAACGGATAGAAGATCTTCCTCTCTGTCTCTCCTCCTCTCTGTACATCTGACTTTCCAATAAAAATAAATCTTTTTGTAAAAAAGTGAGTCGACAGGAGATACGTCTCTCAAATAAAAATAATTTATTAAAAATTTAAATAATTTTTTCCAGTACTAAACCTTTGTACCAAACAATGGCCTTTCAAATTGAGGACTACATATTTTTTCAAATCACATATTTATTTAAGAGGCAGAAGAAGCGGGAGCACTGGAAAGACAGAAGGAACAATGGCGAGAGCACACACAAGCATTGCCATCCTTCGGTTCAGTCCCCAAATGGTGCAAATGGGCCTGGGGAGGCAAGCAGAGAACTCAACCCACATCTCCCACGCAGGTGGCAGGAAACCAGCCACTCATGCCAGGCATCATGCTTCTTGGGGTTTGCACTGCAAAGAAGCTGGAGCCACAGCCAGAGGCGGGTACTGAACCTCATGTACCCCTAAGCAGGACACAGGGGCCTCACCAATAGGCCAACTGGACACCCTGGCCATACTTTAGATACAATTATATCCATAATAACTGTTTTTCCCAAGTGCTCTGTCAAATCCTAAATCCTAAGATAGACAAGATTGCAAAATGTTTGAATATAATATATTTGGTCCAAACATGAACACTAGCACTTTAAATATATGTATAGAAGGCATCCATACAATTCTTTCACTGTAGTTGTCTAAAATAAAAGAAGGATAAATATGGACAAAAAAGGCAAAAAAGGGACTTCTTATGTGTAAGGCTTCATTTCTTCTTAAAGAAAAAAATAAATAAGACAGAGGGTTAATTTCTGTCAGTCCTAGGTAGTGAAGAGCTAGATGTTTCTTGCATTCTTTTATAAACATTGTTTAATTTAAATATATACACACACAGGCCTCTCCATAATCACATATCCCAGCTAGTATAATTATACAACACAGAAGCAAACTAAAAAACATTACAGCGTATTCATACAGCTTTAGGAACATACTGTGTAAGTATTTCCCTTAAAGTTTTTTGTTTTTTTTTTTGTTTTTTTTTTTAAAGATTTATTCGTTTTATTACAGCCAGATATACACAGAGGAGGAGAGACAGAGAGGAAGATCTTCCGTCCGATGATTCACTCCCCAAGTGAGCCGCAACGGGCCGGTGCGCGCCGATCCAATGCCGGGAACCTGGAACCTCTTCCGGGTCTCCCACGCGGGTGCAGTGTCCCAAAGCTTTGGGCCGTCCTCAACTGCTTTCCCAGGCCACAAGCAGGGAGCTGGATGGGAAGTGGAGCTGCCGGGATTAGAACCGGAGCCCATATGGGATCCCGGGGCTTTCAAGGCGAGGACTTTAGCCGCTAGACCACGCCGCCGGGCCCATTCCCTTAAAGTTTATCCATACTGTCAAAAGGTAGACATCCTTTGCCCAATTACCCTTACTGTTCCTAAGTGTTAACACACTCATACTCCAGGTTTGCCCTATATTCGGCGAGAGCAAAGTAACTACTAGGTAATCCTACTGACATATCCAAAAATGGATTAGGTGTGGCAACCAGTGTCTGAAACAGCCAAGATTCCCATTTCCTGGTATTCATACTCTCATGTGCCAGGGCTATTCTGTGTAGCAAACTGAACACAGCAAAAGCAACAGGATTTCATTCCTGAGATAAAGCTGTAAAGATGCAGGGCTCTGAACTAGGGTTCTCTGGCTGATCACTCCGAAGGAAGCAAACAGCCCCGTAAAGAAGACACTCAGGCAGCCCATGGAGAAGTCCACAGTCCACGTGGCGCAGAACAGAAATCTCGGCTAACGCCAGCAAGGAGCTGACACCACAATAACCATGACTGAGCCTGGAAGCAGATCCTCCAGCCCCAGATTCACACAGCTCAACTTCAGAAGACTCTGAGCCAGAACCATCCAAATGAGTACCCCATTACCGAGAATTCATCATGATAAGGTCTTATAAGGAGACGATGGCAGAGGTCTTCGGGCCCTGGCACTCATATGGGAGACCCAGAAGCTCCTGCCTCCTAGCTCATACCTGCTCACCTCCACTGCGGCCATTTGTGCCGTGAGCCAGTGAACACACACACATATATAGTCTAATACATCAAGTCTAAACTCTTAATTTCCAAGTCCTACACATGAATAGTACTCAAATTTGTTCTACCAGCCTCTTCTGCAGCGTTCAAAAAAATGTATTTTTCTTCAAAATACTGCTCAAAAATCTAAAAATAAGTCTCCTGATAACACGTTATTGTATTTAGTATGACTTGACAACACAGTGATCAAAGTAAATTTCCACCCAAAATAACAATACATCTGCAAGAAATGGAGTCCAATTTTTTAAAAAGATTTGTTTTTATTGGAAAGGCAGATTGACTGAGAGGAGATACAGAAAGATCTTCCATCCACTGGTTTACTCCTCAAGTGGTCCCAATGGCCAGAGCTGAGCTGACCCGAAGCCAGGAACCGGGTGCTTCTTCTGAGTCTCCATTGCAGGGCCAGGGTCCCAAAGCTTTGAACCATCCTCTACAGCTTTCCCAAGCCACAAGCAGGGAGCTGGACGGGAAGTAGCCGGGACACAAACCAGCGCCCATATAGGATCCCAGCGCATGCAAGGCAGATTTAGCCACTGAAGCATTGGCTGTGCCGAGTCCAATTTTTTTTTAACATTTCTTTGTCTAAGGAAATTTTAGCCACTTTAATTTTAGCTACTTTATTAGTTAAATTCCTAAATTACACTGCCTAAAGAAAAAGCTTTGAAGAAATCTCCACACCTGAAAAATAAAAACCCGTTCTAGATGGTAAATCCTTTCAAAACACATTTACCAAAAAAAAAAAAAAAAAAACACCTAAGGAACTAAGGAACTGCCTGCAATGCTGGAATCTCGTATATGTGCCACTTCTACTCCCAGGTACTCCCCTTGCAAACCAGCACTCCACTAGCGCACCTGGGAAAGCAAGAGAAGATGGCCCAAGTCCTCAGACCCATGGACACCCAAATGGGCTTCCTGGCTCCTGCCTTTGACCTGGCCTAGCCACAGCCTCAGACATTCGGGGAGTGAACAAGAGAATACACGATTTCTCTCTCTTGTCAGTCTCTCTCGAAACTGTCTTTCAAATAAATAAACTTTTTTAAAATTTAATTTTTGGGGCCCAGTGCGATAGCATAGTAGTTAAAGTCCTCGCCTTGCACGCGCTGGGATCCCATATGGGCGCTGGGTTCTAATCCCAGTGGCCCTGCTTCCCATCCAGCTCCCTGCCTGTGGCCTGGGAAAGCAGTCGAGGACGGCCCAAAGCCTTGGGACCCTAAACCCACTTGGGAGACCCAGAAGAGCTCCTGGCTCCTGGCTTCAGATTGGCTCAGCTCCAGCCATTGCGGTCACTTGGGGAGTGAACCATTGGACAGAAGATCTTCCTCTCTGTCTCTCCTCCTCTGTATATCCACCTTATCAATAAAAAAGTAAAATAATTTTTAAAAATTTAATTCTTTTTAGCAAAACTCTTAAATTTGTAAATTTGTATCAGCTCCCATCTCTCCTTACAAACAACTGACCCACTCTCAGCCTCGCTCAGGAATCCATGATCGTCTCATACTGAGCACCACATATGAAACCCAAAATCTCCTTCCTAGAATTCACAGTCCTTTAGGTGGGTAGCCCCCTCTGGTAACCAGCAGGGACAGCTTCTTCACTGGTCCTTCACCACTCAATCATGGTGCAAACATCTGCCCATATAATGCAAATTTCATCCTCAATAGACAGCTCTCTTCCTCTCTACTAATCCCCTATATCAGTTTCATTAATTCACAGATCATTAGAATCCTCCTCCTCCCATCCTTTCCAAGTCTGCACCATGGGAAGATACTGCATTACCATGGGTTATGCAGTCACTTGGGACTAGCACACCCCTAATCCAAGTGCCTACAGTTGGGACTGGTGCTGTGGCCCAAGCAGCTAAGGCCACTGCCTGCAGCACAGGCATCCCAGACGGGCACTGGGTCAAGTCCTGTCTGCTCTACTTCCAATCCAGCTCCCTGCTGATGTGCCTGGGAAGGCAGCAGAGACATCATAAAAGTGCTTGGGCCAGAAGCTCCTGGCTTCACACCATGACAGCTCAGGCTACTGCAGTCATTTGGGGAGCAAATCAGCAGACAGAACTCTATGTAACTTTGCATTTCAAGTAACATAAATCTTAAAAAAAAAAAAAAAGGCCCGTTGGCGTGGCCTAGCGGCTAAAAAGTCCTCGCCTTGAAAGCCCCGGGATCCCATATGGGCGCCGGTTCTAATCCCGGCAGCTCCACTTCCCATCCAGCTCCCTGCTTGTGGCCTGGGAAAGCAGTTGAGGACGGCCCAAAGCTTTGGGACCCTGCACCTGCGTGGGAGACCTGGAAGAGGTTCCTGGTCCCGGCATCGGATTGGCGCGTACCGGCCCGTTGCGGCTCACTTGGGGAGTGAAACATCAGATGGAAGATCTTCCTCTCTGTCTCTCCTCCTCTCTGTATATCCGGCTTTCCAATAATAATAAAATCTAAAAAAAAAAAGAGTGCCTGGAATCTAGCCCCACTGGAGGGATTCTCTTCCAATCTAGCTTCCTGCTAATGTGCATTCTCAAAGGGAGCACATAATGGCTTAAGCACTGAACCCTTGTCACCCATGAGAAAGATCTGGAAGACCAGGGCTGTGCAGGTTCAGTTTGGCACAGCCCTGGTTTTTCCAGCCATTTGGGGAATGAACCAACAGATGGAAGTGTGCACTCTTCTCTGTCACTAAATTTCAAAATCATGTAACACAATAGAAGGGGCTGGCACTGAACACCACCAGCCAAGCTGCCTGCTCCACTTTTGATGCTGGCTGGTGAAGCAGCGGGAAATGGCCCTAGTGACTGGGACTCTGTCATTCACCTGAGAGATATGGATGGAGTTCAGGGCTCCAGGCTCTGGCCTGGCCCCGCCCCACCCAATGCAGTCCTTTGGGAAGTAAACCAAGAATGAAAGATACCAGCCCCCTCTGACACTCCTCTCTCAGGAACTCTACTCTTAAAATAAGCAAATCTTTAAAAACAGAAACAAAAAAAAAAAAAAAAAAGGAAAGAAAGAAGGAAATATCTAGGTAGCTTTTATATGGCTACCTATTGAAATGGTAACATTATAGCATTATAGAAATAATTTGGTTAAGTAAGATACATGCTAAAATAATTCCACATGATTCTTTTATCCTTGTAACATGGCCACTAAAATTTCTCATTATATATGTGATTCACATTATGTTTCTTTTGGACAGTGCAGATGCTTAGCAAAATGGTGAAAACCTCACTTAGGACACACAACCTGGGATCAGATCGCCTCATTCGAGTCCTGGCTCCATTCTCAATTCCAGCTTCCTGCTAATGACCACTTTGGGAGGCTGCAGGTGATCCCTCAAGTATCCAGGTCACACAGGGGTGACTCATACTGACTTCCAGGCTCCTGGCCTTTTTTTGCCCCTAAGGTTTATGAAGCAGACTTTGGAAATTTGAGGGGTTGGAGGGTAGATTGGAGCAGAGAAAAACAAAGTATCTTCTAGGCAGTGGTTCACTCCCCAGATGGCTGTGAAACTAGCAGCCAGGATTCCACTCAGGTCTCCCATGTGGATGGCAGGGGCCCAAGTACTTGGACCATCATTTATTACTTTCTGAGGCCCATTGGTAGGGAACCAGAGCAGAAGCGGAAAAGCTGGGGCCCAGTATGATGGCTTAATGGCTAAATCCTCGCCTTTCATGCGCCAGGATTCCACGTTGACACTGGTTCGTATCCTGGCTGCTCCACTTCCCTGCCAGCTCCCTGCTTGTGGCCTGGGAAAGCAGTCAAGGATGGTCCAAAGCCTTGGGACGCTGCACCCCCGTGGCAGACCTGGAAGAAGCTTGTATCTTCTGGCTTGGATCGGCTCAGTTCCCAGCATTGTAGCCACTTGGGGAATGAACCAGCAGATGGAAAATCTTTGTCTCTGTACCTCCTTCTCTCTGTAAAACCTGCCTTTCCAATAACAATAAATAAAAATAAACCCTACAAAAAAAATAATCAAGGGAGGGGGAGCAGCTGGAATTCATTCACAGACGAAAGATCACTCTGCTCGTCTCTCTTTGTCTTTCAAATAAATCATACATAAACACTTTCAATGATGGGGCAAGCGCTGAGGCACTGCACATTAAGCCTCCACTAAGCCTCTGTCCACAGACCAGCATATCACGTGTGTGCATCAGCTCAAGTCCCAGCTGCTCCACATCCCACCTGGCTCCCTCCTAACGTGCCTGGGAATGCGGCACAGGATGGCCCAAGTCCTTGGGCCTCTTACCCACACAGGCGTCCCAGAAAACTCCTGGTTCCTGGGTTCAGACCAACCCAGTTCCAACAATTATGACCATTTGGCAAGTGAGGACCTGGATGGAAGATCTCTCACTCACTCGCTCGCTCTGTCTCTCTCTCCGTAATTCTGCCTTTCAAACAAATAATTTTTTAAAATATAGATGTGTGTGTGTATATATATATATACACTATTCATGAAAATACTGTAGAATCTAATGAAACCTATCAGAGAAAATCTACAGAAAGTCAGTACTGAGTATTATTCTTTATGAAAAAAAGTGGAAAACAGTAAACTGGCTCAAGTGTTTGGTTGACTTTTAAGAATAATGGGCACGATGCGGTGGCCTAGCGGCTAAAGTCCTCGCCTTGCATGCGCCAAGATCCCATATGGGCACTGGTTCGTACGCTGGCTGCTCCACTTCCCTTCCAGCTCCCTGCTTGTGGCCTGGGAAAGCAGTAGAGGATGGCCCAAAGCCTCAGGACTCTGCATCCGCTGTTGGAGACCTGGAAGAAAAGCTCCTGGCTCCTGGTTCAGATCAGCTCAGCTCTGGCCACTGTGACCACCTGGAGAGTAAACCAGCAAATGGAAGATATTTCTCTCTATCTCTCCTTCTCTCTGTAAATCTGACTTTCCAAATTAAAATATATACATACCTATATATATATATATACATATAGGTATATATATATATATATATATACACACATAGATAATCTTTACAAAAAGAACTTAAGAATGGGAGAGAGGGGCACTTTATTGCTGACCTAGTCAACACTGGAGCCTATGAGTGAAGTACAAGCTGAAGAACATCCAAGAGTCTTTTCTCCGCTCCTTCATAACCAACCAACCTGTGGCATGCAAGAATTCATGGCACAGCACTGCTCGGTGGTGAATGTCATCAGAACCGAACAAACATCACAACTCTTCACTTGAAACAGATTTATTAGAGGGCAAGATGGCCCTCGCTCTCCTCTCTAACTCTACCTACCCAGGAAACTCACACTCCTTCCCTCCTTTGCCAGTCTACAGGAGACAATCAGGCACCGTGGTGCAGTGGCGGAGAGGGCCTTCGTTCTGCAGAGACCTTAACAAGAAACTCCATTTGCACTTGCTATGCTGTGCTTGCAAAGTACTGAATCGACCAGCACTTGGTAGTACACCTTGGAATTATAAAATCACAAACCACAATATTTTCCTTAGCGTCTACACTGGGGAAAACATGTAACCCCTCAACCGGATAGATTTCTCCCTCTGATCAAGCTTCTACTGAAAAAAAAAAATTAAGATTTTTTTTTTCCCCATCCATATAAGCCTAATTAATTCCAAGTATCTTTATTAACTACGACTCCGGATTCCTTGAGAGGTTCAGTAAAATATTCTACATCTAAGGAATTTTTTTTTTTAGTGTTTATCGAGAAAAACTGATCAACAGTTGAAACTGAAAGGATCCCCTGTACTAAGCAGATCAAACTTTACACCCAAAGAGTTGAGCTGCACACCACGGGAGAGGTGACAAGTCGGCAGCATCTTGCCCTCCCTCCGCTGCCCGTGTGCACCTGCCGAAGCCTTTGCCGCGGCCCTAGGGAACGGCAGGAGCTCATTTCCCAATTTTGCACACCACAGTTGTCCAGAGAAACGAGAGGCGAGCACCGAGCTGTTTTTGACAAGCTTGCTCCAGGATCCTCCTCCGGGACGTAAACACCGCCCGCCCATCCCCGCGCGCCCCCAACTTCCTCCTCCTGCTGGCCATGGCTCTCGCGGAGCCCCGAGGAAACCCCCGTACCCTCGGAAGTGAGGCGAGAGAAGGGCTTCAGCAGCTCCGCAAAGCTCAGGTGATTGAGACGAGTGAGTCGCTCGGCTTCGTCGCTACACAGCGCGGCGACGCAGGGCACGAACGAGTCCGGGATGAGCTCCTGCACCGACTGGACGCACTGGGCCATCGCCGCGCCGGCGGCCCCGCACTCCGGCCCGCTCTTGCAGCTCAGCCCGCGGCTGCCGGGCCCGGCCGGGCGGGGCCCCGCGCTGGAGCCCGGAGACGAGGACAAGGAACAGACGCCGCCGCCTCGGCGGCCGGGACGCAACACTGAGCCCCCGCCCCGTCACCGCCGCTCCTCAACGCCCGCTCCGGCGTCCTCGCATTCCTGTCGGATAGGTGGAGTCTCCGTCAACCGCCACCTGATCCTCTGGACGCCAAATCCTCGGTCACTGCCCGGCCGGAACCGCCATGACAGGGCCGGACCCTGACCCACCGGGTGCACTCCTCCCGGCAGCCTCCGCGCCCGCCCCTCACGTGACGGTCGCCTTACAGGCGGCAGGGGCGGGGTGGAGAGCGACGGCGGCCGGTGGGGGCGTGGTCGCAGGCGGGGCCGGCGGTGGGCGGGGCCGGCGGGCGGATGGCCGCTCCAGGCTGTGTGCTGACTTCGCTGTGTTGGACCGAGCGGTCCGGCGGACGGGGGCGGCCGGTGCTGCTACTGGGATGGAGGTACCGAGCCGGCCCCACAGGCTCTGCCTAGCCGCGGTGAGCAGCTGCCGCGGATACTTGGGCTACTCCCTGCCGTCTCCCTCTGCGCCTCCCACGGCCACCGGCGGAGCGGCAGAAGCACCTGCCGAGGTGCGCTGCCCGCCAGGCGCCAGGTCCGCGGTGGACCGGGGATGGCGGGCGCGGTGGGGGAGGCCCCGGGGATGCTCTGAGAAACGGACTGCCACACACGTGGACTTGGCCAATAGCAGGAAGGCGTGCTGACGTGAGTGCTGCAGCTCGCAGACGTGTCAGGGACTACCGGCGCGTCGGTGTGGGTCACAGGGAAAGGGTGTGTCCACAGGCGTGCACCGGTCGGTCCGCAGCCTGTCCCTCCTACCCTCCGCTGGAGTGTCTGCTTCCTAACAGAGGAGAGTCATGTATGTACCGCGTGGAGCCCTGCGCTGGCTTCCAAGCCTAGTTTCCATTTTTACATATTGTTCCTATAAACAAGTGAAAATGGATGAAAGGGATTTCTTGTGTCGCTCAGCTGTTTGAAATCCTTTATGTGCGAAAAATAGAAGGCGAGGAAAATACAGCGCTCTATCTTGGTTGTACTGTATCTTGACTCAAAGAGGCTTCTCCAACATCAATATCACAAATTGATTTTTCATGCTGCGGTTTTCAGCTTCGGAAGAATTTATGACAGGTGAAAAGTAAGCTCTCTCCTACAAGTGGAGAGAGGTAAAGGACAACAGGGCATAATAACATGTGCCTTGGCCACAGATCCATTTAAGGGAGACGGCGAGTGTAAGCCGAGCCTCAGGAACTCTGCACCTGACAGCTCCTAGCTACTCTCTTGTTCACCATAACCTATTATATATTTATGACGATCTGGAACAGAGGACCTTGAAGGCTCCCAACAAACAAGTGATCAGAGAAGGGAGATACTAAATACTGTGATTAAACTAATACAAGCTGTATAGATGCTCAAAATAGCATACTGTACCCCATAAATGTATGCGACTATTACATGCTAATAAAATATGAAACCCTTGTGGAATGTAATATACATATATTGCTAACAAGTTTTTCTTATATCTCTAGGAATACTCATAAATTCCTTTTGACTGCTTCAGGTCTGAATCCCTTTTAAGAGAACCTCATGTTGTAAGACACGCTAAGGGATGCAGGGAGAGGGATCCTAAATATAAACTCACTACCTAGTATTCAACTAAAAAAAAAAAACAGGTTAAAAGGGTGATGTATGGAGCAGGCACTGTGGGGCAGCATCCGGTGTTCAAGTGAGTGAGTTCAAGTCCCACGTCCACTTCCTATACAGCTTCCTGCGAGCTCACAGCCTGGGAGGCAGATGGCTTCAGTACTGGGATCCCTGCCTGTCATGTGGGAGAAGCCCCAGATTTCCTGGCTCCTGGCTCCAGCCCAGGCTGTTTGAGGTATGTGAGGGAATGAGCCACAGATGGAAGACATCCACCCTCAAATCTTATCACTCTGCCTTGAAAGTAAATAAGTGACTAAATGTTGTAAAGGCAATTTGCTTTTTTTTTTTAAAGATTTATTCATTTTATTACAGCCAGATATACACAGAGGAGGAGAGACAGAGAGGAAGATCTTCCATCCGATGATTCACTCCCCAAGTGAGCCGCAACGGGCCGATATGCGCCGATCCGAAGCGGGGAACCTGGAACCTCGAACCTCTTCTGGGTCTCCCACGCGGGTGCAGTGTCCCAATGCATTGGGCCATCCTCAACTGCTTTCCCAGGCCACAAGCAGGGAGCTGGATGGGAAGTGGAGCTGCCGGGATTAGAACCGGCGCCCATATGGGATCCCGGGGCTTTCAAGGTGAGGACTTTAGCCACTAGGCCACGCCGCCGGGCCCGGCAATTTGCTTTTATACTGAAAGCTAAACTACTTGTATTTTACTCTTTGAGAAGACTTTCACAGGTAAGTTAGCGTATGTGGATTTTTTTAATATACATATAAATAGCAACATAAAATTCACTCCTGGAACCCGTAAGGTGTCTCCATGGGCTAATCCTCCACTTGCAAGCACCAGTATCCCATGTGGGTGCCAGGTCGCATCCTGGCTATTCCATTTCCAATCCAGCTCTCTGCTTATGGCCTGGGAAAGCAGCAAAAGATGACCCAAGTCGCTGTACCCAGGTGGGAGGCTCCTGGCTCCTGGCTTCAGATGAGCTCAGCTTCGGCCATTGTGACCATTTCTGGAGTGAGCCAGTAGATGGAATATCTCTTTGTGTGTGTCTCTCCTTCTGTCTGTAAATCTAACTTGCCAATAAAAAATGAATAAATCTTAAAAAAGGAAATATGTATAAGTAAAAATTCAGTGATTTCTACCATGTTCAGGAAGTTGTGAAACTATTAATATTATGTTTCCATTTTGAGTCTTTCTGCTCCCCCATGCTCGTCCAGCTATTGCCAATCACTAATTTACTTTCTGCTGGTACATTTAACTTATTTTGGCCTTTACATGTGCTATGGAATCCTATGCCATGTGTGGTTTTTCTCATTTGGCACAAGTTTTCGAAGTTCACCCATGCTGTTCGTGACTCAGTTCCCTCCTGTGGTTGAGCCTGTCTTGTGTATTGGTAATCTAATCCAACATATCCACAATGAGGAACCTGACTATAAGAACTTACTTCTTTCTTATACTGCCCTGATTTGTCTTTTGGCAAGGGATGTTTTGAAATGTGGAAACCTCTGGAAGAAGCTGAGATTTTCAGTAGCCTTAGGAGCAAGCCTTTAACTCAGGATTCTCATTCCAGCGTGAGCAAAGAGCAAACGTGATAGCTTGTATAACTACATGGAAAGCTCAAAGGAAAGAAAGAGCTGTCCAAATAAGGGAATCAGGGGCCAAATCTTAGGGTGGTGCAGCAAACAGGACTCTGTCATTCTGTTTGGCTTCATTCTCAAAATGGTAGAAGCCACTCTCTGGGTGATAGACTTTGCCAGCATGTCTAGGTCACGTCCTCTCAGCTGACCGAAACAAGCAGAAGTGGAATTCCGTGTCCCCCAGTGCCATCCACTCAGCCCAGGAAATGGCTCTAACGTGACCTGCTTTCATGAAATATCTTTCCCTAAGCCTCTTAATTTCCAGGGGAAGTAACACATTTATTAGCTAGGAATGGAGTTATATTTCCATACTCGCCAACAGGAATAGAGGATCCTGACTAGGAAAGTAGATATGGGTATGTGTTGTGACACAGTGTCGTGGGGCACTCAAATCCTCTATCAGAGTGTCCGGATTGAAGTCCTACCTTGGCTTCCAGTCCAGCTTCCTGCTAATGTGCACAGTTGGGACACAGCAAATAATAACTCAAGTTCTTGGGTCTCTGCCACTCACATGGAAGATCTGGGTGAAGTCCCTGGCTCCTAACTTTGGCCTAGACTAGGTCTGACTGTATGGGCATTAGGGGCGTGAACCAGTGCAGGAAGATCTCTTATTTTTCTCTCTGTGTGTGTATGTGTCTCTAGTTTACAAATAAATAAATACACAATGTTAAAGAAAAGGGAGTTAATCCTGTTCACCTGTCAGACAAAAAGAATACCCATTTTACATCTCAAGCCGTTCACTGGCTTTGCAGCCCACGTACACACACTTGCCACATGATTCTAAGTATGCCTGGACTCAGTAATTACCACTGTCTAAACTGAAAATAGACTCATCTCCTACCCAAAGGCAGATCAGCAAAAGTCACATCCGGTTACAGACTCAGTTCCAAACCAAGGGATCTCTGGATGACACATGCTTCTCTCGGTCAGATCCACACGTGGATTTTCATGGGCCTATCACCAATAGCAAATTTTAAACGAAAACCCAAGTCAAAAATAAAAAAAAAAACAAAACAGGAAAATCTCAATCCCATTTTTGAAAGAGAGACTACTCTTTTTGGAAGGGTACTACCAAAAGTTCATGGGAATAAATATAAAAAAAAAAAAAAACCCCGATGCATGAATCCCACAATTTTTGGCATCTGCATGAACATATCCCACATTTCTATGAACTTTCTGAAGTATCTTCAAGCAATGGTCACTGTACAGGAGAGCAAAAACCCAGTTCTCCAGTGAATGGAATGAATTCCATGACCAGCCAAGCTGATCTGCATCTACTAGAAGGATATTCCTTAATCAGTACCCCTCAAGGCCATCCCTGAGAGATGAGCAAGGTAGGGGCAGAGTGATCTTTTAAGGCCTGTATCTGTATACTATTTGCTAAATTCTAAGGATCTAGGGATTGTCTGACACTCTTCTGGGATGATTGGGCATAAAATCGGTGAGGAAGTGCCATGGCTCAGTGGCTAAATCCTCACCTTGCATGTGCCGGCATCCCATATGGGTGCTGGTTCCTGTCCAGCTCCACTTCCCTCCAGCTCCCTGCATGTGGCCAAGGAAGGCAGTAGAGATGGTTCAAAGTCTTGGGACCCTGCACCCAAGTGGGAGACCCAGAAGAAGCTCCTAGCTCCTGGCTTCAGATCGGCTCAGCTTTGGCTGTTTTAGCCACTTGTCTTATTCAAAGTCACTTTGACAAGTTCGTCACTTTACTTTGGTGGTAAAAAAAAAAAATGTTTACATGTGAACTTGGCACAATGGCTCAATTACATCTTCACCTTAAAAGAGCCAGGATCCCATATGGGTGCCAGTTCCCCGGCTGCGCCACTTCCCTTCCAGCCCCCTGCCTGTGGACTAGGAAAACAATAGAGGATGGTCCAAAGCCTTGGGACCCTGCACCTGTGTGGGAGACCCAGAAGAGGCTCATGACTGCTAGTTCAGCTTGGGCCATTGCAGCCACATGGAAAGTGAACCAGCAGAAGGAACATCTTCCTCTTAGTCTCTTCACTCTGTGTATCTGCCTTTCCAGTAAAAATAAATCTTTTAAAAACAAATGTTTACATGTATGAAAAATGAATATAATCAGAAAACTACAAGTGGATACTAGAATTATTTTGGAGGGCACCAAAGTATTCCAAACTGCATGCGGGTTTTTTTAAGTATTTTTTTTCCCTAAAGATTTATTTATTTCTATTGGAAAAGCAGATTTACAGAGAGGAGGAAACATAGAGAAAGTCTTTCATTTTTAGATTCACGCCCCAAAGAGCCACAACAGCCAGACCTGAGCTGATCCGAAGCCAGGAGCCAGGGTCTCCCATGTGGGTACAGGGTCCAAAGGACTCAGTCCATTCTCCACTGCTTTCCCGGGCAACAAGCACAGAACTGGATGGGAAATGGAGTGTCTGGGACATGAACCAGCACCCATAAGGGATGCTGGCTGCTTTGGGTGGAGGACTAGTCTGTTGTGCCATGGTATCAGCCATGAAGTACTTTTGTATTTTGGTACATCATGTTGTCCACATTTTCATGCATTATTTTATTTTGTATGAGTGATATGAGTCTGTTCTGACAGTGGCTGTGACTAACATTTAAGAGGATGAACAATGCAGGAAAAGCATCTCCACCACTTGTGAATAGAAACATCACCACTGTTGATCCCCAGGACTGAGCATAGTTCTTTACCTGCGATATCTATTACCTCAGGTCATCACACAAACCCTAAGGGACACGAATGTCACCAACTTTGCAGAAGCAAAAATGAGAAACCCAGAGCAGTTAATTAACTTGCCCTAAGATAGCACTAAAGTCAGAAGCACAACTCAGCTTGACCCCAGACGTTTTTGGGGCTTCCTAAATTCAGTTTTTTTTTTTTTTTTTTATAATCCATTTTATTGTATTGTTGTTGACAATCTTTACATAGTTAACTATAGTTGAAGGAAAAACAAGAAAGAGAGAGGAAAAAAAAAAAGGTTCAGGGGGATAGGGAGGTGGGCAATGCTATTATGTCCATATTGTTTCCATCATGTATCTGAGGTAAAAGGGGATATTGAGGGAGAAGCCCCACCCGGTTTCCCGCCCACCCCAAGTCCCGGATGTGGGGCATGCTCTGAGATATGTGCTCAAGTGGAGTTAATAGTTCTCCAGTTATGAGTCACTGCCAGTTTCGCTCGATGAGGTCGTCCACTGATTGATATGGTCCATCATGAAGTCTCCATTTGTCCCATATTTCGCTGCCAACATGTAGCTGAGATGAATGATTGTCCTATTCTGTCTTCTGTCTTTTCTTGGTTAGAATTCTGAGTCCAGCAGTTCAAGTGGGGAGATCTCCAAAGATACTTTGAGGTATTCCCAGATTAGTTGCTTGTATGTTCTAGCAAGCACAGGGCCCGGCACAGTCCATCACCCTAATCAGCTGGTGGTTGCAATTGCTGTGTTGGTTCTGTTTTCAGTCCCGAGTTGCACTGGAACCAATGGGTGTTGCAGTCCAGTCTGGTTCGGCCCTTACATCAACCAGTGGGAGCTGCAGCCTAGTTGGGGCGACCCACAATAACCCCCACCAGACCCGCCCCCTACCCTGGTTTGCCAGTATGTGTAGCAGGAGACCAATCTGTCCCCCATCCCATTTGGCTCTGGTGCTTGTCAATGGGTATTGAAGCTTAGTTTTATCTAGCCAACTCAACCATCCAGCCCTCACAGATATTGTTGAGTACCTCTCTATCTAGCCATCCCAGCCCCCGTCCTAGTTTTCATGCCCTCCCACGGGAATAGTGACCCAAGAAGGGGGAACCACTTTTTCCCTCCCAGGTCTCTCTGTTCCGGTTTATGCACTCTTTAGGTGGTCCTGTGATTTGACTCGACAGAATTAGTCCCCAGTGCCAGCTTCTGCCAGCTGATGCTGTGGCCCTGATCTAGTCCACATGCAGCGCACAGGTGTTGTAGCCTTGCTTAGTCGTGTCTGTCTCTATCCCAGCCAACACTCTCCAGTGGGAGTGGTTGTCCAGCGAGGGGACCAGCCCCTTAACCCCCCCGCCAGCTCTGCCCCTCCCTTCCTGGATCTCACGTGTGCTGGATGGGTGCTGCATTCATATCCAGTGCAGGCAACCACGCCCTGGCGTTCCATAATGTGTACTGGTTTTGTCGCAACCAAACCCGGCCCATTCCACACTCTGTTCTGGTGATCAGATTTGCCAGAGGATGACATGAACTGATTCAGCCTGGTCTGCTCCTGACCCATGCCAAATGCATGCCAGTGGGAAACTTTCCATGGCCTATTCTGGGCTGTTTCCAATAGATGACTTCTTGTTTTCAAAGTATCGACAGATATTTTAGTTTGCAATAGTTTGCAATTGTAAAAATGTTTTGTTTATAACTTCACAAAGTTTTTCTCGTTCCTGAGACTCATACTATTTAAGCTTAGAAATCAGGCCCAGCACAGTGGCCTAGTGGCTAAAGTCCTCGCCTGGAAAGCGCCAGAATCCCATATGGGCGCCGGTTCTAATCCCAGTGGCCCCACTTCCCATCCAGCTCCCTGCTTGTGACCTGGGAAGGCAGTTGAGGACAGCCCAAGGCCTTGGGACCCTGCACCCGCGTGGGAGACCTGGAAGAGGTTTCTGGCTCCTGGCTTCGGATCGGCGCAGCACCGGCCATTGCGCTCACTTGGGGAGTGAATCATCGGATGGAAGATCTTCCTCTGTCGAATCCACCATGGTGGGAGGGTTTGGGGAGGGGTGGGGAGAATCCAAGTACCTATGAAACTGTGTCACATAATACAATGTAATTAATGAATTAAAAATAATTTTTAAAAATTTTAAAAAAAGATCTTCCTCTGTCTCTCCTCCTCTCTGTATATCTGTCTTTGTGATAAAAATAAAATAAATCTTTAAAAAAAGAAATCTAGGACTATTGCTTCTCGGTCTTTTGGCTAAGATCAAGTGTAGAAATCTGGGACTAGGGGTTTTCTTGCATTCTTTGAAATATGAAGATTTGAGCAAATCATTCTTTCCATGATTATATTTCACTTATTTCACCAGCAGAGGGTGCTAGAGAGCACCAGTCATAAGACTCATACTAATTTCGTATGTACACAGTTCCCGAGACAGTATCTACCTATTTGTACACAGTTCCCGAGACAGTATCTACCTATTTGTCAGTGGTTAGGGGTTGCCCCGAATTTTTTTTGTAACTTAGAAGATTATTGAGCTTAAAGATCTTGTGTTATGCTACTTTAAAATACTTTTTAAAAAGGAAGATTTAAATATGCAATCTGTATATTGGGATACTTATTATTTTATAAAATGAACTGCATGTTTAGAACGCCCTATTAGCATTATAACTCTGACTAAAACAGATGGATTTGTAAGAGTGAATCATAACTGCAAACTTGCAAGCTAAAGTTCTTAATTCTGTTTTAAACTTAAATATTTAAGTTCCATATAAATTTCCTCTAATTTAATATGCAACAAAGTAGGATCATCTAAAAGTATTCTCCTCCTTTAGAGCTCTTAGAGTTAATATCAGAACTGAATTCCAGTTACTGTATTTGGCTATGAAAACGAGTAAGTACAGAGGGAAGAAAAGAATATTCATCATAGCAGCTCCAAACAATTCTACAAATTTTAATCCTCAAGTTTTAGGCTTAAAATAAAGTACAAAGTCACATTCCATATTATAGATCGGTAGCAAGGACCCAGGATTTTGTACTAACTGACAAATAAACAGTACATGTTTTTGATGTGCAACATGATGATTTGAAATATATATACATCAAGGAATGACTCAATCAGCCTACTTAGCATTAACACTACCACAATGCTTATCATTTATTTGTGGTGACAGCCTACTGTGTCATCGAATGTGCTGCCACTGAAGGGACTGTCATTACCCATAGTGCCATTGTTGTACAAGAGATATCTTCACCCAAAACTTTCCCTTTTATTATCAAGGTTTATTTATTTTAATTGAAAGGCAGAGTTACAGCGAGACATAAGAAGAGACAGAGAACTGTCTGCTGGATCACTCCCCAGTAGCCACGATGGCTGGGGCAGGCTGACCCAGGCCAGAGCCGCAAGCCCAGAAGTCCATGCAGACCTCTCGAGTGGGTGGCAGAGCCCAAGGACTGTGACCATCATCTCCTGCCTTCCTGGGCACCGTAAGAGAGAGCTGGGACTAGAAATTGATGGGATGCTGGTTTGCAAGTGTGCCACAATGCCAGCCCCAGTGCATGACTTCCTATTTAGGAAACATTACAATCTCATCTTACATGCAAGAAAGCCATTCTAAAGAGGGAAGCTGAGACGCCTCTTCGGGCACACAGCTAGGAAACGTTGGTAGTAGACTGGTGAGCACAGCTGCCTTGCAGGCACACAGCTAGGGAAAGCTCAGTTTTCTGACTTTGTCTTGAGTATGTTTCATTTTATCTCTTCTGCTTATATATTAAATTGAATTTACTATGGGGCTATTTTTGTACTTTTCTATGTCTTAAAAATTATTTAAGAGGGGCAGCACCATGGCACAATAGGTAAGCTTTCACCAGCAGCACCAGCATCCCATATGGACACTGATTCGTGTCCTGGCTCCGTTCCATTCCAGCTTACTGCCTGTGGCCTGCAAAAACAGCAGGGAATGGCCCAAGTCCTTTGGACCCTGCACCCACATGGGAGACCCCAGAAGAGGCTCCTGGCTCCTGGCTTCAGAACAGCTCAGTTCTAACCATTGCAGCCATTTGGGCAGTGAACTAGCAGATGGAAGATCTCTATTTCTGTCTCCCATCTATTTCTGCCTTCATATGAACATAAAATGAATCTTTAAAAATGTACTTAAGGCAATAGATACTTTTAAAATTAGTCCCTTTTATAAATGTCTAATCTCTAACATATTAAGTATGATTTCATCTAGGTCAAAATAAAAGGAATCATCATCACAATTGCTAAGCAGTCCCCAAAAGCTGTGCACTATTTAGGTCACTTGCTATAGAGGTTAAAAATATATGCAGATTAAAAAAAAATTTGAGAGAACTAAACACATGAAAAGGTGTCTCTTGTTTATAGATTGGCTTAATGTCACTAAACTGGCTTACATCCTTGAGATAGCGAGATTTGTAGATGCACTGAATTTCTTATCAAAATGTCAGATGGTTTTTTGTTTTGTTTTGTCTTCAGAAATTGAGCAGTTGGAGCAGGTGTTTGGCATGCTGGGTAAGGAGCTAGCTGAGACACGTGCATCCCATCGTGAAGCCCCTGAGATCTAGTGCCAGCCCATCCCTGATCCCAGCTTTCTTCTAAGGCACATCCTGGGAGGCAGCAATGATGGCTCACCTGCTTGGGTTCCTGCCACCTGCAGGGGCGTCCAGGATTGAGTTCTGGCCTCCTGGGTTGTTGCTAGTGTTTGAAGAGTGAACCATTTGCAGATGGAAGATCTCTCCGTCTCACTTGTGTGTGTGTGTGTGTGTGTGTGTGTGTGTGTGTGTGTTTGACCATCTTGTTGCCTTTCAAATGAAATAAGTGCAAATCTAATCTTTTTTAAACTGACAAGTTGAACCTAAAATATATGAGGAAACTTCAAAAAGTTTTTGGACAATGGGTTTGTGATTGTATTTCCACCAACTTTTTGAAGCCCCTTTGCGTATGACAGTTCATAAGAATGAGAGTAGCCAGAGCAGTCTTGAAGTAGAACAAAGTTGGAGAATTCACACTGATTATGAACGTACAAAGCCACAGTAGCAACAATGTGCTACTGGTGTAGGATAGGCATATAGGATGATTAGATAAAATTGAGAAACCCCAAAAATAAACCCTGGCATGTAAGGTTGACTGATTTTCGATAGATTGCTGGGACAAGTAGATGAGGAAAAACCAGTCTTTTCAATAAAGGGTGGTAGGACAACTGGGTAGCTATGTGAATGAAGTTGAACTCTTACCTCAGTTCTTTGGATACATTACCAAAATCATGAGCAACAAAAGAAAAAAATAAGTTAGACATTACCAGAGTTTTAAAGTTGTGTCCCATAAAAGTAAAAAGACAGCCAAAAGAATGGAAGAAATATTTGCAGTATATATCTTATTATAAGCTCATAAAAATATGATAAATACTACCAAAGGCTAGATTTGTATATCAGAGAAACAAATAGATATAGATACAGATATAGATATAGATATAGATATAGATATAGATATAGGAAGAAAATGTTTAGGATATGTAAAAAATTATTAAGATAATCATAAGAAGATTAAAACAGCCAAATGAGGCCCCTCACAGTGGCGTAGTGGCTAAAGTTCTAGCCTTGCATGCACCAGGATCCCAATGGATGCCGGTTCTAATCCTGGTGGCCCCACTTCCCATCTACCTCCCTGCTTGTGTCCTGGGAGAGCAGTCGAGGATGGCCCAAAGCCTTGGGACCCTGCACCCATGTGGGAGTCCTGGATGAAGCTCCTGGCTCCTGGCTTTGGATCAGCTCAGCACCAGCCATTGCAGTTACTTGGGGAGCAAATCAACAGACAGAAGATCTTCCTATGTCTCTCCTCCTCTATATATCTGTCTTTCAATAAAAATAAATAAATCTTTTTTAAAAATGATATAAATCTATATTTCTTCAAAAGTTATGTATAGTAAGCCCATGAGAACTTAAACTGTTAAGGAAGTGAAAATAAAATCATTGTAAGGTACCAATTTATACAAATAGAATACTTGTAATCAAAAAGAAAGTAACAAATATGGAAAGAACATGGAAAATGTGAACCTTCATAAATGGCTCGTGGGCACATACAAGACTTCCTCAAATTGTTGAAAATATTGTTACCAAGCAACCTAACAATCCCACCCCCAAATGAAGGAAAAGCATGTTTTTGCAAAACCTTTTACACAAACTTCACAACAACATTATTCATGATGAACAACTAATGGAAATAACCCAAATGTTCACAAACTCAGAATTGGACAACAAAATGCACTGTACCTATGCAGTAGTAAATATTGGGCTGAATATTGGGCTAATATTGCTATGCAATGGGTTAAGTCACAACTTACAGCACCAGCATCCTATATCAGAGTGACAGTTCCAATCCCAGCTGCTCCACTTCTGATTCAGCTTCCTCACAATGTGCCTGGAAGGCAGTGGATGATGGCCCAAGTGCTAAGGTCACTGCCATCCATATGGGAGACCCAGATGGAATTCCTGGCTTCTGGTGCAGTCCTGGTTGTCGTGGCTATTTGGGTGGTACACCAGTGGACAGAAGATGTCTCTTTCTATCTCCTGCTTTCTCTCTCATGTGCTGCCTTTCAAATGGGCAAATCCTTGAAATAGTGATTTCTTCAGTCAGAATTCTTACTGTCTGCTTTAGCTCTGCCTCTTCTCTAATATAATTCTTCTTATCCAAATTCTTTTCCTCCACCTATTTTTGCATATACCCGACTTCCTCCTTTTACTCATTTTTTGCATCACACATATTAATATGGCTGTCTCAACTCTAAAATATATAAAAAACCATTACCTCTATTTCTCTGGTTTAATTTGTTAAAATAGATTAGCTGGTTTTAAGTGCCTATCCTTGCTGCAATTTCCATGGTCAGTGACAGCCACATAACACTGATGGTTCTATGGAAGAGACAGGTAACAAGCTCCATACAAAATTTCTCTTTACTCTCATCACCATTTCATAATCCTCTTTTTATCTGGTAATTACTTCTTGGGCCCGGCAGCGTGGCCTAGCGGCTAAAGTCCTCACCTTGAACACCCTGGGATCCCATATGGGCGCCGGTTCTAATCCCCGCAGCTCCACTTCCCATCCAGCTCCCTGCTGTGGCCTGGGAAAGCAGTTGAGGACGGCCCAATGCATTGAGACACTGCACCCGCGTGGGAGACCCGGATGAGGTAATTACTTCTTAAAAGATTCATTCATTCATTCATTCATTCATTTTGAAAGGGCCAGTGGTAGAGACAGGGATAAGGAAAGAGGGAGGAACAAAGAGCATCTTTTCTATCTGCTGTTTTACCCTCCAAATACCTGCAACAGCCAGAGCTAAGTCCAGATGATGTCAGGAGCCTGGAAATCCATCTGAATCTCCCACATGATTTGTCAAAGATCCAAGTGCTTAGATCATCAATTCATTGTTTTCCAGATACAATCACAGAAAGTTGGGTCAGAAGCACAGCAATTGGTATTCAAATGGTTCTCTGATATGGAATGTCAGCTTCCCAAGAGGTAGCTCAGTTCACTGAGCCACAATGTTAGCCCCTTCACCTGATTAATTCTTATTTCTTTCTTTATTTATTTATTTGAAATGCAGAGTGAGGGAGAGAGAGAAAAATCTTCTGTCCACAATAGCTGAGATTGGGCCAGAGCAAAACCAAGAACTAACTCCACCCAGGTCTCTCATATGGGTGACAGGAACTCAAGTATTCAAGTCACCACCTGCTGCCTCATGGATAAATATCTGGGATTCAAGTGTTTGGGCCATCATCTGCTGCCTCCCAAGCACATAACCAGGAAGGTGGATCAGGAGCAGAGCATCTGAGACTCAAACAAGTCCCTGCAAAATGGGATGTAAACATTCCGAGTGGAAGCTTAACATGGTACACCACAACACCCACCCCGACCCAGTTCTTATTCCTTCAAACTTCAGTTTTGAAAGAATCAAGTGTCACCTTCTCATGAGTTTATTTCATTGACTCTCATACCTACACCATCCCTCAGTATGTTTCATAGCATACTATATTACAGAATCTATTACTATAATGTAATCATTTGTTTGTTTACTTATTCTACCCTGCTAAATTCTGAGTGTTTTGAGGCTAAGTACACAACAGATGATCATTTCGTCACCTGTATGCAATAAATGACAGATATGAAGGCAATCCACAGAAGCTGTTGTCAGTGGCTTTTTAATGCCTCATCTTTGGAAAGCAATTTGGTGTTGTGTTTCAGGAGCACTGAAATTGTTCATCACTATGTTTGAATTGATTCCACTATAAAGGTTCTGTTTCATTCCACAGCATTTACTTCAGGCTCTGCTCCAAACCCTGGGACTTCAGGCAAAACCACTCCTTATCTGTCATAATCATGTTAGGACTCCTGGCAAGTGGGCTGCTCTCCATGGTTCTGAACTATGCTTAGCCATGAAGATACATGCCTCATTCACAAATTCTCTTTGTGTATTTTCATCCTGGAATTGGGAACAAAAAGAAGCGTAAACAGAGAGAAGTGAAGAGGACAAAGGAGTAAAAAGATCATTATAGGTATAACACTCCTAGATAGACACAAAAGCAAAATTGATATTGTCAACGTTGTGGCAATTCGGGTATGTTCCTACATGTGACATGGACATCCCATGTAGATGCAGGTTCTGATCCTGGCTGTTCCATGTCTAATCCATCTCCCTACTAATCTGCCCGAGAAAGCATTGGAAAATAGCCTAACTCCTTGGGTTACTGCCATCCTTGTGAGATATCTGAATGAAGCTCCTGGCTCCTGGCTTCCGCTTGCCCAATCGTGAGCATTGTAATCTTTTGGAGAGGAAGCTAGCAGATGCAAGATATCTCTTTGTCTCTTTCTCTGTGTAATTCTGCATTTCAAATAAATATTTTAAAAGAAGGTGTAATTGATTTACATTCTTTTCAAATAGTTTCAATGAATAGCAAAGAAATGATGACATGTCCATATAAAAAGTAAAAGGTAAGCAAAAAATAACTCCGTATCAAGCAAAGTGTGCAAGGATTTGAAGGAATAGCAATTTTAGTCATGAGAATACAGAATATTTTAAAGTGTGTTAACAATTATGATTGTAATTATCTTTAATATCCACATTTACAATTCTGTGGGTAACTAGGATGATGACATCTATAGTTACGTTAGTACATTTATTTAAATAAGGAGCTTCTATGTACTGTTGGTTTTCTTCCAAAATGTTTTCATAGGATTCCTTGTCTCAAGTCTTAATGTCCAGAACAGACTGCAAACATATTGAATGATTTTTGACATTTGAGTGATTTTTGTAAGTTTTGTTAAGAAGTGGGATTTTCTGTGGTGGGGCCAGTGTTGTGATGCAACAGGCTAAGCTGCTGCTTGCGAAACCAGCATCCCATATAGGTGCGGTCACTCCAATCAGCTACTCACCGTCCAGTCCAGCTCCCTGCTAACGCACTTGAGAAAGTAACAGATGATGGCACAAGTACTTGGTCCCTGCCATTCCTGTGGGAGACTCAGACGGCTTAATGGATCAGCCGCAGCCACTGACGCCATTTGGAAGCAAAACAGCAAATGGAGAATCAACCTCTATCTCCCAATCCCTCTTTTTCTCTCTCTCCTCTCTCTGTATTTCAAATAAATATTTAAAAACAGAAAAGAAATTTGAGCTTTCTCCTGAGGGAAACAAGAAGCCATTTTAAGTTTTAAAATAAAGAATAATATGACATGATGTACATTTTTAAAAAGATTACTCTAGGGCTCGGCAGCGTGGCCTAGTGGCTAAGGTCCTCGCCTTGATCCCATATGGCCGCTGGTTCTAATCCCGGCAGCTCCACTTCCTCTCTATCTCTCCTCCTCTCAGTATATCTGACTTTGTAATAAAAATAAAATACATCTTTAAAAAAAAAGATTACTCTAGATTGAATATAGCTAATGGATGAAAGAAAGTCAGAGAGGATGCTGGGAGTTCACCTATCTGGCTTTATAGTAATCCAGACAAGAATGAAGAATGCTGTTGGAATAGAACGGCATGTGTCGAGATGGAGAAAACTTAGATTAGACAGACATTTAGAAGCAAACTCTTCCTGAATTAGTGGTGAGTGGGATAAAATGATAAAGGTGATAACCAAACCAGTTTGTGTCAGTGATATCATGATACAAGTTTTGGGGCTTCTGCCACTCACATGGGAGACCTGGAGACAGCCCAGGCTCTTGGCTTGGACCTGGCCCAGCCAGGGTTGTTACAGTCATTTTGGGGGGTCAACCAGAGGGTGGAAGGAAGATCTCTCTGTCTCTTCCTCTGTAAGTCAGCCTTTCCAGTACATTAATAGATCTTTTGTAAAAATAACAAAATAACGATGAAATATAGGGCAAAATTATTCAATAATCTCAGTAAATGTCTGGAGTATTTGATAAAATTTAATGTCCATTCATGTGAAAACACCTACTTCTGTTGACAGCTCTCAGAAAATGAAGAGCAATAAATGCATTCCTTCTGTAAACATTATCAACAAAACACTGACAAAAAAGCCTTCGATGATGAGCTTTTTGAAAGCCTTCACTGGGAAAAGAAAAAAGAATTTCCACTGTTCCACTTTTATTACTGGACTGATGTTCTAACTGTGAATTGAGAAACTAAAAAGAGGGGCCAGCATTGTGCTTGGGTCTCTGCCTCCTACATGGGCAACCTGGAGGGACTCTGTGCTCCTGGCTTCAGCCTGCCGTAGCCCTAGCCATGCCAGCCACTTGAGCAGTGAACCAGTGGATGGAAAATCTCTTTCTGTCTCTCCCTCTCTCTCTGTCACCGTACCTCTCAATAGATGGATAAATCTTTAAAAAAATTTTTTTAAAGAAAGCTATTTTGGCTACTCTAGACCATTTACATTTTTTAAAATTTTAGACTCAGTTTGCCAATTTCCATAAAAATACTCCACTGTATTTTATATTCTATAAAAATACTCAATGACGAATTTGAATGTACTGAGCCTATAATTTACTTTGCAAGGAACTAACATCTTGACAAGAGTGACTATGTTAATTCATGAACATAATTTCTTACATTATTTATTTAGCTCTTGCTTAATGTTTACCAGCAGCATTTTGTATTTCTCAGTGAGGCGGTATTACATATGTTTGGTTAAATTTACACTAGACATTTAATATGTTGCAGTGTTATTATAAATACACTTTTTTCACTTTCTGACTTCCTGTTATATTGAAATATGACTAATTTTTGCATATTGGTACACTGCATAATACTGTACTTAGCAAGTGTATGTATTTCGTTTTTTGTCAATTTAGACTCAGAGCTGTGAAGCAAATAGGATTTTACTTGAGGCTTTAGGGATTGCAATTTGGAAAGACAAACTCCGAGAGCTCTGAATCAGTAGTGATCCTGGGAAGGTGGAATTGATCTGAAGGAATGCCGTGTTGACAGGAACATGGCCTACATGACTGATAGAAGATAAAGCAAAAAATGCACAAACGGAATATAACTATCTATAAAATCTCTTGATAGGCATCCTGAGCCTCAGGGCGCACAGTGATGGGCTGTTCCATGTGCAGCAGGGGCTGGAGGTGATCCTGATTCGGGTTCCAGACACTGAGTGGAATCATGCATAAGCTCCACCTCCTGATGGACTCCTGGCTCCATTCTGAAAGTCTCTGAAGTGCCAGTGCTGTGGTGCAGTGAGTTAAGACACCACCCATAGAGAGGACATCCCTTATTGGCACAAGTTTGAATTCCAGCTACTGCACTTCCCATCCAGATCCTTGCTAATAGCCTGGGAAAGACAGCAGAAAATGGCCTATCTTTGGGCTTCTGCCGCCCATGTGAGAAACCTGGAAGAAGTTCCTGGATGTGGCGTGGGCCACCCCTGTTAGTTATTTAAAACAGTTTGAGTTCTAGTTCATACGATATTAGGATGTTATTACGCACAGCTAATTCCCGCAACCTGGTTCTTTACCGGGAGCTGAAAACACCAGATGCAATATGGTATCTTAGGAGGTTTATTACAGTGGGGCAGGAACGGGGAGGTGGTGGAGAGGTGAGGAGGAAGAGGGGAAGGGGGGAAGGGAGGCCGGAAGGAAAAAAGAGAGAGAGAGAGAGAGAGAGAGAGAGAGAGCGCGCGAGCGCCGCACCTGGGGGTCTTTTTGTGTGCAAGGTGTGGGGGGTGGGGATTGGGAGGGATTGAGGGCAGGCCCCAGGGGATTGGTGCTTGCACGTGAACTCCTGGGGATGATTGGTGAGTGGGCGGGGTTGGGGAAGGGGCTGGAAGATTGGGGGTGGGAGTCTCAGGTGGAATGCCAGGTTACATTTGATTGGTGGATGGCTAGACCAGCACAAATTTCGTAAGCTGTGAGGAAGAGGAAATGGCACCGGGTCCAGGGTGGGATATTCGAATTACTCCTTACATTCCTCCCCATTTGTCTTCATTCCAACGCAAGTATTACACACACACACACACACACACTCCCATTTTTCTTTAAAAATCCCTGTTTTGGGAACTGATTGTGGCACAGCAAATTAAGCCACGCACTGGCACTGATTTGAGTCCCAGTTGCTCCATTTGCCCATACCTTTCCATACATTTGCCCATGTTATCTGAGAAAGTAGTAGAAGATGATTTTGGTCCGTGCCACCTGCTCAGATGTAGTTTGAGGTTCCTGACTTCAGCCTAGTCCTGCCCTGGCTGTTGTGATAAGTGAACCAAAGAATGGAAGATCTCTTTCTCCCTTTCTCTCTCTCTCTCTCTCTCTGCCTTTCAAGTAAATCTTAAAAGTTCCCATTTTCTTGAGCCCCTCTTAACACACAAAGGCTAATGTCTACCGTGTTGCCTAACATTATGAACTGTACATAAATATAATTAACTGTATAGTCTCCACAAAACTTCATATGTTGAAATCTTATCTTGAGTGTGGCCAGAGTGACCAAAGCCACAGAAACTGAGGAGCTAAACAGGACCTAGGACACACACTGGTATCATTAGGTACTAGTCTCCGAGCGTCTCTCCCGTACTTTAAAGTTTCCTCACCGTGCTTTTATGACTGCAAATCAGTTAGTTGCTAAAATTAACCCAATGATCAGAGGGAGTGGTGCAGCTGCTCGGCTGGACTGGTGAGGTCATCTGCTTCTCCAACAGATAACTTCTAGATATTTAGTCTTATCTCAAGGAGTTTCTTTTGCAGGCCTGGAGCAAGAAGAAGAACCTATCACTTGCATTTAGTTCCCAGGCTGCCTGAAGTCCACAGAGCCATCATCAAAATTCCCTAAAGGACACAATACTGATTACCAGTGCTGAGGATGCGGAGGTAAGGAAGACTGCTCTCCAATCAGGAACTTGGACACAGACAAACTTGCACCTCTCAGCTTCAACTTCAGTCTATAAAAACACTTACCCCTTAAACTCTTGGGGAGCCCAGGAATTAAGTGAAAACAGCCCAACTCCTTGCTTAGTGCTTTGCAATAAACACCTCCTTTCTTCCACAACCAAGATTCCCACAACCAAGATTGGTTTTCTGCATATCAGGCAAGTGGACCCAGTGTGCAGAAGTTCTATATAGCAATTCCTCCAATCAGATTTAGGAGCTTCTCTTGTAATTAAGGTTGACAAGGTCACAAAGTTGAGGTTCTAATCCAACAGTACTAGCACCATTATAAAAAGAGACATCAGAGGGCTCACTTGCTTTCTTTCCTGGAATGCATAATTCCTCCCCATCAAGGCAAGGCTAGGTACAGGCAGAGCAAGAAGCTAGTGATCTAGCTAGCGAGGTAGAGAGCACTTACTCTTATGGAACACTCCCAAAACTCGATCTGCTCACCCAGCACATAGTAAACCAATTACTGACACCAGGTTGGTGAAAGACAATAGTTATTTAGTGCAAAGTGCAGAACAAGGAGCCGGGCAGGTATTGCTTAATGCCTATGATACTTGAAAGCTTTGGGGTAAACTTTCTTACAGATTGATCCTGCAATTGAGAGGTGCATGCTCAGCTTCTGTCTACGTTTTCTCATTCATCTGCAATGCTCCTACACCTCCTTCGACTGAATGGTGATATTGTGTTCTTTTGGGAATTTTGATAATGGCAAAGTGGACTTCAGTCAGTCAGGTAACCATTACTTCTTCCACAAAGCCTAGAAAAGAAACCCCTCAAGACAAGACTAAACATCAAGAAGTTTTCTACATAAGAGAAATGACCTCTTGAGTCGCTTGAACAGGGACTAGGGAGGGCCAGCTACATCACTCCTTCAGTCAGTGAGTTGATTTTAGAGACTGATTTGCAATAACAAAGACAGGGCAAGGACATCCTAATCTAACAAAGGGCAGCTGGGAGAGAGTAGAGACAAGGACCTGAAGGTGTCTAGCCTCTGCATTCGAGGCACTATGCAGGGGCACCATTTCTTCATCACCAGAAATTGACCCTGTTGGTACCTTAGTCTTCCTAGGCTCCACAAGTATGAGAAAATAAAGTTGTGTTGTGTAAGTTACCCAGTTTGCTTGTTATCACAGCCTAAACAATCCAATACAATAAAATATCCTATTTTTCATTTTAACTTAATAGTTCAGCAATCAGATAATATTTGCTTAATTATTATTCCTAATTCATTATTTTTTTGCTATGTGTTTTTTAAAACATTTATTTTTATTTGAAAGGCTGATTTGCAGAGAGGAGAGACAGAGAGAAAGAGAGAATCTATTTGCTGGTTCACTCTCAAAATAGCCACAAGGACTGAAGTTGGGCCAATCCAAAGGTAGGAATCAGCAGTTTTCCCCAGGTCTCCCTTGTTCGTGCAGGGCCCAAGAACTTGAGCCATCCTCCACTGCTTTCCCAGCATAAAATCAGGGAGTTAGCTCAAAAGTGAAGCTGCTGGGATATGAACTGGCACTCACATGTGATATTGGTGACACAGGCAGAGGACCAGCCTGATACCCTACCATTCTGGCCCCTTAATCATGTATTTTCTTTTTTTTTTTTAAGATTTATTTATTTTTATTGGAAAGGCAGATATACAGAGAGGAGGAAAGACATAGAGGAAGATCTTCCATCCGATGATTCACTCCCCAAGTGACCGCAACAGTTGGAGCTGAGCCAATCCAAAGCCAGAAGCCAGGAGTCTCTTCCTCCAGGTCTCCCACGCAGGTGCAGGATCCCAAAGCTTTGGGCCATCCTGGACTGCTTTCCCAGGCAACAAACAGGGAGCTGGATGGGAAGTGGAGCTGCTGGGATTAGAACCAGTGCCCATATGGGATCCCGGACGTGCAAGGCGAGGAGTTTAACTACTATGCCATCACGCTGGGCCCTAATCATGTATTTTCTAATGAATCAATATATTTGTGAATTTTTTTTTAAAAGATTTTATTGTTATTGGAAAGCAGGATATACAGAGAAGAGGAGAGACAGAGAGGAAGATCTTCCATCCGATGTTTCACTCCCCAAGTGAGCCGCAACGGGCTAGTACGCGCCAATCCGAAGCCGGGACCTGGAACCTCTTCCAGGTCTCCCACGTGGGTGCAGGATCCCAAGGCTTTGGGCCCTCCTCGACTGCTTTCCCAGGCCATAAGCAGGGAGCTGGATGGGAAGTGGAGCTGCCAGGACTAGAACCGGCGCCCATATGGGATCCCGGGGCTTTCAAGACGAGGACTTTAGCCGCTAGGCCATGCCGCCGGGCCCATATTTGTGAATTTTCAAAGAAATCTGAAAGTTTGAAGAGATATAACTGAAGAGAGCAACTCATTGATACGTATCTATAAGTTAAATTAAGGCAACTGATACTTTGATTCACATGAAGTATAGTCACAAATATGCTTAAGAGGTTCTTAAAATTTTTTTAACTTTTTTTTTAATTGAAAAGATATATACAGAGAGAGAAGGAGAAACAGAGAAACATCTTCCATCTGCTGGTTCACTCTCCAAGTGGCCTCAATGGCCAGAGCACAGCTGATCTGAAGCCAGGAGCCAGGAGTTTCCTCTGGGTCTCCCATGCGGGTGCAGGGTCCCAAGGATGGATTTATTTATTTGCTTATTAATTTGAAGATAGAGACAGAGATATTTTCTTTTTTTAAGATTTAGTTATTTTTAATTGCAAAGTCAGATATACAGAGAAGACAGAGAGGAAGATCTTCCGTCTGATGATTCACTCCCCAAGTGACTGCAATGCCTGGAGCTGTGCCAATCCGAAGCCAAGAGCCAGGAGCTTCTTCCAGGTCTCCTACGCAGGTGCAGAATCCCAAAGCTTTGGGATCCCAGGCCAAAAGCAGGAAGCTGGATGGGAAGCGGGGCTGCCGGGATTAGAACAGGTGCCCATATGAGATCCCGGCACGTGCAAGGCGAGGACTTTAGCCTTAAGGCCACCATGCTGGGCCCAGTGAGAGATATGTTGTCCGATGAGTCAGTCACTCCTCAATACTTGCAACAGGTGGGGCTGGGCAGGGTTGAAGTCAGGAGCCAGAAACTCCATCTAGGTCTCCCACCATGGTCATAGGGGCCCAACTACTTAGGTCATCATGTGTTGTCTCCCGGGTGTGTTAACAGGAAGTAGGGTCAGATCTGAGGCCCCCTGTGAGCAGGGGCCTGAGATAAGGCCAGCATCCCAAGCATCTGCTTAAGAGATTGCACCATTAATACTTACGTCTTTTTGCATCCATATTTCCATGCATAGAGGAAAACCAAGACCTAGTTCACATCTTCTTTCTGAGCCCTCTTCTTCCTCTTAGATAACAATTTATTAATCATTTACTAGCCCTGTTTTCTGCTCACTGGCCTAGTGACACTGCAAATTTAGGTTGTGGCTGCTAGCCATTTAAAGTTAAAATCTTAATGATAGTAATATTACTAAAACAAAGATGTAAATAGAAGCTATGTTATAACATGAAAACTAGGTAAAACTAGGATTCTTGTTTCTGAGCAAAATGCCTTCATTGCATTTTCCATTGTGTATTTAATTTACTTTTTAATTTGCTTAAAAGCCAGAGGCAGAGTTCTCATCTATTGATTCCCTACCAAATACCCATGATAGCTGTCCTAGGCAGGGACAGAGCCAGGAACAGGAAACTCGACCCGTGTGAGTGTCAGGAGCCCACCTACTTGAGCCATCCCTAATACTTCCCAGGGTATGCTCTAGCAGGAATCTAGATTCAGGAGCTGGAGTTGGGATTTGAACCCCACATAGGACACAGGAATCCTCATCACAAACCTGCTATTTCCTGTTTCCAAAACGAAGCAAACAACAACAAAACTTTATGTATTCAAATATTTTGGTAGTTCAGGACAAAGGAGTGTAGTCTGAATTATACAGTTACTTCTCCCCATCTTAATCATTCTGCCTTCACCTATATGTGGATTTTACTTTAAGGCTGCTGGCATGGAAAGGCAACTGAGAGATGAGATGAGATGATGAGATGATTCAGCCCAGTCATATCAAGTCTCCTTGGAATTCAACTGGGCGTGCCTAAAAATTCTGTTAATAAAAACATCAAAGGAGAATAAGTATTGGTAATATCCATGTTCCACAGTTGTCTCTGCACAGTTATTTACTTTGGTACAGATCACAGCTAATGTGTTTAAGTAATTCTCTAGAGACTATCAGATTATCACAAGACAGATCCAGTCTCCCTTATAAATTTCTCAGGCAAGTCTTTAATGTACCTATACCTGCATTCTCTAACACATTCTTTCATTTTTACAAAAAGGTGATATCTAAATATTTCTATATCTAAATTATCACGGATAGGGTAAATATATACGTAATGTATGTAGTTTTCTGCATTGACTTAAAATTCTCAAAACAGGAAGATATGTAATTTTTTCAAAGACCTAAAGACCTGAAAATCTTGCTCTATTTTCTAAAATGATGATAAGATTAAGGAAACTTTTGATTAATTCTTACAATTCCAAGTAAAAATCCTTGAACAATGATAGCTGACCTTTAGACAGAGCTACACATGTTAAAAGTGTTTGAGATGTACCAAGACATTGAAAATTCACAAATATTCTGAGGGGGGTCCTATTATTATCACTATATCACAGGTGAGGAAACCAAGGCGCAGAAAAATTAATTGGCTAATCCAAGAAACCCCATATAGCAGAATTAGAAGTCATATCCTGACAATGCGGGCTTTAATGCCATATTCTAATTCATTATGTACTGTATGCCTCCTGTTACCATGACTTTGCACAATATCATGACTTGGACTTTGTATCATCAACTGAAAAATTGATAAATGAATCTGAATTTAATCTGAATAGAATTCTTAATGTTACTTTTCAGAAATAATACACTCTGCTCTAAGAAAGAATACAAGAAAGTGGCCGGTGCTATGGTATAACTGGTGAAGCCACTACCTGCCATGCCTTCACTCCACATGGGCACCAGTTCAAGCCCCAGCTGCTCCGCTCCCTGCAAATGCACCTGGAAAAAGTAGTGGAAGATGGCTCAAGTATTTGGACCCCTGCACTCAAGTGGGTGCAGATGAAGCCCTTGGCTTTGATCTGTCCCAGAACTAGTCCCTTCCCATTCACAGCTATTTGGGAAGTGAATCTGCAGATGGAAGATTTCTCTCTCTCCCTCTCTCCTTGTATTTGTGTTTGTTTTAAGAAAAACTGCAAAATATAGGGCCAAGTGTTTGGATGACCTTTAATTTTTTTTAAAAAAAAGATGTTTATTGATTACTTGAAAGGCAGAAGAAAGAATAGGACCTTCCATTTGCTGGTTCACTCCCCAAATGACCACAATATCAACATAGAGTCAAATAGAAACCAAGAACTTGGAACTCCATTAAGATCTCCCGTGTGGGTGACAGGGACTCAAACACTTGGACCATGTTCCACTGCCTTCCTAAGCAGGGAGCTGGATCAGAGGCAGGGCAGCCAGGGCAGCTAGTGGTGCCCATTGGGATGCCTGCACCTCAGGCTGTGGCTTATATCTACTGCACTACAACATCAGCCCCAAGCGGCTTTCATTTTATCCACTCCACTGGTCTGTTTGGTGTGTATGCCTAACACGGATATCATGCTCTCTTTAATGTTTCAGTTGTTTAGCATCAGAAATCACTTTCAGTGAACTTAGTACTAAAAGTGTCTATCAGCTCAGTGGTTGTTCCTTCCCAGACAAAATTCCACTGGACGGGACTTTGATTCACACCGTGACCATGATGTGTCTATTGGTCAACTATCGTTGTGTGCTGGTAGCAGTTAATGATCGCATGGTTTTTCTCCAAGGGATCAAAGGGCATGCTTTTGGAAACATATCCCAAACAGAAAACTGGCATGACCCCCCTGCCTTTTTCTTTTTAAGGTGGATTTACAGGGAGAGGTTTTCCATCTCTGGGTCATTCTCCAAATGGCCGCAGTGGCTGGGACTGGCCAGAAGCCAGGAGCCTCTTCTGGGTTCTCCACGTGAGACCAAACACTTGAACCATATTCTTCTACTTTCCAAGGCATATTAGCAGGGAGCTAGATGGAAAGTGGAGCAGTTGGGACTCAAACTAGTGCTCATATGGGAAGCCAATATTCATAGGCAGTGGCTTTACATGCTATATCACAGACCAGTCCCAAGCATGACATATTTTCTAAAGTAAATGTGAGTCACATTTTTGTCAGCAGAGAAAATGTTCCTATGATATGAAAAGATTTTTTCCCCCCATGGATCTAGTAGGCTACTGGCCTGATGTAAATGCCCTTTGCTAAGATCAGAGTTAGGAATCACCATTTGCTCCAGGGAAATGATCCCCTCAGCAGGATATAAAAGTTATTTGATTGCTATCATGTCCCCAGTAGTTGATATTGAGCCTGCAAATAGTAAGCCGTCAACAAACAATCACAACTTACCCGGTAAAGAACGGAAGAAGAAATCGAGAATTGAAAAGAGCAACAGAGGAAGTTTCAAGAATACCAGATATGGGTAGGTGTTTGACCTAGTTCAAGTTTGACATGGGTACAAGGCCAGGCTCTGCTTCCTAATCCTAACTTCCTGAAGGTAATGGCTCAAACAGGAGGGTCCCTGACACACCTGTAGAAGATGGACTGGGTTTCCAGGTGTGTATTCGCCATGGCCAAGTCCTGTCCAAGGCAAGCATTTGGGAGGTGAACCAGTAGATACAGATGTCTCCCCCCTTTCTTTGGTTGTATTTTTATTTCTTTCCCTGTCTATCTCAACCTTTCAAATAAATGAAATAAAAATAATTTTTAAAATATGCACCATAGAAAGATTCAGCTATTCGTACAAGTTGGGATCTCTAAAAATCAGTGTCTAACCTTCTTTTAACAAAGAGACAAGGAGGGGTTAACTAAATTTCTAAGGTTCCAATTCCAATATCTTAGTCCAGTTAGTTACTGAATCATGTTTAAACTTTAGGACTTTGACTCTTAATCACGGATCATTGTGTAACACTAGAGGAACTGCAGAAGGTATGATTAGAGGGGCCACTCTGCTGTCACATTCTGGCCCCGGATCAGTCACGTCAACGTGCTCAAATAGGAGAAGTGCAAGAAGAGGTCACAGTCACTGCTACAGTTTGCATGTGGTTTCTCCTCCAAAGGTTGTGTGCTTTCAGCTTGATACCAGTGTGGCAGGGCTGAGCAGGAGATTCCACAGAGGTGGGAGGTGGTTGGGCATGACCCACTTTGTGAAGGGAGGAAGCTGTTCTTGTGGAGTGAGTTAGGACTCACATGAGTGGATTAGTTCCTGGGAAAACAGGTTGCTACAAAAGAGTGAACCTGGTGTCTCCTCAGGCTCCCGCTCCCTTGCTGCTCACACATGTGCCTCTTCCACACTTGGCCGGGTTTCTGTTCGCCATGAGCTGATGCAGCCAGGGATCCTCACCAGGAACTTGAGGCCACAGTATTTAGGTGCTCCAATCACCAGAATCAAACACAGTTTTTTACTTTGTGTAAGCACTCAGTATCAAGTGTTTTGTTGTGGTGGCATCAAAGAAGTTAAGATAACCAGGGGCCTAGAAGAAACTCTTGAGATTTGAATTATTTATTTGAAGAGGAAGAGAAAAGGTGAGTGGAGTTGGGATGGTGGAGAGGGAGAAAGAGAGCTGCCATCTGCAGGTTTGCTCCCCAAACGCCTGCAACATCCAAAGCCAGGAATCTGGGGACTCAGACCAGGTTCTCCTGTGTAGGTAGCAGGGACCCAAGTGCTTGAGCCAACATCTACTGCTTTCCAGATGCACATTAGTGGGAAGCTAAAACTAGAAGCTGACTTCGAAGCTGAATGTAGGTACTCTTACATACAAGCACCTCAAGCAGACATACACTGTATTACGACATGGCAACTACTCGATTGATGAGAAGGGGTGCTGACTGCTATGATTACTAAGGTCTGTCACTCAGTGAATAAAGTTACCCAAAGCTTCAACAATAACTCATCAGGAGAAACTTCATCAGAGTCCTTCGGCACTATGACAATGGTCCTATTTATTTTCCTCATCAAATAAGAGCAAATTGTGCAAGAGTTTTGATGAGAAACCATCAAAGTCATCCACCTAACAGTTCTGATTTGGCTCCTCTGGGCTTATTTTGTTTTGTGGTCTTAAAAAAGTCCGTAAAGGGCACACATTTTTTCTCAACTAATGAAGACTCATTTGATTTGGTTGAATTGCTCAGTCCTTAAGGGATGGATTACAGCTGGCCTTGTCACTTTCAAAAGTCTCTTGAACTTGACGGAGCTAATATTGAAAAACAGAGCTCAAGCACTTTTTTCTGCCCTTTAATTTCTTTCTTCTTTTAAGAGTTATTTTTATTGCAAAGTCAGATATACAAAGAGGTGGAAAGACATAGAGGAAGATCTTCCATCCAATGATTCCCTCCCCAAGTGGCCGCAACAGCTGGAGCTGAGCCAATCCAAAGTCAGGAGCCTGGAATCTCCTCTGGGTCTCCCACATGGGTGCAGGGTCCCAAGGCTTTGGGTCGTCCTCAACTGCCTTCCCAGGCCACAAGTAGGGGGCTGGATGGGAAGCGGGGCTGCCAGGATTAGAACTGGCACACATATGGGATCCCAGCACATGCAAGGCGAGCAATTTAGCTGCTAGGCCACTGCGCTGGGCCCTGCCCTTTAATTTCAATTTCCCAGGAACTCTTTGAAGCTCCCTTATATCTCAGTAGCACACTTCTTAATCTGTTCACTGAGCAGAGGCAGGGGTGTGTCACTGGGAGTGGATCCTATGGAAAGGACACTGATTTTCATTATGTATCCCCTTATATGGTTTTCAGTTTCTATCACTGACAAGCACATTATTTAAAAATAGCAATATGGGCTTGGCGGTGTGGCCTAGTGGCTAAGGTCCTTGCCTTGATCCCATATGGCCGCTGGTTCTAATCCCGGCAGCTCCACTTCCTCTCTGTGTCTCCTCCTCTCAGTATATCTGACTTTGTAATAAAAATAAAATTAATCTTTAAAAAAAAATAAATAAAAAAATAAAATAAAAATAGCAATATACTAATGGGTGGATGAATAATCGCCTTTTAAGGGATTTTGGGAACAAAGAGGCCTTCAGCATTTGTTTTTTTTTTTTTAAATAAAGATTTATTTATTTTATTGGAAAGGCAGATGTGCAGAGAGGAGGAGAGACAGAGAGGAAGATCTTCTGTCCGATGATTCACTCCCCAAGTGACTGCAATAGCCGGTACTATGCCGATCTGAAGCCAGGAGCCAGGAACTTCTTTCCAGGTCTCCACACAGGTGCAGGGTCCCAAGATTTTCAGCCGTGCTTGACTGCCTTCCCAGGCCACAAGCAGGGAGCTGGATGGGAAGTTGAGCTGCTGGGATTAGAACCTGCACCCATATGGGATCCTGGCGCGTTCAAAGTAAGGACCTTAACCATTACGCTATTGCGCTGGGCCCCAGCATTTGCTTTTGTAAGCTGTCACAAGTGAGATTATCTGTGGGAAACAAAAAAATCTATAGGTTTGAATCTTGCAAGCATAAGTTTGTTATAGCAACTGTCAGGCATTCTGTTCAGTTCCTTGGAGTCTTGACCTTTATTAACAAGAACTGCCTCCACCTGCTGTGGGTCCCCTATTCTAACTCTCCCTCAATAAACAACTTGAGCTTGGGGGAGATCCAAGTATGTTTTCATAGGATAATGTCACTTTTCTCTTTCACCTGCAGTGGCATAAAAGGAGCATTGTCAGAGAACCAAGGAGAAACTGAAGCAGAGGCGTGCTGTGAGGGGCACGGCCAAAAGGCACGGAGCAGCAGGACAGTGTTGTGGTGCTGCTGGTTAAGCCAGGGAAGAGAGTCAGTTAAAGTCTCCACTTGAGACTTCACTTTCAAAAGGCAGAGTTACACACACACACACACAGAGAGAGAGAGACAGAGAGAGAGAGAGAGAGAGAGAGACAGAGAGGGAGAGAGATCTTCTACCTCTGGTTCACTCCCCAAATGGCTGCAACTGCCAGGGCTGGGCCAAAGCAAAGCCGGAATCCAGAGTCTTTGATTGCAGGGGTCTAAGAACTTTGGCCTTCTTCTGCTGTTTTCCTAGGCACATTAGTAGGGAGCCATATCAGAAATGGAACAACCAGGACTTGAACCGGTATCTCACATGAACACAATAGGTGGCAGCTTAACCGACTATGCCATCGTACCAGCCTCCCCCTCCCACCGCTCTTCACTTCTGATCCAGCTCCCAGCTAATGCAACTGAGGAAGCAATGACTGACAGCCCAAGTACTTGGGCCCCTGACTCCTACAGGGGAGACCGAGATAATGCTCCAGGCTGCTGGCTTCAGCCTGGCCTACTCCCAGCTATGGCAGCTATTTGCAGACTGAATCCACTGGTGGAAAATTTCTCTCACCCTATCCCCATTGTATCTTCCCCCAACCCATCCCCACTCTGTAACTTTGCCTTTGAAATGTATCTGTTTTAGTGAGGTGGGGGTGTAGTTCAGTGGTAGAGCGTATGCTTTGCATGAAATAAATCTGTTTTAAAGAAAAGATACAGGATGGATCGTGAGGTCTCATGTTAAGAGAGAAGGCAGGTATTGGGCATTGTGGTTGAGCTATCACTTGGAGAGGCCCACAGGCCACATCTCGATGATGGCTCTGCTGCAATTCCAGCCTCTTGCTAGTTTGCACCCTGGGGAGTAACAGGTGATGTCTCAAGTACTTGGTGCTGCCGCCCACAGGGAAGACTCAGACGGAGTTCCTGGCTTCTGACTTTGACTTTGTTTAACCCTGGCTATTTTGATTTTGGGAAGTGAAGCAGCAAATGAAAGATCTCTCTCTATTTCTATCTCAATGCCTTTCTAAGAAACTTAAAATTAATAAAAAGTTTTAAAAAGCTAAGCTACCATAAAAATACATCTTCACAAATACATCTAAGTTTACCTATGACCCTACCCCCTACTTCATCTCAACAAATTGTTTCCAATTTTATTTTTGCCTTCACTTGTTAAATTGTTGAATATCCAGGCACTGATCCCAGTTTAGGCTTAAACTTTGTTCTAAATACTTGAGTAGTGGCTCAAACTGGGTTTCATTGTTAAAGCAACAGTCCTGCAGTCTAAAATGAGTAAGTTACTCTGCCAACAAATGTCTTTAAGTTTGTAAAAAAGGCTACAGATCCAATCAGTAATCCTAGTGTTAAAGCCTCTTCGGGAATTTCCAAACCTTGGTGCTTATGTTCAAAGTTTCTCGAAGTTCCCTCCATTCCCAAGTACTTAGATTTTCAGAAGCATAAAAGGAGTTCTGCTAAGAGCTCTGTGCTGCTCACACCGGCCTTCCCACTGGCTGGGAGCTGATTTTTCCTTTGGTGTAGGTCATGGATGTCTGATAAAAAAGGCAGGTATCTGCACTTTCAGGAGGTTGTCTAGCCTCTATTTTGTTTGCAGATACCGATGAAGAATTTATTAACACCTTGCAAGACACCTCCTGTATTTAGAAATGCTGTCATTAGAAGGTTTTTGTTCATGTTCTTTCTAAATACATCCACCGGTGCTTGTCCGGGCCCATATGCCCTTCAGAAAAGCAAAGTTAAAGCATCACTCATGCAGGTGACCCCTTCTATTTATAGGAGGAAACCGGCAACCCACTCTACTCTCTTTATGTTCTCTTCTCTGACTCCAGAAGGAGACAGGAGAAAATATTGAGTGTATATGTCATGCACTACACAGCATCAAAAGTTTGGGTGTGAGTCATATATTGAGATTTATTATAAATGTGACTATAGCTGTACTTAATATACTTTACACATAAAGGCTAAACAAGTAAACAAAATCTCAGTGAGACATAAGAATTGGCATGTACTTGTAACTTGCTGAGAAATTCTTCTTAAAAGAGGTAGGTATGGGGCCTGGTGCAATAGCGTAGTGGTTAAAGTGCTCGCCTTGAACAGGCCGGGATCCCAAATGGTCACCGGTTCTAACCCCAGCGGCCCTGCTTCCCATCCAGCTCCCTGCTTGTGGCCTGGGAAGGCAGTCGAAGATGGCCCAAAGACTTGGGACCCTGTACCCGCATGGGAGACCTGGAAGGAGCTCCTGGCTCCTGGCTTCGGATTGGCTCAGCTCCAGCTGTTGCAGCCACTTGGGGGGTGAACCATCGGATGGAAGATCTTCCTCTCTGTCTCTCCTCCTCTCTGTATATCTGACTTCATAATAAAAATAAAATAAATCTTTAAAAAAAAAAAGATAGGTGTGATTTATCTGTGAATTGGAGAGAACACCAAAGAAGGGTACAAAGAAAAGGGAATTGAAATTGATGGCAGATTTTCTTAATGATTTATTTTATTTAGTTGAAAATCAGGCTTACAGAGAGACAAAGGGGTCTTCCATTTGTTGGTGCACTTCCCAAATGGCCACAATGTCCAAAGCTGAGCCAATTCGAAGCCAGAAACCAGGAGCTTCTTCAGGTCTCTCATGTGGGCTCAGGGGCTCAAGCACTTGGTTGGTCTTCTACTGCTTTCCCAGACTATTAGCAGGAAGCTGGATTGGAAGCAGAGCAGCTGGGACAAGAACCAGTGCCTATATATGATGCCAATACCATAAGTGGCAGCTTTACTCACTATGCCGCAGGGCCAGCTGTTCAATAGAAAAAAAAATTTTTTTTTGTATGGATTCTTCTAATGTCCACCTTTCTTTCCAAAATCTTTCAAGAAGATGAAATACTACTGAAAACCCTTTGGTTAATTATGCTCATGGATCCTACTTCCAGCCCTTATTAGAAGCTCTATTTCGAATGTTAATATTCTGATAGCCTTTTAAAAAAAAAACATTTTCTGTGTCCTCGTTGACAGGCTTTCCCTTCAAGTTGCTGTGCATTTTAAATATGGCCTTCTGTAGGAAGTATATTTCAATAAGGGAGAAATTATAACAATAGGCAGAGAAATTTGGGCTTAGTTTGGGAATAACTGAGCTAGGAGTCACAGAAAATCACGTCCATGACTTTGAAAATGAAATGCAGAGACCCACCCAAGAGAGCGGCTAGGGTGTGAGGGAAGCTGCTTGCGAGTCACAGCCAAGGCCACGCTGCCATTTGCTGGACCTCCTGAAAGCATTCTGACCCAATGACCTACTTCATGCAGGGCGGACTGTGCTGAAGGTGACAACACAGTACAACTGCCGGAGTCTGTCAAGTGCAAAACGCCCTGGGTCTATGTGTCCTTGTTTGAGGACTGATTGTATTTTAACCAGAAACTCTAACAGCAGCACTGGCCCTATCACAGGAAGCCTGGCTGTTTTCTGAGAGTGGAGCAGGCATGAACTTGGCCCTGGACTGATTCCCAAAGGAAGGGGGTAGGACAGTGTGACTCAGCTGACAACAGAAGTGCGGTCAGGAGGGCAAAGGACAGAGTCTTGAGGTAAGTCATCAGCATCTTGGAGGTCTCCTCCTCAGTGATGGCCTATACTCCCCAACCAGCCCAGGTTCCAGTGAAGACGCTCAGTCCCCAGGGAAAGAACACACAGACGCCAGACAAAGCCCCCGGAACAGAAGTACAGAACCTGGCCTGAGATGATGGAAGATCTTCCTCTCTGTCTCTCCTCCTCTCTGTATATCCGGCTTTCCAATAAAAATGAATAAAACCTTTTAAAAAAATAGTACCTTCTATCCCCAAAGAAGAGAAAATTTTGCACTGGTATTCTTTCCAAGGATATTTACAAGACATTGTACTATACAAGGTAAAGCTACATTGTTTTTAACTTAATTGGAAAGTCAATACTAATCTAAAACATCAACAGTTGAGAGTTACCAAAATATACTTAAGCCTAACTGTCATTTTGTTAACTATGATTTATTTTTACTTATTTTCAATGTTATTTGAAGTGGAGAGATACACAGAGATCTTTCAGTCCTCTGTTCACTCCCCAGCAACCTGCAACAGTTGGGACCCTAACTGGGCCAGGTCAAAGCCAGGAACTGGAACTAAGTACCAGTACCCAAGTGGGTGTCGGGTTGAGACACTTGATGCTTCCCTGGGTGCACATTAGCAGGAAGCTTCAATTGAAAGAAGAGTTGGACTCCAAGTGGGTTTTTTTTTTTAAGTTTTTAAAATTTTATTTTTATTGGAAAGGCAGATTTACACAGAGAAAAAGAGACTGAGAGAAAGATCCTTCATCAGATAGTTCACCCCCACAAATGGCCACAACAGCTGGTATTGAGCTGATCCAAAGCCAGGAACCAGATGCTTCTTCCAGGTATCCCAAGTGGGAGCATGGTCCTAAGGCTTGGGCCATTCTCTGTTGTTCTCCCAGACCCCAAGCAGGAGCTAGAAGGGAAGCGGAGCAGCTGGGGCAGAAACCCGTGCCCATATCGGATTCCAACGGATGCAAGGTGAGGATTTGGCCACTGAACCATCGTGCCGGGCTCTCTAACTGATATCTTAACCAATCTGCTAGACATTTATCCTCACTATAAGAGCTCAAAGAGAAAGAATAACCACTTGAGAGTAAGAAAATCAAAGAAGTTTATAAATGGAGAGGAATAGCATACTTTAACAGACTTCCCCTTTATTGTGTATATATTACTTCTGAAGCATTCTTATCTCCTCAGCTGTTCCATTTAAGCCAATCATGTTAATTCCATCCTCCTTGATGATGACTGGAGGAGGGATGACAAATGAAAACTGAGGAAGGATGTTACAACCTAAACCATGTCTCCTCAAGTTGATACGAAGCTCAAACCCTCAATATACTGGTATTTGATGATGGGACCTTTGAGAGAAGATCAGGTTGAGATGAGGTCCTGAGGCACAGAAAACTTGCTTTTAGACTCTCCCACACATGTGAGAATACAGTTGGGGAGATGGACTTTTACACACCAAGAAAGATCCCTTACCATAATTACACTCTGTTCTTTGACTTCCAGAATGCTAAGAAAATAAATTTTGTGATTGAAGCCACCCAGTCAATGAGATCTTGTTAAACCAACCCAAGTTGATTAATACGAATGGCTTAATGGACATTGAGGAGATGTTTCCTCATGTTTTGAAGAATAATAATAAATCTCTTTTTCGTGGGCTGCATAGTGGAGCTGGTTAGATGAAGGAAACAATATGGAAATAATAGTCGCACCCACTTTCCTATAGCCCTTGAACCTTTTTAGCCCTAATTAACTATGTAAAAATTGTCCAAAATATAATAATAATAGTAAAGAACTAAAAAAGAAATCTCTTTTTCAGGCCAAATATGATGGTCCAGTAGCTGGATCTTTGACTTGCACGGACCATCGGTTTGTGCCTCAGTGTTCCTGCTTCTGCTCCAGCTCCCTGCTATGGCCTGGGAAAGCAGTTCGATTACGGCACAAAGCCTTGGCACCCTGCACCCATGTGGGAGACCCAAAGGAAGCTCCTGGCTTGGGATCAACTCAGTTTAAGGGGTGACCAGAGGATGGAAAATCTTTTTGCCTCTGTAGATTTGATCTGATTTTCCAATAAAAATGAATAAATCTTGGGGAAAAAATGAATCTCTTTCTCACTTATCTATTAAAACGCAAACAAGAAGAATCCAGATGGCAGAATAGAATAAGGACACGCTTAAACCGATGGAGAAATATTAGCCAATGTGAAGCAGACAGCGCATATTCCAGGAAACAGGAGAGGACAGAACAACAGCAGAGCGGCACCTGGAGTCTGATAGACACAGGAAAACAGCAGACACAACAGTGTGGTGTTGCAGTGACTGATACTCCAGCGGCATTCAGCTAACGGCAATCTGAACTCCACCAGCAGCCGGAAATCCACCAGCAACCAGATGGGAACGGACTTTCACTTCGAGCTTGGGAGGTGAACCCAGGCAAAGAATTGTCTGTCCTGCTGGTCCATTTGATTTGACCAGGAGCAGAGACAGAGCAGCAGATCCCAGATGGGCAGTGCGAGTTCAGCATGGATTTCACACCCCAGTCAGCCCCCTGGAGCCGAACTGGGCGCCATTTTGCATAAAGAGGCAAAGGCAAGGGAAAGGACTGAGCATACACTGAGCTGGGAGTGAACTCATTTCTGACTCAGTGAACTGCATCAACGTGGCATTCTACAGGTTCCATCCAAGACAGGTCTGGGTAGCCCTCAGACCTGATGGCTAGCAGATCAAGAACTCTAGAGTTGGTACATCAGGCGCCATGTTTACACTGTGGCAGAAACTTTAGGACTGCAGGGGACAACAGTGAACTGCACATGTGCTGAGCTCATGAGAACTCACTGAGTTCCATGGATTGCACTGGTCCCTCAGGAAAATAATACTGACTATGGCATCGTACAGGTCAAAATAGGTCTGTGTGGCACCCAGACCTAATGTCCAACAGGTTCTGGCAACATCAGCGCCAACAACAGCATAGCTATATAGGACACCTGGTGTCTCCCTAATCCTGGGACCTGCTCCAACCAGAAGTGGAAGAAAGGTTGTATAGACAACGGTGCAGCCTCAGCACAGTATCACAGGAGGTGGAAATTGGTGATCCAGGAGTTGAGGCTACAGAGTTCTTTGTGGAAATCTAACATAAGAACCCAGACCTGGAACTCACTGGAGGGAGTGGCACAAATGGCTGCAAGCAAAAAATTGTGTACCAACGGCAATAAGTAAAATCAAACTGTAGAACTGTGGGTGACACAGCTTAGAAACCTGCCCCAAGGAGAAGACTCTGCTAACCAGAAGTACAATGACCAAGAGCAAAAGAGACATAGGCACTATGAATATTACTGAAGACTCCCCTGCAAAGCAGCAAAACCCTAAGCCAACCTCAGAGTTAACTGAGGAAGACATCGAGAATATGGGGGACACAGAATTCAGAAGACTCCACTGCCCCTGTTAATGTGCTTGGAAAAGAAGCAGAAGACAGCCCAAGTACTTGGGCCCCTGTCATTCACATGTGAGACTCTGATGGAGTCCCTGGCTCCTGGTTTCAGCTTGGCCTAATATGGCCATTGTGGGTGTTTGGGCAGCGAATCAAGAGATGAAAGCATGCTGTCTCTGTCTCTGTCTCTCTCTCTCTCTTCCTTTCATAAAATCTTTTAAAAATAATTAAACACCTTATTCCAGTACATGAAACATATAAATCATAACTATCATTGTTTTTACATGGGCAGCTACTTTGCCAGTCACTTCATGGGGTGATCATCACTGGCATGTCTATTTACCAGGAAGTTCCTCATAGTGAAGGCTATGTTAAGCAGAACCTGTCTTTGAAAAATAAGACTGGAATAACGGGTAGGGAAGTATTGTGGACTCACCCCTTGGCAAAGCAGATTTAGAGTGAGGCTGACAACAAAGTGGCTGGCAGGAGACGCAGAAGAATTGGCATATCTGCTGACAACGGAGGGCTCCTTCCTAATTTCCGGATTTCAGCTACAGGTTTTCCTGTGGCCCTAATAAGTTAAACAGCCAGTTCCACCTTAGAAACTTCCTTATATTCTTTCTCTGCTCTCATCACAACTTCCATTATTTGTTTTGCTGGAATGCACCCTTATACAAACTCTACTTCTGTTTAAATGATTAAGCGATTTAAACAGGTGAAAAACAGTAAAATTTAAAAAGCTCATGTATTTCTTATTCAGTTTTATGTTTTCAAAAGAGTCAAATGGCCTAATAGCATATCTAAAGTAAAATATTAAAAACATCTGAAAATGTTCCAAAATCACATTGTTTACTTGATGGTGTGCCGTTTTTAAACAAAACCAAGGTAACCAGGAAGATAGTTGCTCTAGGCCACTGGACAGCTCTTCCTTGAATTGTTGTAGCTGGTAATTAAAGTGGTATACATGGTATGATTGTTAGTGTTTGCTATTCTTATCAGTTTGTGCTGTAAATTCTAAAAACTATTCAATCCATGAACATTCATGAAACCATTTCCTTATAAGAAGTATGTAGAAGAGATTAGAGTTGTGACCCTAGAGAAAAAATATAGCAAATGTGCATGTTCATCATAGCATTATTTATAATAGTTAAAAAAAGAAAAACAAAACAAGAATTCAAATAATAGAGAATTATATGAATTCAATTATGGCCCATGTGTAAAACGCCATTAAAATACATGGTATGGGGGGGCTGGCACTATGAAGCAGTGAGCTAAGCTACCACTTGTGATTCTAACATCTGGATTGCTTGGTCAAATCCCAACTACTGCACTTTTGATTAAACTTCCTGCTAATGTGCGTTGGAAGGCAGTGAAAAGTTGCTGGAGTACTTGGGCCCCAGACATCCACACTGGTCCTGGCTTTGGCCTGGCACAGATTTGGTTGTGTGTGTCTTCTGTAAGCCCCAATGAACTGCCATATGCCCCATGTGCATCTGGGCATGCCACCCACTACACTGTTTTCAACAAATGAGGAGGCCCACTTCTGACACATGCAACTCCACAGCCAGACCACAGATACTGCAATTTTCCCTGTGGTTAGAGTCCAGCAGTCTAGTTGTAAGGGTGGGGTGATCCCCAAAGAGACCTCACCAGAGGTGACTCTAGATCTGACTCCTGCGTGTGCTAGCCAGTATAGGGTCCAGCTTAGTCCATCACCCACCCACATTAGCCTGCACACATATTATTGGTGGTTGCAGTTGCTGAATCATTTCTGTCTCCAGCCCCATCTCTTACGGAAACCAACAGATGCTACAGCACAACCCAACCCTGCCAAACACACATCCAGTTCTAACACACTAGTGAGAACTGCAGGCTAACTGAAGTGACTCACAATAACCCCACCAGGCCTGACGCCAAGCTCCGATTCCTGCACGTACTGGTATGTGCATCAGACTGGTCCAGTCTGCTCCACATCCCATTTTGTTATTATATATGTATCTATGAGTGTTTCAGCCTAGTTCAGCCTAACCAACCCCACTACCTAGCCCACATTTATGCCGGCAGGTGCTACTGCCTGTCCAGCCAAATCTACCCCCAGCCCTGGTTCTGAGGTTCACTGGTGGGAGCTGCAGCCCATCAGAGAGGTGCCCACACTTTCCCTACTAAGCCCACTCCCATCCCTGGATCTTGCACTTTCCAGGTGGTTCTGCAGTCTAGCTTGACAGGACTTGCCCCCATTCCCAGCACTTGCCAGCTGATGCTATTATAGACTCTGACCAGCCTGTACTTTCTCTGGCTCATGCATGGACCAGTGGATTTGGTTACTTAGCCCAGCCATCTCTCCCCCTAACCCTGATCACATGCAGGTCAACAGGTGTTGTGGCCCTGCCTAGCCTGATCTGTCCCTGGTCCCAGCTGTCATGCTCACCAGTGGGAACAGTGGCCCAGCAGGGAAGGACCCCCACCCCCAGTGTCTTATGTGTGCCGGTGGGTGTTATGGCCCCGTCTGGCACGACTTAACTCATATCAGCATTCACCAGCGGGTGCTGCAGCCTGGCTCAGCCTGCCTATCCCCAGTTCCAGCTCATGCTGATGGATGGCCTAGCCCAGCCCAAGCAGCACCCAATCCTGGCCCTAAGGTGAACTGGCTGGTGTTGCAGTCCTACCTTGCCTGTCCTGCACCCATCCTGGTTCTCACATCTGCCAGTGAGTGTTATGAATTTGCCCAGTCTGGCCCACCCCAAGACCTAAGCTGCACGCATGCCACCAGGTACTATAATCTGGCTTGGTCTGGGCTGTTCCTTGTCTTGGTTTTGTGCTCACCTGCAGGGACTGTGTCCTGACAGAGGAAATCCCCAAGTTCCTCTATCAGGTCTCCTCCCACATACCAGTGGGTCCTTGGCTACAACCTGACTTGGCCCATCTCCTGTCCTGGCAGGTGTAGCAGCCTTGCCTAACCAGCACACCTATTCTGGCTTTTACTACTCAATGCTACAGCCCAGCCACACCTGATCCAGCTCCAGCCCCAGCACTCAGCATGGTTCAGAGAGTGCTGACACCTAGCCCAGCCAGTACCACAATCACTGTGGCTCTTGTGAGCAACAGTGGGTGCTGGAGCCTAGTCCTGTCTGGCACACCCCAGACCCAGTCCACACCCATGCCCCGAGGTATACTGCAGCCATGTCTAGCCCAGATTGCCACCCCTGTTCTGGCTCTCACACTCACCAGTGGGAGCTGCAGCCTAGCTGGGGTGTTTCCTTAGCTCCCCAACCAGGCCTGTTCCCAGCCACAGATTTTGTGGGTGCCAGTGGTTGCTCTGACCCAGCCCCGCATAGCCCATTCTCTGTTTGGGCCTTTGACTTGGGATTCTGGAGCCTGACCTGGCACAGCCCACCTCCAGTTCCAACTCTTGCTGGTGGATGCAGCGGCCTAGATCTGCCCAGTCTGTCCCCATTCCAAGCTTTCAGGTAGACCAATAGGTGTGATGGTCTATCCCAGATGGCTGCACTCCATCCTGGCTCCTGGACAGGCCAGTATACTAAGGTTTGGCTTGACCCTGCCCAGTTCTACCCCCAGCCCCAACACCAACCCACATACCTGCCGACAAGTGGAGCAGTAGTGGAAGCTACAGCCCACCAGGAAATTTCCCAAGTTCTCCCACCAGCCCACTATCAGACCCAGATCTCACATGTGCCAGAAGGTGCTAGGCCCTCATGTAACATAGTCTGCCCTTTTTGGGTGTGCCTGTGGATGTTGTGGCCCAGCCTGTCTCTATTCTTCCCCCAGACTGGTTCTCTCACGTACTGGTTAGTGTCATGGCTCAGCCTAATGTAATCCATCCCCTATTCTGACACTCGCTGATGGGTACTGTGATCTAACCCTGACATATAGGCCTCCAGCCATAGCTTTAGTGTGTGCCATGAGTGGTGGTCAGCGGTAGTTGATGCTAACTAACCCAGGTTCGGTCTTCCACGTGGGCAAGTGTATCAGTCTGACCCATAAAGGTCTTCCAGCTTCCCTCCTCCAAATCCCTGGGTCTCAGCTCCTCATTTACCTGCAAGTACAATGGCCTTGTTGGTGGAAGTTTCCCAGAAGTCATTCTTCACCTCAACATATTCTCTCAGTGATCCTCCCTCCCACGTCTCCATACCCTCTTTCTGGAGCAATCCAGAGTCCCTGTGCTCACGAGCAAATGAGTTTCCCAGCCTCGTCTTCCCAAGTCCAGTCTTCCAGTGGGTTGGCATGCTAACCTGGAGCTCTGCCCCTCTACCAGGAACCCAAGTTCATAAACTCGTTCCCTGACCCAGTCCTCTGGCATACATGCCACGCTGAGACCTTACTCCTCTGCCTGCCTGTATGCAAGCACATGTGTGAAGCCTCAGGCCTGGCCCACCAGCACAGCGCATCAGCATGGGCCTTCTCCCCGTGCCCACCCACCTTTGGGACTGAAACATGTGCATGAGTCCCCAGGTCTGCTCCAATAGGTCCCGGAGTGAGCCACCAGATCCCAGAGCTCATAGAAGAGAACAAAGCTGCGGATGGCTCCATCTCCACAAGGCAGAAGAAAGCCACCGGCCAATAACTGTATTTTTTTCTTTTTTTTTTTATTAATTATTTTGCATTATGTTTCATAGGCTCTGGGAATCCCCCCACCCCTCCCCATGCCCTTCCCCCCTGGTGGATTCCTCCACCTTGTTGCAGTATTACAGTTCAAATTCAATCAAGATTCTTTCCTTGCAAACATATACCAAGCATAGAGTCCAGCTACTTATTGTCCAGATGGGTTGAACAGTTTCTTGGGGAGACTATTTCTGGTCCGAAGTTAGAGCTGGCAGAATATCATCCCAGTCAATTAAGAGTTCCAATATAACATCAACAGCAATTTGCAACATTATGGAATTGACATGGTTTTGAGTAACCAGTATAATAACTGTATTTTAATAATCATGTTTATTAACATGGAAAGATCAGTGGTTACTATCAGAGACATTACAATGGAAATATTAATAAACATAAATTAATTTGCTAATTTTCCCCTCTCCCAGCTGATATAATACCCTGTTAAGCCTTTAACTAAACTGCATTTGAAAATTGGTTATCTTTCTCAAACAATTCATTGGGAGCAAGTATACTTATAGACGCTTCGGCATAGCCAGAAATCACAAAAGCTTCCAAATTCATCACTGCTTTATCTATCTTGCCTGTAAAACCAGTCAGTCCAGTTGAATTACTTTTGGATCCCAAACATCTACTACTTCATTTTCCATTGGTTGAACCAAATAGTTAAAAAAAAAACTTGTGACATCTGTAGGAATATGCCTCAAATCAATAATCCCAGTCTGTTTCCTAATTGCTACTTCAGAATTCAGCCCTAAGGTATTCAAACTATCCTTATGCCAAGAAGAGATATGATTCAGTTCAGACTAAGAAGGGAAATTTGCTCAGGGTTTTGGGGCAGTGCCTTCACTTTAGACATGTTATGACAGTGTAATCTGCCCATGATGATGCCCATGACCTGGAACATCTATCATCAGGAAGTCGGTTGCTTAATAGATAGGAGAGGACTCTGCTGACACTGACCCCAGATATGGCTGAGGAAGAAGTGGGAAAAAGACATTGGTAGTGTGTTTCCTCAAGGTCCTCACCCCCTGCATGGCACAGAGTTTGGCTATTCCTGTCTGACAGGAAATGACATGTGTTTTGGAAGAGTGAACACTGTGTGCTGTTTCCCAGGGTCACATTTTCCATTTTGTTAACCAATGAGCTTGTTTTTTAAATACTGCGATGTTGGCAGATGATTTACCATCTGACCTAGGCTCCCTGAGGAGCTGAAACTGCTCAATCACAGCATGTCCACACTGCTGATCTTGGTTCTAATGCCACAAGGGGATGATGGGCCTTGGGTTTGACTTGGTTGACTGTATTTCACATAAGCAGAATCATTTTTCTTTCCTTTATTGGAAAGTCAGATATACAGAGAGGAAGAGAGACAGAGAGGAAGATCTTCTGTCTAATGATTCACTCCCCAAGTAACCATAACCACTGCAGCTGTGCCAATCTGAAGCCAGGAGCCAGGAACTTCTTCCAAGTCTCCTATGCTGATGCAGGATCCCAAGGTTTTGGGCTGTCCTCAATTGCTTTCCCAGGCCCACAAGCAGGAAGCTGGATGGGAAGTGGGGCTGCCAGGATTAGAACCAGTGCCGATATGGGATCCCAGGCGCGTTCAAGGCGAGGATTTTAGCCACTAGGCCACCGCACCAGGTCCGAGGGAAATCATTTGTGAAGATTCACATAGAGGCTGCAGTGTACCATGTGGGTTTCCCCTCCTGACCAAGGCATTCTGCCAGCTGCCAGCTGCCAGGAGGGATGTCTCCTAATGGCTCATAGTCAAGTCCCACTCTAGCTATTTTCCTGCTACCCTCTGGGGAAAGCTGGACCTGACATGACCCACAGGAGTGTCATATGAGGAGCGGCACAAAGGCCTCAATGAAGCAGAAGTCTGGAACAGCATCTCTGTTCCAGCTCTTCCCACCAGATGGTCTATTTCCAGGAACCTAATCAAAAATAATAAACAATAAAGCTAATAATGTTTGTAGAACAGGCACTCTTAAAGTGTTTTACATTAATGATTTCATGTAATTCTCATCTCCCTAAGTGATGGGTGCCATTACCAATCTTGTTTCAGAGATGAAGAGCATGAAACACAGACAGGGGCTGGCACTCTGATGCAATGAGGTAAAGCAACACTGCCACCACCTGCAATGCCAGCATCCCATACAGGCTGCTCCGCTTACCATCCACCTCCCTACTAATGTGCTTGCAAAGGCAGCGGAAGATGATCCAAGTGCTTGGCCCCGCCATTCGACACAGGACTCAAAGGAGACCCGGATAAAGTTTTAGGCCCCTGGCTTTGACCTGACCTAGCTCCAATTATTACAGCCTTTCTGGGAGTGAACTAGTGAATGGAAGATCTCTTTCCATCTGTAAACCTTTCAAGGAAATAAATCATCTTGGAGGGAGGAAGTGACAGAGAGTAAATGAAGCATAGAGAGGTAAAGCAGGTTAGGTTCACACAACTGGGAAGTGCCAAATCTGGGATCCAAGCTGAAGCTTTCTGTTCTGCCAGAGATCTTTGGCTTCCAACTCTACCCTTTCAAACACTTGGACAATACCTACTCAACCAGCCAACTCGATCCAGCACCACTGTGGCAAACTCAGGGCCAAGGAAAAGATCAAGTTGTTCTAATAATCAGATGCAGACAGATTAAGTTTGGGCTGGGCTCAGCTTGACTGCAGCTCAGAGGAATAGCAAGTCTAGGAACTCCCTGGCTCATCCTTAGCTCATGGGCTGTCTCAGAGGAAGCAGGCAGCAATCAGCTCAAGGTCGCAACGGAACAGCAGCTTCTCTACACAGTCCAAAGATTGCAGTCTTTTTACCAAAGACTTGGGCCGCTGCATCCATGTGGGAAACCTGAATGAAGCTCCTGGTTCATGGCTTCAGCCTGGCCTTTCCTGGCTAATGTAGCCATGTGAGGAGTGACCCTGATGGTAGAAGATTCTCTTTTCCCTCTCCACCCATAATTCCGCCTTTCAAACAAGATAAATCTTTACACACACACACAAAGTTGGGGAAACGTTAGGAAGTTTTTTTGCACCATAGGCAGCAATTACCTCACCATTGCCTAAGGAGGTAGGAATGGAGCAGAGAATCCAGTGCAACGGCAAGAGGATATTTGTTTAGCACAGCAGTTAGACAGCCACATCCCATGCCAGGTGGCCTAGGTTTGAATCCCAGCTCTGCACACTGCAGGAAGAAGCGACAATATCTAGCACTTGAGTCTTTCCCACCCTAAAAACCTGGATGAAGTTCTTTACTCCTGACTTCAACTTGGCCCAGTCATGGTTGTTGCTGAAATCTGGAGAGCAACCTTGCAGGTAAGAGCAGTCAATCTCCTTTCTCTCTCTCTTTTTCTCTGTCTCACTCTGTCTCTGTGGCTTGTTCAACCTAATTCTCTAGCTCTTAGATAAATAAATAAAATAAAATAGGTTGAAAGAATTGAAAAAAAAAACAAAAACAGAGAAATGATGTCCGAGGCCCTGGTTATGTTTAGCTGGGACTCCCTGCTACCTGAATCCCGGGGCCCCTTAGTGTTGAAGAAAGTCGATGTCGTTTGAGTTGTTTTCACTCTCAGCCATGAAGAGCAGCTTCTCCTGCATGTGTTCACCAGGCATTCAGTTAGGGATATCCCTACGGACATTTATTTTTAAAAGTGTTAGATTGGATTCTAGGGTTGTAAGTAGCAAGAGCAAACTTCATCTTAAGCATAAAAAGAAACTTTCAGCAAATTGGGGCATTTCACAGACTCCAAGGACAGAGTCACAGGTGGGCCTCAGGAATAAGCCTGAAACATTCACTGCATTCGGCCTGGCGCGATAGCATAGTGGTTAAAGTCCTCACCTTTGAAGTGCCATAATCCCATTTGGGCCCCGGTTCTAATCCCAGGAGCCCTGCTTCCCATCCAGCTCCCTGCTTGTGGCCGGGGAAAGATAGTCCAGGACCACCCAAAGCCTTGGGACCCTGCACCCGCGTGAGAGACCCGGAAGAGCTCCTGGCTCCTGGCTTCGGATTGGCTCAGCTCCAGCTGTTGTGGCCACTTGGGGAGTGAACCATCGGATGGAAGATCTTCCTCTCTGTCTTTCCTCCTCTCTGTGTATCTGCCTTTCCAATAAAAATAAATAAATCTTTTAAAAACAAACAAAACAAAAAACATTCACTGCATTGTCTGTGGTAATTTGACTTTTTTTCACATTACCCAAAGGCTGTCTTTGTTCTTCAGCCTCCTACAAAGAATCCGTATTTCCACGTGACAGCCAATAAATGGGTTTCTTTTCCCTCCCTCTCTGTCTCCTCCCCGAGGTCCCTATCTTTTGAAATCTCTCTGCCCAAGTTTCGAAATCCTAACAGAACAGACTTAGCTCAGCTTGGGTCAAGTAGCCAGTCTTGAACTAATAAACAGTGGCTGGGGGTTGGGCCTTGGTGGATGGGCTCAAGGCCGCTTCTAGGAAAGTGGTGACTCCTGCTGAACAGAAAGGACAGAGTGGGTGGGGACAATGAAAGGAAAGGAAGTTCCTGGCAACATTCACGGGAACAGCAGGGAATACGAGAAAATGAAACCAACATTACGAGATTACTCATGAAGTGATTCTTATAGATTTTGTTTTTCACCACAGAAAATCCGGCAGAGCAGTTCCTGTAACTTTAGTGACACACAGACAAGTGTGTCGGCTCCAGCTACACAACTGATAAGCTGCATGGCCTTGCGCCAGCAATTTACTTGCAAATGGGGATGACAAAACCAGTCCTCCGGTTAAGGATAAATGAGTCAATCCATGTAATATGCTTAGCACCCGTAGTAGTATTTGATGCTATTTATGAATTTCCTTCCATTGGTTAAAAAACTTTTTGAACAGCAAATAAAAAGTGGAAGGGTGGGGAGGTTTTTCTGCTGCTTTGTGTGCACCAAGCCATAAATCACTGGCGCCCTGAGAGATGCTTGGGCCTGTGGAATGAGGCCCAGTCAGGTGCTTTGCTAAGCGGGAGGACCGTCTATCCTGAGACGCAGAGTCTGCAGGGCTGCGATGCTGTATTGATTAGCTGTGAAAGAGTTTTCCCTGCAGGGGATTTGACAATAGCAGAACCATTAGTGGCTCTCCTTGAGAGCCATCTGGCATTGATTTTTCCACTGTACTTGCTGACAGAGGGCTCTCCAGCGCCTGAAAGGATGGAAACCGCTATTCTCTTACCTCTGCAGCTGTTGGCTTAGAATCACCTTGTTGTTCTAGATGCACTTTTAAAAAAGATTTATTTATTGACTTACTCCTCTGAAAGAGTGACACAGAGAGGAGAGAGAGAGGGAATGGCAGAGACAAAGAGAGATTTCTGTCCACAGGTTCACTCCCCAGATGGCCACAACAGTCTGGGCCAGAATGGAACCAGGTTCCAAAGGTCAGAAACTCCATTCAGGGCTTCCACATTTAGGCAAGGCCCCAAGTACTTGGGCCATAATCCACCGTTTTTCAGATACATTAGCAGGAAGATGGATCTAAAGTGGAGTAGTCAGGACTCAACCTGCTGCTCTGAGATACCAGTGTTGCAAGTGGAGGGAGGTTAAAACTGCTGTGCCACAATGCCTGTTCTTCCATATTCACTTTTCTTTTTTTAAGATTTATTTACTTCTATTGGAAAGGCAGATTTACAGAGAGAAGGAGAGACAGAGAAAAAGATCTTCCATGCACTGGTTCACTCCCCACGAGCTGAGCCAATCCAAAGCCAGGAGCCAGAAGCTTCCTCTGGGTCTCCCACGCTGGTGCAGGGTCCCAGGGCTTTGGGCTGTCCTCTACTATTGTCCCAGGACACAAACAGGATGCTGTATGGGAAACAGAGAAGCCAAGATATGAACTGGCACCCATATGGGATGCGGCACATGCAAGGGGAGATTTAGCCACTAGGCTACTACGCTGGGGCCTCCACATTCACTTTAACAACACAGACATAAGATAGAAAAATGACTGAAAAGATGTATTTCCAAGTTAGTTCTTGTATGTGCCAGGAGCAATATGATTCTATTTGAATATTATAAATTTATAAGTGTCTTTTTTATTTGAAAAGCAGAGAGGAAGAGAAGCAGAGGGAGCTCTTCCATGCTCATCCGTTGGTTCAGTCCTCAAATGCTCCCAACTGAGGCCAGCGCAGGTCCTGGCCTGGCTGGGAAGCCGTTCAGCTCCTGGAGTCTCCCCACTGTCTCCCAGGTATGAACGACAGCAAGAAGCCAGATCTGCAATGAAACTGGGACTGAAACCAGGTACCCTGGGCCAGGAGATCAGTGTCCTGGGGGGCATGTTAAACGTGACACCTGCTAGCCACCCCTCACTGTAAAATTTTTGTTCCATTTTCATTCCTGCAAATATTGTGTTTAGAGGAGAATTAACCTCCACTATTAATTTTATGTTGCCCTAACATAAAAACATCCTTTTTAAAGTCTGCCTGCCCTTTGTTTTGCTGCTACTCTGAAGATCACTGTTTATAACTCCTATTTTTGGCTTTTTGATGATTCATTCTGCATTGGTGATGACAGTCACATGATTCTCTGGAAAAAACAAGTAGCATTGCCATAAAACCTTTTGCTTGTCAGTTTACGTATCATGGTCAGCAATTCTACGGTTTAAAGAGAAAGTCAACTTTTTAGAGCTTTATTTTTCTTTAATTAGAATGATCCTTATTCCAGCTCCTATGTAAAAAAATATATATATACATATACACATACACACATATATATATATAGCTTCCAATTGAGCAGATTGTATTATAGTGCCTCTGATTACGAAGTTGATCATGAAGTGTTTACTACAGCAACATTGGAAGTAGCTGGCTTAATACATTGAAAGGGAAGCCAATTTTATTAGAAGCCAATTTTATTAGAAGAAGAAAACCAACTAACACAATTCATTAGCTGTCTCTTTATCAACTGAGAAACAGTTCTGCTGTATTATTTTCATGCTGGATCCAATCACCCAGTGCCTTGAAGAAGGATTTACAGATTTAACTTAATTCTCTTCATGTGATCTTTTCTATACCCTTGGATATTGTGCATTTAATAAACTATAGCCAGTGATGATGTATTGTTTGGTATATATTTCACTGAAATGTTGCAGTATCAACCTCTGCTGCTAGTTGCAAAGAGATACAGAATGACACCATGCAGCAATTATAACACCTTACATGGCACAACACCCTCTATGAGAAGGTCATGTATGCCTGCATGACAGAGTTACCACACAGCAGGTCATCATCCTATTGGCCCATAGGTCATACGTTCCTGGAAATAGACCATCTGGTGGGAAGAGCTGGAACAGAGATGCTGTTCCAGACTTCTGCTTCATTGAGGCCTTTGTGCCGCTCCTCATATGACACTCCTGTGGGTCATGTCAGGTCCAGGTTTCCCCAGAGGGTAGCAGGAAAATAGCTAGAGTGGGACTTGACTATGAGCCATTAGGAGACATCCCTCCTGGCAGCTGGCAGCTGGCAGAATGCCTTGGTCAGGAGGGGAAACCCACATGGTACACTGCAGCCTCTATGTGAATCTTCACAAATGATTTCCCTCGGACCTGGTGCGGTGGCCTAGTGGCTAAAATCCTCGCCTTGAACGCGCCTGGGATCCCATATCGGCGCTGGTTCTAATCAAAATTAGGAACCTAATAAAAAATAATAAACAATAAAGCTAATAATGTTTGTGGAACAGGCACTCTTTAAAGTGTTGGTCCTGTAAAGTCAGAAATAATCTGTTTGAGAATGAGGATGTCTAAACGGTCTAGTGTCATCATTGTGGATAGATTGTGAGTAACTCTCTCCTGGCACCTGACAGCTGTGCTGCTGTTAAAGCAGCCTGGAGAGTCTACTGCAGACCATTATGCAGAACTGCGTTTCTCAGAGAATGGTCCATTGATCCCTGAATCAGAACCAGCCAGGCTTGGTGTTAAAAATGCAGCTTGCATGCATGGCTCACCCTGGTTACCACTAAGATGAAAGATTGTGGAGTCGAGCCATTTTTAGTAACGGCCTCAGGTGGTTGTGATGCAACATAAACTCCGAGAACCCTTGACACAAACAGAGTGACTTGTCAAATTTGCCTGTATGGCTATGTCACTTTCCTACCTTAACTCTTAACTGACCTCTGCAAAGCCACAGAAACAAGCTGACCATATTCAGCCTGTCAAATAAGTTTTTGTGATCTCTTTAGTTTCTTTTCTTCCCACTTCCCTCTTTGTGCTTCAAAGTTCAGCAGCCAGAAATTGCTTGCTGGTTTTCCAAACAGCTACCGCTTCTTGCTTTCTTGTCTGTATTGACCAGCCCTCCTCGACCTGTAATGCTTTCTTTCATTCCAGGCCCCTCTATCTGGAGACTCCTTTATTTCTCCTCTCCCCTTCAGTACATCCCTAGGGCTAAATTTGCACCACCACTCTATCATCGATTTTCATCATACTGAATTATAAATGTAAGTGCTATCTTCCTATCCATTTTACCTATGAGGCCATAGAAACCTTGAGGACAAGATAAATATGTCAATTAGGTTGCAGGCATCAGAACTCACTCTGAATAAGTTAAATAAAAAGGAAGGAAGTATTGGTGAGATGCTGCAGGAGATAAAAGGAAGTGTGTCAGCTGTGCTTGGGAAGGGCAGCCAGAAGGAAGCTGCAGATCCCAGGGACGGGAACTCTCACTCACGCCAGGGCAGGGCCATGATGGAGAGAAGAGTACTGAGAGGCAGCCGCACCACATGTGTGGGAAACACACACACATTTCTATGGCACTGAACATCAGATGTGATCTACAGTCATACATAAAAAGATATCTGTTAAATACTCCAAACAAGAAAAGACGATTCCTTATTACAGAAAAAGACGAAGAGTTGCTTGGTGACCAGACACGATTGCTGCCTACACCATAGGTGCTTGTTCTTCATTGTGTTGTCAATGTCTAGTGAACTACTTGGTCCAAAGTAGGCTCACACTGAATGAGCATGGAATGAAGGAAATCAGGGTGTGCACGAGCAGGAAGCTGAACTGGGAGTAGAGTCTGGACTCCAACCCAGGTTCTCCTGTTTGGGACACCTGTATCTTCACCTGTAAGCAAAACATTGGCCCGAGGGAGGTTATTGTTTTTAAGCTATTTCTCTGTTTCTATGGAAAATCAGGACTCTAGTGATATTTACCTATTTCAGAAGATTATTATGAGGAATAAGTGAGTTAATTCATACAGAACAGTGGAACATTTGGTTCTAGAAAACTTTTTTAAAAATTTATTTATTTTTATTGGAAAGGCAGATTTACAGAGAGGAGAGACAAAGAGAAACATCTTCTGTCCACTGGTTTACTCCTTAAGTAGCCACAACAGCCGGAGCTGACCCAATCAAAGCTGGGAGCCAGGAGCCAGGAGCTTCCTCTGGGTCTCCCATGTGGGTACAGAATTCCAAGGCTTTGAGTTGTCCTCCACGATTTTCCCAGGCCACAGGCAGGGAGCAGGATGAGAAGTGGAGCAGCCAGGACATGAATTTGTGCCTGTATGGGATCCCAGGCATGCAAGATTAGGATTTAGTCACTAGGCTATCATGCTGAGCCCTCTATGAAATTTTGTTTATTATTTTCAACTATTATATTACCTTCCTTAGTGTATAAGCTGTATACTATTCATTATTTCTCTGAATAAAAAGCTTGTTGGTTATAAATTTGAGGCATTATACATAATTCTTCAGATATTCCTGTGGGGGCCAGTGCTATGACAGGTTGAACTGGTGTCTACACTCCAGACATCCTGACCGCTGCACTTCTGACCCAGTTTGCAATTAATGTGCCTGGGAAGGTGGTGAAGAGTAAGCCGAGCACTTGGACATCTGCACCTACATGAGAGACCACGATGAAGCCCCTGGTTCCTGGCTTCAGCTTGGCCCCACTCTGCCTAAAGCCTACTGAGGAGACAGCCAGCGGATAGAGGATCTCTCTCTCTCTCTTCTTTTCTTTTCATAACTTAGGCTTTCAAATTTTAAAAATTTAAGATTTATTTATTTTTGTTGGTAAAGCAGATTTACAGAGAGGAGAGAGAGAGTGAAAAAGCGCTTCTATTTGCTGGTTCACGCCCCAAGAGCTGAGCCAATCCAAAGCCAGGAGCCAGGAGCTTCCTCTGGTCTCCACGCTGGTACAGGGTCCCAAGGCTTTGGGTTGTCCTCTACTGTTGTCCTAGGCCACAAATAGGAAACTGGATGGGAAGTAGAGCAGCCAGGATATGAACTGGCGCCCATATGGGATGTGGTACTTGCAGGTGGAAGATTAGCTAATTGAGCCATCACATCAGGCTCATTAGTAAATATTTTTAAAAAGCAGTATTTCTGCTTATGTCTTCTAGTACACATGACAATCCACACATTGGCCAAAGGAGTGGTATTGTTGAATTAAAGGCTGTATGTGCGTTAAAATAATTAATTTTTACTTATTTATAGTTGCCTTGGCAGAGCATATACACAATACAAACTGCAAAATGTGCAGGTCATATAATAAAAGCCTTTCTTTTTCCACTCTAATTTGCTAACAAGCAACTCCATTCCTGAGAGACAACCCCAGTTATTCATTTCTTGTGTATCTTTTAAAAAACATTGATGCATATTTTATGTATACACCAGTGTATATATTATTTATCAAAAAACATGTAAATATACATACATGTGTGTGCATATACAGAACCAGTAGATATAGATGTGATAATATAAAAGATACAGTGTTACTTTTTCAGTTAATATATTTTAGAAGCTTTTTCTAAAGGCAACTATAGAAATATCTTTCCTTTTCAAAACTTTTCAATTGTTACTTTTATTTACTTGAGATGCAGAGAAACACAGAGAGGGATAGTCAGGGAGACAGAGAGGAAGCTTCTATTGGATAGTTCATTCCCCAGACGCCCACACCAGCAAAGACTGGGTCAGGCCGGATCTTGTCACCTACATTCAGAAAGTCTAAGAATCTTGCTGCATCACATGCCTCCGTTTTCCCAAGTCTCATTTTCCTTCCCTGGTTTGTTTAATATTATGCTTTTTTTTCTTTCCCTTGTTGTAGAATTTAAAATTTTATTTCGAAAACTTTTTGATACATTAAAAACATGCATATTTGTAGGATGCTCTGTGTTTTGTTACATGTATACACTGTGTCATATCCAACCAGTGTAAATACATTGATTCCTTAAAGCATCTAATCTTTCTTTATACTGAAAGCAGCCAAAATGCCACCTTCTAGATTTTTAAAAAAGATTTATTTATTTTTATTGAAAGGCAGATGTACAGACAGGAGGAGAGACAGAGAGGAAGATCTTCCATCTGATGATTCACTCCCCAAGTGACCGCAACCGTTGGTGCTGCGCCAATCCGGTGCCGGGAACCAGGGACTTCTTTCCGGGTCTCCCACATGGGTGCAGGGTCCCAAGGCTTTGGGCCGTCCTCGACTGCTTTCCCAGGCCACAAGCAGGGAGCTGGATGGGAAGTGTGTGGAGCTGCCGGGATTAGAACCGGTGCCCATATGGGGTCCTGGCGTGTTTAAGGTGAGGACTTTCACTGCTAGGCCACCACGCTTGACCCAGTGATCAATGTTTATGACTCTGTTCTTCAAGTAAATAAATATCTTAAAGAAATATTTAAACCTATTAAGATTTATCTATTTAAAAGATAGAACTACAGAGAGAGAGAGAGAGAGAGAGGGAGAGACAGAGACAAAGAGATCTTCCATCTGCTGGTTCACTCTGCAAATGATTGATGGAAAGCCAGAGTGTGCCTAGGAGGAGAGAATGTGCAACACTGACAGAGTTGAAACCTCAAAAAGAAAAGGATTGGAAAGAATGTGCTAGAGTTAGCCACATGAAGGTCCGCAGTGACACGGATGATGCTGCCTGGGGACAGATGGAGGCGCAATGGTAGGTTAAGAACCCACAGTGAACTGGATAACATGGAGACAGAAAAGGCAGGGAATCTGATGGGGAGATCTGGCTTGTTGGAGGATGTAGGGCAGGCGGTGAAGGACAAGCAGGACTGACTGAGTGTTTTGCTTCTTAGAAAGGGAATAAAGACCTGGCCGCACTTGCTGCTGCTTTCTGCTCCCAGTGCCTGCTTCACCGTGGCTCCCAGGGCTGGCCACACCTCTCCTCAGTCTCCCAAGGGCTGACTGCTTTTCATTATTCATGGTGCTGATCAGATGTCACTTCCTGCAGAAAGCCTTAGCCCTTCTCACCTTGCCCTGTCCTCTGTTTTATCTCCTTCCCAGCTCTTATCACCTGACATTTATTTGCTCATTGATTAATTTGCTGATTTTCTCCTTTAAAGTAATCTGGAGGAAGGTGGATGAAGTTTATGGGATTATCATGAATCATATGCATTATCATCTTATGCATTTTAAGCATATTTCTTAATTATATATTTATGTCTATTATATGATGCATTACCCCTTATTACAAAAGAATCTGTAATTATTTCAAACGATTTTATAAAATATAAAATACATCCTGTAAAAACTGGGATTCTCGGGCCCGGCAACGTGGCCTAGCAGTTACATTCCTCGCCTTGAAAGCCCCGGGATCCCATATGGGCACCGGTTCTAATCCCGGCAGCTTCACTTCCCATCCAGCTCCCTGCTTGTGGTCTGGGAAAGCAGTCGAGGACGGCCCAAAGTCTTGGGACCCTGCACCCGCGTGGGAGACCCGGAAGAGGTTCCTGGTTCCCGGCATCGGATCGGCGCAGCACCAGCCATTGTGGTCACCTGGGGAGTGAATCATCAGAAGATCTTCCCTCTGTCTCTTCTCCTGTCTGTATATCTGACTTTGTAATAAAAATAAATAAATCTTAAAAAAAAAAAAAAAAAAAACTGGGATTCTCTTGGCTTACAGAAAACCCTCCTCCATCCCAGAGTCTAGCATGCAGTAGAGTCCAGATTTGAATTAGTTTCTCCGGAACCCTTTTCACTATTCTCCATTAATGGCAGGATATTCTGATCAGATGACCTAAGCAACAATTAACAGAGCCTTGGGAGGGCTCCACTGGACACAGGTCATCTTTGCAGCTTATTAGGGTTACAACTCAGAGAGCTGATATGACCGACCGCCAATCAGGTATTCTCGGACTGCCCAGAGAGCAAGCCCAGGCAGGAGGAGGCTGTGTGTGATCGCCTGGAAGGTTCCCTGCCAGTCCAGGTCCGCTGCTGCGCAGCTGAGGTTTCAGGTTTCAATTCTCCCAGGCTTGCGAGACCTTGCAGCGTGCACCGCGCGGCTGCTGCCTCCGCCTCCACTCGCCACGCCAAGCAGCTCCTGAACAATCGTTGCAGAAGCGGGGCCGCGCACTCAGCCTGCTCTAGACTGAGGTTGGGCGAAACAGCAGAGGTTGCTTCTGAGCCGTGCTAACTGTGCGTGCTGGGAGGCGGCGGTCACAACTGGGCCGGGACTTCCTTCCTCCACGGCAGGACAACAAACAACCGCCTGCAGGCACTGTGCTCTTGGCAGCTGCCGGGGCGAGAGGCGCAGCGATGGGCTCCGTGCTGAGCAGCGAAACTGGCAAGTCTGCTCCTTCCTCTGCCACCCCACGGGCCCTGGAGCGCAAGGGGGACCCGGAGCTGCCCCTCACTTCTTTCGACTGCTCCGTGTGCCTTGAGGTGTTGCACCAGCCTGTCCGGACTCGCTGTGGCCACGTGTGAGTCCCGGGGGATCTGGGTGTGCGCGCACAGTCCTTGCGGGGGCGGGGAAGATGTTGAGAGCCGAGGGCTTGCAAAAGAAACTAGCACTTTGGGAAGCTGCTTCAAAGAGAATCTAGGACCCCTCGGGTGCGGGTCACGGGAAACTTGCTCAGTAGAAACATGACGGGGTTTCGGAAAAGAAAACGCAAACCAGCGAGCAGGCAGCCTGCTGGAGCTACATTGCTCCGTAAGCGCAGGTGCGGAACTCCAGGGATGTGGATCCCACCGAAAGCCAGGGCCTTGCCTGGAGAACTGGCACCCTCCCGGGTGCGGCAGGGAGGCGAGTCGGGCAAGAAAGCAGTGGGCTCCGGTCAGGCACACACACATCCGCTACTATCTGTCCCTCGAGCTGTGCTGCCTCCCCCGGGAGCCCCGGCCGGTTTTGTTGTGCTGGAGCTGCGCACGTGCTCCACACCTACGGAGACTTGTCTCTTGAGCAAACAAGAATCTGTGCAAATTGGGCTTCCTCCCACCACCCGCATCCCTTTTCCCGCCGCAGACACCCGGGCCCGCAAAGATCCTCACGTCCAGGTGAAGTGTCCGGTCCAGCTTTCTGTGCTCGTTGGCATTTGGCAACCTGTGAGGGTGGGCCTTTGGGGCTTGAACGTTATAACTCCAGGGGCGCAGTTTAAAGTACAACAATTGACAGAAGGTTCCTGACTACCTGCCATCCGTACGAATCGCCTCCCCAAAGCGATAGAAAGTGTAGATTACAAGTCGCTGGTTACAAATCAGTCAGTGTTTAAAATTCAGTTGGTGCAAAGCCGTGGTATCTTCTAGGGACAATCTTAGGGCTCTCCATAAAATGGACATGCCTATAAATGCGCACTGGAGTAACTGGTGGTGAGAACTGGAAAAGTGAACCTGTGTTCTCTATTTGCTTAATTTGTTTCTATGAACACATGGATGGAGTGTGTGACTGAGAGACCGCGTGTTCACAAGTCAGGAGCACGAAACCCACTTAATGCTTTCTCAGGACGGGCGTCTGACTGTAGGGTGATGAAAGCTTGGGCTCATCTACAGTAACTGCTGCTGGCTTTTGGTTCAGCAGGAGGAAAAAAGCATGTCATCAACTGAAGTGCACACATTGTTTCTATGATCCCTGGCACCCATAGCGTAGCACCCCAAGAAGCAGCTCTCTCCTAGGTCCATTAGCAGGTCTGGAAGAAAAATGTGCAGCCCACACACTGTTTATAGACAGAGAGCGCCCTGGGCGCTGTTTCGTGGCTGTGTGTACAGGGCCTCCTGTTGGCAGATTTGAACTTAAATTTGCCACTATTCTAATGACTGGTGCTGTTTCCCTGTTCGCTCCTTTACTAAAAACTGATATTGAAGCCAAAAATGCTGTTGTGTAATAGAATAAAAATATTGATTGGTTAAGGGGAGTAATAACCCTGGAGTAGCTACATTTAAATTTGATCGCCATTAGCATTAAAACTTTAAAGTTGTGCCGAAGCTGAATACTCAGCATCGGATCCTGATGATTCCTGTGGTGGAACCGGAATGAGCAGTTCCGGTGTGGTAAGGAACAGACTGGAGATTGTAGTCCTGATTTGGACTTGAACAGTATAACCTTCTGTTTAGAATGTTTTCGCTTCCACTAAAGCTAATATGCATTTGCAAAATGTTAACTTTTTGGGTTTAATCTTTTTCTTTGTTAATATGAATAGGAAACCAGCAACTGGAAAATCGTCATAAAACAGCCTAACAAGGGCTGGACAAACTGCCTTCCCTCACTTTGCTGTTCTTTGTTTTGACAAATCAATGTCCATTGTTCTGCTGTGGGCAGAATTTCCATATTCCTCCTTTTGGCAAAATTACTTGGGCTTCTTCCACTTTATAAATGTTAACCAGAGTCCCTTTTGCATTGGACATCTGAAGTGTTAACACCAATTGTACATTCTAAATGAATTACTCTTTCCCATTGAATTTAAGCTGGAAAATACAAAGAAACGCCAGTGAAACCCTTCTATTTTATTACCCCATATCGAAACTAGATTTCCAAATTCGTGGAATTAGTGGTTTTTGCTAATTTCTGTTAATAAACCTATTTTAAGTGAAGCAAACATAATAATAACAGCATTTATCTTGAATTAGAATGTCTGTAGCACTTGGTAAATTTTATTGTGCTGCAACAGAACTGAGCGTTAAAGAGCTGGATTTGATAGTTAAAGTGCTATTAGCCAGCTGTGTGGCCACCAAGTTGCCAAATTTTTTTGAATCTCAGTTCTTTATTTGGAAAAATGGAATGAGTAATGTGCTTCTTCTGAGTGTTTAAAATGTACAAGCAGGCCATATTAAGGCTAAAAACATGATTTCTGTTTTCTTTAGTCATGCCACATCAAAATTCCCATAAACAGGTATTATTTCTTATTTTAGCATTTCTTTTGGAGGAAAGTCACAAAAAGTAAAGCTCTGACATTTCCAAGATGTCCCAGATAACCTTACTTTTGGCTGAGCTCTTTTTTGTTTGCTAGACTTTAAGTATCCCTGTAGTGTTTTATAGTTTTAATTGACTTTATTTGTATCAGTAGCAGATGTAAAAATAGGTTTAGGGGAAAGGCTCGTTACCTACCTGCCTTATAAAATTGTGTGTGTGTGTGTGTGTGTGTGTGTGTGTGTGCACGCTGGGGGGCAGTGAGATGCAGAGTGGGCAAATAAGTTGAATTGATAGGAATGGAACAAAAAAGGAATTTGATTTACATTTTAAAAGACATTCAAAGACATCTGCTTTCAGAATATGTATTATATATGGCAGCTACAAGTAAGAAAGACATCAAAAGCAACCTCTAGGTTTTTTAATTTTATTTTTTTATTTGAAAAGCAGAGAGAGATCTTCTGGTTCACTTCCCAAATGCCTGCAAAAGGCCAGGCTAGGCCAGGTTGAGGTCGGAAACCAGGAACTTACACCAGGTCTCCCATGCAACTTGCAGGGGCCCAAGTCTGCGCCATTAGCTGCAGCCTTACAGGCTGATGTTAGCAGGAAGCTGGATTGGAAGTGGAGCTGAGCCTCAATCCTAGATATTCAGAAATGGGGTGAGGGCATCCCTCACCTGCCCCACCTTCTAGAGAGACCGGCTTCAGACAACGTTATTTATGGAATGTACAGTAATCTGATACACAGCTTTCCAAACAGAAATATTCCGAAGGCATTAGAAGACTAAGTTTGAGGAAAAAAGCCAGAGCTGGAGGCTAAGGAAGTTACACAACAATGGTGGGGAGGCTGAGGGCTGCACCTCAGAAAGTTAAGTACGAGGCATATACTGAGATATGAAGATCCAGAACTCCACTGAACTGAGTTGGATCAACTACTCTAAGTCACAAAATGCACCTGATTTTTAAAAATGAATCTCTGTTGGAGATAATACTGAAGTGCTTTTAGGTAAATGGATGAAAATGTTTTGCCTATGGTCAAGATGAGCGGAAAAGCTTGCACCACATTGGTGGTTCTCTAAACAGACTCCAGGCATCTTCCTGACTGACAAGCTTTCAGCTGATCCAGAAAACGGTACTTTCATTTTCACATGAGATGTGCAATCCTATCAGTTTCTTTTCAAACCTAGGATTAAAGCTGCTTCTTCTACAACTTATTATAGGTACTTATTCTCTGCTTATCTATGCATACACCAGAGGTCTTTAAAAAAGTTCATGAAAAATGCGTATGATGGGGCCTGGCACGGTAGCCTAACAGCTAAAGTCCTCACGTTGCACGCACCAGGATCCCATATGGGCGCCTGTTCTAATCCCGGCAGCCCCGCTTCCCATCCAGCTCCCTGCTTGTGGCCTGGGAAAGCAGTCGAGGATGGTCCAAAGCTTTGGGATTCTGCACCCGTCTGGGAGACCCAGAAGACACTCTTGGCTTTGGATTGGTTCAGCTCCTTCCATTGCAGCCACTTGGGGAGTGAATCAGTGGACGGAAGATCTTCCTCTGTCTCTCCTCCTCTCTATATATTGACTTTCCAATAAAAATGAAATAAATCTTTTTAAAAATGCGTATAATGAAAATACTATGTATGAGTTTCAGAAATTTTCTATACCAAAATTAGCTGATTTTTCTTTTAAAGTTTACTTGTATTTATTAAAAATTTACTTACTTAAAAGACAGAGTTACAGACCTGAAGGGAGAGGTCTGTAAGATTTTCCATCTGCTGATTCACTTCCCAAATGACCAACACCACTTTGGGCTAGGCCATGCCAAAGCCAGGAGCCTGTAACTTCATCTGGGTTTCCCACAGAGGTAACAGGGACCCAACTATTTGGGTTATCTTCCAGTACTTTTCTAGACACATTAGCATCAAGCTGGATCCAAAGCTGAACAGCTGGGACTCCAACCAGCATTTACTTTGGATGCCAGCCCTGGAGGCCATGGATTAACCCACTATGCCACAGTGCTGGCCTGTGTTTTTATCTATGTTAAAATCAGAATGATAGTGTGTGTGTGTGTGTGTGTGTGAGAGAGAGACAGAGACAGAGACAGAGAGAAGAGAGAATTTTCCGTCTGCTGACTACTTCCCTGTGGCCCCCAACAGCTGAAGCTGACCCAGGGGAAATCAGGAGCCGGGAGTTCCAAACGAGTCTCCATGTCTGTTGTGGTTAGGACCCAGGTACTTGAACTTCAGCTTCCCGGGATGAGCAGTAGCAGTAAATTGGATGGGAAGCACAAGTAGAATTTGACCCCAGGCACTCCAAAATTGAATGATGTGCCTGAAGCACTGTCTTACCCAGCTGTGCCACAATGCCTTCCCCTTTCCCCATTCCCAGGTTATTATCTTTTAATCCCAGTTTTCTACAACTTTTTGAAGTACCTTCTTATTAGTGAGGGCTCTCCAGAGATAGAACTAATAAGGCCAATACATGGCCCCAACCGTTGCAGACATTTAGGGAATGAGGCAGCAGATAGGAGCTCTCTGTTTCTCAAACATACATACGGAAATGCACCTTCTCTTTCTCCTCTGCAGGCTGGATACTTCAGTCTGCTGAAATAAACTAACAGACAGATTAACGGGAGATAAGGTAAAGGAATTAGTTAAATGCATAGTAGCAAAGAGAAGTCAATTTCCAATAACCCAAGAACTATTAGAGGCTTAATGTAACCTTTCCAGAAAGGAGAAGGAACGGGACTTGTAGAAAGGTTTAGAGGCAAAATAAATTATTTTTATGTGAGATGGTTGCAAGTTAATCTTTTGGGGATCTAGTCTTTATGTAGTTAGGGGAACATGAGATAAAGCTCCTCCCTGTGCTTCAGAAGGAGTGTGGAGTGCTCAGAGAAACCAGCTGAAACTACATCTGTAGTTCAAATTACTCAGCGCATCATAGCACTTCTTCACTGGAGCTACCGTTTTATGAATCCCAATCGTACACACATTTACCTATCTATTGCTAATGTAATTTATATGATTTTCATGAATGAATATATATGTATAAAAGTAAGAAGTTTGCTTACATTATGGAAGGTAATCTCTTTAAAGTCAACTGATTATAGATATTAACCATACCAACAAAATGAACAAAATACTTTTTTCATAGCAAAGCCTAGATAATATTTTATTAAGTAGCTGAGTACTGTAGCCTAGCCAAATTCACCATAACATCAACTCAGTGAGTTTTTTGTTTTAAGATCTATTAATTTTTATTGGAAAGTCAGATTTACAGAAAGATCTTCCCTCCCCTGCTTTACTCCCCAAGTGGCTGCAATGGCTGGAGCTAAGTCAATCCGAAGTTAGGAGCGGAGAGCTTCCTCTGGGTCTCCCATGTGGGTGCAGGGTCCTGAGGCTTTGGCTTGCCCTCTACTGCTTTCCCAGGCCACAGGCTGGGAGTTGGATGGGAAGTGGAGCAGCCAGGATACTAACCGGCAGCCATTTGGGATCCTGCTGCTTGCAAGGCAAGGACTGTAGCCACTAGGCTACTGTGCTGGGCCCCTCAGCATTTATCATTCACCTAAGTTTTATTAGATCCTGCCTTTGATTTATTGTTGTCAGCCACCTTCTGTCGGGAGCAGGGCAAATGAAGAAATCTCTCCGATCTCGTTAGGCTTACATTCCTTCCCCTCCCCTAAGTTTTTCCGGTCAGAAAGACACCATACTCGTATTCACTAATGGGAATGCTGGGCTCTGCCCAGAAACTCCTCCTTTTGGCCAGCTCTCCCAACGGATTTAATTCGCTGCCCACTTACAGAATGGCTACTGTGTGCCTGCAGGTTTGATTTTCAGTGGTCTTGTACTGTATCCATTTCTGAAGTCTTTATCCAGAGCTGTTGTTACTGACCTGTTGTCATCAATGGGGGGCATTTTTTATTGCCTTTTTCAGTTTTACTGAAGTGATACAGTGTAACTCCCAGAACATGTAATGGTTGGGCTGATACTGTACCTAGCACTGTAATCACCACAATCACATGTAAGATCCATCAGAGTTGGTCCCAATTCCTCAGAAGCTCTCTCCCCTTCCTAGCAGTCAGATCCTTCCCCCAGTGCTGCTGCTGAGCAACTCCATCTGCTCTCACCGAGCTCTGGAATTACACAGTAAGCAGCTGTTTTATTTAGAGTAGTGGGGCATTTATTTTATGTCATTTGATATGGTAATAGTACCTTTGGCTTGACGTCCTTCTTAAATTCTAAATCCTTCTGTCCACTTTGCACCATCAACTGCTGTTTTGCTGATCTGTGCCACCACTTTTTCTTGAACCAACAGCTGACTTAAAACTTGATTCCTGGGCCCAGGACAGTGGCTCAGTGGCTAAATCCTCACCTTGTATGTTGGGGATCCCAAATGGGTGCCAGTTTGTGTCCTGGCTGCTCCACTTCCCTTCCAGCTCCCTGCTTATGGCCTGGGAAAGCAGTAGAACATGACTCAAAGCCTTGGGACCCTGTACCTGCGTGGGAGACCCAGATGAAATTCCTGGCTCTTGGCTTTGGATTGGCTAAGGTCAGCCATTGCAGCCACTTGGGGAGTGAACCAGTGGACCGAAGATCTTTCTCTCTGTATCTCCATTTCCAATAAATATATGCATTTTCAATAAAAATTAATAAATCTTTAAAAAATAAAAAATGATAAAACCTGACTCATGTGGCTCTTGTAAGTTTGTGACCCATTGTGAACCACGTAAGTGTAGTAAGTGTATGTACTATCAGTCTAATCGCATCCTTCTCCTGTGTAAAACCCCCATGACTTCTCACTCATCTTAGCATTAGCTTAATGAGTTGCTGTCTGCTTGCCTGATTCCACTAGGCTCCTTCGGGTCAGTGACCTAGCTTTCTTCAGCTCAGCAGGGTAGTCTCTATCTTTTGTACCTTTTGTTATCAGCATCATTCCCAGGTCTTTTCCTAGACCCTTTGTACATGGTTCTTTCCACCCTACCCATTCTCGTTTGTTTTTGTTTGTTTCTTCTCAAGTAATGTATCACTTAAATGGTCTACTTCTTTCTCTGCTGATGTCCTCTCTCTCTCTAGTTCAGAACTTTTTGAGAGCAGGGGCTGGGAGGCCACAATGTTGCCTGGACATGTGAAACACTGGCAGTGTCAGCTGGTATCACACATTTTACCTTTGCATTACTGGCTGTGGGGATGGGTTTGGGGAAATTTGTGTTGATTGTTGTTCTGGAATCTTAGCTTTAACCATGGATGACTTTTTAAAAGATTTATTTATTTTTATTGGAAAGGCAGATACAGAGAGAGGAGGAGAGACAGAGAGGAAGATCCTCCGTCCAATGGTTCACTCCCCAAGCGGCTGCAACGGCTGCAGCTAAGCCAATCCGAAGCCAGGAGCCTGAAGCTCTTCCGGGTCTCCCACACGGGTGCAGGGTCCCAAGGCTTTGGGCTGTCCTCAACTGCTTTCCCAGGCCACAGGCAGGGAGCTGGATGGGAAGTGGGGCCGCTGTGATTAGAACCAGCACCCATATGGGATCCTGGTGCATTCAAGGCTAGGCCATCACTTCAGGCCCAGATGATTGTTTTATAAAAAATAATAATAAGGGGACAGTCATTTGTTGTGGTGGCTTGTCGGAGTCCAGCTCCAGTTGAGAGTTCGGAGCTCGGGAAGGGTGCGTGGCGTCGGCGATAAAGAAAGACACAGACACTGACACTTGGTGCGTTCTTGCTATATGCTTCATTCTCAAGAAGAAGCTGTCCTTTTTATTTACTTAGACACCTCACTAGCCTCTGCACAAACGTTTGATTTTTTATCTTTAACTTTAGAACTAAGACAGCATACACAGATGTCCAATTAATTTTTACTTCATGGTCAACCAGGTGCTCTTAAAGATAATTCTGTAAGTTACTATAATCAGTTTCTTTAAAGTAAACCATTATTCATTCTTCAGAAGTAGCCATTAGGTGACAGCCAGAACTCCAAGGCCGAGGCACAGATGGTTACCTACTAATCAGTAAAACATTCCTACCTACTACATTTTATTTTCACAACTTATCTATCACATAATGGGAAAGATACATCAAAAGAAAAGAACATAAGGATCTAAGGCAAAAGTTTCAAACATTAAATCCCCCTACAACTGCAAACCCTACAACCCCATAAACAATTAAACAATAATCAAAAGTATATCTCTGTGATGTTAGTAGAATTGCCCTATATTTCCTCTAGTTAAAAAATTATAAAAACGGCTAAAACAGCTGCATTTTCTATGCTCTAAAAGTTGCAAGGACAGGCTAACCTTTAAGGTCACAGTAACTATATTTTTTTTGCCATAGCAGTTTCCACTCATACTCCCATCAATTCTGTTAGTTTGTAAAATTCTTACTAAGCCGTTTCCCAGAAGGCATGCTATATTTCTGGGCCAGATTTCAGGACAATGGGTAGGTACACAACAAGGTGTCCAGAAATGGCATGGGTTTAATTGTACTCCTGTGCGCAGTTAAAGGCCCACTCACCAAGACATTATCAGTAACATTAACTCTCAAGCTCATATTACTTGCCAAAGCCATCTCACAGGGGCAAACAATGCCTCAATAGATTACAGGATTCTTAGTGGGGTGCTTGAGTGTCTATGGAAAGGGTGGTGAGACTGCATCAAGGTGGTCAGAGAGAAATCCGCCGGGCCCTGCCAAACAGCTGGAAGCTCCCCCGGGCCCTGCCAAGCAGAGGAGCTGTTCTCTTCACACCTTCGTGCCATCTACACCTACTGCACGGTCCCCTGCAGTGGCTAACATGCCATTTGGGACACATGCATTCCACCTGGGAGTGCCTGGCTTCAGTCCTGCTCCTCTGCTTCCAGTCCAGCTTGCCGATAAGGCACACCCTGGGAGGAAACAGGTGATGGCTCAGATGAGAGACCTAGATGGAGTCTGGGGCTCCTGGCTTTGTCCTGGCCAGTCCTGACTGCGGTGGGGATTTGTGAGTGAACCGACAGCTGGAAGGTCTTTGTATCTCTCCCTCTCTCCCTCTCTGTGTCAATGTCTTTCAAATAAAATGAAAATAAACTAACAAATGAAAGTAAAAACAATAAAAATGCATTTTAAGATTCTGTATTTTTTTTTTAAAGATTTATTTTTATTACAAAGTCAGATATACAGAGAGGAGGAGAGACAGAGAGAAAGATCTTCCATCCGATGATTCACTCCCCAAGTGAGCCGCAACGGGCCGATACGCGCCCATCCGATGCCGGGAACCAGGAACCTCTTCCGGGTCTCCCACGCGGGTGCAGTGTCCCAATGCATTGGGCCATCCTCAACTGCTTTCCCAGGCCACAAGCAGGGAGCTGGATGGGAAGTGGAGCTGCCGGGATTAGAACCGGCACCCATATGGGATCCCGGGGCGCTCAAGGCGAGGACTTTAGCCGCTAGGCCACGCTGCCGGGCCCAAGATTTTGTATTTTCATGTCAAATTATTTTGTACTCGTTATTTATTTCAGTGACTATAATGCAATGTGATGTTTTCCTCTCTGAGTTTGGAAGCCTTCAGAAATAGTTTTTAGTGTTTTCGCCAAGATGGGGCTCATGGTGAAGAAGGAAGCTCCTGTTCCTCCCAACGCTGAAGCTGGAGCCAAGACTTTGAAGGCTAAGAAGGCAGAAGTGAGAGGCATTCACAGCTACCACAGGGATCCCCACGTTCTCCACCTGCTCCTAACCCCAGATACCAGGGCTCTTCCATTGATAGCCCAAGAATCTCAGCCCTCTCCCAGAGAAACAAGAAGGACTACCTGGCCATCATGAAATTCCCCTTAACCACCATGAAATACACATAAAACAGCAACGCATGTGTGTTCAGTGTAGATGTCAAGGTCAACAAGCACTAGCATAAACAGACTGGGAAGAAATTCTACGGCCATGGGCACCTGTTTGTGTTCTGGCTGCTCCACGTCCCATCTAGCCCTCTGCTTTTGGCCTGGCAAAGCATTAGAGAGGATGGCCCAAGGCCTTGGGACCCTGCACCCATGTAGAAGACCTGGAGGAGGCTCCTGGCTCTTGGCTTCGGATCAGCTCAGCTCTACTTATTGCAGTCATTAGAGAGTGAACCAAAAGAAAGAAAATCTTTCTCCTTGTCTCTTCTTTTCTCTATAAATCTGCTTTTCCAAGAAAAATAAATATATCTTAAAAAATAAATAAATTCTATGACATTGATATGGCCAAGGTCAATACCCTGATCAGGCCTAATGCAGCAAAACACACAAATATACCACTGGCTCCTTGAATGTTTGGATGTTTTAACAAAATTGGGATAATTTAAACCAAGTCCAGCTGTCCAATTCTAAGTGTATGCTACATTTTTCTCTTTCAAGTCACATTTCACTCAACTTTTCTGCTACCTCACCCTCCAAATATTTTTCAACTAAGTTTTTTTTTTTAAGATTTATTCATTTTATTACAGCCAGATATACACAGAGGAGGAGAGACAGAGAGGAAGATCTTCCATCCAATGGTTCACTCCCCAAGTGAGCCGCAACGGGCCGGTGCGCGCCCATCCGATGCCGGGAACCTGGAACCTCTTCTGGGTCTCCCACGCGGGTGCAGGGTCCCAATGCATTGGGCCATCCTCAACTGCTTTCCCAGGCCCACAAGCAGGGAGCTGGATGGGAAGTGGAGCTGCCGAGATTAGAACTGGGGCCCATATGGGATCCGGCGCGTTCAAGGCAAGGACTTTAGCCGCTAGGCCACGCCGCCGGGCCCCTCAACTAAGTTTTTTTAAGAGTAAAGAAAATTTAAGTCATAATATCATTGTGAAATTACAAATGGTTAACTCAAGACATACTACATCGTAAAGAAATGATTAAATTTCCACATGTTTTTATTGTGAAAAATTTCAAAGATTGAAAGCATTGTACAGCAAATGCTCATATAATAAGTTTATACATTCTATAATTGCTAGAATCTATGTTTGCTTTCATCTTCATTATATACCTACAATGATTGAGGCACTGTGCTGACTCCCATCTTACTTTTTTTTAAATGTATTTCCTTGTACAAATATCTGTGCACTTCATCTCTTACCATATAACTATGCATAAAAATCAGATTTCAGTATGTTCTTTTTAATTTTTTAAACCTTTGAAAATACAGTTAATTGTTTATTTAAAGGTTAGAGTGACAGAGAAATTAAGAACGAGGGAGAGACAAAGAGAGAGATTTTCCATTTGTTGGTTCACATGCCAAATGGCTGCACAGCCAGGGCTGGGCCAGGGCAAAAAAACAGAAGCCAGAAATTCCATCTTTGCCTTCACATGGCTGGAAGGCGCACAAGTACTTGGGCCATGTTTCAGTGCCTTCCTAGCCACATTAGAGGGATACCAGACCAGAAACCAAACAGCCAGGACTCAAACTGGCACTCTGATATGGCATGCCAAAGTTGGAAGCAATGGCTTAATTAGTTAGGCCACATCAGTCCCTGGGGTATGTATAAATTACACCGGCAATGAAATGCATTGCTGTTAGGTGTACCGTCTGCTGAATTTTGACAAATTTAGCTCAGGTTTGTATCAAGTGACAGGATACGTCCATTTCCCCCAGAAAGTTTTATCCTGCCTCTTCCCAGCCAATTCCTATTTATAGCCATCCAAAGGCAATTAAAGGGGATTTTTTTTTCCTCCATGGATAGACATTTCATATTCTAGAACTTCAGATAAGTGGAACTCTGCAGAATGGCTTCCGTTGTGTCATCACTGTGTGCTACCAGTGGTTTTTCTTGTTTTTGTTTGTGTAGTATTCTATTGTATGACAGTGCCACAACTTTGTTTATTCATTTGCTTGTTGATGGGCTATTATGAAAATATTTCTTACAAATATTCTTATCCAAAACTTTTTTTGGTCATATGTTTTCCTTTCTCTTGAATAAATAAATGCAATTGGTATTGCTGGGCCAAAGAATGCTTTGTTTTATGAGAAACTTCCAGACATTTGTCCAAATTGCTTGTAGGTGGTAAATTTTTGAAAGAATCATTTTTGTGTGGGTAGGTAGTATGATCACATGGTTTTAATATTCAAGCCAGTTTTTAAAAAATTTGACAGTGAACATACTTTTCTCCCACACAATTTTTTACAGTCCCCGTTTCCCCAACAAATAACAAATATTCTTAGTTTTTTCATTCTTAGAATTGTTTTTCTATATTTACAAAACAACAAGTGGTTCCAGTTGCTATTGTCTGTTGGTACTGTAATAAAATTCAGATAGGTCATTAAAAAAAAAAAAGGGCGGGCCCAGGGGCATGGTCTAGCCGCTAAAGTCCTCGCCTTGCACGCCAGGATCCCATATGGGCGCCGGTTCTAATCTCAGCAGCTCCACTTCCCATCCAGCTTCCTGCTTGTGGGCCTGGGAAAGCAGTTGACGGTCCAAAGTCTTGGGACCCTGCACCCGCGTGGGAGACCCAGAAGAAGTTCCTGGCTCCTGGCTCTGGATTGGCGCAGCACCAGCCGTTGTGCTCACTTGGGGAGTGAACCATTGGATGGAAGATCTTCCTCTCTGTCTCTCCTCCTCTCTGTGTATCTGACCTTGTAATAAAAATAAATAAATCTTTTTTTTTTAAAAAAAGGAAGACTTTTGTTTGACAAAGGGCAATATGTTTGATCCAGCTCGGTAACCTAGTGGCTGAAGTCCTAGCTGGGATCCCATATGGGCACTAATTCATATCCCGATTGCTTCAGTTCCCATTTAGCTTTCTCCTTGTGATCTGGGAAAGCAGTAGAGGATGGCCTAAAGCCCTGGGACCCTGCACCCACACAGGAGACCCAGAAGGAGCTCCTGGCTTGGGGTCAGGTCTGCTCTGGCTGTTGCTACCACTTAGGGAGTGAACCAGCAGATGGAAGGTCTTTCCTTTGTCTCTCCTTCTCTCTGTAAATCTGCCTTTCCAATAAAAATACATCTAAAAAAAAATGACATCGTCTTGACTTTAAACCACATAAATAACTAATTCATGTCAAAATCATAAATATGCTTACAGCTTGCAACACCGGCATCTTATATGAAGCACTGGTTCCAGTCTTAGCTGTTCTGCTTGTGATCCAGCTCCATGATGACACCTCTGGGGAAAAGCGTGGAAGATGGCCCATGTGCCTGGGGTCCCTGTCATCCACATGGCCTACCAGGATGGAGTTCCTGGCTTCAGGCTCGGGTTGCCCTGCTGTTGGAACTGTCTGGAGAATGAACTAGCAGATAGAGGAAAGATTTTTCTCTGTGTCCCATTCTCTTTGTTGCTCAGCCTTTCAGATAAATAAATAAATAAACCTTTTAAAAAAGAATCATATGTGTTGTATTTAAGATGTTAATTTTTTTTTTTATTTTATTTCTATTTCAAAGTCAGATATACTGAGAGGAGGAGAGATAGAGAGGAAGTGGAGCTGCCGGGATTAGAACCAGCGGCCATATGGGATCAAGGCGAGCACCTTAGCCACTAGGCCATGCTGCCAAGCCCAAGATGTTAATTTTTAAAGATTTATTTCTTTTTATTTGAAAGGCAGATTTACAAAAAGAGAAGGAGAAGCGGAGAAAGAAGGTATTCCATCTGCTGGTTCACTCCCCACTCAGAAAACCCCAACTTCAGACTAAGCAAATTCAGGCACTTTCTCTATATCTGACCTTGCAGAAATAACCTGGCCTCCTTGTACCTCAGTTTCCTCATCTAGGAATGGAAAATAATAATCTTTCTTAGGGAATTGTTATGGTTAAATGAATTAAGTTTTGTAGGGGTGCCAAAAATGTTAGCAAAGTTGAAATTATGTCCAATAAAAAGGTACCAAATAAGTCAAGGAAGTAAAAATATCAAATACATTTCAGTTCTTCATAAAACAATTCTAGAAAAAGCTGGAAAGAAGCAGGTATTTGCTGGTGTTAAGCAAAAAATAGGACGGTCCTGTCAAGTTGCTGCTGAGGAAGTCATGTGCTTCGGTTCGGTATTCAGCTTCCAGTGAATGGGCAGGTGTCCTTGGCCTGGCCCGTATTAGGTGCTCAAGCGTTCAGCAGGCAAGGGGTTGGTGGACACCTGGACTGGGGAATACTAACAAAAGTGTGGTTCCTGCAGAGAAAACACGGGACGCTATTGCTAGAAAAGGGGGCATTGGATCCTGGGTAGACATAAACATCAAGAGAGTTGCCTTGAGCACTGTGTAAATGGGAGCATCCTTTGTGTACTTATAATTGATAGCAGATGCAGAGGAGAATACTTTTAAGAGTCACTAAGGCTAACATAATTGGGAATTAAGGGCGGGAGAGAATAACAAAAAATGGTTTGGAAAATAGCTGTGCTTGTCCATTACTCAAGTTTATCATTGGAAAGCACTTAAATAATGCTTCCCAAATGCCCATTAGCTGTAGAATGGGATATAAATTGTGTATTCATACAGCAGACTTCACAAGATTAGAAAACATCATCTCAACTACACATAAGCATATGGGGTGAATCTCTTGAGCATAATATTGAAATGAAGATGGATAAAGAATTCATACCAGATGCTTCCACTTACAGAAAGGAAAAAAACAGGCAAAAAAAATCACTTTGTTTTTATAACCATCAAGAATTGTAAGCAGGGATGTGAAAGCTATGTGTACAGCTATGTGTACAGACTGGTACAACATTTGATAATCACAATGTCATGTTTGGTCCGTTAAAATATAACTCATTTTTAAAAACTAATCAGTGATTACCTTGGAGAGGTTAAAATCATCATAGGAAGGAAGCAGAAAGAGAGATTCTAGGAGCTAGCCATCTTCTCTGCTTTCTGTGTTAGCACTGGTATGGGTGCTTTCAGTTTGCAAGACCTCATTTGCCTCTTATATATGGACTTTGCAATCATGTAGTGTACGAAAAATTTTAAAAACTTAACTTTTGACATATGTTAATATTTCCTCCCAGTAGTATGCTGAGGTTAGGGGAGGAAGCAAGTCATGCGAATGTGGTACTCTACCTAAAATGCTCCTTTCCTGTACTTGTAGCTGTCAACAGCTTCTTTAAATATGCTGAAACTTTCAGTGAATTCTGTTGGATCATGTTGAGATTTTATTATGATCTTTAATAAACCAGAGAAAATATATATCAACTTAGAGAACATTCCTCGTGGTAGGTAGTGTTGATAGGATAATTTTCTATATCTGGAAATGACCATGACATTGTTTTGTGAAGAATTGCAGTGTGTTTGGTATTTTTAATTCCTTGACTTGCTACTATTTTCTTATATAACACACACACTTTTTTTAACATACAGACTTATTTTTAAAGAAAATTTAATGTACAATAAGATTAAAGAAAATGAGGACTATAGGATATTTTTGGGGGACAGTTTTAATTGGTAGGAATGCTATTTCAACCACTTTGTAGTCTTAACTTTGCTTTTTTTGGGGGGGGGTTTAATGCTTATGTATGTATTTTCATCTACTCAAAATACATACATAGTAGATACCAGCAGGGGGAAAGATTTATCAAGTACTGGTTCACTACCCAAATCCCCCAACAGCCAGGACGGGGCCAGACCAAAGCCAAGAGCCAAGACTTCATCAGGTTGTCCCACATGGGTGGAAGGACCCTGAGTGCTTTCCATCATCATCTACTGCCTCCAGGATGCATTAGTCAGGATACTGGACTGGAAGTGGAGTGGCTGGACTGCTGCCTACCATGGGATACATGCCTCCCAAGCGGCAGTGTAACCAACCACTTCTATTCTTACTTATGTTTGAATGCGTGAGTGTACATGGTGAGGATTTATGGTCCCAAAGAGGGGTTACTGAAAAGGTAAGTGACTCACTGGGTAGCCAGGATGTCCATGATCTAATAGCATAGCTTATAGTGTACACAATGTCACAGAATTATAGTTTAAATAAGCATATAGATGGTGGCAGGCCCTTCAGATCTTCCGAGGAAAATTATGCATTTTTGTTTGTTTGTTTGTTTGGCAGATTCTGTCGTTCCTGTATTGCTACCAGTCTAAAAAACAATAAGTGGACCTGTCCTTATTGCCGGGCATATTTGCCTTCAGAAGGAGTTCCAGCAACTGATGTAGCCAAGAGAATGAAATCAGAATACCAGAACTGCACCGAGTGTGACACCCTGGTATGTAACCTTGCATTTGTTTGTGGTTACCTGCTTAAACCCCTGTTTTTGATCTAACCCTATCCACTTTGTTTTTTCCTTTTTAAAAAGATGAATTAATTTACCCATTCACTTTAATTTTATTTGCAAGGCAGGAAACATACAGACAAAGTCTGCCATCAGCTGCATCACATCCTAGGGGTCTATTTAAGAGGTACAATTGAAGGAAATTGGTAGCTGTCTGGATATGGGGGTGAGGGAGGATCAAAAATGTCCGCTCGGGTTCTGGTAAGCGTCAGTGTGCTGGGGGTGGGTGGTATTGCACAGTGTCTTCCCATCCCACATGGCAGTGCCAGCTCCAGGACTGAGATCTCCAGGTTCTTGCTAATTCATCTGAGGAGGCAGCAGATGATGGCCCAAGTACTTGGGTCCCTACCACTCACATGGAGACCCGCAGAGAATTCCAGGCTCCTAGCTTTGGCCTGCCGCAGCCACGGCTATTGTAGGCATTTGGAAGTGACCCAATGAGTGAAAGCTCTATCTGTATCATTTTCTTCATCTCTGCAATAAGCAAACAAATAAACAAACATTTGAGTGTGGTAATATGGGAAGCAAATTTGGAGAATTCAGAATTAACTTGTGGCTGTGTTAACTTTGGGCTGAGAGGAGGTGGAAGGGAGTTTAGATACACTGGTCTCAAAGCCAAAAGATATTATGTACTGAGCATCTAAATTTCTCTAGAGTAATTTTCCTGATGATTCATCTAAATTACAACCCTGGGATGCTTTCTTTTATCTCCTGTGCTTTCCCTGCACATCACTTATTACCATTTGTAATTAAGCTTTTGTGGGGCTTTCATTTAATATTTGATTATTCTCATCAGAATTGAGTTCCACAAGTGTGTCCACTTTATTGGTAGCATTGTACTTAACACTGAAAAGTAACTGGGGTGGGGGTGGGGAGGGTCTATGTTAGTAAGAGCTCAGTGATTTTTTGCATTCTTGGGCACCTGGCTGTAGAATTTATGCATGGTCTTTGGAGTCAGATATCATGTTATCAAACACTAACTCTCTCACTCCTTATGATTTTGGGCAAGTTATTAACTATTTTTTTCTTTATAAAGTAAGGGAAGGGCCCAGCACAGTACCCTAATGGCTAAAGTTCTTGCCTTGCACGCACCAGGATCCCATATGGGTGCCAGTTCAAGTCCCAGTGGCCGCACTTCCCATCCAGCTCCCTGCTTGTGACCTAGGAAAACAGTCAAGGATGGCCCAAAGCCTTGGGATCCTGCACCCATGTGGGAGACCCAGAAGAAGCTCCAGGCTCCTGGCTTTGGATCGGCTTACCTCCTGCTGCTGTAGCCATTTGGGGAGTGAACCATTGGACAGAAAATTACACCCCCCCTCCTCTCTGTATATCTGCCTTCCCAATAAAAAATAAATAACTCTTTCAAAAAAATAAGGGAAGAGATAATGGTCATGTTACTGGGTGGTTGTAAAGGTGAATTTTATCTGTCAGGCTTTTAGCCTATTGTCTGGAACATAATAAACACTTTTCACATTCTTGGTAATCTATTTTTATTCTTGTTTAATTTCTGTCATCATATAAAATTCATCACACACAAAATCAGTCATTCTGTCATTCAATTCTTCATCCCGCTTCTGTTGTCTGTGAAGTAAAAGCATTTGCTCCATTATTGTAGGTAGGGAAAACCTTCTTTTCTCACTCCTCACAGTCCAAGGATTTGAATTTATGTTTTCCTTAAGCTACTTCTTTTATCTATTTCTTCCTTTCTGTGTCATTCTTCCTGTTAGAAAGGCTGCCCATTCCTCTTACAGCCATTATGGGCTTGACTTGTTTTTTAAAGCCAAACCTTTGTTTCTGAGCCCCTTCCTACTAATCCAGATCCCTGTATCAGGTCATTTCTATTCCCCTGCATACACTTCTTTTCCCTCTATTGGGTTGTAAGTTCCAGGACAGCATGCACAGTGAACCTTTCTTCTGCCTCCTCCTATTTATAATGTCTCACATACTTATGTGTCCTGATCATGAATTTGTCAAGCTATTTGTCCATTTCCAGCCACAGATTTGTGTGTTGAACAAGGATTACAAAGAGAAGGAAGCATTTTTTTAGTAGAAGTGGTCAAGACAGGGGGAACCAGAATGTGTAAAGTTGAAAGGCTGTTTATGACTGCACCTTACATTTTTAAAGTGAGGATTTGGGTTTTAATTTTTTACTTTATTTTTGCCTTTTGTTAAACAAACAGAACTTTTTTCTTGATGTGGTCAATTTCGTGTTTGAGGTTTAACTTCTGCAGCTTGAGCAGAATTAAGCAAAGTAGGCTGGCCGTCTTAACTACAGCTCTACAAAGCTTCCTTTAGTACAAGATCTTATCAGAGTTTCTAATGAAACATTTAGTAGAATATGTGCTATGTTAGCAATAGATCCCTCATGGTGAAGCTCTCTGAATGTATATCTGAAGGAATAGGGGCTCTTTATTCTGCACTGTTAAAAATGAACTGCCAGAGCTGTCTTTTATGTTTGCTCTTAATGGAGCCATTAAGTATATTGTGTATTGTGAATTCATGTCATACTGGGTACATTATAAGACCATGGTCTTTATCTTTCCCTAAGGCACAGGGGTTCTATTAACTTACTGTGGACATCTTTATCCATTTATTCTTATCTCTTTTTCTTTTCCTTATTTTTGTTTTTCCTTCTTCAGTTTTTTTTCTTTTTTCGTTCCTCTTACCCTTTTCTTCACCTCATTTCTTTCTTTGGCATGCACAAAATGCAGATTTTGAGTTTGTATTCATTGTTCCATTCTAACATATATACATCTATTTTAAAAGAATCAAGCTCAAGAACTCAAATTTGGGTCAACTAAGTACTGCAGAAATTGAAAAATGAGTTTATTTGTGATGATGCCCTAACATTGTGATACCACAGTCATGAATGCTTCCATTTAAGTAACTGGCCAGCCCGCAGTATGACCTTCTTTTAATCGTATAAAGCCCCTTTTCAACAGTGAGTTTATTTTGCATTCGCTTTTCTGTAGGTTTGCCTCAGTGAGATGAGAGCACACATAAGGATGTGTCAGAAGTACATCGATAAGTTTGGACCACTGCAAGAACTTGGGGAGACAGCAACAAGGTTTGTTTTAGTACAATAGAATTTGATGCAGGAAAGTTTAGCAGTTATGGAATAATTTAAGTAGTTATGTTTAGGCATTTTGCCAGATAACCTGGTATTGGTAATAACTTGTTAATAGCAGTTGTTGTCATTGTTTACTTTAAAAACTACATGGGGGATCAACCACACACTGGGGGGATTGGGATAACTTCCTCAGAAAAGTTGATGTTAGGAAAGACCCAAATATACAATTGCAGAACTGTTAGATTTCTGCTAGGCTCTCTTTCCTGACTGTTTTGTTCCTGAAGTAGGTCTAAATAAACAGCAGAGAAAAAGAGAGATCTTCCATCTACTGATTCATTCCCCAAATGTTCAAAACATCCCGGAAGCAGGTGTTAAATCAGTCTTCCATGTGTGTGGCAGGAACTCAAGTACTTGGGATATCATCCACTGCTGCCCAGAACACATTAGGAAGAAGCTGGATCGGAAGCATGGAGAGCCAGGACTTCCACCAGGGATCCCAAGCAGCAGCTTAATCCGCTGCTCGTAATATATGCTTTTAAGACATTATTCATCTTTCGTCTTTAGTATTCAGGTCCCCAGCTCATTTCCTCTTGTTTTGTAGGCAGGAAGTGGCAAGCATCTCAGATCCAGGGCAGGCATTCTGAAATTCTTGGCCTTTTGGTTGGTGGTCTTCTGTGGGGTTCAGGAAAAGAATGGAGGTGGAGTTGGTTAGTAGTTATTACTGATGAAGAATTCCTTTTTTTTTTAAGAGAAAGAAACAAACCTAGTTTATTACTATCCTGATGGAAGGGTAATTACACAGTTTGGAGCCTGCCCCTAACAAAGAAATAATTTGTGCTCTCCTGCCTAGGCTGTTGGCTTTGAAACTATTAAACCTGCTTATTAATTCAATTATCCAGTATCAGTGTGAGTGTAGTGTTTTTCTTGCTCCTTAAAAAAGTTGCTTTTTGGCCCATTTTAAGAAAATATAGCTTAAATTTCCTAGCCTTAGAATCAAAACAATCACCCTATTCCTTTTATTTTACTAGATTGCCTTGCAGATGTACCTGTTATTTTAGGATTAATTTTATACTATGATGTTACAAATTTTAAATATTTTAGCTGTAAGCAGAGTATGGATTCTGTTAAGACTGACCACAAGTACTGTTGGGGAAAAAAAGATAGTAAGTAGATAGATGAAGTGTGGGTTTCTGGGATTGGGTCCGGCACTGTGGCACAGCACTTTAAGCTGCTATCTGCAGCATCAGCGTTCCATATGGGTACCAGCTGAAATCTCAATTGCTTCACTTTTTTTTTTTTTAAGATTTACTTATTATTTATTTTTTTATTTGAAAAGCAGAGTTACAGAGAGATTAGGAGATACAGAGAAAGAGGTCTTTGATTGGTTCACTTCCCAAATGGCTACAAGTACTGCGGTTTGGCCAGGCTGAGGTCAGGAGCCAGAAGCTTTACTCATTATCCCGTGTGAGTGCCAGGGTCCAAAATTTTGGGCCATCCTCTGCTATTTTCTTGGGCACATTAGCCGGGATCTATATCAAACCTACTATGTCACAGAGCTGGCCCATGCTCCATTTCACATCCAGCTCCTCGCTAATGTGCATGGGAAACAGCAACTCCTGGCTCCTGGCTTTGCCCTACCCCAGCCCTGGCCCTTGAGGCCATTTGGGGAGTGAGTCAGTAGGTGGAAGATCACTCTTTTTTTGTCTCTTTCTGTTTTTCAGAACTCTTGAGTTTCATATAAATAATTTTTTTGTAACTTAAAAGAAGTATGGGCTTTATGAAAACAAATACATATGACAGCTAATTTAACTCCTAGTTTTGAATAAAATAACAAAGAATTAACAAAGCAGGTTTTGGGAGGGCTGTTGTCTTAGATAAATATTTGCATTTAATATAGAAACATTTGCTTTGGAAAAGGATTTGTTACATGATTCAAATTTTAATAACTGTTATGCTGGGAGTTTGTCTAGAGTCTACATCCTAGGGAACAGAAAATTACATCTGTATTGAAAAAGTAAGCAAGGAATTCCACTTATGAAGGCAGTCCTATCTAATTAAAGTATTGTGGATTGCTCTAAAATTTAAAATTTTCCATTAGTCACATTTCAAAAATGAAATGTACTTGTAACATTTTATCTAATTTAACATAAACCAAAATTTGAACATGTAATAAATATAAAGATTATTGAGATATTTTCATTCTTCGTGGGGTTTTATTTCTTTTCTTTACATTAAATCTTTAATTTAATGTATATTTTATACTTCCAGCTTATGCCAGCTTGGACTAGCCACAGTTCAGTTACCCAATAAGAACATATTGAACAGCTCCCATACTTCTGAGTGTGCATAAGGATTTTTTTAAAGATTTATTTAAAAGGCAGAATGACACAAAGAGAGAGGGAGAGAGGATGGGTCAGAGAGAGGGCGATCTTTCATTTGCTAGCTTGCTTCCCAAATGGTCACAATGGTCAGACTCGGCCAGGCTGAAGCCAGGAGCCTAGAACTTCCTGTGTGTCTCCCATGTGGGTGACACCGGAACAAGCACTTGCACCCATTTCCCACTGCTTTCCTAGGTGCATTAGTCGGGTTGGAAATGTAGTACTTGGAGCCTGAACCTTGAGATCCAGTGACATGTGAGTGTCACAGGCAGGGATTTCACAAAGCAGTGGCAGGTCAGTTTCATTCTGCACTAGAAACTAAGGATGTGAGTTGACACCTCTACTTACACACTTATGTACTTGTGGATATACAGAACAAACAACACCCAAATCACATGTTATCGGAGTTATGACAGGAAGGAAGAGAAAAGGTCATTTAGGGACAGCTGATTATTGTGATTTCTCAGTTAACGGGTGATTACATTTCTTTTCCAAAGAGAATAAAGTATTTTAAGTGTACTATTAACTGTTTCTCTGCCCAATCCCAAGGAGGCTATCCAATGACATTTGTTAGGAGAAAGAAAAATTGAGGAACCAATGCAAATAATACCAACTTACAGTATGAGTTAGGAGCAGAAATCAGATACTGCTTCATTCTATTCTTTTAAGCCCCATTTATATGCCTACTCTCTGGTAGCCAGCAATGTGAATATTTGGGTTCTATGTGATTTCCAGGTGTGTATGTCCATTTTGTCAGAGGGAGTTGGATGAAGACAGCCTTCTGGATCACTGTATTACTCATCACAGATCAGAAAGGAGGCCTGTGGTAAGGATTCTTGTTACCATGTATTTGAACATTGTCTGAATTCAGGATCTACTAGATAGCCCATTTAATAGATTTCTATTTATGGATCTATTATAAAGAACAATAACTTATTTTGAGGTTATGGTAGTTTTGTGTTGATGACATGTAGAAGTGCTGAGTTGAAACTGACAAGAACTACTAATGTGCAATCACTCTTTCATTTATGAAATTACATATTATCTCCTACAGATACTCTTGGACATAATCAACTAAAATGATACAAAATGCATGGATAAGATCTAATTTTAGTATACTAACAGTGATCAAATCCTAAGATCAAATATTTTTAATGCAAAGAGTGTTATGACACTACAAGTGAAAGCTAGTCACTCATTTTATGTTTCATTTGTTTTATTTCCTAATATGAATACTTAAACATATGCCTAGTAAATGTACATACTGTTCTTCCTTTACTAGATTTACTGGATTCATTGCCAGTGCTGCCTTCTGTCTTTACAACCGGGAATTGTAGTTCTATTTTACGGTGTGGTTTTATTTTTGCTTTTACTCTTTCAAAGACTTTTTAAATTGTTTGAAAGGCAGAGTCGCAGAGAAAGAGATCCTCTATCTGCTGGTTCACTCCTCAAATGGCCACAACAGTCAGGGCTGGGCCAGGCTGAAGCCAGGAGCCATGGACTCCATCCAGATCTCCCACATGGTGCAGGTGTCCAAGTACTTGGGTCAACTTCTGCTGCTTTCCCAGGCACATGAGCAGGGACCTGGATTGCAAGTGGCACAGTGAGAATACTAACTGGAGCTGTTATATGAATTCAGCAGCGCAAGCAGTGGATTAGCCTAATGTGCTACAACGCAAGTTCTGTTCCATAGTTTTTATAATTAAGATTAGACACAGTCTATTTTAAAAAATCTATTTATTAATTTTAACTGTATTTGAAAGTCAGAGATATAGGGACATGGACAGGGAGAAATGTCTTTTAACTGCTGGTTCACTTCCCAAATGCCTGCAAAAAGCCAAGCAACTGGAACTCAAAGTCTCCCATGTGAGTGGCAGGAGCCCAAATATTTGAACCATCACTGCTGCCTCATGTTAGCAGGAAGCTAATTAGGATTAGAGTCAGGAGTTAGATTCTGTGACTCCACTATGATTTGTGGGTATCCCAAGCTGCATCCTATTTTCATGTTCCTTAGAATTTTGAGACGAAACACTTACTTAGCCATTTTACAATTAAATATCTTTAATTTATTTGTGAGGCAAAGAGACTGACAGTGTTTCCATCTGCTAGTTCACTCTCCAGTGTGCAGGAGCCAAGTCAGTCCAGTAGTGCCATCTGTGATCAGGAGCGGGACTAGGAATTGAACCCAGCTCTTCTGATAGGGGGTGCAGCTACCCTCACTTGGTTTTGACTGCTACAACAAATGCTTACTCCTATCTTACTGTTTTTGAGCACCAGAATTATGAAAGTTTGAAGTTACATCCTGGTAATTAAAAAAAAATATTTACTTGTTTTTCATTTCATTTGAAAGGCGAGAGAGGCAAACGGAGATTTTCCTGAAACAGTCAGTACTGTGTGAGGCCAACACCAGGAGCCCAGAACCTCATGGCTGGCAGGCTTTCCTATTCTTCAGCCATCCCCTGGAGTCTTCCAGGTTGTACATCAGCAGGAAGCTGGATTGGAAGCAGAGGAGCTGGGTCTTTGACCCAGAGACTCTACTTAACCATACACTCTACTTAATCATACACTCACCCAGTATCCTTGTGCATTTAAACTTCCCTTTTGTATTGTTTTTTCCTTAAGAAGAAATTTCTTAGATCAAAATACAGACTTTTTAATAGCCCTTGAAATATACTTCTAAATGTTTTCCAGCAATATTGCATTAACTTATATTTGTGTCAGCAAGCTTGAATTAGTTTATATTGGTGTCAGTGGTTTATGGATAAACTATTTTCATCTTAACTTGGCCATAACTAGGTATATTTGTTTTAAAATTACTGTGGCTTAACATATATAAAATGGTACCTTAGAGTTTTTTTTTGTTTGTTTTTGTTTTTTAAAGAAGACTCATCTGTTTATTTGAAAGGCAGAGTTACAGAGAAAGAGAGGAAGGGGGAGAAAGATCATTTGTCTGATGATTCACTCCCCAAATGGCCCCACTGGCTGGGCCGGTACACACTGAAGCCAGGAACCTGGATTCCATATGGATCTCCCACATGGGTGGCAGACACCCAAGCACCTGGGACATCTCCCATTGCTTTTCCAGGCACTAACATGTTAATGCTCAAGGAACTATATAGGAAGTGGAGCAGGCAGGGCTCATACTGGTGCCCATATGGGATGCCAGTGATGCAGGTAGCAACTTAATGTGCTGTGCCACAATTCGGGCCCCTAGAGATTATTTGGAATATTATCTTTGTGTGGTGTTATATACAACACGTATATGTAAATATGTATGTGCATATGTAGCTATACAAACATGAGTGTTGTTTTATATATATTCATACAATTCTTGGAAAATTGATCAATTCAAATTTATTTATAGTTTTATATTTTTATCTTTTTTTATTTAAAATTATACCCTGTGGAGGTAATCCCTCTTAATGTACCTGGGAAGTAAAACATGTCCCAAGTATGTGGGCCTCTGCATGTGGGAGACCCAGATAAAATTCCTGGCTCCTGGCTTTGGCCTGGCTAGCCTGGGTGCTTATGGTTATCTCATGAGTGGGAGATTTCCTTCTCCCTCTGTAGCTCTGCCTTTCAAATAAAATCAATCCTTTAAAAATACATATAAGATTATACCACATAAAGAGATAATAATCCTGTCAGATGACAATTGTTATCCCCATTTCATAAATAATAAACTGATGCTCAGAGAGGTTAATAAGATAGGCAGGGTCACAAAACCAGTGAGTAACAAAGCGGAATCTGAACATACTAGTCTAGTTACTGTATGGTGAAGCCTTGTGGTCTATAGCAAGTTCCAGAGAGAAGCCACACTAGCACACATGATAAGCTACTGATTCTAATGGCCTAGGGGGTCAGGGTCCTGGAATGGCAAGGTAGGAACCTGATATATGTTGAGTGAGCAGGGAGATTTCCATAGGCTTTTCCTGCTCCGGGTGCTCTACAGAAGGAACTGGGATAGGAAGTTGCTCTATTATAGGTCCCTGTGGAGCAAGAGGAAATTAGAAGCAATCATTAGGATGGAATAATAAAAGTTATCATTTACTGAATTGTAAGCACTTGCTTATCTCCTCTTAGCAAATCTATAAAGACTGCATTATTGACCCAGCATGAGCCCTGATTCCTAAAAGTTCCCAGTCTGCTGCTCTGGCTTCAGGAATGCTAGACACTCTGGACATTGGTCCTCGGTTGCATTGGAACAGCAATCTAGGGCTGGTCACAGCTTGTCACTCTGTGGGGACTGTCCTGCTGTTGCAGAAATACAGTCAATGTGCTGCAGAATTTGTCCATCCAATAGAAGTGAGGTCTTCCATAATTCATCTGTCATCAAGGTCATTGAAAAAGGCTGACCTATGAGCAGAAATAAAATCTAGGGGAATGGTGGAATCACACTGTCCTTGAAATTTAGTTAGATTCTAGGCTTTGGTTCAAATTCCAGCAAGTCTATATTACCTTATCCTTGTTTCTTTTTTTTTTTTATCATTTGTAAAATGGAGATAATAATGACTTTAATATATCTTTAAGCAGAGAGTAGTAATTAGTCAGGCATATAAATCGAGCACTCTATGCCACACAGTGCCTACTCCCTAAATGAGAGAGGGTGGCAGTGGTGATGGTGGTAGGTTACTACCAATTTTTCATGCAGAGCTGGGGACAAGGGGGTTTGGGAAATAAAGTAATAAAATTTCACCACAAAGACTAGGGTGCTATTATGGCTTGAGACAGGAGGAGAAATCCATGCTTCTATAATACCCTTGGTCATCTAGAAATAGGAACAGAAGCTCTTGGGATTTCCTATGAATGACAGCTGAAGGATATAGAGTCACCAGAAGTCATGTGATACCCCATGGGGTCTATATGGCCTAGCTGAGGGATTACCCATAAGTAGAAAGACCCACCAGACATCCCAAACATGGACTGGTTTGGTGTGAAAGTTACCAAGGAATTACTGTGCTTTAGGATGGTTGGTGAGGGGTAACAGAGAAACAGAGAGGTAGAAAAACGAAGAGCTCCCATTGGCTCATTCACTTCCCAAATGTCCAAAAGGGCTGCAGCAGGGAGATGGGAATACGGTCTCGGTCTCCCACATGGATGAAGGGATCCAACCACTGGAGCCACATCTGTGCCACTCAGGGCTATGCTGCTGGGAAGTTGTAGTAAGATGCTGAAGCAAGGAACTGAGATGTGGGCATACCAATTTGCCAGCAGTTAAGATCAGTGACATCATCTGATTTACTTCGGAGGTTTCATGGCAGTTAGAGACTTGAGTTAATGGTGCTGCCTTCCAAAAATAGGTAATGTAGACAGCTGAAACCACAAGGCAGTCAATGCTTTCTTTCTGAGCTGTTCAAGACTGAGGTAGTCGTTTAAAAACATCAAGAGATATTGACTTTTCTAATGTGCAGTCTTTTTTTTTTTTTTTGAGGTTTATTTATTTTATTGGAAAGGCAGATATACAGAGAAGAGGAGAGACAGAGGGGAAGATCTTCATTCAACGGTTCACTCCCCAAGTGGCCGCAACGGCCAGTGCTGCGCACCGATCCAAAGCCAGGGGCCACGAACTTCTTTCCGGGTCTCCCACACTTGGGTGCAGGGTCCCAAGGCTTTGGGCCATCCTTGACTGCTTTCCCAGGCCATAAGCAGGGAGCTGGATGGCAAGTGGAGCTGCCGAGATTAGAACTGGCGGCCATATGGGATCCCAGGCATGCAAGGCGAGGACCTTAACCATTACGGTATTGCACCAGGCCCCTAATATGCAGTCTAAAGAGCTAAAAGCTCCTTTTGTCATGAAGTAATTATAGCCTGCTTCTATTGCATGATTTTTGGTAATTACATCTACAGAATTTTACATTCAAGGGAGGCAAAATGACACAAACAGCATGCTTTAGATTGGATTGTAAGACTACTTTTGAGGGAAATTTGTCATCTTGAATGGAAAGATGCTTTTCTAAAACCACAATTTCTGGCCGTCATTGCTGCCCAGGTGCTTCCTACCACTCCAGTTAACCCTTACTTACCTTTAGAGCTCAGCTGAAACCTTACTGTCTCAGGAAGACCCTCCCTGACACTCCTGTTAAATTTTTTTAATGTATTTAATTTTTTTATTATTATTTTTTAAATTAATTACATTGCATTGTGTGGCACATTTTTATATGCACTGGGATTCCCCCCACCCCTCCCCAAACCCTCCCCCCACGGTGGATTGCTCCACCGTATTGCATTTCCATAGTTCAAATTCCGTTGAGATTCTTTCATTGGACACTCCTGTTAATTTTAGCTCGCTCTTTTCTCCCCTCTTTTTTTCAGTATTCACCATAATTTACAATTGTATATACAATTCATATCTATCTGTCATTGCTTATTAGGCTCATGAAGTCGCTGGACAAAGTCTTTTGTTCAATACCACATGCCCAGTTCTTGGCAAAATGCTTAGTACACTGGAGGAACATGAATGAAAGATGTTAAAGAAAAATGTAGGGCCCAATGTGGTAGCCTAGTGGCTGAAGTCCTAGCTCTACATACATCGGGACCCCATATGGGCACTGTTTCGTATTCCAGCTGCTCCACTTGCCTTCTATCTCTCTGTGGCCTGGGAAAGCAGAAGAGTACGGCCCAAAGCCTTGGGACCCTGCAGCCGCGTTGGAGACCCAGAAGGAGCTCCTGGTTCCTGGCTTTAGATTGGCTCACTCCAGTTGTTGCGGTCACTTTAGGAGGAACCAGTGGATGGAAGATTCTTCTGTCTCTCCTCTTTGTAAATTTATTTTATTTATTTTTTTTTTTTAAGATTTATTTTTATTTTCATTACAAAGTCAGATATACTGAGAGGAGGAGAGATAGAGAGGAAGTGGAGCCGCCGGGATTAGAACCAGTGGCCATATGGGATCAAGGCGAGGACCTTAGCCACTAGGCCACGCTGCCAAGCCCCGTAAATTTATTTTTAAATATTTTTTAAAAAAGAAAACTGTATTCAATATTCCAAAAGGTTCCAGGATTCCTTTATTTTCTACTTTATGAATTCACCTTTCAATGAAGGGAAAGCATGTCTCTTGGTTCGAAACATGAACTATGGTAACACAGCCTGAATCTCTCTTCTCCCCACAGCAGCTTCTTTCCATGATATTAAATATTCATGACCCTGCTGGGCAGTGGGGATATATGTTATTGGGAGCAAGAAACATTTTTTCTTGCTTTTTTATTTTAAAGATTGATTTATTTTTATTGCAAAGTCAGATATATAGAGAGAGGAGAGACAGAGGAAGATCTTCCATCTGATGATTCACTCCCCAAGTGACTGCAAAGGCCAGAACTGCACTGATCCCAAGCCAGGAGCCAGGAGCTTCTTCCAGATACACGCAAATGCAGGATCCCAAGGTTTTGGGCTGTCCTCGACTGCCTTTCCCAGGCCACAAGCAGGGAGCTGGATGGGAAGCGGGGCTGCTGGGATTAGAACTGGCAGTGATATGGAATCCCAGTAAGTTTAAGGCAAGGACTTTGGCTGCTAGGCCACCGTGCCAGGCCCTATTTCTTTTTCTTATATTGGTAGAGTCCAGCTGCAGCTGAGTTCGGAACTCGAGAAGGGTGCATGGATGAGGCGTAAAGAGGAAAAAAATGGACAACTAGGATTTCATGATCATAATGGACAATGCGGGAAAGCTGTCTGCTTTATTTATACAGAAGCAGTCAAACTCAGGCTTTTTACGTCATGGTCAAGTGGGTGTTTCCAAGAATAATTCTGCCATTTGTTTCACCTAAAAACAATAGAAGTTCCTGCTACAATTCTTATTCTACAGCTCAATCTTGTATCACAAAGAAAAGGAGAACCTAAAGATCAAGGAAAGAATGAAACCCTAAATACAGGTCCCATGATTAGCATAAGGTCAATGGGGACAGCCAAGACAGTATGAATAATAAAAGCTCCTTTTGCAAAACATTATTCACATTAACCTCCAAGCTCACATTGAGTAAAAGGCCAACTCCACAGTAGCAAAACAATGCCTGACTGGATTAGAATTCTTCCGCAGGGTGGTCCAGTGTCCCTGCAAAGGAAGGTGGAGCTGTATTCAGGCGGTTGTAGAGACATCCACTGGGCCCTGCCATACAGCGGGAAGTTCCTTGAGGCCCTGCCTGCAATGGAACAATACTCTTCACACCTTCATGACCCCCACATGCACTGCACAGACCCTAACATTATATAAATTTATTTATGAGAGAGAGAGGGGTTGAGAAAGGAGAAAAAGGGAGAGACAGAGAAAGAGCTCTCTCATCCATTGGTTCACTTCCCACCCAAATACAACAACCAAGGCTGGACCTTACCAATGCCAGGAGCCAGGAACTCAATGTATGTCTCCTGTGCAGTGGCAGGAATTCAAGTAATTGAAGCACCACCTGCAGCCTCTCAAGGTGTGTATTAGCAGGAGGCTGGAAGTGAAGTGGAGCTGAGTCTTGAACATAAGCATTCAGACATAGAATGAAGGTGTCCCAAACAGCATTCTAACTGCAATGCCAAAGGCTCATTTCAAAAACACATCATTAGATTTACTTTGATGCCTACTAAATTAGGTATGCAATCTGGTTACTTATTCACTGGGAAATGTTTTCTCTTTTTTGGAATTATTGGATTTAGTAATCTTAATGATGCTGCCATCACATGGGCACAGTTCCCTAATGACTGAGTTGCTGTGGTTAATCTAAGCCATTGTTAATGGATAATTTGAAGGACTGAATTCTTTTCATTTTGGGATGTCTGTAATATGTGTGTGCATCTTCCAACTGCTTGACACTTTGTTCTCTTAGAATTCATCATCTTACTTCAGATGAGCATGACAGAACATGCTCTTTCTTCATTAAGGACCACTAATAAAGCTTGTGTCAATAGAGAGGACTTGCCACATTGAAAACCTTATGCAGTAAAATGGGTTGTTGGTGGCCTCTGCACTTTTACAACCTAAGAAACGGATTATCAGGAAAAAAATTTTTTACTCCCTCTGTTCTTTGTTAAATCAGTCACTCACAGGCTTTAGACAGAGAGTCCAATTTTGTTTTTAAATCATTTGAGAGACAGAGAGACAGAGATCTCATCCATTCATTCATTAACTAAATGCCCTCTATAGCTGAGGAGCTGGAGGTGGGGAGAGCTGGAGGTTTGAAGTCAGGAGCTTCCCATGTGGGTGGCAGGAACCCAACAACATGAACTGTCACTGCTACCTCTGCATTGAGAGGAAGCTGGGATCAGGAGCTGCAGCTGGGTGTGGAACCCAACCACTCACATTAGGGACATGGGGGCTTTACTACTACCACTAGGTGAAATGGGTACACCATGGTTCTCATGGATTTCAGCGGAAGCATGAATACAAGTGCAAGGGAATTCACTGTATGAGGTGGCTTTATGCTGAGGGGTTTTTCTTTTCTGCAGCAAAACTGCCAACCTTCTCCATCCCAAACCTATCCATAACACACAACAGCATTTCTATTCTGTGTTATGCTCAAGCTGTTTAGTACCAAATTGATAATTTTTTTTTTAAAGATTTATTCATTTTTATTGGAAAGCCGGATATACAGAGAGGAGGAGAGACAGAGAGGAAGATCTTCCGTCCGATGATTCACTCCCCAAGTGAGCCACAACGGCCGGTGTGCGCCAATCCAAAGCCAGGAACCAGGAACCTCTTCCGGGTCTCCCACACAGGTGCAGGGTCCCAGTGCTCTGGGCCGTCCTCGACTGCTTGCCCAGGCCACAAGCAGGGAGCTGGATGGGAAGTGGAGCTGTCGGGATTAGAACCAGCGGCCATATGGGATCCCGGGGCTTTCAAGGCGAGGACTTTAGCCACTAGGCCACGCCGCTGTGCCCGATAAATATTTTTAATATGATCATGGAAAATGGCCCTCAGAGGTGACCTAAGGTAACCTTTCACTCAGTATGATGAATCATATACCATGCCAGTCTTGAGGTTTTCCAGAGTGATGACCCAGTAACTACTACAGGGTTTTGTTACTAGACCTGTCAACATCTTAATTATCCATCTACAACTTATTAATTCTTTCTTTACCAACCATTTTAAAACACAACCTTGCAAGAATGGACAGGGATGCAGAGAAGCATGAAGCATTATTCTAGATAACTAAACACTATCAATACTGTTCCTTATTCAGTATTTTATTTCTAAAAAAACATGTTGTTATGCTTCTTCTCTAGTAATAATTCTTAGTAAAAGACTTTTTTTCTTTTTTTTTTTTTTTTGCTTCAAGGGGTGATCTCTGTTATAATATGGTCAGGAATATCTCATTTCTCCCACTTCTACTCATACTTCATCTTATTTTTCCAGAAGAAAGTACACTTTCAGGGCCAGCTTTGTGGAGCAGTAGGTTACACTGCACCTGCAACATCAGCATCCCATATGGGCAGCAGTTCAAGTTTTAGCTGCTCCATTTCTGATCCAGCTCCCTGGCAGTATATGGGAAAGCAGCAAAATATAGCTCAAGTACTTGGGCCCCTGCCAGACCTTAATGGGGTTCCTAACTCCTGACTTCACACCTCCAAGATGTCTTTCTTTCTCTCTCACTCTGCCTTTCTTTCAAAAAAGAAATTAAATTCTTATAAAAGAAGTGGCTACCAAACTTTAGTGTACATCAGAGTCGTTTGGAGGGTTTGCATAGGTCCAAAGTATGGGACTCCACTGCCAGAGCGTCCGATTCAATGGGTCTGGGCTGAGTCTGAAAAGCTGCAATTCAAACAAGTTACCCTCATGACATTGATGCTGCTGGCTTAAAGATCCCATCCTGAGAGCTACCATATCACTGAAAGCATTGAAGAGTGCAAGTTAGAAATATGACTGTACACGTTTTATTTGATTCTATGTTGACCAGTGTTAAATAACCTACATCCTAAGCACTTGGGAAATCAGCAGCCTTTTGACAGCTTCTTCATTATGTAATTAGGAATGGAAAGAAACATCATCCAGATCAAGTATAATTTTGTTTTAATCCCTTTAAAGCAGTACTCATCCTGTCTCCTTTTCTAGCAAGTAAATTTCCTTAATCCTCAACCTGGTTTCCCATTAAACAAAGGAAGATAAAATCTACTCAGTGATGTTGGCTGTTCTTTGGCTTTATAGTTTTTGCAAGGAAACAAGAGTAAATTAAGATTCACTGGATGGAGACAGACTGGAATAAAAAGGTTCAAGACCAGAAAATATAAACCCCAGGGCAAAGGGGCTTAACTGAAAGCACCACTGGGTAAAACTTTGAATAGATATATGTCCATGTCCTGTGTGCTATGTATTGGCCTGCTCTGAGCTCATTTGCCAGGAACCTAACCTCTAGAAGCTCCCAAGAGATGATAGAAATCAGTGTAAGCTCCCTTAGAATGCTTCTCAATAATCCGCAGTTGGTAACAGCTTCTGTTAGGGTGGCCATTACTCACCCTCTGTATTAACCATCACAAGAAAGTCAAAGAGATGACGCGAACATCTTTTGAAAGAACGCTAAAGATTTGTTGGTTCCTAATGTAGATAGCATGGGCCGGGGGCACTAAGTAAAGGATGAACTGATGTTAAGAAACTGGCAGCAATAGCCAGTATGTAGTTGAATACTTGTACCTGGGTGAGGATTCGGCTGCCTTTCATTGATCATTTCTTTTGCCTTGCTATTGTTACCTTCTCTTCCCACATGTCAAATCTCCCAATGTAAGAAGCAAAACAGAGTTTTTGCACTGATCTTGTGGTGGATGTCTCTCTAGTCACATAACTAAAAATTTTATGTACTTTAGCCAATTTAAGTCTCCACGAGTTTCCGATTAGCAGAATAAAAACAAAACACAATTACTTTGCTTCAAATCCCACATTTTCTGTCTTTCTCTTCCACTGGAATTTAAGCTCCTGAAAAACAATGAGCAGACAGTTACCTCTGTATATCTGACTCTTGGCATAGGACCTACAGAAATCCTGTTCAGTGTGCAAATAAATACAAAATAAACTTGGCTCTAAATTATCCTTCTAAAGTCATTCGTCACCACTTCTGCCAATATACTCTTCTTTCAGCTATGCTGAGCTTTGCCCAGTGCCAAAGCTGGCCTTGCTTTTTTAGGGTTTCCTGCGTTTTCCCACATCAATTCCTCTGTCTATGGTGTTCTTCCTCTGTGGTCTAGCTCATTCTTTAAGACTGACTTCCGTTATCAGTAGTTCTGCTAAAACCTTTCCATATTTTATGGGGGCAAAATGAATGAGTTCTTTCTCAGAGCTGTTCATATCTTGAATGTGCTGTTTGCTGCCCTTTATTAAATGTGATAATAATGGCCACTATTTACTACCAGTGTCAATGACTGAGCTAACAATGACTAAGGTTCATCATGTTAAAGTGATGTGGAGATATGGTATAGAAGGTCCCCAGCTGTTTTACTCCAGGTTTTTGCCTCTGCATGATATAAGAATTCAAAACAGAGAAGTGCAAGGGCGGAAAAAAGGACTTATTTAAAGAGGTAGATGGGCCCGGCGGAGTGGCCTAGCGGCTAAAGTCCTCGCCTTGAAAGCCCCGGGATCCCATATGGGCGCCGGTTCTAATCCCGGCAGCTCCACTTCCCATCCAGCTCCCTGCTTGTGGCCTGGGAAAGCAGTCCAGGACGGCCCAATGCATTGGGACATTGCACCCACGTGGGAGACCTGGAAGAGGTTCCAGGTTCCCGGCTTCGGATCGGCGCGCACCGGCCCGTTGCGGCTCACTTGGGGAGTGAATCATCGGACGGAAGATCTTCCTCTCTGTCTCTCCTCCTCTGTGTATACCTGGCTGTAATAAAATGAATAAATCTTTAAAAAAAAAAAAAAGAGGTAGAAAGAGCCCAGGTTCAGATGTGACTGCAGGGAGTCCACTGGGGAGAGAAATCTCTGCCCATAAGGAGAGGTGTATGCCTTACCCCACATGGGTGGTCACCTTCACTGGACAGAGGGCAGTGCCCTAATTAAATATACAAATAGGTGACATATGGGTAGGGTTCAGTGCCCAGGACATCCTCGGAGAAGGTTTGCATGGTGTTTCTATATGGAATTCAGAATACATGTGTTCATCCTGGTTTCTTTTCACCTTGGAGAAAACTGAAGTGTATCATGACAAGTACCTATGACTAATTTGCATGGAAGGGAGTGTACTAGGGTGCAGGTACAGACTGTAGAAACTTGCCAGCTCCTTTGTTAACTAACTTACAACCTGCCTAGTCCATTTCAGAATGATGTCTTCAAGTCTGTCAACAGCCCTGAGACACAGAAATGGTTGTCATTTTAGTGGATAAGATTTATTACTTGATAAGTCAGTCACAGTTTGAGAAGAAACTGTAGGACACATTTTGTTTTATTTCATAAATATCTTAAAGAGCCATTTATGGCTATTAAATTAGGAAAACATGTATAAACACGAATTAACTAATGGTGATGCATTAGTAATGGCAACACACACACACATACGTACACACATAACTTAATTTCAGGGGTGGGCACTGTAGGAGCAGCCCATGCTGATGCTTGGGATATCCACACACCACATCGGAGTGCTCATTCAAGTCCTGGCTACTTGGCTTCTAACCCCGTTTGGTTATCAATAATGTACTCTGGGAAGCAAGAGATGAAGGCCCAAGTATTTGGTTCCCTGATACCCAGGCAGGAGACCGAGAGGGAGTTCCTGACTCCTGACTTGAGCCTGGCCCAGATGTGGCTGTTGAGAGGAACTGGCAGGTGGAAAAGCTCTTTCTTTCATTCTATTTTTCAAGTAGATGAAAATTTTTTTTCAAAAACAAAAATTCAGATATTCCAAGTGGTAGACAGGTAACTAATATTTAAATTATAAATTCATAAATGGTAATACAATTATATATTCAATTGGATAAGAAATATATATGAATAAATGAAATTTTATTAATGTTGCTTTGTTTCTATAATTTTTCAGCAAAATACTGAGGTGTGGCCAATGGATTCATACTGTTAAAATTCACTTTGCTGAATGATTATTTTTAAAAATTCTGACACTAGCAATTATTTTAAATTCCTTCTTGAACTCATGATCTTGTTTCTTTCCAGTTCTGTCCACTCTGCCGTTTAATACCTAACGAGAATGCAGACAGCTTTAATGGCAGTTTAATAAGACATTTGCAAGTTAGTCACACTTTGTTTTATGATGATTTCATAGTAAGTATATTTTTTTACTTTTACGTTTTATTTTTATATTGTATTAAGCTAACGGTTTTAAGCAAAGTGAGTAAAATTATAAAGGGAAAAAGTATGTATAGCTCAAGGTGTTAAGTATTAAACAAGAAGTAATTAACCTATAGTACTTTATAAATTTGCTTTAATTTTATTTTTCTGTCTTGGATAAAATTTTTTCTGTAATCAGCCACTGTGGAGTCAGAGTTAACCTTTAAATTAGTAAATTTTTATGCTAGTCCTTCTTTATGTATGATTATAATATTTATGGAATTGAAAACTCTATGCCTGAGAAATCGTGTCAAGATTGAATTGGCTCCATTTGTTCTATATCCAGTCACTTGCATGTTTAATAACAGCAACATTATCAGTCTAATAAGACATGTGGGCCTTCTCATTTTTAAAATTGATGTTGTATAATGTGTTTGCTGACATTTGGAAAAAAAATTATTATGACAAAAAATTTTAACATAGTCAGAAGTAATCAGAATAATTATCTATAATAAATCTGTACATAAGTAGTCAATAAGTAGTCATAGTTACTGATGACAGCCTCAATAAGTAATTCATGTACAATCTCATTACATGAAAAGTTAATGGAAAAACAGAAATCAAAGGTAAGTTTGTTTTGGTGCAAAACACTTTTGAAATGTGTGTAAGGACCCAGCGCGATAGCATAATGGTTAAAGTCCTCACCTTGCACGCCTGGGATCCCATATGGGTGCTGATTCTAATCCCGGCAGCTCCACTTCCCATCTAGCTCCCTGCTTGTGGCCTGGGAAAACAGTTGAGGATAGCCCAAAGCTTTGGGACCCTGCACCCGTGTGGGGGATCCGGAGAGGGCTCCTGGCTCCTGGCTTCAGATTGGCTCAGTTCCAGCCGTTGTGGCCACTTGGGGAGTGAATCATTGGAAGGAAGATCTTTCTCTCTGTCTCTCCTCCTCTGTGTATATCTGACTTTACAATAAAATAAATAAATAAATAAATAAATCTTTCAAAAAAAAGGAATGTGTGTAAGATATATAAAATAATTGTATGCATTTCCATAAACTTTTTGAAAAACTACATATTTTTGAAAAATACATTTATTTTTATCAGAAAGACAGATTTACAGAGAGGGGAAATAAAGAGAAAGATCTTCCATTCCCCAAATGACCACAACAGCCAGAGCTGAGCTGAGCCAATCCCAAGCCAAGAGCAGGAGCTAATTCCGGGTTTCTCACATGAATGCTGGGTCCCAAGGCTTTGGGCCATCTTTCGCTGATTTCCCAGGGCATGAAGCAGGGAGCTGGATGGGAAGTGGAGCAGCCAGGACACAAACTGGTGCCCATATGGGATGTTGGCACTTCAAGGAAGAGAATTAGCCATCACACCAGCCCTATCTCAACATATTTTGTAAATTTTTGCACCAAAATAAAGTTATCCTTTAAGTTTCTATAAACTTTTTGAAGTTCCATCATGGTAAAAGTTTTTTAAGATGGAAAAGAGCTACATATAGTGTAAATAGTTTTAATACTTATGAATATATTTCCAACTTTCAGAAGTGAGATAGGAAGTTAACATGACCTTTGCTCGTCTTTGGTTCCTATATTGCCATGTGGGGATAATGCACTTTCAGCTAAAACAGGGAGAAAGCCATTTTTAGAAAGCAGTAATATATTTTATTGTTACATCTAAATATGTTATCCATAAGGGGCCTAATTTAACCTTTGCATATAATTTTTACATGATTTTTACTGTTTCCTTTTGATGTAATTTTAATGACTGTTGAAGATCATTTGAAAATTTTCTGCATGCTTTATGATTATCCAGTTTGCACACAAGGACCTTGGGTTCTGACATAGCTTACGTAATAGTTCAAATACAGCTGTGCAAACTTGGGAAAAGTGTCTAACTTTTTTTCCTTTTGTTTTCTTTTTTTTTTTATTTTGTTAGTGTCTAACTTCTGAACTTTCATTTATTCATTTGTTAAATGAGAAGAGTAAACGAATTACTTCTGAAAGCTCTTGTAAGGACTAAACAAGATACTGCATATAGAGTGAATTCTTGGTATATCTGGGCATAGATGTTAGGCAAGCTAAAGATGGAAAGGGAGCTAATGGGATTGTTAGGGCCACTTGAACAGAACACGGGAATCCACAGAGGCTTCATTTCCTCTACTCCATCTTTCCAAAGTGTCTTTCTGGTCCCCAAGGTACACAAGGCCTCACCAGAGCATGGTTCTGGTCCATGCATTCTTATTCCTAACAGGAGGTTCCTTTGAATTTTTGCTTCATAAGATGTTCTAAAAGCCAAGTTGAATTTATGCCTGTTATATTTATGGTCGGTCTGTTGTGCTTAAGATCCTTGTGACAAGCTACAAGTCAGGGTTGGTTAAGATGCTGCTGCTTTTCTAAGTATTTTTTCTAACTATTCAAAACTATATTCTTCAATGTGGAAGAACTTGAAATAGTTTTCCTTTTTAAGTTTTTGTTTCATAGGCTAACATGTACCAGCAAGATACTGTAGACATACTGTCTCATTTTGTTACTTGTAGCAGCTTCTAAAATGAATACTGTATTTTTATCCTCATTTAGTAAATATTTGAAGCTAAAAGATTAAGCAAATTGCCTAAGAAAAGCCAGTATTGAGTTCAAACTCCTGTACTCTCCTATGTTTTATGGCTTTCCTTTGGGTTTTATTTATTTTTATATTTTAGAAAACCCTTCTGATACAGATCCTACTTTCTGTTGTTCTCATTGTTGCCTGTGGAAGTGGAAAGGAGTGGAAAGTAGACAGGGCTCCCCATAGTTTTTGCTTTACTTATACAAAGTACTGAAATAAAATTTTGAATTCCACTTTAATACACAGGGGTACAAGGAGCAAGAGTTGTTTTCAACAGATTTTTCTGTTTTTGCAAGTAAATAATTCAGTAAGTATTTTGTATATAAATACAGATGGCATTGACGAAGATGCCTTGATTTTAATCTGTTACCCATTTTTTAAGAGACACAGCCTTCCTGCTAGGATTTGTAATGTTGACTAGAAACTACAAATTTCATTGGATAAAGACTTTAAATTAACAATGAACATTTTTTCATAAAATTAATTTAATGATAGTAAAGTGAACTGGAAAATACACTGGCCCCAAAGCCAGAGCCCTTGGTTTTACCACAGCTGCGTAGAACCCTACAGAAGTCATTGAACTTACAGCTGTAGTTCCCTGCACATTGAGGGCACTGCATTAATCCTTATCCTTCCATTTCTGAAACACACGTGAGTAGGTATACTTCTAATTGTTTTTCCTTATTACAGGATTTTAATATAATTGAAGAAGCTCTCATTCGAAGAGTCTTGGACCGGTCACTTCTTGAATATGTGAATCACTCAAGCACCACGTAATTGTATTAAAGGCAAAGGGAAGTACACAGTTGTGTTGTACCGCTAAGATGCTGCTTGAACACCTGGAGGGAAATTGTCAATGTGCAACGGGCAAAATGTACAACACAGTTATCTGTTGGCCCGTGTTTATTGTTATTTTGCATCTAAAATTGCTTTCATTTTATCTGTTTTATATCCTAGAGTTTCTTAGATATATAATAACAAAAATTAGTCTCTGTCAGTATTTAATATATGGAAGAGACACAGGTCAGGTGTGTAATGGAGACCCTGTGATTATGTATAATGTCACATTATATATTAATAATGACCATCATAGGCAAGAAAATTTTGTGTATTTTATATAAAAAAGATGAGAAGTGAAATAGTGTGGACATTCAAGAAAATATAAAATCTGTTTCTAATCTTTAGTAGAATAACATGAATGATCTTGTATGGGGTAGGAAAGGAAAAATTTGGCAGTCAACAAAAACTCTTTAACCAAATTACATAATACTGTAAAAAGTAAATTTTGTGTTACAAATATATATTTAATTCTTTACTTTTTATAACTATGCACATGTAAGAAGTAGTTTTTTCTGAATATTTGTAGCTTACTATATAGAAGTATTTCTATAATATAATTACTTAAGAATCATCAACTGTATTTACAGTAGAAGAAATCACATAAAAATTGTGGAAAACCCTAAGGGCTTTGATGTGTCTCTTATTTTAATCTTTCTAAAAGTAATAAAATAAAACAAGTACTGAAACTCAGACAGAAAAGTTGAGCTTAATCCATAATTATAAGGAAACTTCTTAAAATACTATTTTAGAACTCTGCCAGTTAGCTATGTGTCCTGTCACAACTGTTAGTCCATGAAAGTAACTATACTAGTTTCAATGGAAATTACTTCCTTGCATTTTTAAAATTATTGTATCACCTAAGTCCCTATTTATATTTTAATTTTTCATTTAAGATTATTTTATTAAATGAATATTTTATATTTCTTGTGAATTTGCAGATTCCCCTTCATCCTTCTTCTCTTTCCTTTCCCCATGAAGAGCCTGGTCTTCGAGGCACACTCTCCCAGTCTGTGGGTTGCTGACTGCATGCTCATGGTGCCAGTCAGAATACCCCTCTGCGTCCTCTGCACACTGGCATTTGCATCCAGAGGACTGAGCAGACTCCGATTCAGCCTTTTTGGCAAGACTACAGGTCATGGTGTGTTCTTTCATCAGAAGGATAACACTACCTAGTTCTCTGCTCTCGGTTTTTGACATGAGCTGAAATTGATACACAATGCCTAAATTCATAACTCATTTTGGTTTGGAGAATATTTCACATCATTTATTTTTCATGTATGAATGGAAACATGAAGAGAAGCTTCCCCACACCTGCTGTTTTATTAGCCAGTGGCAGGTTTTAGGTAGGAAAGGAAAAATGAACATTTGGCTTCTTTCCTTTACCAATTTTCAGATAATAAACTTGCTTGCTACCACCTTGCAGAGAACACTTGTTCAGGTATTATGAAATCTTGGGTTCAAACACATTTGATGGGCTTCATTCCATTGCATCACTGAAGCTCAAACTGTCTCATTTTGACAATGAATGAGAGCGCCTCATTAAGTTTGCTGTAAATCCTTTTGACAGCAGGCTAGCAGCTCTGAACAGATTCCTTGCTATCTTGTAGGACAAGATGCTGTAGGCTCAACTTGCATATTTTTCTGCCCAGGTTCTGGAATGTAATGTTTTTCTTAAAAACTTGGTTTCTTTCAGGGAGAAACTGTATTTTAAAAATCACAGATTGATGTGCAAAGATGCACAAACATTTCAAGAGTTTCTTTTGATAATTCTAGATACAACTGAGTACTACTGGATTTTAATATATCCTTTCTATTACAACTGTGCCTCTGTTCTATATTTAAAGTCTTGGGCTTCAAGGACACCCAGGACATGATAGTTGGAATATCCTACAACTACCTTTTCCGTTACTTATCTGATGCATGCACCATCGCCGGATAACAGTACTTATACAACCATGCCAATATGATAGCCAAAATAGGTAAAAAAAAAAAAAAATTCATTTTTTCTTCTCTGCTTTTAGTTTACGTATGTTGACATTTTCATAATATATTGATATAGCATACTATAGGTTCTCCATTTCATCCTTTCATTTAGTTTAGTTCTTTCAGCAACAACATTTTTAACATCTGACACCAGTTTTTATTTAATATGTTTTTCATGTCTGACTCTTAATAATAAATGTACAACCTAAAGCCAATGAATCTATGAGGACTAGTGATATCAGCTCCTGGGGAAAAACTCAACCTGTCTGGAGTTTTTTATTGAAATCATTTATAGACTCCTTTGTTGCTTACATATAAATTTAGTTAACATCAGAGCCAACATTGTGGTGCTGTGGCATAAGCCACTGCTTGCAACACCGACATCCCTTAGCAGGGTGCTGGTTAGAGTCCAGCTGCTGTTTCCTATACAGCTTCCTGGTAATGAACCTGTGAAGGCAGCAGATGATGATATAAGTGCTTGGGTCCTGGCCACACATGTGGGTGACCCTGATGTAGCTCCTTCCTTCAGCCAGCCCAGCCCTGGCTGTTGCAGCCATTGGGAGAGTGAACCAGAAGATGGAAAGTCTCTCTCTGTGTGTCATTCTGCATTTCAAATAAATAAATAGATATTTAAAACAAGTATGTATATGTAGTGATTATCATGGTGCCCACATTTTTCTGCAGTAAGTTTTCCATAACTTTGTAAAAGCCCTGTTGCTATTTTCCCATCCGGTATAAGACAGTCAGGAAAATGTAAAACCAACTGAAATGTGGACAGTTTCATATCCTCTTTTATTATTACTAGTTTTTATTTATTTATTTGAAAGGCAGAGTTACAGAAATCTTTTATGACTTAGATCACTCCCTTTCAAAGGGCCACAATGGCCAGACCGCAGCCATGAGCCGCATCCATCCCACATTGATGGCAGGGCACAAGCACTTGGCCATCCTCTGTCGCTTTCCCAGGCTCACTGGCACAGTGTGGGATAGGAAGTGGAGCAATAGGAACTCTAACTAGCACTCAAATTGGATAATAAAGGAAGCAGCTTAACTGACTGTACCACAACACCAGCCCCCATGCGCTTTCCCTTTAAGATAGGTATTGATTTCAAGCTTGTTTCTCATTGTTGGTAACAAGTAGGGACAGATTTTCAGTTTCATAATCTCTCTATATCCAATTTGAATAAATCACAAACTTGTTGGACAACATGAGCAAAAGAAGAGGAACGTTTTACAAATGATCATTGGACTGAAAATCTACTCCCTGAAAAAGAAAAAAGACCATGTCTAAGTATTAACACTGACTGTCCAGACAATGAATTTTTTTAATTTACAGCAATATAAAAGATATCTTTTGATCTGTATAACTTGAAAAAATTAAACTTTAAAACTGTGTTTTAAATAAAACTTTTAAGATCTACCACTATTAACCTCAGTACAGCAATTCTGAATCCTGTCCCTGCATTTCTCTTTTGATAATTTTACCACCTACAGGACAAATTAGGTGCTGGCCACCTGAATTATTTTATGCTCTGATTTATTTTGAATTCTAAAATGGTGAACCACAAATATTATTTCACTGTGCCTTTAGCTTTTTATAAAAAGGATTTTTTTTTTACTCATTGTTTTAAAAAAAATGAAAGCCAATATCTGAAGCTGTTACTAATAATAAAGTTTCACCTTCTTTAATGCCTCAGGATATACCTTTCAAGGTCTTATAAGGGGAAAATGAACTCACATGCCACTCTTCTACTGCGAAATCCCTTCTAAGCACAAAACTTATGGGGATTTCCTTTCCATATGTTTCTTCCACCATTTCTAAACTGTGCACAGAAAAATTTGATTGTGAATTATGGTAAAGTTAGGGATAGAGGTCAGATCTTCTTAGAGCTCTAACTCCAATAATGTTGCTTCATCACTTTCACTGGGTGCTATGTGTCTTTCATTTTGAAGAGAGCTTACTTCAGTTATGGAATGTTTTATCATAATTTATATCCTCAAACACTGAAGATATTTTCAGAAGTACTGACATTCGTTCTATTATTCAACCATAAAAAAACTGTATAATGATCAGAATTTAAAATGTACAATATTTTTTCTTCTGTGAATATGTATTATTATGAGAAATAAAGAATGGCAGGACCATTGCTTTCATGAATGTATCTACTGTGTCTTTCTTGAACATTGATCTTGGGGTAGGTATTTGGCCTAGTGATTAAGATACCATTTGGGACACCTGTGTCTCACGCTAGGCTGCCTGGGTTTGAGTCCCAGCTCCAATTTCCAGGCTTGCAAATCCTGGGAGGGAGCCAGGGAATGGCTTCATTAGATGCATTCCTAACACTCACATGGGACACCCGGATTGAGGTTTGTGTTTCTGGCTCCAGCCACAGGGAACAGCCCTGAACATGATGGACATTTAGAGAAAAGCAGTGGATGGGAGCTCTCTCCTCTCTACCTCTTGAATAAATTTTTTGAAAATTGATCTTGATCATTGTTTACACAAACCTGATATACTTTTTAAGTTGCCATTTAGGAACATCCATCACAAAAATATACTTTAGGTCAACAGTTAACAGCTAGGGATAATTTTGCCTCCCAGTGGCCACAGCCAACGTCTACAGATATTTCTGGTAGTTATATGTGAGCTGGGCTATGTTTTTGGCCTGAGCTCTAGGCAGAGGCCCAACATTCCACAGTGCACAAGACAGCACATCACAACTATCCTATCCCAAATGCCAGTAGTGAGTGCTGTGGTTTAGAAATTTCTGGGCTTGGGGCCCGGTACAAAGGCTCAATCAGCTAATCCTCCCCTTTCAAGCATGGAGAACTCATATGGGTGCTGGTTCATGTCACAGCTGCTCAGCTTCCCATCCAGCTCCCAGCTTGTGGCCTGGGGAAGAAAATGAAGATGGCCCAACCTTGGGAACCTGCACCCAGAGGAGTCCCAGAGGAGGTTCCTGGCTGTACTTGCAGCTCCCGTAGCTGTACTTGTTAGATGTTCCCCTGTGCCATGAGCATATGAAAGCATTTTGGATTTTTCATGAGAAGAGGTGCAGACCAGAAGGTCAGAATATGAGTTAAAGACTTAATCTCTGATAACTCCATTTTCTCACATCCTCAGATATTTTGAGAAAACCTAGGGCTTTCTTTTTACTTTTTTTTTTTTTTAATTCTTCATTTACTTATTTTCAAGAGTTATATAGAGGGGAAAAGAAAGAGAGAGGCAGCTCTTCTTTCACTCTTATTCACCAGATGGCTGCAACAGCTGGAGCTTTGGCTGGGCCAGAAACCAGGAGCCAGGAATTTCATCCAGGTCTCCCCAGGAGCAGGAGTCCAGATACATGGGACATTTTCTGCTGTTTTTCTTTTGCAGGCCATTAAAAAGGAGCTGGATCAGAAGCAGAACAGCTGGGACACCAAAGAGTGCCCAAATGGAATTCTGGTGTTGCAGGCAACAGCTTTACTTGCTATACACAACACTGTCCCAGAAGACTCATGACTCCCATCCAATTACCCACTAATGCACCTAGGAAAGCGTGGGTGCACCCAAGTGCAAGACCTGAAAGAAGCTCCTGACTTCGGATCAGTCCAGCTCTAGCTGTTGCAGATATTTAGAGAGTGAACCAGTGATGGAAGATCTCTGTGTCTCCCCCTCTCTCTGTAATCCTTTCAAACAAACAAACAAATAAATATTTTTAAATAAACAAAAAATATAACAGAGGGATACCTATGTCTGAGATTCGCGAGGCTAAGAAATACTTATTTCTATTCTTGGGAAAGTCTTCTAGTATTTTAACCTTACAAATTTCAGAAAAGACCATACATGGCTCATAATGGCTAATCATTGCCTCCAAAGCAACATGAAAGCTCAGTGAGGGTCAGAAACAGGGAGCGGTATCAGTCAAGATGGCCTAGTTCATCCTATGAATACAAAAAAAGCCCGTCATTGTGATATTTAGGGAGTAAAAGAGCAGATGGAAAAATCTCTCTGTAACTCCACCTTTCAAATAACCATTTTAGAAAACATATGCAGGGTTCGGTGTGGGGCATAGCTGGTTAGTAGCTACCTGTGACACAGGCACCCCATACAAGTGTGGTTTGAGACCCAATTCCTCTAGGTCTAAGCTTCCTGAGAGGGAAAGATCTTCTATCCACTGGTTCATTCCCTAAATGGCTACAACAGCTGGAGCTCAGTGGATCTGAAACCAGGAGCCAGGAATTTCTTGTGAGTCTCCCATATGGGTACAAGGTCCCAAGGTTTTGGGCCGTCCTCCACTGCTTTCCCAGGCCACAAGCAGGGAGCTGGATAGGAAGTGGAGCATCCAGGATGAGAACTAGTGTCCATATGGGATCCAGGTGTATGCAAGGTGGGTATTTAGCCATTGAGCTATCATGCCAGGTCCGGTTAAAATTTCTTTAAAGATTTATTTTACTTATTTGAAAAGTGGTGACAGAAAAGAGAGGGGGGAAAAAGAAACCTTCCATCTACTCAATCAGTCTTCAAATGGTTACATCGCTCAGGGATGGACCAAGCAGAACCCAGGAGTCTTGAATTCCATCCATGTTTCCCATATGGGTAGAAGGATTCCAAGCACTTCGGCCATCTTCAGCTGCCTTCCCAAGCACATTAGCAGGCAGCTGGATGGAAAGTGAAGCAACTGGGACTCAAATTTACATCACAGGCAGCAGCTTAACTCCTTCAAGGCCAGCTCGATTCTGATCTTGTGCAGCATGTTAAGCTGCCTCCTATGCCGTGAGCATCCCATCGGGGCATCCAGACAGACAGCAGGATCCAGGATCTGCATTCAGCTCTGTCCAGTCCTTGCTATTACATCTGGAGAGTAAACCAGAGGAAAGAGGCAGAGCTCTTTCTTTGCCTTTCAAATAAATAAATCTGCTTAAAATTTTTTATGCTAAACTTTGTTCAAACTATTGTGTTGATCTCATTTCTGACTGGACCCAGACTGATTTTTCCGGGGAAATCTCCAAGGTAGTACTTGAAAAGTGGCAGACAGGAATTACATTTATGATTTAGTCTAGGTTGCTGGCCTATGAGATGTCAAAACTTGACCAGATTAAAACTCAAGCAAGAGGGCCCAGCACAAAAGCCTCATGGCTAAATCTCTGGCTTGCATGCACGGGCATACCCAAATGGGCACCAGTTCTCATCACAGATGCTCCACTTCCCATCCAGCTCCCTGCTTGTGGTCTAGGAAAGCGGTAAAGGATGGTTCAAAGTCTTGGGACCTTGTACCTGCGAGGGAGACCCAGAAGCTCCTGTCTTCAGATTGGCTCAGCTTTGGCCATTGGGGAGTGAACTAGCAGATGGAAGATCTTTCTGTATCTCCTTTTCTCTGTAAATCTGTCTTTCCAAGAGAAATAATCTGTAGAAAAAGACTTTAAAAAAAGATTCAAACAAGAAAGAAGTAAACAGTTTGGAAATACTGTACTAGAAATGTAATAGCTTCAAGATATTTCCTCTGGAAACACAGCTGAAAGGGACTTTGGGTTGCCTCATTTAGAAGAAGAGGTAAATGCTCAAATATTGAGGGAGAAGGATGAAATAATCAACTTATAGAAAGAAGGGTGCAGATATGCACTCAAGGTGCACTTGAGGGTTCTTTCCATAGAAACTGGGGTTGGCACCATGATAAACTAGGTTAAGCAGCCACCTGTAATGTTGGCATACCATAGGGGCACCAACTCTCCACTTTTGATCCAGCTCCCTGCTAACACATCTGGGAAAGCAGAAGAAAATGTTCCCAGTACCTGGGCCCCTGTACCCAGGTAGAACACCTGGATGCAGCTTCTGGACCCTTGTTTTGGCTGGTCCAGTGCTGACTATCATAGCCATCCGAGGAGTTAAACAGCAGTCAGAAGATTGCTGGCTATCTGTTTCTCCCTCGTCACACTGCCTTTTATATAAAGAAATCAGCTTTTATTTTTTAATTTATTTTTATTAATTTAAAATTCTAAAAGCATTTTTTTTTTCTACTGGAGAGTCAGATTTACAGAGAAGAGAGACAAAGATCTTCCATATGCTGATTACTCTCCAAGTGGCCACAATGGCCGGAGCTGAGCCGATATGAAGCCAGGAGCTTCTTCTGGGTTTCCCTTGCAGGTGCAGGTTTCCAAGGCTTTGGGCCATCTTTTACTGCTTTCCCAGGCCACAAGTAGGGAGCTGGATGGGAAATGGAGCAGCTGGGATTAGAACTGGCGGCCATATGGGATCCCAGCACATGCAAGACAAGGACTGTAGCCACTAAGTACTGCGCTGGGCCCAGAAACCACTATTTTTAAATATTTTGTTTGCTTTTTGAGACTGTAGTCGGGCTTTTGCCTCCTCTATTTTGCTGGAACTAATCTTGTTGTAACTGCTACAATCAAAGATAGCCAGTAAGCGTGTGAGGGAAAGAAAAACAAAAAAGGAGGAGAATGGAAAAGAGGCTTTGTTCAAGGGAGCAGGTGACTGTCTCTCAGCTACTCTACTAACCTACTGCCTGAGTCAAGGTGTTAGTAGAGATTGACCAGAATATTAAAATATCAGTTCCACATTCTCGGGGGAGGGATTGACGCTACACATCTCTAGTCTAATAAATTATAACATGAAGGCTATCTTTCACAGGATGAAATGCAATACCAGGGCTGGTAACAACAACATTTCCGTTTATGCTGATTTGCAGGGATTTGAAGAGAGACTTTTTTTTTAACAGTTTATTATTAAAGAGGGAGGGGAGGAGGAAGGGAAGGAGAGCTCAAGCAACTCAATCTCAGCTTCCCACATGGGTGGCAGTGTCGTACCCAGATTTTGAGATCCCCAGAAATCACCAGAGTCTGAAGTCTATTCCAAGTGCACAAGGATGGTTTATTCAAGCTCAGCACATCCGAGCCTGGGTTCTTGGTTGACAGCAGGCAGTGGCTGACCAAGAATCCTTACCCGAGTGCATGTTCATAGAGTTTTTATAGGGGCAGTCCACAATAGTTTGAAAAGCGGCAATTCACAATAGCCTGCAAGGTGAGGGGAAATACCGCACATTCCCTACCTATCTAGGCTGGACAGCCCATGCCTCTAGTAACTACGCTAAACACCCACTTAATTACTTGGAGCCACTTGTGAGATAACCGGACTTAGGTGGGCCTTGATTCTTAAGAATTGGGGCCCTTCAGCACCAGTTTATGTATCAGATGCTCCACTTCCCAGCTAGCTCCCTGCCTGTGGCCTGGGAAAGCAGCCCGAAGTCTAACGCTTTGGGACCTTGCACCCACATGGGAGACCAGGAAGGTGCTCCTGGCTTCAGATCAGCTCAGCTGCAGCCACTGCAGCCGCTTGGGGAATGAACCAGCAGATGGAAGATGTTTCTCTCTGTCTTTCCTTCTCTCTGTAAATCTGACTTTCCAATAAAATAGACACATAAATAAATTTATTTTAAAAAGAAGAAGAATTGGGACCCATTAGTGCTAAATATCACATAGGCCCCTAAGGACACATAGGCCATTTGGCCTGCAATCTCAGCTTCTTAGTAGCAATGAGCCATGAACACATGGTTGGGATTTTGATACTGAGGTTCTTCAGCAGGATCTAACTTCCCCAACCATAGCCACTGCTTCTCAAGGTGTGCGTCAGCAGGATGCTGGGCCCTGGACTGGAACCCAGCGGAATCTGGGCACCCTAACTGCTAGGTCAAACACTCACCTGGAAGCAGAGAACTTGGCTTGCAACGGAAAACAACTCAGTTCCTCCTCTTTTGGGAAAAGAAACCACTTTGCAGTGTTTTTTCTTACTTTCCTCCGCTTTCCTAAAGTGTGGATTCAGCCAGGAAAACAGCACAGGGGCCAATTAGGAAAGTGGAGCTTACAAAGGCTGGTTTAATAAAGGATGTTTAATATGGAAAACCAATTACAAAGTCATTGGAAGAGCTGAAAGAACAAGTGAAACAGAACAAAACTGATAAGGCCTTCCCAGCAGGAAGTGGTATCAGTGAGGGAAGGGCAGCCTCACAGAAGCAAAAACTGGGGAAGAAGCCAATGCCCAAAACACCAGGAGAGAGGGAAACCACAGCTCTTCCTTCCTGCCGCACCAGTGCTGCCCACCGGCTGAATACACAGGACTGCCAGTGGGAAGCTGGTGAACAGTGGAAACTATGCTTACAAGGGTCAGGGTAGCAACCCAGAGACAGAAAAGGAAAAGGGTGGGAAACAGACATGATTACTGAACAGCCAATTCATGGCTTCCATACTTTCAGCTAAAAATAACGTAAGAACCAGTTGAGGTTACGTCACAAGGGGTTTATTATCATGCCTAACAAATGGAATTAGAATAGTTGCAGGGCTAATTGGATTAGCAAATGATTCAACTACATCAAGTAACTGGACTCCATGTCTTTAAGCACTGCCATCTTCAGCAGACTGGCTTTTTTCTTTTATTTGCTCCTTTCATGGTTTCATGCTAATTTGGAGCAATTCCAGATAGCATACTCTCTAGACACAAAAAAACCAGACATGGGTGTATAATTGTTTATTTCCATTTGTTTCGTGAACAGCAACGAAAAACCACTTCCCAATGCCTCTCAAAATAGTTCCTCTTGCAACCCCTTTATCTTGAGTCATATGCTTATGCTTAGACTCCTGGCAAGAATAAATCCTTCAGACTTGCTTTGCCAACCAGAGTTTTTCCCCTTGAACTCCTGAAGTGTACGGTTGGGACAAAGAAGATAGCACAAAGGAAATCTTGAATTGTTAGAATGATGGGATTTATGACTGTTGAGAGGAAAATGGTGTCTGATATAGATTTTTCTTTCACATTCCTAGTCATTTTGTAAGGAGTTATTCGAATATCCCACCCCGACCCAGTGCCATTTCCTCTTCCTCACAGCTCATGAAAATTCGCTCCGGTCCAGCCATCCACCAATCAGATGTAACCTGGCATTCCACCTGAGAATCCCACCCCCAATCTTCCAGCACCTTCCTCAACCCCACCCACTCACCAATCATCCCCAGGAGTTCACCTGCAGGCACCAATCCCCTGGGGCCTGCCCTCAATCCCTCCCAATCCTGCCACCCACACCTTGCACACAAAAAGGCCCCCAGGTGTGGCTCTGTTTCTTCTCCTTCTGGCTTCTCTTCTCCTTCCCCTTTTCCCACTGATCTCCACCATCTCCTCCTCCCCCTCGCCCCTCTCCCCGTTCCTGCCCCCGCTGGAATAAACCTCCTAAAATATCTCATTGTGTCTGGTCTTTTCAGCTCACAGTAAAGAACCAGGTTGTGGGAATTAGCTGTGCATAAAAATATCATAATATATGAACTAGAACTCAAACTGCTTTAAATAACTAACACATTTGATCTCCCCTCTACTCATCTTGACTCATTAATTCTGCCAGTATACATGTGTTAAAGCAAAGTGGAGAAAGCAGAAAAGTCAGCATTAATCCAACAGAAGTGAAATGAATACTTACTTTAAAAACATAATTATTTAAGATTTCTCAAACATCTTATGTAATAAAAACTATATGCCTTCACTAGTTATTCAAAAGTAATATTGAAAAAATTTCCCAACTGGAACCACATTGGTGCAGATCACTTAGGACAAAGTATTGACCAAACAGAATTGACAAGGCTCAAAATGACTAGTAGCACTGTACTGTTGCAACTCAGCTCTATATGAATACTGCACACGATACCAATTTAAAAACATGTACTGAAGGGTAAACAGTGAAACATGAACTTTCCTCCCACTCTATCACCTACCTGGCTTTTAAATTCACAACTCCAGCCAGCAAAACAAGTTTTTGAAGATTTATAAGGCAAAGACAGAAATTTCCTAAATTTTTTTTTATCTTCTTGTCACATCAATTACTTGTGGCTTAATGGATTTCACTGAAAAATTTTTGAATATGGGGATACCTGACGAGCACTGAGTGGGAAGAGGAAAGTCCACTTCCTTTTAGTCCAAGGAGTTGTGGAAGAGAAAGAGATTAAGGGCTTTTTAGGTTGAAGGCTGTGTGGAGGGCAGAGAGCTAGAAATATAAGGCCTTAGAAGCTATTCAGAACCTGGGCCCGGTGCAGTGGCTTAGTGGCAGGATCTCATATGGGCACCAGTTCTAATCCCAGCAGCTCCACTTCCCATCCAGCTCCCTGCTTGTGGCCTGGGAAAGCAGTAGAGGACGGCCCAAACCCTTGGGATCCTGCACCCATGTGGGAGACCTGGAGGATGTTCCTGGCTCCTGGCTTCGGATCGGCACAGCACCGGCCGTTGTGGTCACTTGGGGAGTGAATCATCGGATGGACGATCTTCTTCTCTATCTCTCCTCCTCTCTGTATCTGACTTTGTAATACCAATAAATAATAATAAAATCTTAAAAAAATGAAGAAGCTATTCACAACCTACCCAAGGGTCAGAACTGCATGCAGATTCAGTGACATAAGATATTTACATAGAATTAAGTTTCTCAAAAAAGATGAAGTTTCTCTTCCAGTGTGGCACAGGGGGTACCCCAAGAGATGCTAAGGTGTTGAGAGCTAGAAGAGCTCTAAGATATTCCATGCTGAGGGTCAAAGACTGGAAGGTGTAACAGAAATGTGAAGGTTTTACAGTGTTGCTAAGGGTGGATCAACTAAGGCTTACCTTGACCCAGCCGAGACCCTCACAGAATCCTTCACGAGCAGGTTCTAGCAGCACTGGTATTTCTACAAGCAGCGAAAATTTGCCTGGCTGGAAAAAAAAAAAAAGCAGCTAGAATACAAGAGAACTTACAGTATTGCAACAGACTAAGTTTATAAAACTGGTCTAACATTTAGCAGCATTTTATTCCTACTGCTCACAGAAGTCATTTATTTACACAGCTGAATATGTTGAGTAAGTCTGTGATTATCCATAAGAATATCAAGTAGTTTCTCAAATGAAAAGCCAATGAGACAGAAGATTGTGTCATTTGGTACTTAATGATTTATTATTTAAGCTAAAATCTCAGAGAACAACCACCTTCTCCTTATTCTTAGGTTCTGGTGGATTTCCACACGTTGCCAATTACATATTTGCATGTACACCAAATGACTTCTTAGAATATATGAGGGTGTAATACAATCATGTTTGGATTAGATGCCAGTGCAGCTGCTGTTACAGTGAAAGAACAAATCAAACAAAGTTAAAGCTGGCTGGTATTGTGGCATAGTGGGTTATGCCACATATGCAACCTAGCATCCCATTTTGGTGCCTTAGAAGGAATTTAAGTCCCCATTTAAATCCCCAGCTGTACTACTTCCTATTCAGCTCTGGGCTAATATACCTTGGGAGGCAAGTACAGAAGGCCCAAGCATTGGGGGCCCTGCACCCATGTGGGACTTAGATGCTCCTGGTTCCTAGCCACTGAGTGAATTGGCCTGGCCACTGAGTGGATCAGAAGATGAGTGTCTCCCTCTCTCTAACTCTGCTTTATAACAATCTCTTAAAAATAAATAAAAGTAACATTAGGGGTAGATTCCCAATGAATACAGAAAAACATTTTTATATAGAAAACACATCTTAAGTCCCTAAAATGGCTTGAGTGATCTGTAAGTGGCAACACATTATAAAAAAGCTGAAATGTAGGGGGCTATGCTGTGTCACAGTAGCCTCCATTTATGGTGTTCCCATCCACACTGCTGTTGCTTTATGTACCTGCTACTGCATTACCCATTCAGCTCCCTTTTAATGAGCCTGGGAAAACAGCAAAAGATGGTCCAAAGTCTTGGAACCCTGCACCCACATGGGAGACTCAGCAGAAGCTCCAAGCTCCAACCCTCTGGCCGTTGCAGTCATTTGGGGTCTGAACCAGCGGGCAGAAGATCTTTCTTTCTGTTTCTCCTTATTTCTCTGCCTTTCATATAAAAAAAAAATCTTTAAGAAAGTATGCCTTTCAAATAAAAAAAAATCTTTAAGAAAGTATTAAAGCTGGGTGAAATTTAGAATCCAGTAACTATTTTATAAAAAAAATTGTAAAATCACCTAGAGTACTGCTATTAGTCACTCTTCCCAGGAAATCTGAAGTTAAAATTAGCTTTCCTATTCTGCTTCCACTATATTTGCTGCTAAAAAGGAAAAATAATAAAGTTTCAGAATGCCGTGGCCCAGTACAGGGACTTAGCTGTTCATCAGCTAAGTAACCATGCATTATTCTAGAAACCAATGTTTTAATATGCACATAAAGACCCATTGCCTCCAAAGTGTTTTTTGTTAAATCTGTACAATTCCAAGCATTCCAGTGCTATCCTCATTTTCCTCACTGCTAATTCAAATTTAAACTTTAATACTTTGGCAAATGCTGCTTTTAAAAAAAGATTTATTTATTTTTATTGGAAAGGCAGATTTACAGAAAGAAGGAAAGACAGAGAGAAATATCCATCCGCCGATTCACTCCCCAACTGGCCCCAACGGCTAGAGTTGAGCTGCAGCTGGGCAGACCTGAAGGGGGGAGCCGGGAACTAATTTTTCCAGTGTCCCATGCGGGTGCAGAGTCCTGAGGCTTTGGGCCATCCTCTGCCGCTTTCCCAGGCCACAAGCATGAGGTGGGATGGGAAGTAGAGCAGCCTGGACACGACATAGTGCCCATATAGGATGCTGATGCATGCAAAGTGAAGATTTAGCCACTAGGCTATCATGCCAGGTCCAGCAAATACTGTGTTTTTAAAATACCGTTGACAGGCAGAGAGAGAAGAAACTGAAAAGTTCAGGGAGGAGAGAGAGATCACAACAGTCAGGGCTGGGACAGCCAAAGTCAGGAGTCTGGAACTCTCTCTAGGTCTCCCAGATGGGTGGCAGGGGTCCCACTTGGGTCATCCCACAGTGCTTTCCCAGAGCAGGAGGAACAGCCTGGACTCAAACCAGTGCTCCTAATCGGCTGTATGAGTGACACTGCAGGCAGCAGGCTAACGCACTCTGTTATAACTCAGGCCCCAGATTTGGGTTCTCCCACTTTAAGAGTGTATACCATTTGAGGGCCCGGCAGCGTGGCCTAGCGGCTAAAGTCCTCGCCTTGAAAGCCCCGGGATCCCATATGGGCGCCGGTTCTAATCCCAGCAGCTACTCTTCCATCCAGCTCCCTGCTTGTGGCCTGGGAAAGCAGTTGAGGATGGCCCAAAACCTTGGGACACTGCACCCATGTGGGAGACCTGGAAGACAGGTTCCAGGTTCCCGGCTTCGGATCGGCGCGCACCGGCTTGTTGCGGCTCACTTGGGGAGTGAATCATCGGATGGACGATCTTCCTCTCTGTTTCTCCTCCTCTGCGTATATCTGGCTGTAATAAAATGAATAAATCTTTAAAAAAAAAAAAACAGTGTATACTATTTGAGCACAAAATTCCTAACCTGGGCCCAATCCAGTTGCCCAGGGCCTAAGGTCCTCACCTTGAACACACCAGGATCCCATATGGGCACTGGTTCTAATCCCGACAACCCTGCTTCCCATCCAGCTCCCTGATTGTGGCCTGAGAAAGCAGTCAAGGACGGCCCAAAGTGTTGGGACCCTGCACCCGCGTGGGAGACCCAGAAGAGCTCTTGGCTCCTGGCACAGCTCCGGCTGTTGCGGTTGCTTGGGGAGTGAATCATCTGATGGAAGATCTTCCTCTCTGTCTCTCCTCCTCTCTCCAAATATCTGACTTTACAATAAAATAAAATAAACCTTAAAAAAAATTCCTAACGTTTGGTAAAACACTTAAAATATAATGCTGGCAAAAGGTAAAGCGCACAATGCATTGAAAGATCTAAACTAGTTTTTAGCCTCAGTTCCAGGATTGGGAAGCAGCTCATTTTGCCAGGAACCTGAAGCGTTCATGAAAGCAGAAGAGACAACAAAAAGTAGAATTGGTTACTGCAAAGTGGCTTGTTTACCCATTTGGCTACCATCATTCTACAGTTTTGTCCAAGTTCACAGGAAAAAGTCGGGTTTGATGTTGTGGCACGTAAGCATGTGTGACTCCATTTTGGCTCCATCTCTGGGGTCAGTGAAGGAGCAAGGGGAAACCAATGACTTTCCATAAATTAACTCGGGACAATGCAGGCAGAATTGAATTAACTGTTCAACTTCAATGGCTTCTATTTACGATTATGACCGTGGTGTTGAGGATTTTAACCAAAGATGACAATGATGGCAGTTGCTTTAAACTAAAGTTGCTCGAGGGCGCTGAAGAGTTCCTTTAGTTCCTTTCACGACGCTGTGACCCCACAGCGTGGGGACAAATTCTGGGATTGAAAGACCCATGAGGAAGATTTTTTTTAAAATGTAGCGATTAACCTTATTGAAACACCCTAGGTACATGCTTCTATTTCCTTTTTTTCAAGGATATCAAAAGCCCCCTCCCCCCGCAGTTTTTTCCACACGAAACCAAAACCCAAATCACCACATCCTGATAGAATTGAAACATCCTAGCAAGGGCAGACAGTAAAAAGCCTGAACGTTTCAACGGGGGTGGGCGGTGGAGGTGGAGGTGGAGGTGGTTACTTGAGCAGGAAAAGGGGTGTCCCAGGAAAGGCGGCGCGCGGCCGGTGACGTCACGGCTTGCCAGGCAACGGTTGCTATGGAGCCTGCGGACCTCGCCCCGCTCCGCGACCCCGTGTCCGCGGGCCTCCGCGCGGGGCAGCTGCCGGCGGCGGGATCCCGGAGCACCGCGAGCCTCCGGTGCCTCCCCGCCCTGGGCTGAGGAGCATGGCGCATACCGCTTCCATTTGTCTACAGGTCTCGGAAGCGAGGGCGCCAGCGGCCGGCGGGGGGGGGGGGTTACCACGCGGGGACAGCTCTCTACCCACCCGTGACGCGAGAGCAGGTCGAACCACAGCAGCGCTCTGCGCCGGCGGAGGGGTGGCGGTACAGGGGGCCATGCGAGGATGCTGGCCCGGCCCCCGGGGAGCGAGAAGAGCCGGTGCCTGATAGGCGACCAAAGCCGGGGAGGCCAGGGCGGCACCACAGGCGGGCTTTTCTGGCCCCACCCCGGCTGGTGCGGCCCCGCCCCTTGTCCTGCCCCCTTTCCCGGCGTGAGCCGCTTCCTGTCGTGATTCCCCGCCCTCTCCGAGAGCGCGCAGGCTGTCGGGCGCCGGGCCCCGTCTTCTTCACGTGGGAGCAGCATGGCTCCGCCCCGTGCGGCCCCGCCCGTTTCCCCGCCCCTTCCTGACGTGTCCCCCTCCCCCTCCGGGTGCGCGCTGGGTGTCGGGCCCGGGCCCCGCCTTCCCGTGGGAGGAATACGGCTGCGCTCCGCCCCGCTCCGAGCGGCCCCGCCCCCTTCCCGGCGTGAGCCGCTTCCTGACGTGATTCCCCTCCCCCTCCGGGTGCGCGCAGGGTGTCGGGCCCCGGGCCGCCACCGCCACCTTGGCCGCTGCTTCTTCTCCCGGCTCTGCCGCCTGTGCCATCTTGTGTCATGGCCGAGGAGCTTTCCACGGCCACATCTTACACCGAAGATGATTTCTACTGTCCCGTCTGTCAGGAGGTGCTCAAAACGCCGGTACGGACCTCGGCCTGTCAGCACGTGTGAGTAGACGCCCCCCTCGGCCGCGCGGATCCGGGGTTGGGGGAGGTCGTTTGGGCCTGGGCCCCTGAGCTCTAGCATGGCGGGAGCCCCCCGCGGCCTGCCCGGGAACCAGTTCCTGGGCCCCTCGGCTCCTAGGCTACCCTGCATTGGAGGCCTGGGTCCGCGTCCCCCGGGCCCGAGCCCTTGGGTACCCGGGCTTCCGGGGACCAGAGCCGGGCGCGGGGCCCTGGCTGAGGGGGCTGCAGAAGCCGGAGACCCCTGCGGCGCCGCCGGCCTCAGTAGGCCGGGACGAATTGCGGGCAACGTGGAGCCTTTTTGTTTCCTAGCAACCCGGGCGCAGGCTGCGGTGTCGAGTGTCAAAACCGGTCGGAGGCCCACCCGATCACCTTGCCCCGTGTCCTAAACTTTTTTCTGCTTTCAGAACCTCGGTTCATCTCTTCTAGATCCTGGATCTCTTGCTTAACTTTGATCCTGCTGTGCAGGTCGCGTTCCAAGGGCTTGTCTACGCTTAACATAGAGTGTATGCTAAAATGGGTCTAGAGTGAGTGTCACTTTCCGCTGTGTTCCCGCTAACAATTTCCGGGCATTGAAAAGAGTTTCCTTTGTTTTAGCCTTCTGCTTATTGGTTGCTGCAAGGCTGGGGCGGAGAAGAGGTGTGTGAGGAGCTGTGGCCTGACTGCGGCGCAGGCTGGGGGTGTGGGAGGTGTCTGGGATTAGGTGTGGGTGCTGGGTGCCTGTGTTGGGTAGGCCCTTGGAAGGCCGGTTAGAAGATGCCCCTCTTCGGAAGGTGGGTGGAGAGCACTTCTGGCCAGGGAGTCCCCTGGGAACCTGTTCAGGAAGCATACCAATGTACTGGCTCCATTGCAAAGGAATTTCTGGCAGGTGGAATCTGCAGGTCTTTATTTAAAAAAAAAAATGCACTCACACTTGAATGTTCTGCGTGGCTGAAAGCAGCAGAAAAGAATTGAACCGGTTCCTAAATATATTTATCTGTTCTTGGACAGGTGGGCTGCCAATAGTTTATGCAGAATGGGTTGCTGTTGGGTTTTTTTTTTTTTTTTTTTACAATCTTTACATAGTTAATTAGGGTAAAAAGGTTCAAGGGCTACAGGAAAATGGGTAAGACTATTATTTCCATATTGTTTCTTTCATATGTCTGAGGTAAACGGAATATTGAGGGAGAAACCCCACCCAGTCTCCCACCCACCCCAGGTCCCGGATGTGGGGCATGCTCCGAGGGTCTTGCTTAAGTGGTTTGATAATTCACCAGTTATGAATTGCTGCCAATCTTGCCACTCCAGGCACGATGAGGTCTTTGAAGAATCCACTGACTGACATAGTCCATCATAGAGTCTCCATTTGTCCAGTCTTTCACTGCCAACATATAGCTGAGGTGGTTGATTGACTTGTTCTGTCCTCCGTCATTTCATGGTCAGGGTTCTGAGTCCAGCAGTTCAATTGGGGGGATCCCCAAAGAAATCTTGTCTGAGGTGTTCCCAGACCAGATTCTTATATGTACTAGCAAGCACAGGGCCCGGCACAGTCCATCGCCCCGATCAGCTGGTGGTTGCAATTGTTGGGTTGGTTCTGTTTCTAGCTCTGTCCTCCACTGGAACCAATGGGTGTTGCAGTCCATCCTGGTTCTGCCCAGCACACACTCGGCCCTCACATAAACCAGTGGGAGCTGCAGCCTAGTTGGAGTGACCCACAATAACCCCTACCAGGCCTGCTCCCTACCCTGGTTTGCCAGCATGTATACAGCAGACTAGTCCAGTCTGTCCCACATCCCATTCAGATAGAGGAGGAGAGACAGAAAGATCTTTCATCCGATGATTGACTCCCCAAGTGAGCACAATGGCCAGAGCTGAGCCAACATGAAGCCAGGATTCAGGAACTTCCTCCAGATCTCCCACAGGGGTGCAGGGTGCCAAGGCTTTGGGCCTTCCTTGCCTGCTTTCCCAGGCCACAAGCAGGGAGCTGGATGGGAAGTGGAGCTGCTGGGATTAGAACTGGCGCCCATATGGGATCCCGGTGCGTTCAAGGTAAGGACAATGGGTATATAGTTCCATCTAATCAGCTCCACTATCCAGCCCTCACGGATGTTGTTGGGTACCTCTCTGTCTTAGCCACCCCAGCCCCTGTCCTAGTTTTCATGCCCTCCCATGGGAGTGGTAACCCAAGAGAGAGGAGCCCACTATTTCCCTCCCAGGCCTCTCCCACTCCCAGATTATGCACTCTGTGGTTTAACTTGACAGAATTAGCCCCCAGTGCCAGCTTTTGCCAGCTGATGCTGCGGCTAAGTCCAGACAACTCTCATCCACTCTAATTGTAGATTGCACCAGTAGGAACAATCAGCCCAGCCTGGCTTTTCCCTGATCTAGTCCACATGAGGCCCACAGGTGTTATAGCCCTGCCCCATCCCAGCTTATGCTCTCCAGTGGGAATAGCTGTCCAGCAAGGGAACCCCCCCCCATGTTCCCCCTTCCAGTTCCGCCCCCCTCTTCCTGGTTCTCACGTGTGCTGTTTGGTGCTGCAGTGACATCTGGCACAGGCAACCTCACCTTGACATTCCGTATTGTGCACTGGTTTTTGTTGGGACCGAACCTGCCTCGACCCACACTCTGTTCTGGTGCTCGGATTCACCAGTGAATGACGTGAACTGATTCAGCCTGGTCTGCCCCCCACCCATGCCAAATGTATGCCAGTGGGACACTTTCCATGAACTCTTCTGGGCTGTTTCCTGTCATGCTTCTTGCGCTTACCTGCCAGGTCTGTGTCCTGCCAGAGGAGTTGCCCAGGCTCCTCCATCAGAACCTCTCCCACTGCCGGATTTCGCGCATACCAGGGGGTCCGTGAGCTAGCCCTACTCAGTTCACCTCCTGAAAAATATGGAACGCTTCACAAATTTGCGGTTATCCTTGTGCAGGGGCCATGCTAATCTCTGTATAGTTCCAATTTTAGTGTATGTGCTGCCGAAGCGAGCATGGCTGTTGGGTTTTTAATTGCAAACTTCATCACTATAGTTGTTTTTCTCTCAATCTTAAGTGTACTGTTTGTGTTATTCCTGAGCTGTTGCTTATATGAACCAAGAATATGTGGCTTTTCAGGCTACAGATTAGGCCAGTTGTGTTTTTGCACTATTGGAAGGTGAATTGGTCTGAGGTGTCCAAGGCACACTTTATTATCCTGCCTTTTTTTTTTAATTGTTAATGCATCTGTATGTCGTTCTTATATTTAAAATAAAATTCCAAGTATTGTGCTGGCAGTGAGTGGAAAAATGAAAGGAAGGTTGGGCAAGAGAAGGTGTTATAGTAACTCCTAATAGTATGTATATGTGGCAGATTGTTTTTCTGGACAAAATCATCTCACTTATCCTTAAAGTTATTAACCTCACAGAACTCATTGCAATTTTTAGCTCTCCTCAAAATTTTATATAGAAGCAGTAGTCCACTTCTCTTGTGTGATAGTTTATTTAAATCCAGGACTATAATTTGGCTTGATATCAGGATTATGGAAAAAGAAAGGGAAAATTTTTTTAAAATTCAGGATCTTTCTCAGATCAACTCACTGGGTTTAGACATGACCAAGTAGGCTTCCATTCTCACTGCTCCATCACCTGTAGTAGTTGCTTTGTCGTCCTGGCTGAACAATGGTCTAAGTTAAGTGAAGGGAAAAAAAATCTCTTATTTGGAGAGGTTGGGTGTTGAAACAGATCTTGATTGGCTGAAAGGAGTTTTTGGGGAGATGAAGAGAATCTTTCTCCTTAAAAAAAAAATTAACTCATTTGAAAGAAAGAGACTACGCCTACAAATGCCTGCCTTTTTTTTTTTTTTTTTTTTTTTTTACGATTTATTTGAAAGGCAGCACTGGGCTATCCTGAAGCCAGGAGCACAGAACTCATCCTGTGTCTTCCAGGTGGTGGCAGGCACTCAAGGATTCGTGCATCACCTACCGCGTCCCAGAGGAAGCTGAGTGGGAGCGGAGCTGAGACCCAGGCACTTTGATATGAAGTGTGGAAATCTCAACTGCTGTGCCAAGTGCATGTCTCAAGAATAGGTATAAAGTAATAGGGTTTATTGTGTCATTTGGTTTTTTCATTTTCATGAAGGTCAGGGTCGGTATCTTTAAACAAGTTTGTAGGAATGTGGTGATAAGCAGTTTCGGGTCATTGTAGATCTGTTAGAAATTATGTTTTCCTCAATCATTAGGTGATACTGATTATTCAAGTCAAAAAAGCAAATTCTTTGTCGTTAATTAGCAACTGCCAAAATGTAAGTTTCCATTTAATCCGTACTCATCCCTTCCAATCCCTTCCAACAGTATTGTTAGATTGTGCTGTGTGCCTGATATTGAATGCGGCGTTTCCCTAAGGACCATTATTAGCGTAATGGAGGAGGCCTATGAATGATAATGATACGGAGGTGTTTTAGGTAGAAAATTATATGTTAGTATCAAGAGGGCAGGGATCCAGAAAAACTGAGTGTAGGGACAGTTTCTTGGATGATAAGCATTTGTGTGTAAGGTTGTTGTAAGCCCTTTTCGGGTTTATGGGGGAACAGAAGGGCAAGGGGTACGGTGTGAAGGATGACTCTGACCCTCTCTCAGTTTGTCAGAGCCAGCGGGGATAGTGGAGATGGAGCTTGGTAGGAACTCACTGTGTAAGCCCTTTGGAATGTTGTCCTCGAAACCAGAGACCTACTAGATAATTTTTGGTAGGGGAGCAGCATAGCCACATTTCCATTGTAGAGAGTTTACTTGTGTGGCCTGTCTTACTGATTGTGGTAGGATTAGTGAAGAGGGTGGTGGCATGTTGATGTGTCAGGGAGAGAAATAATTAGAACCTCAGTAATGTAATGGTAGTGGAAATTGAGAGAAGAGATTTCTGTTCTTTGAAGGAAATTGTATAAAAATTTGATGAGTATGGGGCAGACACAATGGCTTAACTGACTAACCTTTCACCTCCAAGTACTGGCATCCGATAAGAATGCCAGTTCCTGTTTTGGGTGCTCCACTGCCTATCCAACTCCCTGCTTATGGCCTGGGGAAGCAGTCAAAGATGGCCGAAAACCCTGGGACCCTGCATCTGTGTGGTTGACCCAGAGGCGGTATCTGGCTCCTGGCTTCAGATCTGCTCAGCTCTGGCCTTTGTGGCCATCTGAGGAGTGAAGCAGCAGATGGAAGATGTTTCTCTCTGTCACTCCTTTTCTCTATAAATCTTGTTTTTCTAGTGAAAGTAAATAAATCTAAAAAAAAAAAATTGGTTATTGTAGTATGTTCAGTGATTATAAGGATTTTTTAAAAGTTCGTAGAAAAGAATTAAAAGTATTTATTTTGTTAAAACTGTGAAATTGTGTTGTTTTTTAATACCCATTTCCCATAAGCCTTTGAAAGTATCATGTGTGTACTGAAAGACAGGTCTGTAGTATATTAGCTAAATCTGTAACTGATTGTTGTCCCTTAGGGATGTATATAAACTGACAGATAAATGCTAGTCCACATAGGAGAAAGTATTTGGAGAATACAGATTTAAATGTTAAAAAAATTGCAGTTTGAGGAAGAATGGACTGAAGAATAGGAAGAAAACCAGAGTAGAGCATGGCAGTGAAATTGTAAGGAAAATAGTGTCAGATGCTTGTGAGTTACGAGATATTTTAAAAACATGAAGACTTAACATTAAAGTTGAACAGATGTTCAAATTAAGGCTTTAGAAGAAGAAAAAAAAAATAGAGTGGCCTAGGAGTAAGGTGTATGTCTCTTTTGGAGATAGTAATCTTTATCATCTTTGGTTTACTGCCCAAATGCCTGCAGCTGCCAGGGCTGGGCCAGGCCAGAGCCAGGTGTTGGGACTCAATCTGGGTCGTCCAGTGTGAGTGACAGGCCCCAGCAGTTGAGCCATCACCTGCTGCCTGCCAGTGTGTTCCTTAGCGGGAAGCTGGAATCCATAGTGGAACCAGGTCGTCTCCTGTGGGATTCAGCCCTCCCAAGTGGTGTCTAACCACTGTGCCAAACGCCCACCTCCAAATTTCTTGAAATACCCTTGTAGTTATTTATATAGTAGCATCATTTAAAATTATGCTGTTTAAATTATGTAACTAGAAAAACAGTTTTAAGTCCTGGAGACTAATTAAAAACCTCCACTTTTTTTGCTTTTCAAGTTTTGTGAAATATGTTTTTTATTACAAACTAAAAAATAAAGGTGCCAAATTTTTCATTTCTATTAAAGGCAGTAGCTGGATGGGTGAGAATGTTATTTTTCTCTCCATATGAACCAACTGTTGAGAATAAAAACAGAAATTCATCTGGCATCTACTACTTGAAGTTGAGAAAAGTTTAAAGATGTTATTTTAGTTTGCTTTAGGGTATTTCACTATTCTAGTAATGTACGCTCCTTTGATATGTCTAATAGTTTTAATCTTGATTTTTATTTTTTGCCTTTCTGCTTTTAAAATATACTGTCTAGCAGGTTCATGCAGGTTGGCCCAAGGCAAAATGAGGATAAACAATTCTGTGTCTAAAGAAAAACCCTTGATGGCATAGAGGAAGGAGCAGTAAAACCGGAGGTGAAAGAACTGTGTCCTCTTACCATAGTTTAGAATCAGAATATTTATAGGACTCGTTGATTCGGACTGCCGTTAAGTCAAATGGGTTGAATTGTGAGCTTTAAAGGCAGCAACCATAAGTTCATTGACTGATTGAGCCTTCTGTACACATTTAGTTTTTTTATTGAGCTAAGGAATGAAAGGGTTTGAGTTGAGACCACATATTACTAACTACATTATTTGGTCAGGTTTTTTAACTCTGTTCTGTTTTCTTGTACATAAAACAAGTATAAAAACACGCCACATATTTCACAGGGTGCTTGTTTTTTCAAAAGACCAAGTAAGATTTTATATTTGTGTGTAATAGTAATGACCTTATAAGTTGTGTTTTACAGTTTTCAAAACATAAAAATGTAAAATTTAGATTATTAAATAAAAAGGAAACTTTCAAAATTTGGGTCCAGAAATGTAATGCTAAAGAAATCATTATGAATAATAATAAGACCCCCAGTGTAACCCAGTACTGCAGATGCTACAACAGATTGTTATGCAGTCCATTGCCATCAGCAAAACCTGTTTTCTGTTCATTGTCTGCCATTTGCAAATTTAATGTCTTTTCTTTCTTAACTAAGTACCTGTGCCCTGTGGCCTTAGGTTTCATGGTTGGAGGTGTAACAGGAAAATGAGCAGAATTTTTTTTTTCCTTCACAGTTTCCTTCTATCAATACATTGGAAGCTTTCACCTTATTGAAACACATTTATTTGTTATTCGAATGAAAGAATCATAGAGACAGGTAGGAAGGAGAGTGCTGCTTTCCCAAGTGGCTGCAGCAGTCAGGGTCGGGGAGCCAAAGCAGGAGTTGAGTATGGGATGCTGGTGTTGGAGCTGCTGAGCCACAACACTGCTCTGAAAGCTTTCATGTTCTTATTTAAAGGAAGCCCTTTACTGCTTCTCTTTGGCATATCTGAATGGCCAGCTTCATTGCTCTTGTGCTTTGGTGCCATTATTAAAATAAAGCAAACACTGCAATACCGAGAGAGAGCCGATCTGGTAAACAGGATGGCTGCTAGGAGGTTGTTAGGTAGGCATTGGCTGCAGCATGTATGCACTGGACAAAGAAATGACGCAGGTGGGAAGTGTGAGATGTCATATACTTTAAGCAGCATGCAACCGAGAACTTATGAATTCTGTTTGTTTCTGTGATTTTGCACTCCAGTATTATTGGTCCAGAGTTGACCATGGGTAACTGAAGCTATGAAAAATAAAGCCATGGATGGGACAGCTATGAATTTTTCCTTTTATGAAATGCATACTTAATATTATTTCTATGTGTATTTTGAATATTTTCTGGTTTTTAAAAAGTTTTAAAATTTTGTGTTTTACAGTAAGCCATGTATCTTTCCCAGGGGTGCTGTAACAAATTGCTACAAATGTGGTAGCTTAAAGCAAGATCAATTTATTTTCTCACAGTTAAGAGGCTGTAATTCTCAGTTTTAGTGGGCCAAAATCAGGGCGTTGTCAGGGCCATGTTCCCTTCTGAGGCCCTCGGAGGAGCTCAGTCACTCAGATCTCATCCATGAGTTCACAGGGGTTCTCTGTGTCTGAATCAAATCTCCATGTGCTCTCACTTAAAAAGACACTTACATGACACTTAGTTCCCACTTGGATAATTCTCAGCTAATATCTCAAAATCCTTAGTGTAATTTAGACCTATGTAAGGTATTTACTCAACTTTTCTGAGATTATAAAGTGTATATATCTTTGGATGACCATTTAGTTTACTGAAATTCTGTAATTTGTTTTGACGTAATTTTGAAGACAGGAAACATATTAAGGTTTGTGTACTGTTTAATTGCTCCATTGCGATTTATTCAGAACTGTCTTGTCTCCATAAATTTGATTCTTGCACATTTGTTAATTGCTTCTTGATTTTTAGGCTGTATTCTTACCAGCCTAGAGCTTTCCTTGTTAGTTTTTACCATCTTTTTAAAATAAAGACCTATAACATAATTATCTTTGAGAGACTTTGTAATTAACTAGCTAAAATCTTTCTTAATTACATTTTGCAGTGACGTCCTAAGTTAATTTTGAACGTGATTGCTTTTTGTGTTTTTCCTTGCATTTTTGATAATTTCACTGGTTCATATTAATATAGTAACTTCATTATTATTATTTTTGATAATCCTACATAGTTGATTAGGGTACAAAGGGTCAAGGGCTACAGGAAAGTGGGTAAGACCATTGTTTTCACACTAATATCATTCCCCCTCCCCCCCGGATCTGGTGTCAGGGGAAAAACAAAGGGAGAAGCCCCCCCCAGCCTCCCACCCATCCCAGGTCCCCAATGTGGGGCATGCTCAAGTAGTTTTGATAGTTCAACAGTTCTGAATTGCGGCCATTCTTGCCTTAAAGAGTTACTATTCAACTAACTCATACTATGTAGTTTTGGGAGGTTAATTTAGTCTTGTCTTTCCTTTCCCTTCCTTGGCAGAATTACAGAGAGGGATAAGAAGAGATAGAGAGGTCTTCCCTCCACTGATTCTCTCCCCAAATGGCCACAGCTGCCAGAACTGGGCCAGGCTGGAGCCAGGAGCTTCTTTCCAGAGTCTCATGGAAGCTTTATTTATTGATCGATTTAATTTGAAAGGCAGAATGACACAGAGGGAGAGACAGATCTTCATCACCTAGTTCATTATTCCCATGCTGCAATATCTAGGACTAGTCTAGACTGAAGCTGGGAGCTGGGAACTCCATCCTGGTTTCCCAAAAAATAGCAGGAACCCAACTGGCTGATCCATCACCTGCTGCCACCAAGGGTGCACATTAGCAGGAAACTGGAATTGGACTGGGGCTGGGACTCAAACCTAGGCCCTCTGATATATCATCTGGTGTTCACTTTTGGCCTCTGTATGGACCCCTAACCCCTAGATTGATTGGCTGGTTGATTTGCAAAATAGAACGGTAGATCTTCTGTTTGCTAGTTTGCTTCTCAAATATCTGCTATCATTTCTCTTCTATCTTATTTAAGACTTACATATCTGATTGTAAGTAATATTTGTGAATTTACATTTCTCCCTGGCTTGCCTTGAAGTTCTGAGTCGCTGCAGTACTTCAGTTAAAAATAATTAGATGTGGGGCTCGGCAGCGTGGCCTAGTGGCTAAGGTCCTCGCCTTGATCCCATATGGCCGCTGGTTCTAATCCCGGCGGCTCCACTTCCTCTCTGACTCTCCTCAGTATATCTGACTTTGTAATAAAAAAAATAAGTCTCTAAAAAAAAATAATTAGATGTGTGCTATATTTGAAGATTTATTTATTTTTTTATTGGAAAGGCGGATATACAGAGAGGAGGAGAGACGGAGAGAAAGATCTTCCTTCCAATGGTTCATTCCCCAAGTGGCGGCAATGGAGTTGTGGAGCAGAGCCAATCCAAAGCCAGGAGCTAGGAGCTTTTCCGGGTCTCCCACACAGGTGCAGGGTCCCAAGGCTTTGGGCCATCCTTGACTGCTATCCCAGGCCACAAGGAGGGAGTTAGATGAGAAGCAGGGCTGTCAGGATTAGAATCAGCGCCCATATGGGATCCTGGCGCATGCAAGGCGAGGACTTTACCACTACGCTACCGCGCGAAGCCCAAAATGTGCTTTATTTGGATACAATCTATTAGATGATGACCACCGACCGCCCGCCCGCTGGTGGAATAATATCAGCGAGTTGTTCAGAGTTGTAATGGATACTTTATTGGAAAATCCACTCCTGGGCCCCCTTCGCGCAGAGGGGAAAGAGGAGGGAGGCGAAAAGGGCGACTGAGATAGGGGTGGAGGAGTTTTATAACCCCTCAGACACATGGGCAGGGAAAGGGGCTGTCCGAGCCCCCAAATATGTAAGGAATGTCCATTTAGGTGTGCCATTGGTCAGTGGGAATCCCACCAGGTCAGTGCCGTAACTGGCTCCGGTGGCTCCTTTGTTGCAGGCTGAGGCCTGGGAAATATGCTGGGCTGGAGCAGACCAGCCCCCGTCTCCAGTGCCCTGGGCAGCCATCACAATCATTTTGAAACAGTCAGCACTGTATTTGAAATTTTGAAAAGTGATTTGGTGAATTAGTATTCAAAATAGTAAATTTTCTGAATGTTTCTAATTTGCAAAATATGATTTACTTTTTTTATTCAATTACCTTTTTGGGGGTGTTTGTTGAAAAAATACTTTGTAGATTTTCATAATTAAATTTTTTTTTAAGATTTATTTTTATTACAAAGTCAGATATACAGAGAGGAGGAGAGACAGGAAGATCTTCCGTCCAGTGGTTCACTCCCCAAGTGAGCCCAACGGGCCGGTTCTGTGCCGATCCGAAGCCGGGAACCAGGAACCTCTTCGGGGGTCTCCCACAGGGGTGCCGGGGCCCAAGGTCCCAATGCTTTGGGCCGTCATCAGCTGCTTTCCCAGACCACAAGCAGGGAGCTGGATGGGGGAAGTGGAGCTGCTGGGATTAGAACTGGCGCCCATATGGGATCCGCTGCCGGGCCCAGTAATTAAATATTTTTAGAGCCTCACATTCCTGCCTGGTCTAAGCACTGTCTCTTTTAATATTATATTGGGGCCTGTTCCGATCCGGTCTGCTTCACTTCCGATCTAGTTCCCTACCCCAGTGTTCCTGGGAAAACTGTGAAAAACTCCTCTGGTCCTGCTTCCATGTGGGAGCTCTGGCAGGAGGGAGGGAGCTCCAGGATCCTGGCTTCAGACCTGCCCAGCTTCAGACATGGGGAAGTGAACCAGCACAGAGATCTCTGTCTCTCCCTTCTCTTCAAACCTGCCTTCCAGATAAAAATAAATAAATCTTTAAAATCTTTAAGAATAAAATGATTGTGTTTATAAAAAATATATTGTTTGAAACTGTAAAGGTGTTATATTAAATTTTTTTTAAAATCAAATGATCTCCCTTAATTTTTATTCCTCTTGCCAGAGGTATAACTACTGGTAAGAGAATACTTGATGTTCTTTACAAACATACGCATAATTTAAAAAACCATAAAGATTCATATAGCACACTGTGTGACATGGCATATTTTCAATCAACAGAATATCATAGCATACCATCACATGTAGATATGCATACATCTTCCATATTTCTTTACTCCTTTATGTAACTTCTTTTGAAAATTTTACTATAGGAAAGCACTAGGATTAGAGAAGCTGCTGTGTATGTGTTTATCTCCTAGCATTTTAATATTTTAATATATTAAAATACACATGCAAAAATCAAAAACTCCTTGTCACCTAGTAATATTATCACTTAGTAATACTTAGTAATCACGTACTGTCAATAAAATTTAAAGTTGTCATGCATATTATCACTTCGTATATCCTTGTCTCTATATTACTTGGTAACCATCATTGAGTTTGTCTTTTCTGACATTTTAAACACGTACTAATATGAGCAAATACACTCAAGTTGCTCTCCCCTTGTTTTACACAAATGATAGCATATTGCACATTTTAAAATGCATTTTGATGTATTTGCTTTAAAGTTTTCCCTAAGGAATATAGATATTATCAATAAGGATGAACTATATTTTCATGAGTAAGTTTTTTTAAAGGAACCTTTAAAAATTTAAATATGAAAACATATGTATAACTAATATAGAGATTGCTTTGATCATGTAACATTTGGATACTGTACCCCAACCTCAGTTTTTCTGTGAACATAGGTTTTATTGTGATTTTGCATAATTGTTATTTTTAGGAATATATATGTGTATGTGAAAACAGACCCTTTAAAAGATATTTGAGAGAATCTGTAAGTGCTGGCTTTTCTGGCTTTTTTATGACTTTTAAGAGAAAGTTGATAGTAGTACTAACAGTAGATAAAGCTTAATTAAAATAACATTACAATGCAGAGACATTTCATAAGGGAAAAAAAATCAAACCACTGTAACTTTATACATGGGGGATGTGGGCCGTATCGGAGTGCTTGAGTTCAGTTTCTGACCCCTGATCCTCACTAGCTTCCTGTGGGTGCACACCCTAGGAGAGACGCAGGAGGGAGGTCTCAAGTAGTTGCATAGGACTGGATTGAGTTACCTCTCTTTGGCTAAGTCGTTTCCTGGCTTTTGGAGGCATTTCAGGAAAAACAGTGAAGAAGCTATGGCTATTTCTTGCTCTCTGAGTCTCTTGAATAAAATTAAACTGCATAGATGAAAAGTGACAGAATTATAGGGAGAAATTAGTAGGACCACAATCATTATGATGTATTTAAATTTACCTCTTTGTGGAAGTGCTTTGCAGTGGAGATTATGTAATTGAGAGGATACTCTAAGAACGGATTTGAATGTTCAACCCTAGACCATGTTAACAAATTACTGGGAGGAAGCTTATTGTCACCCAGTGGATGCCAGAGCATTTGATAGATTTCAGCCTTTTTATTTTTTTATTTTTTCTTTTTTTTTAAAGATTTATTTATTTTTATTACAAAGTCAGATATACATAGAGGAGGAAAGACAGATAGGAAGAGCTTCCGTCTGATAATTCACTCCCCAAGTGAGCCGCAACGGCCAGTGCTGCGCCAATCCGAAGCTGGGAACCAGGAACCTCTTCCAGGTCTCCCACGCTGGTGCAGGGTCCCAAAGCTTTGGGCCTTCCTCAACTGCTTTCCCAGGCCACAAGCAGGGAGCTGGATGGGAAGTGGAGCTGCCGGGATTAAAACCAGCACCCATATGGGATTCTGGTGGGTTCAAGGCGAAGACTTTAGCCGTCAAGCCATGCCGCCGGGACCCATCAGCCATTTTATTTTAAAACTGTAGCACAGCAAGCTTTTGTTCTAGCTCTCCTAAAACCTGTACCAATATATGGAGTAGTAAACTTCAGAGACCTTTCTAGTCAAAAGCCAGACAAAGGTGTCTACATCAGTCCTAACAGTCAACATTGTGTTTTTCAGATTTTAGGCAATTCAGTGAGATAAGAGGAAATAAGATATACAGAATTGGAAAGGGAAGAGAGAAAATTGTCATTTGTAGATAAGAATATCTATATGTAAAACTGAAGAGAAACAATTGATTACTAGAATATATAGCACAGCCTCTTAATGGAAGGAAATATGAAAATGTTTTAAACCAGTAGTAGATAAAATTTTAATACAAAACCTTATTTGCAACATCTAGGATAAGCTTAATAAAAGTATGCAAATTTCTTAAAACTGTAAACCCTGGATCTATAGCCTAGTGGCTAAAATCCTTGCCTTGCACACCTGAGATTCCATATGGGCTCTGGTTCGTATCCAAGCTGCTTCACTTTACTTCCAGTTCCCTGCTTTTGGCCTGGGAAAGCAGTGTAGGACAGCTCAAGGCCTTGGGACCCTGCACCCATGTGGGAGACCCGGAAGGAGCTCCTGGCTACTGTCTTCAGATCGCTTCAGCTCCAGCCGTTTCAGCCACTTGGGGAGTGAACCAGTGAATGGAAGATTTTCCTCTCTGTCTCTCCTCTCTCTACATTTGCCTTTCCAATAGAAATTAATAAATCTTTTAAAAAGCTGCAAAACTTCATGGAAAAGCTTTTTATAAAAGAACTGAGTATGAAGACTCATACTAATGGATGGAAAAATTAAGAAGTTTTTTTTTTTTTTTTTAAAGATTTTGTTATTATTGGAAAGCCGGATATACAGAGAGGAGGAGAGACAGAGAGGAAGATCTTCCGTCCGATGATTCACTCCCCAAGTGAGCCGCAACAGGCCGGTGCTGCGCCAATCCAAAGCCGGGAACCAGGAATCTCTTCCAGGTCTCCCACGCGGGTGCAGGGTCCCAAGGCTTTGGGCTGTCCTCAACTGCTTTCCCAGGCCACAAGCAGGGAGCTGGATGGAAGTGGAGCTGCTGGGATTAGAACTGGCGCTCATATGGGATCCCGGGGCTTTCAAGGCGAGGACTTTAGCCGCTAGGCCACGCTCTTGGGCCCAAGAAGTTTTTTCAAGGCAGTAAAAGTAACTTTCAGGGCCCAGCGTGAGTAGAGGTTAAAGGCCTCACCTTGGGTTCGGGCCTTGGGTTTGGGGGCAAGTGCTGCTCCTCACAGTGTGGCGGCTGTGGGGGCTGCCCCTGCTGGGTCGGACCCAATGCTGGGGGCTCACGCAAAAGACACTGCCGCAAGGCAGTGAACTAGTCCTCGGCCTTACCCAGAGCGGCCAGTGCACCATGTGGTGCCAGGCTTTGCCTGCTGGCCGCCCGGCGGCAAACTCTGGGGTTTTTTAAGATATGTTTGCTGCCTGGGGACACCCATGACTAAGTCCAATTTTGGTGTAGGTGAGTAGTGAATTTTGGGTGATTCCCAGTGACAGGGTCATGGAGGCATGCGTGGGGACTGAGACCTGGTGGTTTGGAGGCAAGTACCCAGGAAACAATTATACACCTACCCAATTCGGAATACAGAAATGGCCTGTTTGCCTAGAACATCACTGATTCACGTACCAGCCCACACCAATACTATGGATGGGGGCCTCTTTGGCAGTGATGGGTACCATTACCCAACTGGTGGAGTGGTGGAGTGGTCACATTTGGCAGGGTCAAAACCGTATCTAGCACGTGAGAGAACTTGGTCTGGGGGTAGACTCTATAGGGTTGTGTGGGCCCAACCCTGTGGAAATACACCCTACCAAGGTTGAGGTTCCCACCAAGGGGCGCGTGGGCTGGAATGGGGGCTGCGTTCTATCTAGGAAACAGTTGCAGTCACCTGAGGCACTAGTGTGGGCTGGGATTGGATACACCAACACCATCTGGTGTCATGGAGAACCAGGGTAGATGTGGGACTGACTAGGCTGGGTCTCAACCCCCTACTGAGCCATGTGTGAGCTCTATGTGGGTATGGACGAGCCATGGCTGGGCTGAAACATCCAACAACAAGAACCAGAATGGGGTGAAAGCCAGCCGGGAAAAGAGTAGGGTTGGCTCAAGGACCCCCTGGTATGCGCAAAATCTGGCATTGGGAGGGGTTCTGATGCAGGAGCCTGGGCAACTCCTCTGGCAGGACACAGTCCCTGCAGGTAAGCGCAAGAAGCATGACAGGAAACAGCCCAGAATAGGCCATGGAAAGTTTCCCACTGGCACACATTCGGCATGGGTCAGGAGCAGACCAGGCTGAATCAGTTCATGTCATCCACTGGCAAATCTGAACACCAGAACAGAGTGTGGTTTGAACTCAGTTTGGTTGCGACAAAACCAATACACATTATGGAATGCCAGGGTGAGGTTGCCTGTACTGGATTTGACTGCAGCACCCAACCAGCACATGTGAGATCCAGGAAGGGAGGGATAGAGCTGGCAGGGGGATTGAGGGGCTGGTCCCCTCGCCGGAGAGCTACTCCCACTGGAGAGCATGGGCTGGGATGAGGACAGACCAGACTAAGCAAGGCTGCAACACCTGTGCGCTGCATGTGGACTAGATCAGGGAAAAGCCAGGCTGGGCTGATTATTCCTGTGGGTGCAAGCATAAATTAGAGCGGGCGAGGGATGTTTGGGCTTGGCCGCAGCATCAGCTGGCAGAAGCTGGCACTGGGGACTAATTCTGTCAAGTCAAACCACAGAACCACATAAAGAGTGCATAAACCGGGACTGAGAAAGACCTGGGAGGGAAAAAGTGGGTTCCCCCTTCCTGGGTCACTAGTCCCGCGGGAGGGCATGAAAACTAGGACGGGGGCTGGGGTGGCTAGACAGAGAGGCACTCAACAACATCCATGAGGGCTGGATGGTTGAGTTGGTTAGATGGAACTAAGCTTTAATACCCATTGACAAGTACAAGAGCCAAATGGGATGGGGGACAGACTGGTCTACTGCTACACATACTGGCAAACCATGGTAAAGGGTGGGCCTGATGGGGGTTATTGTGGGTCGCCCCGACTAGGCTGCAGCTACCACTGGTTGATGTAAGGGCCGAGTATGTGCTGGGCAGAACCAGACTGGACTGCAACACCCATTGGTTCCAGTGCAACTCGGAACTGAAAACAGAACCAACCCAGCAATTGCAACCACCAGCTGATCAGGGTGATGGACTGTGCCAGGCCCTGTGCTTGCTAGAACATACAAGAATCTGGTCTGGGAATACCTCAGGGTTTCTTTGGAGATCTCCCCAATCGAACAGCTGGACTCAAAACTCTAACCAGGAAAGGACAGAAGACAGAACAGGTCAATCATTCATCTCAGCTATATGTTGGCAGCGAAATATGGGGCAAACGGAGACTTTATGATGGACCATATCGATCAGTGGACAACCTCATCGAGCGAAACTGGCAGCGATTCATAACTGGAGAACTGTTAAAACCACTTGAGCAAGAACCTCAGAGCATGCCCCACATCCGGGACTTGGGGTGGGCGGGAAACCAGGTGGGGCTTCTCCCTCAATATCCCCCTTTACCTCAGATATATGATGGAAACAATATGGACATAATAGTATTACCCACTTCCCTATACCCCATGAACCTTTTTTTTTTAACTGCAATTAACTATGTAAAGATTGTCAACAACAATACGATAAAAAAAAAAAGTACAAAGCACAAAAAAAAAAAAAAGTCCTCACCTTGAATGCGCCGGGATCCCATAGGGGCACCAGTTCTAATCTCAGCAGCTCCACTTCCCATCCAGCTCCCTGCTTGTGGTCTGGGAAAGCAGTCAAGGAAGGCCCAATGCTTTGGGACCTGGAAGAGGCTCCTGGCTTTGGATTGGCTCAGCTCCAGCCTGGCTGCTTGGGGAATGAACCATCGGAAGGAAGATCTTCCTCTCTGTCTCTCCTCTTCTCTGTATATCTGCCTTTCCAATAAAAATGAATAAATTTAAAAAAAAAAAGTAAGTTTCAAGAAGATTTTTTGAAAGATGCTTTTTCAAAGTTATGAAGGGGGTAGGCATCATGGTATAGTGAGTGAACCCACCACTTGATATGCTGGCATGCCATATTGAAGTCCCCGGGGTTGAGTCCCACCTCCATCTCTGAGCCTGTTTCCTGCCAGTGTGACATGCTAGGAGGCAGCTAATGAGTGCTCAAATACGATTCCCTGCCACCCACTTGAGAGGCTCATAGAGCTCCTGGCTGCCCAGTTGTTGGCATTTAGGAGTGCTTTCTCTGATGTTCTGCCTTTTAAATTTTGCAAAAATTACTAATGAAGAATCAATGAGATTTTTACTTAAAAAGCTTAACTTAAAAATGATAGTTGTGGAATTTTGGATGTAAAGCTCAAAATAGAGGCCGTCGTCCTGCAATGGGCTGAGTAGCTAGCTGCTTGACACACCTTTATTCCATGTTGAAGTGCTTGGGTTTGATTCGGCTTCGCCTGCTCAGTGGGAGGCTTTGGCCGGGTCAAACCCCAGCTATTATTGGCATTTGGGGATTGATCCAGTGGGTGGGAGTTGTGTTTGTCCCTGCCTTGCAAGTAGTCTTCAAGCACTGAAAGAGGGTAATGCAAGTGATTGAGAGGGGCAAAGATTGAAGTAACACTGAGATTTTTGAAATACTCTAAGGACTTTGATACGTAATATTGGTATTTTAAAAATTTGAATTGACACTTGCATATAATTATGAGGTGCAACTTGATATTTTTATTTTTTGAAGATTTATTTGAAAGACAAAGTTACAGAGAAGGGATGGCAGAGAGACAGATCTTTCATCCTCTGGTTCACTCGCTAAAGGGCTACAGCAGGGGGAGTGGGTCTGGTTCTAAGCCATGAGCCAGCAGCTTGTTACAGATCTGTCTGTGGCTCTGGGGGTCCCAGGGACATGGGCCGACAGTGCTTCTAGGCACATTAGGAAGCTGGGTCTGAGGTGGAACACACATGCTCACTGCACCACCAGTCCTGATGGTTATCAGTTTGACAAGTAAATATTGGGTGTCAGGGTATTTATTTGGCATTGCTTTGATTCCTGGTTTTGGTGACTATTTTTGATATTTTAAATTATGATCTTAATTGGTAATCACTTCTAATGCTATTTGAATGACATTTGACTATTGATACTACACTTTCCTAACAGATAGTAAGATAACTGACATTTTACATACCTTTTAATCCTGTGAGCAACTCTCAGTTGTAGCTTTATGATGAATTAAATTGATATAAGAGAGAAATGATTTCGTCAATGGAACAGTTAGGAACTCAGATTCTATGATCTGCTACTACACTGTCACTTTTCAACTTACATTAGTATGATTGAGGAGTATTGATATTTTTGTCTTTCTGGGTGATTGCATTAAATGTTTGTTTATTCTTGGTCTCCGATGAAGCTCTCTGGTTTATTTGGTAGGGATTAGACAAGAAATCAATAGTTAGATTCATTTGGTTCTAATAAGTTGGTTATCAGATATTTAGAACTGGAAGTATTCTGATTTTCAAATTATATTTTCATGTACACTGTTGCTGAACAAATAAGTTTGGGTGACATTTATGTTTTTCCTTTCCAAAGAAGTCTGTTAACTTTCTTTGACCTAATCAGATTTTGTAGAGCTTTTCTTTGTGTGTGTGGTACTGTATGAACAGCTTTTATTGTTTACCACGTGAATTGGAGGCCACTCCCTCTGACCATTCACTGTCATGAAAAAGCAAACATTTTAATGTAAACAGTTTGAGCAAAGCTGATTTGGTCCTTGTTCCCATTTTGTACTGGGAGGATGGAGATGCAGTGTTCATATAGCTACAAAATGGCAGAACCAGATCAGATCCAATTCTTCCTTTGTAACATGCTTCCTCTGATAATGTTATATAATATTAATGTTTGTCTTTAATACATTATGTTAAAAAGTTATAAAGTAGACTTGTGGTTCCTTTATATTTTCCTTCTAGTCCATTATTTTATGGCCTTTGAAATACATATGTGTTCTTAAGTTTGGGATAGCCTAGCTTATTCAGCACAAGTGCAAATTCGTAATCACCTGTGTTTAAAAATAGAACTGAAAAGGATTTTTTTTCTGTATTTAATGTGTCACAAATGTTTGGCTTAGTTTCTGTAGAAAATGTTTCCTGACTGCAATGAGAGAAAGTGGAATACATTGTCCCCTGTGTCGTGGAAATGTGACTAGAAAAGAAAGAGCATGTCCCGAACGGGCCTTAGACCTTGAAAATATCATGAGGAAGTTTTCTGGTAGCTGCAGATGCTGTGCAAAACAGGTAGAGTAACCGTGACGGAGCTCCTCTTTGAAAACCAAATTTCTACTCTGAAATCCCTGTTTGACTTTTCTTGGTGGGTGATGTTTTCAACAGAAATAAGTTATTTAGCTTGGTTTAGAAGTTAAGGCCAAAAATTTTGTAATTTGCAGATCTTACTATTTTATTTTTTTTTAAAGATTTATTTATTTTATTACAAAGTCAGATATACAGAGAGGAGGAGAGACAGAGAGAAAGATCTTCCATCTGATGATTCACTCCCCAAATGAGCCGCAATGGCCAGTGCGCGCCGATCCGAAGCCGGGAACCAGGAACCTCTTCTAGGTCTCCCACACGGGTGCAGGGTCCCAAGGCTTTGGGCCGTCCTCAACTGCTTTCCCAGGCCACAAGCAGGGAGCTGGATGGAAGTGGAGCTGCTGGGATTAGAACCGGCGCCCATATGGGATCCCGGCGCATTCAAGGCGAGGACTTAGGCCACTAGGCCACGCCACCGGGCCCAGATCTTACTATTTTATAAACTTAATGAGAACAGAAATGAAAAGGTGAAATCTTTGATTTTGCCATAATTTGCAGCATGGTGTTTTCCCAAAGTAATCAATCATTGATTACTTACTAAGTTAATTAAAAAGCAATAAGCTCTTTTAAGCCCCATTCTGGCCTACATTCTGTTCTTAAGTATTATTTTCGAGCAGTGATATCATTATTGCAACTTTTCATCCCAAATATTAAGTTACTGAGTATTTATCTAGGAAATCACAAAATATTTGGTAAAACAGTTAAGTTTTAAGAAATGTGGGAAGATCAGATCCAATCCAGATTTAATTGTTCTTTTGTTTGGTGAAATACAGGAATGAGATTTTTAAGTGTAACTGTGTGTCTGGATTTATCACGCGTTTTTTTACCCCTTGATAAAAAGTTCAGTGAGCAAAACCACTTGCTATTTTATGCTCTCACACAAGCCCGACCTGCTTTGCCTCTCTTTGAGGAAGGTATTTGACAAGCAGTGAAGTAGTTAGAAAACATACACGAGAAGTTCTGACTTTCTCCCTTGTGAGAAACTGAAAAATATTTTAAATGTTAACCTGGGAACTTAAGTTTTTAAAAGCCCTTTCTAACTCTAGCATGTTGCAGTGATTAAAGAATCATGGCATGAATTAACCTGAAAGTACTTTTGATTTTTTTTTTCGATTTTGCTATTAGTACTAGTATTTCAAGTGCAAAGTTATTTGTTATTATTTGTTGCAGTGAGTTAATGGACAGACGGACTCTTCTCCATGGTCTCTGAAGCTAACGGACAAAAACTGCATTGCCTGTTTTAGCTCACACTTAAGGATAAAATCATGTGCTAATTTTTAAGGAAATCTTTAAATGGCATATTGAATGACCTCTTTATCTTTTATTCTTATTGACAGTATCTCAATTCTTGCAAATTTTCTTTATGTTAAAAATCACATTTTAATCAATAATTTACAGATTAAATTCTATCGCATGAGACATCATTACAAATCTTGCAAGAAGTATCAAGATGAATATGGTGTGTCTTCTGTCATTCCAAACTTACAGATTTCCCAAGATTCAGGAGGGAACAGGTAAGTAATATTTATTGTTAAACATAATTTTTGTGATTGAAATGGAAATTATGTGGGGGATTAGATTGTTTATGTTCTAACAATATTGGATTCTTCAGTTGCTAAGTCTCAGAACTGCCAGACAGACCTCCACAGCTTGGCACCTGTGTGGTTGCATCTGGGAGATCAACTTTATGATAAACTTTAGCTTTATTTGAAAACTAGGGGCTGGTTTTGTAGCAGGTTAAGCTGCTGCCTACACTGCCAGCATCCATACAGGCACCAGTGAGTCCTGGCTGCTTCACTTATTCAGCTCCTTGCTGATATGCCTGGGAAAGCAGAGGCAGATGGCACATGTGCCTGGGCCCTGCACCCACATTGGAGACCCACCTGGATGAAGTTCCTAGCTCCTTGGCCATCCTCTACTGGTTTCCCAGGCCACAAACAGGGAACTGGATGGGCAGTGGGTCAGCTGGAAGGAACCAGCACCCAAATAGGATCCTGGTGCATGCAAAGTGAGGATTTACCCACAGAGCTATCTCTCCAGACAGATTTTGGGAGATTATTAAAACTAGTTAGAAGAACCTGGGCTCGGCGCTGTGGCCCAGAGGCTAAATACCTCGCCTTGAACATACCAGCATCCCATATAGGCACCGGTTCTAATCACGGCAGTCCCGCTTCCCATGCAGCTTCCTTCTCGTGGCCTGGGAAAGCAGTTGAGACAGCCCAAAGCTTTGGGATCCTGCACCCTTTGGGAGACCCAAAAGAGCTCTTGGCTCCTGGCTTCAGACTGGTGCAACACCGGCTGTTGCAGTCACTTGGGGAGTGAATCATCGGACGGAAGATATTTCTCTGTCCCTCCTCCCCCTATATATCTGAGTTTGCAATAAAGTAAATAAATCATTTTTTTTAATGACTTCTTATTATTGGAAAGTCAGATATATAGAGAGGACAGAGAGGAAGATCTTCTGCTTGCTTATTGACTCCCCAAGAGAGTGCTGAGCTGATCCACATCAGGAGCCAGAAGCTTCTTCCAGGTCTCCCACATGGGTGCAGGGTTCCAAAGCTTTGGGCCATCCTCGACTGCATTCCCAGGCCACAAGCAGGGAGCTGGATGGGAAGTGGAGCTGCCAGGATTAGAACTGGCGTCCATATGGGATCCCGGCGTGTTCAAGGTGAGGACTTTAGCCGCTAGGCCACACTGTTGGGCCCAATAACAAAATTTTTAAAAATAGATGTCACAAGCTGTTTTTGTTAATGGAATAATCTAATAACCTTTTAATATATGTTCTTCCTAGAGTTTATTAATGAAACTTAGTTTATTTTCCTTTAGGTTATAAAGTACAACGAACAGTCAAATATTTTTTTGAACTTACTGACTTTGTAAAACATGATCTTAAATCTTGTCCTAGTTGCAAGTTCTTGAGTGTACCCCATGGTTTATTAACTTCTTGGTGGAGCTAAAGGAATAGAATTTAATGTAATTGAAATTCTATATTTAGAATTTTTTTTGTAACTTTGCATGAAGTGACCAAGAACCTAATAAGTGCTCTTACCTTACTTGAAAAGTAGTCAATTCTATAATTTATTTTTAACATTTAAGAGTATGAAAGCAAATTGAGGTTAATCTTAGCAGTTCAAGTTAATGAACTATTAATAATGTTTTATTGTTTATTTAGAGTGTTAACTTTTCCCCCTCTGCTTCTTAAGTAATAGGAGTGAAACATCTACGTCAGATACCATAGAAACTTACCAAGAGAATACAAGGTAAGCTTGTGAGAAGTTCACATTTGAACATATTTTAGGAAATATTATGTTCTTAAATAATAAGCCTTTAAATCAGTGGAATCACCAAAAATAGTGCTAGTATTAGCTCACTAGTAGTAAACATTGTAATTTTTGCTTTTGAGAGTCACATTGGGTGGGTGTAGCAACCTAAGGACCTGAGCCATCCTCTGCTGTCCCGTCACCTCACACCCCAACCCCGTCAGAAGCAGGAAGCTAGATTGGAAGTGGAGCAGTTGGTACTCAAACTGGCACACATATGGAATGTCAGTGTTGCAGGTAGAATCCCAGCCTACTATGCCACCATGGATTTTGTTTTATCTTGGCGGCACCACGAAAAAATTAGCTAGGAATACTATAAGGATACTGTAATTGAGATTGTTACTTTCTTTTTTTTTTTAAGATTTATTTATTTTTATTACAAACTCAGATATACAGAGAGGAGGAGAGACAGAGAAAGATCTTCCGTCTAGTGATTCACTTCCCAAGTGACCTCAATTGCCGGTGCTACGCCAATCCAGAGCCAGGAATAAGGAACCTCTTCGGGGTCTCCCACGCGGGTGCAGGGTCCCAAGGCCTTGGGCCATCCTCAACTGCTTTCCCAGGCTACAAGCAGGGAGCTGGATGGGAAGTGGAGCTGCTGGGATTAGAACTGGTGCCCATATGGGATCCCGGTGCGTTCAAGGCGAGGATTTTAGCCGCCGGGCCCGAGATTGTTACTTTCTTATGTCATAATTTTTATTTAATGTGCTTCATGTAAAATTGTTTTATAGTTCTTCTGGACATCCCACCTTTAAGTGTCCCTTGTGTCAAGAATCAAATCTTACCAGACAGCGTTTATTGGATCACTGTAACAGTAATCACCTATTTCAGATAGTTCCTGTGGTAAGCAAATATGTTTCTATAAGCTTCTGTACAGATTAAATCATGCTGTTCCATTTATTTCAGGTCATATGTTCATCAAATGAATGTAAGTGAGTTAAATTTGGATAATGCGTTATGAGTGAGGTCAGTTTTTGGTCAACAAATGAGTAATGACTATGAAGCAAAATTAAGTACTGAGAATTGCAGTAACTTACATCACAAATTCAGGTGCTTACTGGGTGGGGACAGAAGAGAACAGTGTGTGGAAAGGTGAACCGGGATCCTTTCTTGAGCAGCAGCAGAGGTTAACACTCTCGGGGCCCTTCGTGCTCTGTGATAGGCAAATAATTGAATCTTGTCAAGTGGATTTGATCTAGGTAAAAAGTAACCTTTAATAAGAATGAAAACAGTGGCTATTTTAACTGTGAAGTTATAGCATTTATTACCTGAATACATTAAGCAAGGAAGAAAACAGAATCATCCTTTTTTTTTCAAGATTTATTTTATTTTTATTGCAAAGTGATATACTGAGAGGAAGGTCTCTGTCCTTTGATTCATTCCCCAAGTGGCCGCAATAGCCAGAACTGAGCCAGTCCGAAGCCAGGAACCAGGAGCCTCTTCCAAATCTCCCATGTGGGTGCAGGTCCCAAGGCTTTGGGCGGTCCTCTCCTGCTTTCCCAGGCCACAGGCAGGGAGCTGGATGGGAAGTGGGGCCGCTGGGATTAGAACTGGTGCCCATATAGGATCCTGGTGCGTTCAAGGTGAGGACTTTAGCCACTAGGCTACTGTGCCATGCCTAAGAATTGTACTTTTTAACAAGATTTTTATTCTATCTTGAGAGTGAGTTAGAAAGCAATGAGACTTTTTTGTTTTTAAGATATATGTTAGTTATATTTGAAAGACTCATTTACAGAGAAAAAGCAATAGAAATCTTCTATTCTCTAGTTCAGTTCCCAAATGGCCACAACAGCCAGAGCAGCCGATCCAAAGCCAGGAATCGGGAGTTTCTTGCACATATGGGATCCTGGCACTTACAAGGGAAGGATTAGCCAATTGAGCCATTGTACCAGGCCCCTATATCTGGGATTGTTAAAGGTTAGATGTGGTTTTTCCAAAGAAAGTGGTAAAATTGCAGACTTAATTAGAATGTCTAAGGTCCCTCTCATTACATTGTGTTACATGCCTTAGAGCTTGGCCTTCAGAAAAAGTTCTCATTAACAAGTCATACTTTCAGATATTGTAAGTTCAGTTCCAGAGTCGTGCAATATGTGAATATTGAAATAAAACAATCCCCAGTTATTTTGATTTCACTGTATATAATAGCATTGGACTTTATTGTGTAGTCTGTTAAGTATTTTATCTAAAAAAATGTTGAGAATATTTAGCCATCTTTTCATCTGTTGGAAAAATGGTGCTGATAGATTTGCCTGATGCAGGGTTGTCATATACTTTCAGTTTGTTTAAAAAAAAACCCAACTTCGAAGTTCAATAAAGCAAGGTATGCTTGATGTTTTTGGTAACTTGAACCTGTTTTAATTGCTCTCAATAATTATATAATGTTTATGTGTTTGCATTATTTTTAATTTAACACAATCTGTTTCTCATAGACATGTCCTATTTGCGTGTCTCTTCCTTGGGGAGATCCTACCCAGATTACTAGAAATTTCGTCAGTCATCTAAATCAAAGGCATCAGTTTGATTATGGAGAATTTGTGGTAAGTGAATTCTTCAATATTAAGTACTTTTTAGATATTCAATTTAAATTTTTTCATTCAGTCGACTTGAGTTTTGAGATGATGTTGTTTGGATATGTAGCAGATTCTTTTTAAAAGTAATTTGTTTTTAATAACATTTGTGAAGTCTAGTTTAGAAGTGATAAAAGTTGAATTTCTTTGTTATTGATTTAAGAGAAAATTAATAGAGGAATAGCAAACTCCCACATCAAGAAAATGATAATTCTGTCTAGATTAAAGAAAAGCTTATACTTACTAGAAAAGTAAAATTGGTACAACATATGAGAGAATGACATATTTCTGAAATGAGGAAGCTTAATTTTCAGGCAAAGCTGGGTGGACTGCATAACCAAGTAAGTGAGGAATTTATAATGTAAAAATGGTTTCTTAAAGCAAAAATATGGAGTTACTGATTTTCTAATATAATTTCCTAGATGATGACATCTGTTTTCTTACTAACAAAAGTATACTTTATTGAACTTTAATTAAGTCTTACCTCAATGTTGATCCTTGGAAAAAGCAGCAGATAATTTTCCAGTTTAGGCAAACAAAAACGTGTGGGCTCATGGTGAGGTGAACGTATTTACATTTGTCTTTGCTCTCTGATATTGAGATCACATTATTCAGGATTTTTTTTTTAATTTTATGAAGTGTGTATTTCATATTCCATTTCATAATTAAAATGTGTTTGAATTTTAGTGATTTTATGAAATAATTATAGCTTAGCAATGCTAGAAAGATTTTGCTTGGAAAAACATCTTTTTAAAAAAGATTTATTTTAATTTGAAAGGCACATTTTACAAACAGAGAAGGAGAAACAGTGAAAGAGATCTTGCATCCACTGGTTCACTCCCCACGTGGCCTCAGTGACCAGCGCTGAGCTGATCCCAGGCCGGGAGCCAAGAGCTTCTGCCCTGTCGTACACATGGTTGCAGGGGTCATCCTCTGCTGACTCCCCAGGCCATATGCAGAGAGCTGGCTCCAAAGTGGAGCAGCTGGGATGCTGACAGGCACTTAGCTTGCTATACCATGGTGCCAACCCCAAGAAAAACATTTTTTTACAAAGACTTATTTATTTTTATTGCAAAGTCAGATATACAGAGAGGAGGAGAGACAGAGAAGAAGATCTTTCGTCCGATGATTCACTCCCCAAGTGAGCGCAACGGCCAGTGCTGTGCTGATCCGAGGCCAGGAGCCAGGAGCCAGGAGCTTCCTCTCCCATGCGGGTGCAGGGTCCCAGTGCTCTGGGCCGTCCTCGACTGCTTGCCCAGGCCACAAGCAGGGAGTTAGATGGGAAGTAGGGCTGCCAGGATTAGAACCGGCACCCATATGAGATCCCAGGCGTTCAAGGCGAGGACTTTAGCCACTATGCCATTGCGCTAGGCCCCAGAAAAACATATTTTTATGAACCACTTTGGATGTGATTGTCAGATTGTTTTATTTTCCATAGAAAAAAATGTGTAATTGTGATTACTTGAAATTATGAAGTAGAATCCTTGATATGCTAAAGATTTATTTATTTGAAAAGCAGAGTTACAAAGAAGCAGAAACGGAAATCTTCCATCTGCTGGTTCATTCTCCAAATGGCCACAATGGCCAGTTTTGAGCTAGGCCTGAAGGCAGGAGTCAAGAGTTTCATCTGGGTCTCTCACATGGTTGCAGGGGGCCGATCAGTTGGATCATCTTCCACTGTTTTCATAGGTGCATTAGCAGGGAGCTGGATCAGAAGTAGGACAGCAGGGACTTCCAGCCAGTACCAATGTAGGATATTGGCAGCATAAGCAGTAGCTTAATTCACTTTGGTCCCAGCCTTGATAGATTTTAAAGCACATTGATGGTGTATGGAACATTTAAACTTCAGGAATAGTTTTCTTTCTGTATTTTTTACACTTTATGAATTTAAAGTTCTTGATGTTGATTATGTAGTTGTGAGTGCCTCTGATTGAGGTAGGGAAGGGTCAGGGTGTGGAGGACAGTGGGTAGATAAATGTTTCAGTTTGTTGGTGTTTTAGTCCTTTTTTGTTTTTTAGGAATAATTTTGTGAGCTAACTGTAGTTTTTATTTGTGAAATTTATTAATAATTTAAAATCAGTTTGTCTTCAGATACTCGACATTCTTTCCTAAGTTAAAATGAACTGTACTCATAATAACTTTAATTTTATTCATTGATGAACCTTTCCTGTTTACTCATTATTGCCAGATAATTACAGTTGAACTTTAATTTTATTAAAGTTGTCTTATTTGCTAAAGGGTGTGATATGTTGTGCATAAACTGTTCTGAGTGTATGATTATATCAAGATGTGTACTAGGCAGAATATTTAATGGAGCATGTTTTTTCCTAACGATGTGTTAATGTTACTGTTTTTAGAATCTTCAGCTAGATGAGGAGACTCAGTACCAAACTGCTGTTGAAGAATCTTTTCAAGTAAATATCTGATGGCTCCAGAGATCTGCACCTGTGCACCTGCCAGTGCCATCTTTACAAGGAAAGGACACGGAGTCACCGTGTTCAGCACCTCGATGTGTATATTAATAAAAGTAATCCAATCTATTGTTTTAGTCTTTTGTATGAGAAATAAAGGTGGGTCATCAAAAACTCAGTTATCCTAATAAGTTAAAAAATTTGACGTTAGCATGAAAAGCATAAAAGATAATATTTCATTAATGTGAAAAGGGGGACTTTTTGTTTTACTTTTTTATACTACACACATTGAATTTCTCATTTTTATGTTGAAATTTTGTGTAGTTTGCTCACAGGTAACACACGGTAGCAAATTCTGAAAGGTAAAGTTGATATATAATCTAACAAATCTCAGCCAGCTACCAGAGTTGCAGATGGAGACTTGAAGTGCTAAACAGAATGATCCAAAGCAAAGTTTTTAAATACAGAGTCTAGATGAATAATTCAGCTGGTTAATAACTTGTATTTATATAAAATTTTTCATATTTTTTAAGACTAGTGAGATTTCTTTAATAATTTTAACTTTAAAAATGAAAACCCATTGTTAAGGTATTTTATTTTCCTGTTAGAAAATGTTAAGATAACCATTTCTTTCATGAACAAGTGATTTCAATCTTGTTTGACAAATTTATAAATGAAATATACCAAGCATTTTGACAGCTCTTAGGCCTCAGAATTTTTCCAAAGTCAGTGTTTCTCATGGGCTAAAATGAAATTTTAATTAGAAACATTCAATTTTGTTTTTATTTATGAAATTCATTCCAAGTTAAAAGTATATGTATGGGAATATACATAGCACATGTGTGTTTCAGATACAGTGTATGTGTATATACACATGTTTATATACTTGCAGTTTGTCAGGTTGAATTTCTATCAAGGATTTTAAAAATGGGCAAAATGGGATTGAATTATTTATTGGATTTGATATATAAATTCTGTATATCACTAAACTTTTTAAAAAGTCAAATGCTATGTGGTTTAGTTGGCTGGTAGTATACATCTTAAAATTTGAGTCTACACACATGCCAAATTACCTGTTTAAATGGTGCTCATTTGTTATTCTCAAAGGAAACATGACTGATAATAATGATACAGATTCTATCAATCTCGCTACTTTTGCATCGATTTTTGGTATTCTGTTGTGACTCATAACATGCTTGGGGAAGGCAAGTCACAGAAAAGAGGATGAAGAGTGGATCAGCTAACATTCCATACTAATGCGTTGTTTATGCTTTCTTAAAAAAAACTAAGTATGAAAGAAAATCTCAGTAGTTTGCTGCTAATATATACATATATTGTATAAAAAAGTATATTTTGGTTTTGTTAAAACCCCTGTTGACTTTTCTACAGTGAACATTTTTTTAAACTTGATTTAATAAAAAGGTTAATTTTGGAAGTGGAGTTTTGTAAAACCCTTTTTTAGTCTTAGTAATGACTTTATGCATTATAGTGGAATCACCAAAGGCATCCCTCTCAAAGAACATGCCGCTTCGTAGTTTTGAAGAGTGATGTTTACTGTGTGCTCGGGTGTTCTCTGCGTTTCCCTTGGTGTGGTTAGGAATGGCTATATAATGACTCTTAAGAGACTTGACTAGTTTTTTTTTTTTTTTTTTTTTCCCCTGTTTAAAGCAATAACTTTAGTACCTTCTTTCAAAGTCTGGTATGTATGTGAAATTCAACCATTGTTGGATTTAAGAACTTTAAAGGAAAGTTGTAGCAGAGATAACTTGAGGAAATTTTGTTTGGAAGCTTTGTGGATAAGTGAAATGTCTGTCTTAGTGAGCTTTTTCATAAAGAAAATTGTGACTTCGTTTATTTTTTTTCTGGCATTTACTTGATGTGGATATGATTGCTCAAAATCCCCCCTCCTTTTGTTAGTTGACTGGGAATAAAGTTAGGTGTGGAGATTTAATTCACGGGAGAGTCCTTATTTTTAATACTGTTTAAGCCGCTTGAGTCAAGGTAGTAGGGAAATTGTATTGATACTCTAATACCGCAAATGACCAATACCGCTAAGACAGGCAGATGTTCCTGTCAGTAAATTAAATTTATGTATTTTTTTTAAAGATTTATTTTTTTTTTTATTTGAAAAGTCAGATATACAGAAAGGAGGAGAGACAGAGAGGAAGATCCTCTGTCCGATGATTCATTCCCCAAGTGACCGCAACGGCCGATGCTGTGCTGATCTGGAACCAGGAGCCAGGAACCTTCTCCAGGTCTTCCATGCAGGTGCAGGGTCCCAAAGCCTTGGGCCGTCCTTGACTGCTTTCCTGGGCCACAAGCAGGGAGCTGGGTGGGAAGTGGAGCTGCCGGGATTAGAACTGGTGCCCCTTTGGGATCCCGGGGCGCATTCAAGGCGACGACTTTAGCCGCTAGGCCACGCCGTTGGGCCCAAATTAAGTTTATGTTTTTAAACCCAGTCTGAGATTATTGCTTTATTTTTCAGTTAAGAGTGTTTTTGCCTGCCTTTTGTGTCTAAAATTTTGTCTAGAGGGAAACAGCGTTTATTTCCCATTAATCCTCCAGAGTGACGTGTAGGAAATATTTTATTATTTCACACTTTAAAATGAGTGATAGAAAGCTGCCACATAGCTAATATATTATGTTACATGTAGCAATGCCTACTGTATGTATATCAGGCACTAACATGTGAAAGGCAACAAGCACTCAGGGTCCACCATGTTAATCTACTACTACTTTACCCCGGAAAAGTTGAAAAGCATGATCTTACAACTTTCACATTTTTAAATGCCTACTCATTACTGATCTTGGTGTTATTGTGCAAAAGATATTTAAAAAGAAAACAAAATTCTACGTCTGTGAGTAATTAGCAACCATTTCTTCCAAGTGGTTAAGAACGTGTCATTCCACGGATGGAAATGCGCTTTGTAAAGGATGTTAATGGAGGCAACTGTGAGTTGGGAAGACTATTCATTAGATGACAATATTGTAACATAAAGCTTCTTGAATCTGGCAGTTGTATTTTGGAATGTGTGTGTGTAGTTCTATATGAGATTGCTATGCTGTTTCTAGGTAGGCCGCATCCCTTTATCAGGAAGTTATGAGGGTGCCAGTTCTCCACCTCTCTGGCAATAGTTGGCATTATTAATATTTTTAAGTTTAGCCTTTGAGATAAACTGGATCCACACCTGGCGCAGTGGGTAAGCTGGCACCTGGGATGCCAGTATCCCATATTGGCACCAGTTTGTGTCCCAGTTGCTCCCACGTGGGAGACCCAGTTGAAGTTTCTGGCTTCTGGCTTCAGCTTGGCTCAGTGCCTACCATTGATGCCATTCTGGGAAGTGAGCCCTGAAGATCTCTGTCTCTTAAAAAAGAAGAAATAGGTACATAATGATATCATTGTGGTTTTTCTACAGTGGATGGTGATAGTGGACATTTAAAAAGAAACATTTGTTTGAGAGGCAAAATGACAATGGAAGAGGGAAAGATGGAGATCCTCCATGTGCTAGTTCATTCCCTAAATGGCCAGAGAAAGCAGGACCCTAGAACTCCGGGTGGCATGGACCCAGGTACCTGGACTGCTTTCCAATAAAAATAAAATTAAAAAATCTTAAAAAAAAAAAAAGGATCAAACACGTGGAGAAGTATAAATGAAGGGTGTCTGAAAACTTAACTCTTGCAAATTTTATTTGTTTTTCAAAATAACAAATGTGTCAGTTATTAAAATTGTATTGGTGAAAAATGTTTAGATTGTTTTTTTGAGCTTGAAGTGGTGTCTAATTGACAAGTTGCAGCACACCAGCCTATTATGGAGAGAATGAAGTGGAGCAGAAGTGGTAATTAAGCCTGTGGAAGTGGAGCGGAGGAGCTGAGCCGAGTCCTTTCAGAGCAGCCGAACCCTCACAAACGTATCTGTGCTGTGATGCGATGCCATCCCGGCCAAGTGACCTCCATCGGGCAGTATCATAATTCCATACGCCTGCTCGATAAAAATGTAAAAAATGCAAAATTGTGACTTCTTTTGAATACATAAACTGTTACAACATTCACAAAATTCATGTGAAAATATTTCTTCTCTTTAATCATGCCTCATGACGTGAGTTTTAGGCCCGAGTTTTCTTTCTGGACTTCACTGTCTTGACTTGGGTCAGCTTTATTAACAGTCTGACTTGCTGGCTCCTTGATCTCAGTATGATGCTTTGAATATTTTTCTTATCAATGCAGAGCAGTTTGGTACGATTATATATGTTGTATTATAGACCATTTATCACAGTTGTTCACAGCTACAAAAGCACTGATGACAGTTGTGTTAAATTATAATCCATAAAATATTTTTTATAATTTATGTCTATTGAATTTCCTTTTGGAAAGATTCATTTATTTGAGAGAGAATTAGAGAGCAAGAGAAGGACAGATGGAGGGAGAGGGAGACCGAAAGAGAAAGATCTTTCATCTACTAATACACTCCCCAAACGACCACGACAGCCAGGACTGGGTCAGGAGCTAGGAGCTTCATCCACGTCTCCTACAGAAGTGCAGGAGCCCAAGCACTTGGGCCATCTGCTGCTGCTTTCCCAGGCACATTGGCTGGAAACTGGGTTGGAAGTGAAGCAGCTGGGAATTGAACTGGTACCTGTATCGGATGCTGGTGTTGTAGGCAGCAGCTTATCCTGATATGCCACAATATTGGCCCATGACTTTAATTTCATCATTTTTAGTTTGGGCTTAGTTGTTGCCATCTATGACAAGGTTTGGATTTTGATTTTGACATTCAATATATTGTCAGCTGCCCTGGGATTCATTTGCAGATTGGTAAATAAGACTTTGATCTTATTGCACAGGGCCAAGTCCAGCACAGGGCCAAGTCCAGCCCAGTGTAAAGATTGCTTTAGACTGGCATCCATCTATTAATCGTCTTAGACTGGGCAGATATGTGGTACATTGGTTAAGGGTTAAGATGCTGCTTGGAATGCCCACATGCCATATCGGAGTGCCAGGGTTCAAGTCACGGGTCTTTGCCCAATTGCAGCTTCCTGTCAGTGCATACCCTGGGAGCCAGCAGATCATGATGGCTCCCGTACTTGGGTTTCTGCTATCCATGTAGCAGACAAAGATGAGGTTCGCAGCTCTTAGCTGTTGACTGGCCCAGCCTGGACATTTGGACAATGAACTAAAAGGATGCGAGTTCTTTTGCTTTTGCTTTCTCTATCTTCTCTTTGTCACTCTGCTTTTCACATAAACAAAGAATTTATTTATTTATTTATTTTTATTGGAAAGTCAGATTTACAGACAGGCATAAAAAGAGGAAGATCTGCCATCCAATAGTTCACTTCCCAAGTGGCTGCAATGGTGAGAGCTGAGCTGATCCGAAGCCAGGAGCTAGCAGCTTCTTCTGGGTCTCCCATGCGAGTGCAGGGTCCTAAGGCTTTGGGCCATTCTCTGCTGATTTCTTAAGCTACATGTAGGCAGCCTAAAGGGAATAGGAGTAGTTGAGACCCTGTACCCATGTGGGAGATCCAGAAAGAAGTTCCTGGCTCCTGGCTTTGGATTGGCGCAGCACCGGCCATTGTGGTCATTTGGGGAGTGAATCATCGGATGGAAGATCTTCCTTTGTCTCTTCTCCTCTCTGTATATCTGACTTAAGGACTGTGTGTCAGGTGTTGTAATAGTGTTCACTAGTAATAGGGGTATTATTTCAGCAGAGCTAGAAGATTTCGTTTCCTTTTGTTACTTAAGTCATGAATATGAGGGATGATGATTGTGGTTCTAAAAATATTTCTCATGCTAAAATATCAGAACAGCTAGATCCAAGTAGGATTTCTTTATTGCTTAGTGATCACTGCTTATTGAGGCTTATAGCAGCTTGAGTGCAAAACTCAGTGCAATCCTGTCTTGGTTAAAGATTGCACTTCCAGGTTCTGTTTATTCCTCTCATGTTCCTGCTAAATACCTTCTTGTTACTTGGCATGGGCTAATAACACAGCAAGGAGGCCAGTTGGTCTAAGGTTTGTGAAACTTATAATACACGGGATTCCGGATTATTTCTTTCACATCTTTAAATTGGTTTTGGGTTATCAGATCATTTAACGCCGTAATGGAAATGGACACACACAGTCGGGGGAGTTTGTGTTTTAATTATTCTAACCTTGGGGCTTGTTTGTGAAACAGGCACTTATCTCTAGACCTCCTTCATCACTACTCAAGGATTCTTTGCAGTATTTTTTAATATAATATCACCTTAAAGTAACAATATTATTGTTTTCTGAGAGGCAAAGTGCTCATCTGCTGGTTCACTCCAGGTGCCAGGCTTTGGTCTGGTGAAGACCAGGAACAGGGAATAAATCTGGGTCTCCTACATGAATGGCAGAACCCAAATCCTAGAGCTATCACTACTGCTCCTGGGATCTGCAACCAGGAGCTGGAGTCAGGAACCAGGTGAGGGACACAGACAGCTTTTAGTTTTTAGCTTTATTTACTTTTATTGGAGAGTCAGATTTACAGACAGAAGGAGAGAGACAGAGAAAAAGATTTTCCATCTGCTGGTTCACTCTCCAAGTGACCCCAATGACGAGCTGAGGTGATCTGGAGCCAGAAGCTTCCTCCAGGTCTCTGATGCAGGTGCAGGGTCCCGAGGCCCTAAGTCATCCTCTGGATGGGACTTGAGCCAGCGTCTATATGGAATCCCAGTGCATGCAAGGCAAGCATTTAGCCACCAGGTTATGTGCCAGGCCCAACACAGACATCTCAACCGCCGGGGGAAACACCAATTCCCTAACGGGATTGTTAAGCATACTAATTACAGACTGTCATTCAACTCACTTGAGAATGTGGCAGGGCCAAGTCTCCTGGGATAAACATCAGAAATTTTCTGTGAGACCAGGTCCAGAAAATGAAATCCTGAAGTGAAACAGAAAACCAGTTACTATATGAACAACTGAAACATACTGGGTCAAGGAAAAATAAATCAATGGCAGTGAACTCTGTGAGGAATGGAGATGCAGCTCAATAGAAGCAGAGAACAGGAAAAGAAGAAATGGATATGGTTACTTTGTGGTGTGGCTATGGTTCAGGCTAGTCTTACCAGAAATAGACCCTGGAAGGCAGTCCCCTTTGTTCTTTTCATGCAATTTAGAGGTTGAATGTAACTGTGAGGTGGAATGTTTCCACCAAACAGGACCTGTCATTGACATGGAGTTGGCACTCTTATCTTGTCATTATGGTGGCGCAATTTATCTGGACCTAGTGATAAAAATTCATTTAAAGCAGCCATTTACTTTAATTTATGAGTTTTAATGTCCTAGCAACTGCTTATGCTATTCTTTCTCAGAGAAGGAATCCAGAGTTTGTATACTGAGAACCATATTACTGAAAAGATATAAGATGTACTTATTTATTGGGTCAAGCTGTTGTTTTCTCTTGGCATATTTGACATCTTTCTCTTCTGGTTCTCTTAGCTTCTTTGCTACTAGGTCTATGTTGGTTCACTTTCTGAGACCAGGCAAGCGCCAGAGTTCCTTAGAGTTCAATCCTGGCTCTCCTTGACTTTGTGTGTGTGTGTATGTGTGTGTGTGTGTATGGTTTTGCTCTCTTTGATTTTATCCCAACATCACAGAGGTTTCAAGCATCATCTTATGTTAACCACGCTCTAATTTTCACTTGCTTCTCTCCTCCGAGCACTATATTTACACAATGATTTGTTCAATTTATCTCACAAGCGTCTCAAACTTATGATTGCTAAGACCAGACTCATTTTTTATCTCTGGTTCTCCTTCATGTTGAGAAGCTGAGTAATTGTGTCTTCCAGCAATTGGTTAAGCCAAAAAGTTAGGAGTCCTTTTCCTTACCTTGCATATCCAATTGTTGCACAAATCCTGTTGCTTATATCTTCTGGAAAGCTCTGGAATGTCTTTACTTTTCTTCCTGTTTACTGTCATTACAATGCTTACATTTCATTACTTTTAGCCATTTTCCGTATTTCTGAATTGCTGAATCTTGGTGTAGATCTTCAAGGTTTTGTATTATTGTCTTTAAAGTAACCCAGTGACATCCATTATTCTCAAGAGGAAAAGAAACCAGAGATCCTAGCCTACAAATTTACATAGTCTGCTTTTTGCTTAACCTTCCCAGCCTCATCTTCTTGGTAAAGACCATGGCATACTTACTTCTAGATTCTATTCCTACAAAAGCATCACCTGTGTTCCCATCAGAAGGTGTTTACACATGCTGCTTTCTTCATAGAACACTTCCAACCTTTCTTTCCCTTTCTAGTTGCCATCTACTTATCTGAAAGCTCGGTTCTCACCTTAGTTGGTCAAGACAGTCTGGAAAGCCCAGTGCTGTTCCAATCCTATTAGATCCTTTCAGAGTATCCTGCTCTTCTGGGTCCTGCAACGGAACCTCACTGTAATGAAATATAGAAATAGCTTTTTGCCAGTTTCCTTCGGAATGTATGAGGACACTATAGCAATGAACTGTTCCAAGCTGGGGACAGCAGTGCCTTGCACACAGCTGGAACCAACGCTGTGCTCCTGTCCAGACAACTGCCAGTCTGCACATCTGCCTCTGACAGGGACGGACTTTCTCCACGACTCTGGAAGCTCTGTTCAGTGGACGTGCTGGAAAATGCATCCCTTTCATCTACACTGCCTTCCCCAAACACCTTCACTCAACAACTGCCAGAAGTTGATGTTTAAACAATTCACATGGTGTATTGCTTGCTTGGGTTAACTCTGAGCTCTGTATTAAACTGTTTCCCAGCATTTCCTCAGCGCGTGGAGTTCCAGTGGCCCCCTATGTCCTGGCTTGACAGTGTAACCCTGATTGGCTGCCGTTGCTTTCCTGCCTCATTTCCCTTCTCTGCAGATACTTTCTGTACCTCCAAAATCAACTATTTGCACATGAATACTTATATCATAGCCTATTTATTCTGGACTCAGGTAGTTATTAAGGTACACAATCAATAAGAATTAATAGGGTAGACAATACCCAGAAGAACAAAGGAGTTGGGTGTTTAGCATAGTGTGGTTGTCACTGCTTGGGTCACCTGTTTCCCACATTGAATTCAGGTTCAGGCTACTTTGCTTGTGAGATGCGTCTTCTGCTAGGAATGCCCATCCTCACAGGCAGCAGGTGGTAGATTCTCTCCCCCACCCAGTTGTGAAACGACAATGATAATTAGTTTAAAAAATTAAAATACACTGGTTAAGATGTCACTTCCCTTATTAAAGTGCCTGGGTTCAATTCCTGACTCTAGCTCCTGGCTCCAGATTCTGAGTCCAGCTCTAATAGTCGGGTCCTTGCCACTCACGAAGGAGACCCAGACTGAATTCTCAGATCCTGGCTTTGCCCTGACCCAGTCTTGGGTGGTGCAGGTATTTGGAAGGTGAACCAGCTGGATGGGAGATTTGTCTGTCATTTCACACACATGCACACACACACACGCACACTCTCTTTTTCTTTCTCCCTTTCTCAAATCAATACTAATACAAAGGATATATTTGAATCATGTTTTTGAATTTTTACAGGACATTATTGACTATTACTGTATAGATGATGCGTGTTATAATGTGTCCTCCGTGTACTCTCTAAGACACCAAAGGATTTGGTGCCCATGGGTTTTCCGCCTCTGAACTCATTGATGTACTATCTGGACAAGGCAAAATAAAGCATGTCCATCTCCTGCAAGGACACATTGATGTCAGCCAGTGTTCAGTCCAGTTTCAAGGGATGGACAGGGAGCACTTATACGCTGAAGGATGCATGGTATTGTGATCCATTTTTATGATTCTGTGTTAGGGAAGCTAGCACCTCCGGGGAAGAAAGCATCCGTTTCTACTGTGTATCTGTTACAGTATCAGCATTTTGTTCCTAAATGCCAGAGGGGCTTAGTGGTTGTGATGAAAATGCAGAAGATGACAGGAATGACATCAAAGCATCACCATAGCTACTCCAGTGGCCAGTTTCAAACTGGTCAAACACATACATGTAACAGCCACGAGGTGGCAGCGTAGAACTGTGACAATACAGAAAAGAACACTTTGGAAGACCCAATCGCTTGCACTGTAGCCAGGGTGGGGAAAGGAGCACAGGGCGGTTAGAACAGAAGGGAGACAGCGCACTTTGCAGCACTCACCACACACATCTTTGTAACCCCCCCCGCCCCCGGAAAAATGGCACACACACACACATGTGCGCACACTTGACCTTAAACAACACAGCCTCATCAAATGTAAAATCAGTCTTAAGAAGTCTCGCTCATACGTGTCAATGGGCATTGAAACCTAGTTTAACTCAACCAGCGCCACTGCCCAGCCCACACACATGCTGGTGGGTGCCACCCTCTGTCTAGTCATGCCTGACGCAGTCCTGGTTCTCATGCTCACTGGTTGGAATGGCAACCCAGGAGGGAGGTGCCCAGTTTCCCTACTGGGGCCCACTTCCACTCCCGGATCTTGCACTCTCCAGGTGGTTCTGGAGTTCAACTTGGCAGAATTTGGCCCCTGTGCCAGCATCTATCAGCTGATGCTGCTGCAAAGCCCAACCAACCCTCACTCTGACTTATACTTGTACCAGTATGAACAGTCAACCTAGCCTGGTTTGCCCCGATACAGCTCACGTGATACCAACAGGTGTTGTACCCCTGCCTGGGCTGGTCTGCCCCCATCCCAACTCACGCTCTCCAGTACGAGTGGTGGTCCAACATGGAAGCCCTCCACAGCCATCCTACTGGCTTTGTCCCCACCCCACCCTCACCCCCAGAGTCTCACGTGTGCTGGCTGGATTGACATGTATGTGAGTTGAATGGGATGTGGGACAGACTAGACCAGTCTGCTGTACATACTGGCAAGCATGGGAACCTGGGCAGGGGGTAGTCCTAGTGGGGTTATTGTGGGTTGCTCCGACTACGCTGTAGCTCCCACCTAGTATTTTTTATTTTTTTATTTTTTTATTTTTAAGATTTATTTATTTTATAGAGTAATGGCGGAGGGGAGGGGAGGGAAGGGGGAAAAAGAGACATTTTTGATCCAGTGGGTCACTGGTATACATGCTCTTTTTTTTTTTTTTTTTTATTGTATTGTTGTTGACAATCTTTACATAGTTAATTACAGTTAAAGGAAAAAGAAGGAAAAAAAAAGGTTTAGGGGGATAGGAAAGTGGGCAATGCTATTATGTCCATATTGTTTCCATCACGTATCTGAGGTAAAGGGGGACATTGAGGGAGAAGCCCCACCCGGTTTCCCGCCCACCCTAAGTCCCGGATGTGGGGCATGCTCTGAGATATGTGCTCGAGTGGTGTTAATAGTTCTGCAGTTATGAATCGCTGCCAGTTTCGCTCGATGAGGTCGTCCACCAATTGATATGGTCCATCATAAAGTCTCCGTTTGCCCCACCCACCTAGTATTTTTGAAGGCCAAGTGTGTGTTGGGCAGGATCGGGTTGGGCTGCATTACCCATTAGTAGAAGACAGGGCTGGAGACAAAACTGACCCAGCAGTTGCAACCAGCAGTGTGTGCATAAGCTGATTGGGGTGACAGACTGTGCTGTACCCTGTATTGGCAAGCACACACAAGAATCAGTTCTGGAATCACCTCAAGTATAGTTTCTATGGGAATCCCCCCAACTGAATTCCTGCACTCAGAACGCCAACCATGGAGAGAATTGCAGGTTCCGTGGTCTGACAGTAGAGTGCATGTGTCAGAGGTAGGGCTCCTCAGTGGCTTCGACAGAGCAGTGGACAGCATGTCCAGGAGCACATAGAGAATAAGAATATGGCAGTTCATTGGAGTCTGTGGAGGACACCTGACAGAGGACAGAAAAAATTGATCAACTACCCCAGCCAAGTCCTGGCAGTGAATAACTGGGCAAACGGAGGCTCTAAGGTGGACTATGTCAATCAGTGGATGCTGGAGAGGTTTCATAGTGCTTGGAGTGGCAGTAATTCAGAACTGCTGAACTATCAAAACCTCATGAGCAGGATCTTCAGAGAATACCGCACATCGGGGACCCTGGGCTGGCTTTGGGTGGCTGCCCTCCATCCCAGGTTGCAGCAGTGTTTGGGAGGCTGGGTGTGGCATCTCCCCTTGTCTCTCCCCTTCTTCCAAATACAAGAAGGAAAAGAGGGACTGCGGAAATAGTGATCTCACCTATCTTCCTGTAGTCCTTGACCCTAACCACCCTAATCAACTATGTAAAAGTCATCAAAAAATAATTAATCACTTTTAAAAAATGATCTTCCTCTGTGTCTCTCCTCCTCTCTGTGTGTCTTCCTTTCCAATAAAAATGAATAAAACTTTAAAAAATTTAAAAAGAGAAATTTCCATTCCTGCTTCATCTCCTTTCTTAACCCTGGTGGGTTTGCCTTGTGCCCACCCTGGCAGGCTGGCCTGATGTTTCCCAGATTCCCTTCTCTGTAGAGTGCTCAGGCCAGATGGGCCAGAGGGACATGCTGCACAAGACTCAGAAGGCAGAAGTGACACTGCATGTACTGGTGCAAGATGCGGGTGCAGCCCAACCGCCTTGTTGCCCGCCTGCTAGTTCACATAGTTGTCCCCTGCTGGTATAGGGTGGTGGCTGGGTCCTCTTTCAGTTTTTCAGACTCCTAGGTCTGAAAGACATTATTTTATGTGAAATAGGCACAGACTCTGAAAAAATTGAACCTACAGAAGCAGAGAATAGAATGGTGGCTACCAGAGACAGGCAAGAAATGCAACTGTATAACTGATGACTAGGTTACTGTGGTTCATTCCTTTAATAAACGTTTGCATTTTGCCGGATCTCCAATTCTGAAATTGTCATGCCGGCTGCTCATTAAATTTTGCTCTTCTGGTTTCAGAAAATGTCATCCAACTGGAGATTTCTTCCCTGACATCCCATATAAAGTGGCACATTTTCTCAGCCTCTCCACCTCACTGTTCTGAAGTTATATTTCTTCATGGTTCTTGCCTTTTCTGACATTGTGATTGTGTTCCAAGGTGACTTATCCGAAGATTGTCTTCTCTCTAATGAGAACATGAGCTGCATATGCGCAGGGACCTTTTGTGTTTCATTCATTGCTTGAGTCCCCAGCCTAAGAGAAACAAACAACATTGGTATAAAATAGGTTACATGAGTGGTTATGAGCCTCTTAGGGCAGTATGTGGATTTATTCTTTCCATTCGACCTATCATCTTTTGTGAAGTTTTCCAGTAACTGGGGAAAGTGGAACATGAGAACTGACTGGGAAGACCAGAGGGCACGGTTTCCACCTCTTCTACCTCTTAGCTGATTCCCCTGTTCCTACTGAAATCTGCAAATGGATGTGGACAGCTCCTCTGCTGCCTCCCATCTCCCCCGCTCCCCGCTCTTTCCAGGCTGCCCAGCTTACATCCCTACCCCTACCTATTGCCATGCGCTCCATTTTTACTGCTAAGATGCTTGTGGTTTTCTCTTTGGTGTCAGACCTATGTATGTGATCATCCTATCACCTCCCTTCCTCTCACCACCAAAATTCTCAAACACGAGGCCTGTGCTCACACATTCCATCTCTTTGCACCCATGGAAGGGCTCCTTTATCCAGTTGAGTAGCATGATGAGGATGCATCCTTCCCGGGATGAAAGCTATCCCTTTGTCCAGCACATCACAGCACGCACAGTTGAACTGTCTCCGTTATTAGACTGGATGTTTCAGAATTATAATGCTGCTGTTCAAACAACCCTTAACAGTGACTTGAAAGCGCAAAAGCAGTGATACTGACAATATGGACGCACCAAAGAAAAAGGTGAAAAGGTAAAAATTCTTAATCTAAGAAAGCAAAAACAAGGTTACTAAGTTCTCCAACAAAAACATATCTTCCATCTATGCTTCTGTAAAAAGGGCAACAGAAATTTGTGCTGCTTTTACTGCCATGACTCAAACTGCAGAAGTTACAACCGTAGCATCCAAGTGCTTAGTTTAGATATCATGTGTATGAAGAAGCACAGGATATCAGAACTCGGTACTGTTGTGTTTTCTGGCATCTACTGGGAATCTTGCCAGGTGTTCCTGGTGGATGAGTGAAGACTGCTATATTCCTCTATTAAACTTTTGTAATCTGGCTCCTATACACAAATATTTCTTCCTAAATGGTTCCTCTACTTCCCAGAGAGCCCCCCACCTATTAGTATAATGCCCAGAACACCAGGGCTGATATGACCCAGAATCAGAAACAGGAAGACCAGCTCCAGCTCTCCCAAATGGGTGTCAGGATCCCAGTTGCTCTGCATCATCACCTGCTACCCTCCAGGGTGCTGCTTCAGCAGGGAGCCGGGATTGGGAGCTAGAACCAGCACTTAAACTCAGCTGCTATCGTAGGAGGTAAAGCGGTCTAGGCTGCTAGGCCAAACACTCTCCCCTTACTTATTTTTATGAACAGGCAGCAAAGCAATTGCTGTAAAATAGAAAACTAATTGTGACAGCTTTCTATTCCAGATTCAGAGGCTTCCTAAGTGTGTTTAGGATCAAGTTCAGGTCTATCTGTGACCTCCTAGGCGGAACAATGCTGGCTCCTGACCGCCGGGGCCCCATCCCATGTTGAGCATTAGGTTTTCCATCTGAACCTGTTAGCACATCCTCGTGCACACTAGCCCTTGGTCTAATAGAATGCCTTTGCTCTCTCTATCCTTTGTCTCTCATACTTTGCTCTTAAAATTCCAAAACAATGTGTGTCTACTCCTCGATTGTCATCCACTGATAACCTATCTCCTATACACTTGTTTTAAATGTCTTCTAAAACATTAGTCGACTACTACATTTGTATCTGACCTGAGATTTTATATTGTTTTATTAATGTATTCCTAAGTTGTTATGGTTTTTGTTGCTACTATAAATCTCAAGTGACTTTTAAGAAGGCAAGTCTCTTTTTCCTACATAGCTATTGACAACCAGGCCATCTATCAATTCATTTCTGAAGTGTTCTTGACTATTTTTAGACTTTTTGAGGTGGGCTCTAGAATCTTCTTTTACCCTAGTTTGTCCTCCTTCACTTAGGGGAAAAAAATAAAAGCAGTTTAAGGGCCTATGTTGTGGCACAGTAAGTTAAGCCACTGGCATCCCTTATCAATGTGCTGGTTTGAGTCCTAGCTACTGTCTGTCCCTCATTTCACCTTCTGACTAATACACCTGGGAAGGTAGCAAATGATGGGTTAAATGGTTGGAACCCTGTCACTCACCTGAGAAACCCAAATGGAGTTCCTGGCCCCTGGGTTTTATCTGGCTCAGCCCTGGCTGCTGTGGCCATCTGCGGAGTGAACCAGAGGACAGAACATATGTCTCTCACTCCTGCTTCCCCCATAACTCTACTTTCAAGTTAAGTAATCAACCTTTTAAAAAGCAATTTGGTAGAAATTATACTGTAACTATAAACAATTGTAGGAAGTGTTATTTTGTTATGGAAGAGCCAGAAAAAGGAGAGTAGGAAGGCCAGGCATTGGGCACAGCAAATGGGCACAAAGGGGAGCAGGTGAGTGAAAGAACAGGTAGGACAATTTCTCCCTTCAGGGCAATATCTGGATATTCCAGGAAACATACAAGGGGTGTGGTGTGTGTGTATTTGTGCGTGTGTGTGTGTATTGTGGTCGGGGGTGAAGTTGCAGGGATTCAGACACACAGCTTTCTGATGGAGAGAGAAAAAGTCAAGAGGACACAGAAACAGCTCAGGTCACACAGGCCCAGGCAGCCTCTATTAGAGCTGGAGCAGTGGGCTGAGAAGGCCCAGAAGCTTGAGCCGGCTAAGTTTACAGTCCCTGGGAGGAATGTGGAGCCTGGCACACCTGGCCCTGTCTCAGCCGGAGTCCTAGCAAGGGGTGAGGTATATTGGCAGGAGGATTAGGAAGGTCGTGAGAAAGAGGGGGAAGGGATGCCAATTTCAGGAATTTTCCCAAGGCCTAAAGGCAGGCCATAATTCTCATGGGAGCAGAGAGGAAATTCAACTTCTGACCAGGGTGGTTTTGAGACCTTGGAAACCTTGGGCCCTACCCCTCAACCTCTCAAACATACTAAAATACGTTGACATGCCACATCTCATAAATACATTTTATTTCCCCATAAAACACTATGGCATATTTTTAAGATTCTGCATTGGCAAATATTTAAGCTACGAGTGACTTTTAATTTTGTATTGCCTTTCCTGATCATCATACTTACTTTGAGTCTTTTTGCAAAGTGAGAAAATCAGATCTGTAATGTTTTTAAATGCAAAAATATGGATATTAAATTTTACAACAGATGAGCTTGATGTATGCATATTGATAGAATGTTGAGTCAGACACTTATTGATTTCACATCTGTAGCTTTATTTTTAGTTTAGAGCAAATGATTTCTTTCCCCTAGGTCTGTTTCAAACATTTTTGCATACTGTATTGTTGGAGCTCATTGGCCCTCAGCCCTGTTTCTATGGTGCCTAATGGGGAAATAGCTTGCTTAGGCCTTGGACCTAATGGTTTGGGTTGCTTCCTGGAACTGTTACACACACACACACACACACACACACACACACTCAGAGCCCTGGAGGGCACTGGAAAGAAGCGCCTTAACATGTCTGCATCATGGATCTATTCCCAGAATTGTGCATTTTAAATCTATAGTTTTACTTTAGACTTTAGTTTTAGTCGAAAGGCAGAGACAGGGGTTGGGATAGAGAGAGATCTTCCATCCACTGGCTTTTTCCTGAAATTCCCACAGAAGCTAGGGCTGGGCCAGGCTGAAGCCAGCAACCGGTAACTCTAGCCAGGCCTCCCAGGTATAGCAGGTATCCATCTTCTTGCGTTGTCATCTGCTGCCTCCCAGGGTACACATCAGCAGGAAGCAGGAACAGGGAGCAAAGCCAGGACTCCAGCTCAGACACACCATCATGGGATACAGGCATCTCAAGCAGTGTCTAAAGCTCTGGGTCAAGGGGGCAGTGTTACGGCACAGCACGCCAAACTGCTGCCTGTGATACTAGCTTCCCCCATGAAGGCCAGTTGGAGTCACGAGTTCCGGCAGCTCCACTTCTCATCCAGCTCCCTGACAGCAAGCCTGGGAAAGCAGTGTAAGATGGCTCAGGTACTTAAACCCTAAATACTCAAGCTGTACTCCTGGATGAAACTCTTTATGCTGGCCCAGCCTCTGGCTGTTGGGGTCATTTGAAGGGCGAACTAGTTTTGGTTCTTCAGAGTTGAAGTGTCCTGTAGTGCTAGTAAACTTCTCTCCCCCTAGATGTGTTCATGGTCTCCACGACTCCTCATCATCTCCATGTTCTCTCTTTCTCTCTCTCCCTCATCTCAGATGAAGAATATTCCCAGTCTATGTGGTTTGTTCTTTCACATTCTGGGCCCTGGTTGAACTCTCCTGGTCTCCCCTCTTACAGCCATTTCCATGGCCTCCCCTAACAATGGCTTAATTTAATACACATTTACTAAAACATCTTACCTACTCACTCCATGGTCACCTTACCTTGCTGGCCGCTCAGAGAACTCAAGAACTCAAGGGAATAGTTCTCACAACAGCACCTGTCAAAGCAGACATCATTAGTCTTCCAACAGCTGAGTGTTCTCCTAGATCCAGGGTTGCACACATAGAGGAGTCAGCTACTGCCTCTTACCGTGGTGGTGTGGATCTGAGCATCCTGTGCTCAGGACACCAGCATCACAAGCAACTTCTCTTCCAATGGCACAGTGTGCTGTTCACAGTGATGGGCAGCTGGGGCTTCAGCCAGCACTCCACAGAGATGTCAGTGTCGCAATGGTTGGCTCACCCCTCTGTGTCACAACACCATTAGAAAGGACTTCCTTGCTTCACATTGGTACTTTGCATACACTTTTCTCATAACTTGGATGACTCTGAGTTCTTACTACTGAGTTCAGTGCTTGTGACCATGTAAACTCTTTAGGAGTGGGCATTATGCCATTAGCTTCTGTGTCTCCTTCATTTAGTACAATGCCATGCTGTAGCTAAACGTGTGTGTGTGTGTATATGAGAGAGAGAGAGAGAGAGAGAATATACATTCCCTTCTGCGATTCAGTACCCAATGATCCTCAATCATTAGGGTTAAAGCTGGGAACTGGAATGTCAGTCTAGGACTCCCCCCGATGAGGTGCAGGGATCCAACTACTTCAGCCCTCACTGGTGGTTTCCATGGTCCGCACTAGGAGGAAACTGGAGGCAGGTGTAGATCCCAGGCACTCCTGCATGGGACCTGAGAGCATTATGCCTGCCCCAGGGTAAACTTTGGAATGAAGTATGAATATGTTAGTAATTATGTTAATTAAATAACATGTAAATTTTCTCTAATAATCCCTGTGCATGTAAATTTCCTTTCATACACATCCTTAGTCCATATTGTGGGATTTTATCTATATTCCAGATACTTACATTACATGTATTTTTTAAATGTTAATTCTATTCAGTTGTTTTATATTTTTAAAATTTATTTTATTGTATTGTTGTTGACAATCTTTACATAGTTAATTACGGTTTAAAAAAAAAGGTTCAGGGGGATAGGGAAGTGGGTAATACTATTATGTCCATATTGTTTCCATCATGTATCTGAGGTAAAGGGGGATATTGAGGGAGAAGCCCCACCCGGTTTCCCGCCCACCCCAAGTCCCGGATGGGGGGCATGCTCTAAGATATTTGCTCAAGTGGTTTTAATAGTTCTCCAGTTATGAATCCCTGCCAGTTTCGCTCGATGAGGTCATCCACTGATTGATATGGTATTCAGTTGTTTTATTATTTCTATTTTATATGTGAGAAAGTTGAGGTTCTGTGGGTTTAAGTTTCCTGTGCTCAGGTGGTAAGTAAATTGCTGAACTTTTTACCACATTTTTTTGCATATCATTTTTCTTATTATTTTATGATACAGCTCCATATGCTCTGGGATTTCCCTTCCCCCCACTGATTTCCCCTATATTTTTACAGTAGTATAGTCCTTCATAAATAGTCGTAAGTCCATCATTCTGCTATTTATGCATTTTCTGACATTGTAAGTATGGACAATGACAGAGAGTCCATCATCCTATTGTCAAGATATTTTTGAGAGTTTCATGGGGAGTCCATCTTTGATTTGGAAGTAGAGATGTAGACTACATTATATCTTCACATCAGGATATGATTGTCTATATTATGCATTTACTATATATTACCTTGTATGAGAGACCATAAAACAAAATAAACAACAGGAAGAAAAATAGAAAATTTACAACAACATGAAGTTAAATAATATGCCACTGAATGACCAATATGTAGCTGAAGAAATGAAAAAGAAAATCAAAAACGTTTTGAAGAAAATCTCGCTACTGTATGATCTATGTGTCACTGAGAAAATTAATAAGAAAAAACTTTTTGAAGAAATGAAAACACAAATATCAGAACCCACAAGATATAGCAAAACCAGTACTGAGAGGGACATGTATAACATGAGGTGTTGACAAAGAATCAAAATGTCTTAAACAAATGATCTAATATGCACCTCAAGAACTTATTAAAAAAGGAAAAAAAATGAACAGAAAGAAAGAAATAATAAAAATCACAGCAAAATTAAATGGAATTGAAACTGAAAAAGTGTAAATTGCAACAGGAAAGAGCCATTTTTAAAGGAGATGTAGTTTAGTGTTTTAATCCTGGTCTTTTTGAGTCCAGTTCTGTCTGTCACAGAAATCTTCTTAAGCGGACATAAGTCAAAATTATCTTCATAAAAATTCTGACATTTAACCTTGAAAATTTGACACTGGTGTAAAACAATGGCTGTGATAGTCACGGTATGTTTCATGGCCATGCATGTGCAGACTCAGAGGTGAGTGTAGGGCACAGTGGTTAAGTTGCTGCTTGGGCTGCCTAGTCCCATATTAGAGTACCTAGTTCAAGTCATATCTCCATTTCCAATTCCAGTTTCCTGTAATGTGTACTCTGGGCAGACGAAGGAGATGACTCAAGCACTTGGGTCCCATCCACTCACCTGGGAGACCTAGATTAAACTCTCAGCTCCTGGCTTTGTCTTGGGCTCGCCTGGCCTAGTTCTGGCTGTGGTGGGTTTAATGGGAGGGATAAAGAAAACCAGTAGGTGGGAGGTCTCGCTCTTTGTATGTCTGTCTTTCAAATAAAATGAAAATAAATACAAGCTTTAAAAAAAATCAGTCTTGCTTTAAATATCTTGATGAAACTACACAAATTAATTTTTAAAAAATCTAGACCCTTAAGTGCACATCTTTTTAATAGTCTGTGGGACTGAGTGGGAAGTACACAGAAAGTACTTGTGCTGCATACCAAAATGCACTCATTGTCTGGGGAAAGCGCTCGATGAATTGAGATGTGAATGGAGCAAACTGTCTTTTTCATGGAAAAGAGCATATTCACTGAAGGGACTGACAACCTATAGCTGTTAGGCATTTGGCAGGCATTTTCTTGAAAATGAAAGAATGAGCTTGAAATATCAAGAAAATCAACTGGCAGTATTTATTGGCTCTGGTGAATGTTAGCTTCCTAGAAAAAGTTAAAATTTTAGAAAACTTGTATTTGCCTCCGTGGCCTTGGCAGTTTCCCCAATCCTTACAACGTTTCTGGATGACAGGAGTGGTGATTCCTGCCAAGTGACTCATCAGCTGAGGTGTCATTAAATATTTGGAAGACCTGAACATCCAAGAGCATCTAAGCTTTCTTTTCTTTTTAATTTTATTTTTGATGACATTTACATAGATGAGAAGGATGTACGTCCATGTGGACAACTGATTATGGAGTAGAAGCATTGCTTAGGGGAAAATAGATGAGACCATTGTTTCAATTTTTTCCCCCAGTATCTGAGAGAAGGAGAAAGAGAAAGGGAGAAGCTGCACCCCACATCCTAACTGCATCAGTACCTGGGGTTGGGGAATGGCCACCCCATGTCATCTGTGGTGGGTTTGAGGGGAGGAGGAAAGAAAAACAGTGGCTGGGAGGTCGCTCTCTTTGTCTCCAGATGTGGAACATGCTCTGAGGGTTCTTCTCAGATGGCTTTGACAGTTCTGAAATGCTGTTGATTTTGTTGCTCTAAAAATGAGGAAATCCTTCCAATGTCCATAGGCTGACATAGTCCACCTTAGAGTCCCCATTAGTCCAGATACTTGCTGTCAAAGCTTGGCTGGGAGAGTTGTCCAATTTGTTCTACCCTCCATCCTCTTCTATGACACTAGATGTCCTCTGTAGTTCCCAATGCACTGCCATATCCTCCCTTGTGCATTTGGGCATGCTATCCACTGCTCTGTGTTAGCAACTGAGGAGGCCCAGTTCTGACACATGCACTCCACAATCAGACCACAGATCAAGTGATTCTCCTTGTGGTTGGGAGCTCTGAGTCCAACATTTCAGTTGTGGGGTGTTCCCAAAGAACCTCGTTTGAGGTGACGCCCAGACCCGACTCTTGTGTGTGTGAGGCAGTATGGGGTCTGGATCAGTCCATCACCCAAATCAGCTTACACACACAGGGCTGGTTGCAGTTGCTGGGTCAGTTCTGTCTCCAGCCCCATCTCTTCTGTAAATTAATGGATGCTGCAGCCCAGCTCATCTCTGCCCACCACACAGTTGGCCCTCATGTACTGCAGTGGGAACTGCAAGTCAGTCAGAGTGACTCCCAGTTACTCTCACCAGTCCCATCCCCAGCCCTGGCTCCTGCACATGATGGTCAGTACAGAACACTGGTCTGGTCTGGTCTGTCCTACATCCCATTTGGCTTTTGTACAGACCAACGGGTGTTGCAGTCTAGTTCAGCCCAACGGACCCCACTATCCAGACTACATTTATGCTGGCAGGTGCTACCCCCTGTCCAGTCAGGGCCACCCACAGCCCCGATTCTCCTGCTCATTGGTGGGAGCTGCAGCCCACAGTTTCCCTGCTAGGCCTACTCCCAGCCATCGATCTTGCACTTTCAGGTGGTTCTGCAGTCTTACTTGACAGGACTTGCCCCATTCCAGGCTTGCCAGCTGATGTTATAGCAAAGTGATCAGCCTGCACTTACTCTGGCTCATGCATGTGCTAGTGGCCAGGGGATCGAGCTGGGTAGCCCAGCCTGTCTCTCTCCCTAACCCAGCTCATATACAAGCCAATGGGTGTTGTAGCCCTGCTTAGCCAGGACTGCCTGGTTCCAGTTCTCACACTCACCAGTGGGAGCAGTGACCCAGCAAGAGAGTCCTTGCTGGCTCATACCCCAGAGTCTTATGTGTGCTGGTGGGTGTTGCAGCCCAATCTGGCATGGCCCATTTCACCTTGGCATTTGCCGGTGGGTACTATAGCCTGGCCAATCCTGGTCTGCCCCCCAGTTCAGCTCATGCTACTGGATACTGAAGCCTAGCTCAATCTGAATGGTCCCAGTCCCAGCCAAAATATGAACTGGCTGCTGTTGAGGCCCAACCCAGCCTGTCTTGCCCCCTATTCTTTTTCTCAGATCTGCCAGTGAGTGTTATGAACTTGACCAGCCTGGCCTGCTACCAGATTTGACCCACACATAGGTACTGTAGTCTGGCCTTTTCTGGGTTATTCCCATTCTTGGTTCTTGCGCTCACCTGCAAGAACTGTGTCCTGATGGAAAGTTCCCCAAGCTCCTCTATCAGGTAACCTCCCAGTGGCGTATCTTGCTCACACCAATGGGTGCTTGGCTAAGCCTGACTTGGTCTACATCCTGTCCTTGCAGGAACAGTGGCCTTGAATGACTGACCCACACCCATTTTGGTTCTTACTGTTGTGTGCTACAGCCAGCCCTCCCTGATCAACACCCAGACAAAGCGATCATGTGGTTCAGGAGGTTTGGAGTCCTAGCCCAGCTCATCCTATGCCCACCCTGGCTCTTGAGAGCACCAGTGGGTGCTAGAATCTAGCCTAGTCTGGCACACCCCAGACCTAGTCCACACCCATGCCAAGATATACTACAGTTACTTCCAGCCCAGATAGTAGCCCCCATCTGGCTCTTCTGCTCACTAGTTTGAACCACAACCCAGTTCTGGTGTCCCCTTTGCTCCCCTACCAGAACAGATCTTGCATATGCTGGTGGTTGCTCTGACCTAGCCTGGTATAGCCCATCCCCTGTCTTGGCCTCTATCACTGATGCTGCAGCTTGGCATAGCGCAGCTGGCATCCAGTCTCAATTATCCCTGGTTTGTGCTGCAGCCCAGCCATGCCCAGTCTGCTCCTGGCTCATGTAAGCATGTAGGTGTGATAGCCTAGCTCAGCATGACCCAATCTGCATCCTAGCTCCTACCCATGCCAGAGTACTAAGGTTTGGCCTGGCCCTGCCCCTTCTCCCATCCCTAGAACCAACCTACATACTTGTTTACAAGTGGAGCAGTCTTGCCCTACCTGACCAACACTCAGGCATAAATCACACCCTCAGTAATGGGAGCTATGGCTCACCAGGGGAGTTTTCCAAGTTCCCCTACCAGTCCCACCCCAAGACCCAGATCTCACATGTGCCAGTGGGTGTTAGGCCCTTCCCTGGCATAGTCTGTACCCTCTATCTCGGCCTTTGTGTGAGTGGTGAATGTTGCAGTCTGGCCCGCCTCACATCCTATTCTTGGGTGTGCCTGCAATTGCTATAGCCCAGCCAGTTCCCAACCCTAGTACCCATGAGTGTCAGAGGATTCCATGGCCATGTGGGTACTCATCCCATTACTACCCCAGTTCTTGAGCAAACCAGTGGATATTGCAGTTCCACAGGGGTGATTGCACATATACCCCAAAGATTCTGTCCCAGATCTGGTTCTCTTGCATGTTGGTTAGTGTCATGGCCCAGCCTAATGTTACCTGTCCTGTATTCTGACACTTTGGTGGGTACTGTGATCTAGCCCTGCCAGGTAGATCTCCAGCCCTAACTTTGGTATGCGCCTATGGTTGGTGTTCAGTGGTGGTCTATGCTAACTAGTCTAGCTCAGGTTTTCCATGTGGACAAGTGCATCAGTCTGACCGAGAAAGGTCCTCCAGCTTCCCTCCCTCAAAATAGTTGGTATCAGCTCCTTCACTTACCTGCAAGTGCAGTGGCCTTGGTGGAAGTCGCTCAGAAGTCATTCTTCACCTGCAACATACTCCCTCAGAGGTCCCCCTTGTTTCCCACATATTCCCTTACCCCCTTTCCTGAACCATCTATAGTCCTTGTGCCCTGGAGTGCATGGGTTCCTCAGCTAAATCTCTGGAAGTCCAGTCTTGTGGTGGTGTGGTGTGCTGGCTTGCTCACCCACCAGGGTCCCAAGTTCCTGGCATATGTGCTGGCCTGCAATCCTACCCCTCCACTCACCTAAGATACAAACATATTCAATGTTCCCCAAGCCCGGTCTACCAGCCCAACATGTTAACCTAAGGGTCTCCTCTCCTCTCCTTCCACTCTCCACCAACCCAGGGAACAAGCATAGGGGAAAGCCCCAGTCTCACTCTTCCTGCCTGGGCATGAGCTGCCAGGTCCCCACATGACACCGGCACCATCACTGAGGACTCCTGCAAGCCTGTACCCAGAGACCTCCATGAACTCGCCCACACAGGTGCTATAAGTTTTCTAAAAGGCCAATGAAGGAGGTTAAAAAATCATAGCCTACAGAAACAACACATTCAAATTCAAGCATCTGATAGATTTGAATGTAATTGAATACATATTTTCTTGATTAGTTTAACAAGTTACACTTGCTGGGTAGAACCTAAGAGTCACAATTGTCACAGAGACATTAAAATGTCCCTATCTTTGGTCTCTTTGGGTCCAAATCATGTTCATATACATTTATCACAACACCCTGACATGGATGAGATAAATCAGCAAATGTGAGAATCTGTCTTCTATTCATTCATTAAGATTTTTGTAAAGGGCCCAGCATGATAGCCTAGTGGCTAAATCCTTGCCTTCCAATCCTCAAGATTCCATATGGGTGCCAGTTTCTTTCCCAGATGCTCCATTTTCTGTCCAGCTCCCTGCTTGTGGCTTGGGAAACCAGTAGATGATGGACCAAAGCCTTGGGACCCTGCACCCACAGGGATGACCTGGCAGAAGCTGCTGGCTCCTGTCTCCTGGCTTTGGAATAGCTGAGTTCTAGCCATTGTGGCCACCTTGGGAGTGAACCAGCAGATGGAAGATCTTTCTCTCTGTCCCTCCTTTCTCTGCGAATCTCTTTTCCATAAAAATAAATAAATCTTTAAAAAAAGATATTTATAAAAATGTAAAATAATGTCCATTCTCATTAGCTTTGCTTTTGAATATCTGCCTTATTTTTCATTAACATGTTATTTATGTTATGTATATCATTTATGCTATTATAATAGGTTAATAATTACCATTTATAATTAAAACAAATAAATATTTAATATTTCTATGTTTTAGATGCCAGCATTGGTAAGCCCCTGCTTAAAATGCCTACACTGGGATGCCAGTTCAAGTAACATATACTCTACTTCTGACCCAGCTTGCTACCAATGCACATGGAAAGGCAAAAAAGATGCCAAAATACTTGATTCCCTGCCCCTGATGTGGGGGATGAAGATGGAATTTATGGCTCCTGACTATGGCCTCACTCAGGTGTGGCTATCATGGCCATTCGGTGAGTGGATCAGCAGACAGAGGCTCTTTTTGTCTTGCTCTGTGTCTCTCCCTTCTATCTGTTTGACCTGCCTTTCAAATAAATAAGTGAATCTTTTACAGTTTTTCTGTTTTAAATTCTAATCAATTAATGTTGGTTAAAGTTAATCTAAAGTTACCCTAAAATATGCATCGATTTTATCAAAGTAACATTTATCAGGGCCAGTGTTGCGGCATAGTGGATAAAGCTACCTGCTTTGATGCTGGCATCCTATACGGGTGCCAATTCACGTCTCAATTGCTCCAGTTGTGTAATCTAGCTCCCTGCTAATGGCATGAGAAGATCAGCAGAAAATCTTGGGTCCTTGCCACCCACATGGCAGACCAGCTCCTGGCTACTGTCTTTGGTCTGGGCCAGCCCTGGCCATATTGTGGCCATTTAGTGAGTGAACCAGCAGATGAAAGATGTATTTCTTTCCCTATTTTGGTCTCCATAAAGATACGTTATAATACAGTATTGCATTCCTTCTCTAGGGGAAGTATTAATTCAATATGTAGGTCAAAGCTTTTTTTGGCTGTTAGAATTGATTTTTAGTACTTATGTGCCTAGAGAAGACGAGACCTGTTATGAGAAAGATTTATGGATGGACACTGACTTTCAATTGTTCATCTTCATTTCTTTTAATGAATATCTACCCAATATGCATTCATCACATATTGAGATTGGCTCCTAGTTACTTGGAAGAGGCAATTGCATAAATAACTATATAGAATTCTGAGTAATGAGTACCATACAAAAAGATAACCTAAGCACAGAAGTAGGAGTAATTAATTCCTTCTTCCAGGTGTTGGTAGGTCTAAGTGATGGAGGTAGTAGACTGGATTTGTGTTTAAGGGAGTTCAGCCTATTTAGCGGTCCCATAAAGTAGACTTAGAGCTATCACTTTAGGAATGGCCAAATTGTTATTTCCAACAGAGTCATTTTGATGCTTTCTCTACACCTATTTTAGGTTTGAGTAAATTCATAGCAGTTTAAAGTCAACTGAGCCTGTTTAAGGTTATCAAACTTTATAGGCTAACAGGTGATTCTTCCATTAGTGGTGTGAGGAAGCTGTTTATCTCTTCATACCGCAGTAATTTTTCCCCATTGTTCCTTTGTGGGCTGGCTCCCAGCAACAACTCCTTGCACAAAGTTAGTGCAAGGTTTTGAAGTGGGACCTTCCATGCTGGGATAGAATTTCTCCTCAATGCCCTGGTTAGTTGGGTTCTTGAGATGTGAAGGGATATCCAGGTCCTTGGATATTTTGTCAGTACCCAGAATGGACTGTATTGCTGTGTGTTTATCATGACAACAATTGTCTGCACTTCAGTCTGGTGTGCGACTGGCAGTTAAGCCAAATGTGTTGAGTCATGAGGTTAAGTACCTCAGGTGTGAGCTGGAGCTGTCCATAAACAGGTGATTACAGAGTGTGATAAATAAAAGAAGCAAACAAAAGAAGTAACTGAGGGCTGGTTACTTTTATGTGTCAACTTGGCTAGGCTATGATACCTAGCTACACACTAGTCTAAATGTCATTGGCCAGATATTTTTTGTTTTTTGTTTGTTTTTTAAATTTATTTGTTAATTACATTGTATTATGTGACACAGTTTTATAGGTACTGGGATTCCCCCCACAGATATTTTTTGAATGAGGTAAATATTTAAATCAGGAGACTGAGTAACATGGATTACCCTCCATAATGTGGGGTTTTTTTTAAGATTTATTATATTTTTATTGGAAAGTCAGATATACAGAGAGGAGAAACAGAGAGAAAGATCTTCCGTCTGGTGATTCACTCCCCAAGTGACCGCAACGGCCGGTGCTGTGCCGATCCGAAGCCGGGGGAGCCAGGAACTTCTTCCAGGTCTCCCACACAGGTGCAGAGTTCCAAGGCTTTGGGCCGTCCTCGACTGCTTTCCCAGGCCACAAGCAGGGAGCTGGAAGGGAAGTGGAGCTGCTGGGATTAGAACCAGCTCCCATGTGGGATCCTGGGGCGTTCAAGGCGAGGACTTTAGCCACTAGGCCATGGCGCCAGGACCCATAATGTGGTTTTGCTTCATCAAATCAGAGGAGTTTTAAGAGAAAAACAGAGCTCCCAAGAGGGGCAAGTTCAGCCAGCTACCAGCCTTCATAACTCCATGTACAGCTGCAACTCTAGTCTGGGCCAGCTGCCTGCTGGTCAGTCTGGAGGCTTTGGACTTGCTCCCCTCCACAACCATGTGGAAATGCAACGTTCACTATGTGTATACTAAATATACACATCCTATTGGTTCTGCTTTACTGGAGAATGCTGGTTAATATGGCATCTGTAAAAAATGGAGTTGAACATGGTACTTTGAGGGAGGGGCTGGGGAGATGTGTGTGGCAAATCTGATCTGTTTAATGTTAGACAATGCAGATGTAATATCTGTCAGATGACCCAGGAACTGGGCCTCTGTTGAATCTATGTTCTCATAGCTGCCCCAAGATTTCTGTAATCACTCCAGATTCGTTCTTTTTCCTAGGGCCATTTAATCTAATTTACATTCAAGTATGTGTATATTCCGAGTAGAAGATTTCATTAAGAGCTCCAACGGGAAACTCATGACATAACTATAACCCCCACCCCTTTTTTAAGAATCAGGATAAAGCAAATGGGAATTCTGAGAACAATGTAAAGTCTTCCTGTTTCCACTTTTTCTGACTTCAAATATGAGCTATCTGTTCCAGATCAGAATGCAGTCAGGCATTGCAGTTGCAAGTCTCAGCTCAGAGAAGCAAATGTGCCAAATGCATCTTTATTTTCCTGTGATAATAATTACTGTTCTAGGTCCCAGCTACACAGGAGGTAAATTTAATTGCAGTCAATTCAGGATTCCCACTCTTTTTCAAGTTTGTGTCTAAGCTTAATAGTCTCAAGGCATTGGGCTCCTGTCTGATCCCGAGGGCATCCGACCTCCTAGGCACATCTATCTGAGTGTGGCCTAGGTAGCCATTGCCTGCAGCCTGCTAGGGAGCCATGCTTATCTCTATACACTGGACCCTTCATGCCAGAGAGCTTTCTCTGATAATTTTGTACCACTCTTGACTACAAGTGCTATTATCCTCCTAAGACATGATTTCTTCTAGTATTTCCTTCTGCCTATAGCCAGGAAATAGGCCCACTTGATTTTGACTTCTATGAGCCATCTGGAGAATGTCAGTGAGTAAGTGAGAAACTGATCTGTTTTTAATTTTCACTTTTCAGCTCTCTTCCTACAAAAGGTGGGAGTAGCTTTATTTGAGATGCATCCTAGCAAGTCTTTTGTCTATGCTCCATGTCTTTTTGTATGCTTTCTGTTAGTGCCAAATGGGACTAAAAATCAACTTGGAGAGAAGAAGGAAAATGTGTGTGTGATAATTAGTATCTTCATATTAGAATATTATCTTACACCTGAAATAAACTGATAGTGGAACTTGGGAACTGGGTTAAAGCATAGTTGTCTCTAAAGAGAAATATCCCAAGAAAAGAAGGAAAAAATGAAAACAAAATTGGGAGATGCATTGGAACATTAAGAGTATTTTATTATACCAATGGCCATTTCTATCTTTCTTATCCTGACTCTCACCTGTATTTACTTTATTGGAATTTTCAGGAGTAAAATATGTTATTTTGCTACTTTGTATGTAACTATTGAGTGTGTCTGATTTCTAGTGCTTTATGGCTTTTATAACTTGATTAATTGTAGTCACTCCATAAATTTTTGTGAATGATTAAAAACACTGAACATTACTAGATATAGTAAAGTTGTGCAGGATTATGTGCACAGGAGTAAATGTTGACTATTTAAAGACTCAACCTTAAAAACTAATTTGGTTTTATCTTTTGTTCACATGGCATTTAATAGTACAGGAGACTAGTACATATACATTAGACAACGTGTCTCATTAAAAGGTCTCAGGTAGGCACTTCACTATTGAATGTTGACACAGAGGCAAGTGTTTGCTGCTGTGCTTAAGTCATACCTTGGAATGCTCTCACATATCATATCAGAATACCTGGTTGAACTGCTATCTCCCCCACTTCTGACTAAACTTCCTGTTTATGCACACCCAGCAAGCAGCAGATAAAGGCTCAAGTACTTGGATGCTTGCCACACACATGGGAGACTTGGGCTGAGTTCTGGGCTCCTTTAATTTGGTCCAGCCTTGGCTGTTGCAAGCATTTGGAGAATGAACCAGTGGATGGAACAGCTCTCTTTGTCTTCCTCCCCTGCTTCCAAATAAAAGGAAAGTAGATAGAGAGAAAAAAGACTGTCACGTTAAGAAAAAAAAAATGCCACTCTATAGTTCCGTGTTAAGGATCCTGGACTTTAACTTTGTGATTGGAGTTACTACTACAGCAAAGAGCTGACTTGCAAAATGGATCATTGCGATCAAAGGCTATAAGTTATGATGTTTGCCTTTTAAAAAAAGTCAACGGTACGCTGAATGTCAGTTTGCAACTTTCTCCTGGAAGCTACAACATGGATTCATGTTACCTGCCTTGGCTTCTATTCTTTGCAGCTCCTCTTGTGACTTCAGGCTTGGTAAGGAAGCAATGCACAGAAAACAGTTGTTCTATGCATTGGGAAAATCTGGAGCAGTTGAGACTGATGATTAAAAAACAAAATGTTTGTTCATGGTTTATGTTTTATAAATTTCACAATGTTAATCTACAATAGCTGTTTATTTGTGGTGACTAGGGGCTGGTAGGATATGCTAAGTAAAAAGTAGCCATCCCTGAAAGTGGATCAGAGAAGTTGGTCACAAGTTATATGTTTCTTTAGTTTAATTGTTGTGCAGTAAGTTCTCTTTGGACAAGATGAAAAACATGAGTTTTGATTCATTCTCTTTTTACTGGATGAAATATAGATGCTGATATAATGATTTGAGACATACATGAAAAGATGAATCAATGTTATGGTGTGGGCAATACTTATTTGGATAGCATAGGATTTCTCTTAGGCTTCTTCATCAACTTAGACTAATCCTTCCACAGTGACAGGTAGTGTTTACCACAAACCACCCCAGTAGGTGCCTGGGGATAACAGCTGTTATACTGAGCTGATGGTCCATTCCTCTATGAGTGTATGGCTATAACATGAGGCAACCAAGGCATATGTTAATGTCAGTAATGATGGTAGCTTTCCACCCAGTTCTTTCTCCTATCTTGCTAACATGCTGAATGACTGTAGTATTTAGGAATGTAAGATGTGTTTGAATACAATTGTACTTTACACTAGTGTGAAGTTATTACTGTTTGCAAAGTACTTTTACATTATATCATAAAACTTTCACAAATCCACAACAAAGAAAGTATTGACTGTATTTTATAGGCAGCCCGAGTTCCAGCAAAGTGAGTGAATGAACATTAGCAATTGGAACCCGTAACACAATCCAGATCTGCTGCCTATCTCACAAACCTTTTTTATTTTTTTTACACCAGATAACACTAAGAAATTTCACTAAGAAATTTCCCAAGGTTTACCTAGATTTTTCACCAGGCAAGTAGTCTGAGTTTCATTCATCTATTTTTCAGAGGAAGAAATTCAGTCACAAACCATTTCTAGTTTATTTCTTAAATATTTGGTATTGTTGAGGGTAGAATCTCGGGAGGAACATGAAAGTAGAACAAGATTTATAAGATATTAAATAAAACTTGTTTTAAACATAGTTATACATTACAATCATATTTCAACATTGTGAACATGTTGTTGGGTTTTTCAAATGCTTCTTTGTGAATTCTTTAGAAAATCATGTGTGGATATGGATAGGCGTTTGGTGTGACTGTATAGATGTATAAAGGATGCCCACATCCTAAATCAGAAGGTGTGGGTTAAAGTTGGTTCTCGTTTCCTTGTGAGAGACCTGGATTGAGTTCATTGCTCTTGGCTTCAGTCTTGCCCTAACTCTGGCTGTTGCAGGCATTAGGGACTGAATCAACAGATAGAAGAATCTTTCTCTTTTATCTATGCATTACAAAACTTTAAATAAATAAAAAACATATGGAAAATCATGTTTAAAGTGAACGTTTATTTGAAGGTTAGAGGTTATGTTCTGTTATATGTCTCTTGTTATGGAAGTTTACTTATTACCTTTTATCTTCAAATTAGTCTAATAAGCAATTTCATTTTCCATATAAAGAGGCCATTTGTTGCAAAAGTCATGTGAATCTCCAGGTTAACTATCTTGGACATATGGCAGAAAGCCATACATAACAGTAATGGAAAAGCTACAACAGTGAATGTCTACATACAAATTGATATAAAAGGGTCATTTATACATGGACATGATAATAATATATTTTTTAAATCTGTTTAACCCCTAGCCAACTCCAGAACATTTTGGTGAGTTTATTTTTGCGTATTTTTCTCTTTTAAAAGAAGATTATATGGAAAAAAAAGTACAAATTCCACAAAAAATGATTATGTAGATAACAGAACAACATATGCAGCTAGGGCATGTTTAATGCTAAACCTAACACATAATTTCATTTGCATAATATTGCTTTAAGCTTTGATCAAACACTGAGTTTTCATTTATTGAGGGACCCTTTACCGTCTATGTGCTGGGCACACATACTCAGCAGAAAACAATGTGGTGTTAACAAAGGCCAAACCTGGTGACTGACAAGACATCCTACACATGTTCGCTGTTATTGTTTTTGCTTGTTTGTCACGTCAGATAGACCTGATAATAGAGTCAACTCCCACTTAATTGCATGCCTTGTGATCTACCCCTTTGCAGTTTAGAATAACTCAAGTTCACTTTAAGTATTTTGTTTGTGAGTTCCAAGTATACTACTAGAAAGAGAAAAGCACAATGACAATATTGGGTTGGTTGATGCATTTATTAATGGGAAAACTTATTTCCTCTTCAATTTATTCAACTAGTATAATCTCCCAAATTAGGCTTAATAACTCATGAGTGATCAATAGCTTCTTTCTGAAATTACCTCATATTCAAGAGTTGTGGATAGGACAGATGGTACATGCAAGAGCATGATCCATGCAAATTTTTCAATGAATTAACCAATCTATATATTTTTATTGACTCAGAATCTAATAGTAAATTACCTGAGGTAAAAGAAATCTGCTTACTTCCGATTATATAATTTATGAAGATTTTCTCTTTTCATATTCAATGTATCTTTATTTTTTGTTTTAGTCAAAGATACAGATGGTGGAATTGACCAGGACATATTTGATATCAATGAAGGTTTGTAGAATTCTTTTTCATATAAAATATATTAAACGGAGAATTTGAATGGGTTTTTGCTAATGTTAAGTTTTATCTTCACTCCCAGATTTGGGACTGGATCTTTTTGAGGGAGACATCAAACTTGTTGGGGTGAGTTGAAACATTTATATTTTCTATATATTATATTTTCTATAATATATATTATATAATTATATATTTTCTATAATATATATTATAGAAAATATAAAATAATAGATTATATACTAATAACACTTATAATATATATTTGTGTAATATATAACATATATATAATATATATAATTATATAATAATTATTTAATATAATATATAATATATATTATATAATTATATATTTTCTATAATATATAACATATATTATAGAAAATATATCATAATAGATTATATACTAATAACACTTATATATTTATGTAATATATAACATATATTTATGTTATATATCTATCTACACATTCATATATTCTATTCATATATTTATATTATGTGTCATATAATCCATATATCATAAGTATTATATAATATATAAAATATAACATATATATCAATATACATAATATAATATATAAAATACATATGATATGTTTATATATTTTTTATAATTTTATATATTATATAATTGTCATATATTACATATACTTATATTATATAATTATATATTATATAACTTTATAGAGATTTGTTATATGTAATCATATTATATATTATATGTTATATATATTTGATACACAATAAATATAATACATAATTATATTATGTAACACAATAATTATATTTATATTATTGATAATGCATGGCATATTAATATTATTAATATTATATAATACTATATCTAATATATCCTCTATAATATATTTTATATGTTATATATAATATATGATGATATACTATATTTAATAATAGAAAAATCTTCTATTGACCATTGCATGTTAAATACAGAGTAGCCAGGAATAACTGGATAGCAAGGATGAGGGCACCCCACCTAGAATCATGGTGGGACATTTATTCAGTGACCATGTTGTACTTGGAGGGACTCCAGTGATAATGTCTGATCTTTCATTACTCATATTTTTATTGATTTTCCATTATTAGAGTAATATGACTTTTCCATTTTGAAATAAAACTTCACTGATTTCAATCAATTTGGATTAATATCAAGCTGACTTTATAAATGTCTGCCATGAATCAAACTATTGGCCGTAAGAAATAGATTTTGCCACTTCTCCCCTGAGCTCAGCTAAGAAGAGGGTGGCTCACTAAATGTCCTCCCAAACCTGTTCATGGAGTGCTGACCCTCACAGGAGAACAGCCCTTCTGTGTAGATAAAGGGGATATATATGTTTGCTGTAACAGGCACTATTTAAAGATGTGATAAAATTTATTGTCCACCAGGTTGAAAAAGATCTAAAAACCATCACTGTTGGTGCCGATTGAGAGGAACTGAGGCTTGCTTACAAATGTGTTGATGTTCTCATATTAGAGAGGATATAACCTTAAAAACTAGAGAAGGCAATTTGACGAGCTCCACCTCGCTTAAAATAAACACATCTTTGAGGCAAGCATTGTGATACAGCAGATTACGCTGTAACTGGCATCACCCACGTTCCACAATGGAGTGCTAGTGTGAGAACCAGCTTCTCCATTTGCCAATGAGCTTCCTACTAATGCGTCCTTGCAGTATCAGATGATGATCCTAGTACTTCAGTTCCTCCTACTCCATCTTGCTGGAGTTCTGGGCTCCTCTCTTTGGCCCAGCCAGCCCTAGCTGTTGTGGGCATATGGGGAGTGAAGCAAACAGACGGAACATTCTCTGTCTCTCCTCTCTCTCTCTGTTGGTCTGCCTTTCAAATAATTAAAATATCAAAAAAAAACCCTGCACATTAAGACTAACTTAAATGCTTGTAAAATACATATACAATCACATAGACCATTTGTTTTGCAAATTCTATTCTCCCTCAAGCACACACTCGAGTCCCTTATGTCATGTGAGGCATAAGTGATATTCTCCCAACCTAGCCAGGAGCATCCCTGAACGAAAGAGCAGCAGCACTGGAAATTGAGTGTTGGTCATGTCAGTTTCACCTTGGCCAGGACTTCAAAATACCACTTCTATATTAATCAAGTTATATTAGTAACTTTAAATGCATAACTGGTCCTGTCCTTCCTCGGAGCTCCAGACTGTTGTACCTCACAGTCAGCTTTGCTAGCTCCATCTCAGTGTCTATGAGATTCCAAACCTAAGGCATCCACTGGTCAGATATCCTGACAGGTCCCACAAAACCCTCCTCCTCCTCTTTCCCCTTTGTAAGGTCACTGTTCCTCCCTCACCACCATCCCAATTTGTAAATAAAATGAGTCTCATTCACTTCTTCCTTTTCCTCACTTCCTGTCTAGCCTATTCGTAAGTTCTATTATTTCTGTCTCCCAACACACTGCATACCCTAGATCTCCAATCATTCTGTGATCCTTGTTCAAGCTCCATTGTATTGCCAAGAAATCCCTGTTCTGTAGAACAGTACTTAGCTTTTTTGGTGAGACAGACATTGCTGAAATATTACTCATTCTCTGTAACATGTTGTAATCCTGTTGAAAAGTTGAAAAACTGATCTAATTCATAGGTGTCCTTTTCTAATATTATTGTAAAACCCAGATTTTTGAGGTTTTTCTTTCACTTTCTTCTGATATGTTTTTAATCTCTAGTGCAGGAAACTAACCTATAAATCAATATTTATAGTTAATCAATATTGATAGCTCAGTTTCCAATGATCATTTCTTTGCATGATTCCTTTCCTATTTTTATCAGCAAATTAACAAAATTAGTGATTTCTTCCTAAAAGCTTTATTATATTATGATAACATATAAAATTTAAGTGAACTGGATGAGCATTAAGTTCCATGTATTTCTGGATTGACTGATTATTTTGTATGTTTGTGCCTAATCCATTTAACTATTCATCTTTCATATGTTTTTAACAGGTACAAGACAGAAATTCCATCATTGGAGAAACATACAGATGGCCTCTTACCATTCCATATGTTCTAGAAGATAGTTTGGGTTGGTATGCACCTTGAAGCATCTGTAACTTGCATATATTCCTGAGAAGGTTTTTTAAGGACAAGGTTGCATATTTAAGGTTTTATTTTTTCCCATTTTTGATCCATCAAAAACAAGAAAAATGGAAAACAAAAAGAGGTTAAATGATTCTGTTTGAAATATCTGCTGCATTTTGACCAACATGGAGATTAATTCCATTAACATTATATAGGTCCTACTTTGTACTGAATGCAAAGGATATAAAGTTTAGGGAGTTACTCGTTATTTTAAAGCAGTGTTTCCTGTATGTTTAGATTTTACATTTGATTTCAAACAACCCAAACCAGTTAACTAAACAAAAGTTTCGGGACTGGCTTTGTTTTACCCAGCATTTTATTTTACTAAGTCAAGAACAATAGCAAGAGCTTCCTTTATACTGATAGTGGAAATTTTATTGTGGAAGTCAGATTTTTATAATGGGCTATTTAAAAATATTTGCTTTGTTTATACAAAAGGCATTGTTCTAGAACGAGATAGAGGGAGAGAGAGGTTTTCCATCCACTAGTTCAAGCCCCAAGTGGCTGGCCAACACCAAAACCAGGAGTCTGGAACTACATCCACCTCTCCTTCTCTCTGTAAATATACAATTCTAATAAAAATAAAGCGAATCTTTTTTTTTAAGTTATAATTCCTTGCCTGAGTGCCAAATTTTAGGGAAGATTCAAGAGAGAGCAGGGAATGGCGATCAGGGAAACGGAGGGATAAAATGAAGGTGTTGGTGCTAAAAACTCAATGGGATGAGTAAGGGAAAAACAGACCTGTCCCGGCGTTTGTTAACTGCTAGGGATCGTCCCAGACTTGCCTTATTTTGGGGACTCACTGTACAATATTTACAAAATTTCACATTTTTTTTTATTTGGCTCTCAAAGCACTTGAATGTAGGGTAGACATTATCCTTATTCACCTTTTCAAAGACTTACTTATTTGTAAAAGACAGTTACAGTTACAGGGACAGAGAGACAGATCTTCCATCTGCTGGTTCACTCCCTAGAAGGCTGCATTGGCCAGGGCTGAGCCAAAACCAAAGCCAGGAACCAAGTGCTTCTTCCTGGTCCCTTACATGTGCAGCAGGGGCTTAGGCACCTGGACCGTCGTCTGCTTTCCCCAGGCTATTTAGCAGTAATAATTGTGATGATGGATAAGATTTTCATGAATTTTTGTTTGGTAAACAACTGATTTGTGAAATGTTTTTATAAACTGCAACTTTATATTTTATAAAATATATGTATAGTGTGTATGTATCCAGAAGTGGAAAATATAATAGTGCCAATTGGTCTTTCCTGGTGATACAATTTCATGTTTCCTTTATTTTGGTTGTGTGTGTTTGCTAACTGTTACTTGTGTAGTATTATAAAAGGTTTAATCCTGTGTGCCCTTTATGGCTTAGGATTCTAGGGCCCTCCTTGACCTCTTTAGAGCTCTTGAGACAAAGGTATTTGATATTCACCACCTTGAATGCCTGCGCAGTGATGACTTAAGAGGAAAGGAAATAAACATATGACAGATGCTAATTCCTTGGATTTCACCTTGTTTACCAATTTTGTCTTCATACTATCCCTGGATTCATTTCCTCACTTAACTGACCACAACAGCAAAGCGCAACAGGTTAATGAAATTAAAGATTTTATGACCCAAGGAAGCAGGGAGGATGAGACAGAACTTATTTGTCATACTGTCTATCTGCCACCTCCAAGAAGACCACCTAGGTTCATCCCTACCGGGGCCTGAGCCCCTTTGTGACGACTCTTCCATATGCACCCCTTCCTCCCGGTCCCCCACAGCGTGTCTTTTCCTGTGTTTTGTTGTTTTCATGTCTCCTCCCACTGAGTTCCATGCCTGTCCCACTCAATGGCTTCATATTCATCACCAAAGGAATTGCTTCTGCCCTGTTGTGAGTCCTGAAGTCATTTATGATTCTCACAAAAGGTTCCTTAGAAATTAGAAAAGGAACTTATTGTACGCAGGCATACACTGAGGGACATATTTTGCATACTATTATGGGATACACATTACCCTCGCATCTCAAAGGTTTCAGATGAAAATTCAGATTTTAAAGGCAATAAATATGTATCAAAGCTTCTCAAATGAGGCGTAAAATGACCTTTGGTTGTGTTTGCCTGGGATCCTATCTAAACATTTCCTGAGGTAGGTAAATTCCCTGTTTATTGATAAAGTTGATAAGATAGGCTACAGAGAAATATGAGATAAGACTAGGGATGTAAAAATAAACATTTGGGCCTTGCAGCGTGGCCTACTGGCTAAAGTCCTCGCCCTGAACGCACTGGGATCTCATATGTGTGCCGGTTCTAATCCCAGCAGCTCCACTTCCCATCCAGCTCCCTGTGTGTGGCCTGGGAAGGCAGTTGAGGATGGCCCCAAAGCCTTGGGACCCTGCACCTGTGTGGGAGGCCTGGAGGAACCTCTTGGCTTCTGGCTCCTGGCTCCACATCAGCGCAGCATCGGCTGTTGCGGCTCACTTGGGGAGTGAATCATCGGATGGAAGATCTTCCTCTCTGTCTCTCCTCCTCTCTGTATATCTGACTTTGCAATAAAAAAAAATCTAGTGAAAATAATTAAACACTTGTTAGATAATACTTAAGTTTTACTGAGTATCACCGAATTTCACAAAAATAAAATATTAAATATTTGTGATAGGACTAACAAGATAGTGACATTTTATATGGTGAATTGCTCAATGGTGATCACTTTGCCAAGTGTGTTTTTGTTTTTTTGTCTTTTAGATATAAATGCTAAGGGAGTGATCCTCAATGCCTTTGAACGCTACCGCCTAAAAACATGCATTGACTTCAAGCCTTGGACAGGAGAAGCTAACTACATATCAGTGATCAAAGGCAGCGGGTAAGGTGATGATATTGTCCGAGGATACTAACAAGAACTGTTAGTCTCGGGTACTATCATATCTCAGCAATTGCCTGACATCTTGACCTTTCAGATGTGATGGGGGGATTTCCTGTGTCGTTTTCTGGAGTGTAAAATAGAGTGACTGAGGTTTTTTTGGCTATAGAAATATAGAAATTTCCAGTCTGTGTGTGCTCAGTCTTGTTGCAAATGCAGTTTTTTGTTAAGCTTTGTTTTAACCTGGTCAAACAAACGGAAAAGAGTTAATACCATTATGGTTTTAATATTTGTTACTGTTTTAAACTGTATATGAATGAAATTGAATATCTTTTCATTTGATTACTATTTATATTTTCTTGCTGGACGATGGTCTTTTTTACTTTTTTAGATGAAGATTTATCTTATTTTTATTTGAAGGGCAGAGTTAAGGAGAGAAAGAAAGAGGGAGAGAATGTGCTATTTCATCCTGTGATTCACTTCCCAAATGGCCACGTTGACGAGAGCTGAGCTGATCAAAGTCAGGAACCAGGAGCTTCTTCTGGGTCTCCCATGTGGGTGCAGGGCAGAAAGAATGTGAATCATCCTCTACTCCTTTCCCATGCCATAAGCAGGGAGTTGGATTGAAAGTGAAGCAGCCAGGATAAAAACTGGCATCCATATGAGATACTGATGCCACGGGTGGAGGCTTAAGACACTATGCCATGACACCAGTCTTGATGCTTTTCATTTTTAATTATTGAACTTTTTGTTTAGTGGAACCTTTAAGACTTTGAGAATAATATAAATTAAAAGTAGAATATCCATAAAAAAGAAAAAAAAAGTGATGTTTTCATACATGCCACCAGGTTCCCAACGTTAGGACAAGGCTGGGTGGGATTGTCTGCTTTCTCCCTTCCCCAGGGTGGTGAGCATCAGCCTGCTGGAGTTAACAAAAAGTTCTTTTTAAAAAATGTCTTGAGGTAGGAGTTCAGATTAATTGTTTTGCATCTGACAATCCAGTTGACCACAGGCATATAAGTTTGTTTCTGTACTTTCAGTTCTATCCAGTGGCCTGTATCAGTTCGCACTGTCTTGGTTATTATTGTTTTGTAATTAAGCTTTTTTTTCCTTCTATTTAATTTTATGCTACTATCTTATAGGCTGACAAAATAATTTTTTTTTTGTTTTATTTTTAATGATGTTTTCATGATTGGGAAAGATGCATACCCATGTGGACCACTGATTAGAGTGGGAAGGATTGAGGATTAGGGTAAATGGATAAGACCAAGGTTTCCCATTTTATTTTTCTCTATCCAGTATCTGAGAGAAGGAAAAAAAGAAAGGGAGAGGCTGCACCCCATATCCTAACTGTATTGTACCTGGGGATGGGGAACGGCCACCCCATCTCATCCCAGGGTCCCCAGATGTGGAACATGCTCTGAGGGTTCTTCTCAGATGGTTTTGACAGTTCTGAAATGCTGTTGATTTTGTTGCTCTAAAAATGAGGAAATCCTTCCAATGTCCATAGGCTGACATAGTCCACCTTAGAGTCCCCATTAGTCCAGATACTTGCTGTCAAAGCTTGGCTGGGAGAGTTGTCCAATTTGTTCTACCCTCCATCCTCTTCTATGACACTAGATGTCCTCTGTAGTTCCCAACGCACTGCCATATCCTCCCTTGTGCATTTGGGCATGCTATCCACTGCTCTGTGTTAGCAACTGAGGAGGCCCAGTTCTGACACATGCACTCCACAATCAGACCACAGATCAAGTGATTCTCCTTGTGGTTGGGAGCTCTGAGTCCAACATTTCAGTTGTGGGGTGTTCCCAAAGAACCTTACTTGAGGTGAGGCCCAGACCCGACTCTTGTGTGTGTGAGGCAGTATGGGGTCTGGATCAGTCCATCACCCAAATCAGCTTACACACACAGGGCTGGTTGCAGTTGCTGGGTCAGTTCTGTCTCCAGCCCCATCTCTTCTGTAAATTAATGGATGCTGCAGCCCAGCTCATCTCTGCCCACCACACAGTTGGCCCTCATGTACTGCAGTGGGAACTGCAAGTCAGTCAGAGTGACTCCCAGTTACTCTCACCAGTCCCATCCCCAGCCCTGGCTCCTGCACATGATGGTCAGTACAGAACACTGGTCTGGTCTGGTCTGTCCTACATCCCATTTGGCTTTTGTATAGACCAATGGGTGTTGCAGTCTAGTTCATCCCAACTGACCCCACTATCCAGACTACATTTATGCTGGCAGGTGCTACCCCCTGTCCAGTCAGGGCCACCCACAGCCCCGATTCTCCTGCTCATTGGTGGGAGCTGCAGCCCACAGTTTCCCTGCTAGGCCTACTCCCAGCCATCGATCTTGCACTTTCAGGTGGTTCTGCAGTCTTACTTGACAGGACTTGCCCCATTCCAGGCTTGCCAGCTGATGTTATAGCAAAGTGATCAGCCTGCACTTATTCTGGCTCATGCATGTGCTAGTGGCCAGGGGATCGAGCTGGGTAGCCCAGCCTGTCTCTCTGCCTAACCCAGCTCATATACAAGCCAATGGGTGTTGTAGCCCTGCTTAGCCAGGACTGCCTGGTTCCAGTTCTCACACTCACCAGTGGGAGCAGTGACCAGCAAGAGAGTCCTTGCTGCCCTTCTACCTTGTTTGCACACCCTGCCCTGGTGTTATGTGTGCTGGTGGGTGTTGCAGCCCAGTTGGCGTAACCCTTCACCTTAGAATTTTTTGATGGGTGCTGTAGCCTGCCCTTACCTGGCCTACCCTAATCTAGCTCATGCTGGTGTGTGGCCTAGCCCTGCCTGGATGGTCCCAGTCCCAGCCCTAATATGAACTGGCTGGTATTGCAGCCCAATCTGACTTTCCTATACCCCATACTGGTTTTCAGATCGCCAGTAGGTATTTTATACTGGCCCAGCCTGGCCTGCTTCCATACCTGAGCCACATGTATGCCAGTAGTTACTCTTACCTTGCTTGGTGTAGGCTGCTCCCAGTGTTGGCTCTTGCGCTCACCTGCAGGTGTTGTGTCCTGACAGAGAGGTTGCTTAAGCTCCTCTATCAGGTAACTTTCCAGTGACAGAGCTTGCTCACACCAATGGGTCCTTGGCTAAGCCTGACTTGGTCTACGTCCTGTCCTTGCAGGAACAGTGGCCTTGAGCGACAGACCTACACCCATTTTGGTTCTTACTGTTGAGTGCTACAGCCCAGCCATGCCTGGTTAATACCCAGACACAGCTCTTGTGTGATTCAGCAGGTTCTGATACCTAGTCTAACCGTCCAACACCTACACTGGCTCTTGCAAGGACCAGTGAGTGGTGGAATCTAGTCTAGTCTGGCACACCTCAAATGTATCCACACCCATGCTGAGGTCTACTGCAGTTATGTCCAGCCCAGAATATTTACTCTTACACTCACCAGTATGGACCAAAGTCCAGCTGGGTGTCCCCTTAACTGCCTGACCAGTATGGCTCTCGGCCACAGATCTTGCATGTGTTAGTGGTTACTCTGATCCAACTTGACATAACGCATCTCCCATCTTGGCCTTTGCCATTGGATGCTGCGGCCTGTCCTGCCATGTCCCACTCCTAGTTCCAATTCTTGCTGGTGGGTGCTGGCTAGACCCTCTAACCAACCCACATACCTGTCAATAAGTGGAGCTACCTTGTCCGGCCTGACAAACACTCAGGCTTAACTTATGTGCTCAGCAGTGGGAGCTATGGCTCACCAGGGGAGTTTTCCAAGTTCCCCTACCAGTCCCACCCCAAGACCCAGATCTCACATGTGCCAGTGGGTGTTAGGCCCTTCCCTGGCATAGTCTGTACCCTCTATCTCGGCCTTTGTGTGAGTGGTGAATGTTGCAGTCTGGCCCGCCTCACATCCTATTCTTGGGTGTGCCTGCAATTGCTATAGCCCAGCCAGTTCCCAACCCTAATACCCATGAGTGTCAGAGGATTCCATGGCCATGTGGGTACTCATCCCATTACTACCCCAGTTCTTGAGCAAACCAGTGGATATTGCAGTTCCACAGGGGTGATTGCACATATACCCCAAAGATTCTGTCCCAGATCTGGTTCTCTTGCATGTTGGTTAGTGTCATGGCCCAGCCTAATGTTACCTGTCCTGTATTCTGATACTTTGGCGGGTACTGTGATCTAGCCCTGCCAGGTAGATCTCCAGCCCTAACTTTGGTATGCGCCTATGGTTGGTGTTCAGTGGTGGTCTATGCTAACTAGTCTAGCTCAGGTTTTCCATGTGGACAAGTGCATCAGTCTGACCAAGAAAGGTCCTCCAGCTTCCCCCCTCAAAATAGTTGGTATCAGCTCCTTCACTTACCTGCAAGTGCAGTGGCCTTGGTGGAAGTCACTCAGAAGTCATTCTTCACCTGCAACATACTCCCTCAGAGGTCCTCCCTCCCACACATCATCATACCCCTTTCTATGAGCAATCCAGGATCCCTGAGCCTGGGAGCACATGGGTTCTCCAGCCTTGGTTTCCCAAGACCAGTCTTGTGGTGGTATGGCAAACTGGCCTGGAGCTCTTCCCACCTACTAGGGACCTGAGTTCCTGGCATGTGGTTTGGCTTGGGATCCTACCTTCCACCCATCCAAGATCTGAGCGCATTCACAGGTCCCCAAGCCTGCTCTACCAGCTCACCACACCAACATGCCCCCCGTCTGTGATCAAGCACATGCAGAAACCCCAGACTCACTCTGTCTGCTTGGGCACAGGTCCCCCCATGATACCACTGGTGCCATCCCGATCCCCCAGGCTCCCTGCAATCCTCCACCTAAGCTCCCGTGAACCTCTCTGTGCTGCTGGGAGCCAGGTGCTTGTGCCGGTTTAACATAATCTTATTCCCCCACTTCAATTAAAATACCCATGTGTACACATCTATGTCATGTGCATGAGTATGTAAATTTATGTTAGCCTAACAGTTGTCATTACTTGAGTTAAGAAGGCAGCAAGTAATTTCCCTGTAGCTCAGCTACTCTGAATGGTTCCCTCCTTTTTAGATTTTTGTGATTGGGCAGAGACACACTAAGGCTGATTGTAATGCCTTTGTAATTACCAGGAAAAGTAGGATTTGCACCCATATTCATATTTGGTATTTGGACAAGTTCCCCAAAGAGGAGCTGGTCTGGGTGATATTCGTGGTTTATGGGAGCAACATGGGTTCTAGGAATGATGCAACAATCCATTTGGGTAACTAGGTGGATTGGGCAGTGGGAATTCTGATCTAAAACATGAATGTACATCCTTGTAACACCTTTCCTCCTTCTCTCACAAATGCTCTTAAAGCTGCTGGTCCTATGTAGGAAACATGCGTGTTGGGAGGCAAGAACTTTCCATTGGGGAGAACTGCGACCGAATAGCGACGGTTCAGCATGAATTTCTACACGCGCTGGGGTTCTGGCACGAGCAATCGCGTTCTGACCGGGATGACTATGTCAATATAGTTTGGGATAGAATTCTGTCAGGTATATTTTTCTTGCTTTTGTACTTTTTAAAAAAATCTTTTTAAAAATTCTGATTATTTCCACTTTATTTGGAAGGAGGAGAGACAACAAAGAAAGAGTTGTATTGATCTTGTTCATTCCTCAAATGCCCACAACAGCCAGGTTGGGGCCAGGCCAGGTGTTCTACATGAATGACAAGGATCCAAGTACTCGAACCATCACCTGCTGCCTCCCAGAGAGCACAACAGCAGGAAGCTGGATGGAAAGTAGAAGAGCTGGAACTTGAACGAGACACTTCAAGATGGGATGCAAATATCACAGATGCTGTCTTGATCATGTACCAAGTGCCTGCCGCATGTTTTCTTACATTTATAAAAACTGAGTTTTTAATCATATGTCCTTTTCTGCTATTTGGATCACATGTTAATGCTGAATTTTGATGTTTTAATGTCCCGTTTTATTTAACTCTAATTCTATTCATTGAAGTACCTTCAAGTTGTTGGAGGACTAGTGTTTCAGAACCCTAGTACTGTGAATTTAGAAACTGGTTTTAGGTTTTTCCAGAGCACATTCTATGGTGTGCTGTCCAAAGGCATGTTCACAGATATTATGTGCCTAGGAATCTTTGGCCAATTTAGTTTGGAAACTTCTAAGTGAAGCAAACTAAGCTGATATTTGTAATGCTGCACAGCAGCAAACTGAAAGGTCTGTAGAGCAAGGGAAGTGTTTGCTTTCACCCGTGGCCTCACTCTTTAGGATTCTCACAGTCTTAATTTTTGGCAGAAACTTTTGTCCACATATGATTGTATGTCTTTATGATTTGGAAATCAGATCCATCTCATGCTGTCCACAACCTTGCCCCCTCTCTAGTTACCCATGGATACAGTACTAAAAGGCTAGGTCACCTTTCTTAATACAATCATTTTAGCCTAGTGGCTAAATCCTCATCTTGCACATGCTGGGATCTGACATGGATGCTCCACTTCCCATCCAGCTTCCTGCATGTGGCCTGGGAAAGCAGTAGAGGATGACCCCAAAGCCTTGGGACCCTGTACTTGTGTGGGAGACCTGGAGGAAGATCCTGGCTTTAGATTAATTCAGCTTTAGAACCCTCCTTCTCCTTAGCAGTTCTTATAGTATTAGACCAAATGCTAATGCTCCAGCTTTGGGTTGTAATGGAACATTAGAAGTAAGTAATGTGACTGCTGGCATCACAATCAGTTTGGATAACATGTTTTAAGATAGGAATATATGAAATATTTGAAATATGGCAGATCAGTTGTAGCAAAAATTGTTCAAGTGTACTTGAGCCTCCGTTTCTAAGTTAACAATATTCTGAATGTGGTAAGTTGAATTTTGTATAGCTAAGTAATTGGATATTTTTTAATGTATTATTTAGGCAGAGAACACAATTTTAACAAGTACGATGATGAAGTATCAGATTCTCTCAATGTCCCCTATGATTACAACTCAGTAATGCACTACAGTAAAACTGCGTTCCAGAATGGGACGGAGCCAACCATTGTTACAAGAATCTCAGACTTCGAGGATGTGATCGGCCAACGGATGGATTTCAGCGACTATGATCTCTCAAAGTTGAATCGCCTGTATAACTGCAGTATGTGATGGATTCTATAACTTTTATTTCCCTCCACTGCAGGAGGAAATCACTGGACTGTGTCATTTGGGGTTCTCTGGAATCATAGAAGTTTAATATGTAGGAAAAAGAAAAACAGTATAACTCCCAAATTCCAATGGCAAATTTTTATTCTCATAAGCTCTGGTCTTGAGACTTAAAAACAACATACACCTTGTATAAATATGTTCTAGCAGATTTTTGAAGTTGTTATTAATTTAAATTTGCACCAGCTTGATACTCAAACCTCTTTTCAGATGAAAGGTGGTCTACACTTAATGTAAATGCGATCAAATAATCTAAATTGTAGCCTAATTTTTTGAATAGCTAGGTGAGTGCAAGCTTTAAGAAACACACAATTAAGCTTACTTGGGCAGGCAACTTATTCAGATCCACAGTTACTCAATCTTTTGGTTGGCCTGCAGCCAAGAGGAGTCCTGAAGCCACTGTCACCCAGAATCAGCTTGGTAACCCCTTAGCATCATCCTGGCTTGTCCTAATACCCCCAAGACAGGGTCAGTGTTTGTTATATAGGTAATGTTGTATGAGAATCAATAATTGTTTTCTGTTTTATTTTTGCTGTTTGTAGCTTCTTCCCTGAGCTTTTTGGACTCTTGCAGTTTTGAGCTTGAAAACGTGTGTGGCATGATCCAGGGTTCGGGAGATTCTGCTGACTGGCGCCGTGTTTCCCACATTTCCAGTGGACCAGGGACTGATCACTCCAACATGGGCCAGTGTGAAGGTAACAAATGGGATACGGCTAGAATTTTCACTCAATGGCTCCAGCCTTTGTCCAGTTTAGCAAAGATGAAGATTGTATCTCCAATTTCTACCAGAATTATTAATGATCATCTATTAAGTTACTACTAGGGAATAGGCCTTGTGACTTAGAAGGATGTGGCTAATCTCTGTACTTCTATTTTCTTTGTTTGTTTATCTTCCTACAATCAGCAAAGGCAGTTTTCGATCGTAAGAGAATGGCACCTTCTGGAAAGATTGTCATCTTGGGGTAGCCATGTTTCCAGTAGCTCACAGGACACAAGAGCCTCCCAATGAACAGCTCTAGGTGATGAATTATTCACTTTCAGAATTCTGGTTGGTAATGATTACACATTCCTGTTACAAAAATAGACAAAATGAAGGTAGAAAGGACAGTTAATTGAATTTTTCTTCAGATTAATACCATTCCTCATTTTAATTTTGCGTTGAATTAGGTAGTCATTTGGCCACAAGTACCACTTTTTAAATTTTATTTCCTCACTTATGGCAGCATGTGTATAAAGGCTTCATAGCTCAAATAATCCAGATGGGGGCTGAGATCTTTGATAATGAAAATTTATTTTATTTTATTTCATTTTCCTGCTTTAATACATGTGTATTTGTTTATTAGTTTTTGGTTTATAAAAATCTATTTTTATTAAAATTAAAAATTTTTCATTTTTTGAAGGGTAGAGACTTCACTTAATTCTGATCATCTGCAAAAACCCTGCCTCAAAGTTCCATTAGCATGTGAACCTGAGGGTTTCATTTTTGAATCAGAAACTTTGGGGTACCTGTTGAAATCATGGCACCTGCTTACTGTGGAAATTAAGCAAATATTTGAAATCAAATAGATTTCATATACACACAACTCAGAGTTGCTAATTCTGCCTTCTTTAGAGGTGATTTAAGAGATGGGGGTATCCCAGTAATGGATGCAAAGCACTAGGAGGAATCTCTGAAGTCTTCAAGTATAATCATTCCCAATATTAGGAATATAATTTCAGTATCAAAAAGGGACCTTGATTACTTGCTTTGCTTCCCTTTCTCCTCCCTTTCCCTTCTTTTCCTAACCATTCTTTTCCTAACCCTTCTTTTCCCTTCTCTTCTCTCTTTTTTTTTAAAGAGCAGAGTGACTCAGAGAGAGAGACAGAGACAGAGATCATTCATTTACCATTTACTTTCACAAATAGCCACAATGGCCAGGGCTGGGTCACATAGAAACCAAGAGACAAGAACTCCATTCTGGTCTCCAACATGGGTGGCAGGGGCCCATGTATTTGGGACATCATCTGCTGCCTTCTCAACATATTAGCAAGAGCTGGATTGGAAACAAGCCCACCAGGCCTTGAACTGGAACTCCATTATAGGATGGTAGAGTGGCAAGCAGTCACCTAGGCTGCTGCACCACAATGCTGGTCTTCTAATAGATTCTGAAATTTAAGTTATTTTCATTTTGGCAGTAAAGCAAAAATTACTTAGAAAATGTTTTTAAAATTGAGAAGGGGGCTGGCATAGTGCTTCAACTAACTAATCCTCTGCCTGCAATGCCAGCATCCCATATGGGCACCAGTTTGTGTCCCGTGTTTCACTTCTGATCCAGCAGACTTCCTTGGGCCCCTACATCCATGTGGGAGACCCAGAGGAAGCTTGTAACTTCTGATTGGTTCATCTTTGGCCACTGTGGCCATGTGGGGAGTGAGTCAGCAGATGGAAGAGCTCTATCTGTTGCCTCTTCTCTGTAAAACCAGCCTTAAAAATAAATCTTAAAAAAAAATTAAGAGGTGGTAGGTGTTTGGTGTTTTCATTAGATGCTGCTTGAAATATCCACATCCCATATCCGTGTCAGGGTTCAAGTTTTGGCTCCACTGCCGACTCCAGTTTCCTGCTAATGTGCTTCATGGAAGGCAGCATGTGATGGCTCAAGTATTTGGGTTCCTGGTACACATTCGGGAGACCTGAATTTTGAGTTTGTGACTTTGACCTGGCTCTGCCCTAGTTGTTGCAGGGCAGGGTGTGTGTGTGAGTGTGTGTGTCCCAACTGCTGGATGACCTCTTTGCTTGGCTCTGTCTTTCTGCTTGTCAAATCAATAGAAAATTTTAAAGTTTTAAAAGTGGGGAAGACAGCAAAGGCTCTGGTGTCCTCACTGGTCTTTTTCTTTCCCTCAAACAGGATGCATTTACTTCTTCCAAAGTATTTACAACTTCATCTTTAATTAGATTGTATCATTCTATACATAAAAAGAATTCATACCCTCCTGCTGAATTAATTTATATTTAAATATTTTTAAATTCATGGGGGCAGGTAACGTGGTAGCATTTACCAGTAGTAGTTGCTTCCAGTAGGTACTGGACCAGGATTGTGAACACTTGAAAACTCTTTCTAGAAGAATCTCCTTTTTGTTATCCTATTTAGGCACAATCTGAAGTCTCACATTGGATTTATTTGAGAGGCAAAAGCACACACACACACACACACACACACCCACAAGTGGGGGAGACAGAGAACGGCAGAGAGAGTTCCTGTTTGCCAGTTCACTGCCCGAACGCTTCTCAGGCTGAGGGACTGGGCTGAATCTGGAGCTAAGGGATCAAGAACTCAATCTAGTTCTACAATGTGGCAGAACATCAACTTCTTGAGCCATCACCTGCTGCTTTTCCAGGGTCTGCATTGGTGGCAGGCTGGTTGGAATAAGCCCTGGAGTTTGGAACTGAACTGAGTCACTCCAAAGACATTGCAACTGGCGCCTAGCTACTGTGCCAAAGACTAGATTGGAAGCAGACTGTTAGTCCTTAAACTGAGACTCCAATATAGGATGGTAGAGTAGCAAGGTAATTAAAAAAAATTAGCACTTGATACTAAAACTTACTCTATAAAGTTGATAGAAATCAAGGTAAATAAGGATCAGTGTGCTCTCCAAAAACTACTACTGGAAGTAAACATTTTCTGAATGATAGAGAGGTTTTATTTTATTCTATTATGCCAGGTAGCTAGCTTTTCCAAGCACCAGTTGTTTGTGGATTCCCACCTTGTGATTTGTCTCAATGCTTATTATATCTCATGCAAAGAAACTCTCACCACCTTCCTAGACCCAGTATCTGTTTTTCATCTCAATTCTACTTCTTGTTCCCTTAACAGGTTCTGGCTTTTTCATGCATTTTGACACCAGCTCTGTAAGTGTTGGAGCCACAGCAATTCTGGAAACTAGAACTCTGTACCCCAAAAGAGGATTTCAGTGCTTGCAATTCTTTTTATACAACAGCGGAAGTGAAGATGACCAACTGAATATTTACGTCAGGGAATATTCTACAGGCAATGTGAATGGTAGTTTAACCCTTGTGGAAGAAATAAAAGGTACAAGATTAACATTCAATTGACATTTTTATTGTTTGAGTTCAGAATTAAGTGACCTCAACTTTTTTTTTTAATTGTGGAACAAGTTGCAGTCAAGGAGATAGGAACTATGTATTCATTATTTTGCGGCTAGACCTCCATCCTGTTTTAGGCCCTGGATCCTTTGTGTTCCATGTCATCTGACACTTGATGAAGGAACTGGAGTTTGGTCTCTGGCCTCATAGAGCTCAGCTTGTCAAGTAATAAAAACACAAAAGTGAACTAGCTTAAGCAAAATGGGGAGGCTTATTGGCTCAATGCCATTCGACTACAGAGCAGAGGATAGAGGGACTCTTATCTCAGAATCACCTTGTCAATGTAGAATGGTCTTCTGGCTAAAGATTGTTCAACTTACCTCTTAATATGACGTTAGGCTGGAAAAGGGACTATTCATTTATTTTCCAGCTTAAAAAATTTATATATACACTATATATGGAGGTTTATGATTATGATTTGAGTTAAATGCAATTTGTAGAACAATTTCTGAGTAGGAAGTGAACACCCACCTTTCATACCAATTTCATGTCAGAGAGGTGGGCCATCATGGTCACCAGCTAAAGTAGGTGGTGGAGAAAGAAGCACACTTCTTTGGGAATTGTGGTCTGTTAAATAGACTATTGCCTGCTCTGCATATTGTCCTTTCTGGATGAATAAATTGAGTAAAATGTATTATAAAATGGATCCATCATACTCTTTCCCCCTCTTTCTAATAATGAGAAACAATCTGAGATTTTTGTTTGTGAACACCTATGAACAGTAGGGTTCTTCATCTCACTAAGACTATATACATTTTTAGCATATGTATATGCTCACACACATATATAGTCATATAAATAGCATATCTGCATATAAAATATCCCACATGTTTATATACTTCATGAATTATATATGTTGAATATATAGAAACATCATATAAGCCATATATAGTAATAAAAACCTTGTGTACTGTATGTTAGTTTATACACTAATATAAAATTCATATCTATATATCATTGTGCAGATTTAGAAGAAGGATCTTTCCATTAGTAATGTGTGGCCTATTATTGATTGATTGATGATACCATGAAAGGCACTCAAGAAACTTTCTTAGATGTCCAGGACTTATATTGATGCGACTGATAACAGGGTAGAGCTCTCATGCAAGGCTCTTTTTGTTAAATCTAGACTTCTTGTTAAGTCTGGACAATAGCATTTTTTCTGTAAATTGGAAATTTCTTATTATTCTCAAGCAACTGTGTTTTGCATTAAATACCAATATAGCTAAGTTTTAAATTTTTGGGTTAGCAACTAGCTTTATATGAATTCCTCAGCTATTGTCTATCAAAGGCCTTCTGAAGATTTTTAGCACACTGCCTAGCTGAGTATGTGCTATAAGAAAGTAAGATGATATCCCTTGAGACCTTATGTGCTGAACAAATTGAGATCATGGTGATGAATAAGAACAGATTTTGGACAATGAAAGTGGTACCAAATATCAGATAAGTACATATAATGTTGAGTTCCTGGTTAATGCTTTATAAAAAGTATAGAATAAGGGCTTCCTAGAGTTTGGGAGCTTCTTCTTTTTAATTTCAAAAAGTTGTTTGAAAATTTGGGTATGAAGAATGTATTCAAATCAAACTATAAATATGCTTATGAAGATTTGGTGGGGTATCACAAGAAACTTGGATATAGATAGGTGTTAGAATGTTCACTTTGTAAGTAGAACATGGGGTCTTTATGAGTTAGCCTGTTGTTCATTCATACATTGTTGAGAGAGGGTGAACTCTGAGAAATCACTAGGCAAGAATTCAGGTATCGTAGGGAACAGCAGAAATGCCAAAGGAGGAAAAAACCACACCCTGGACCATTTCCTGGAGGAATCAGTAGCTTTTGGGTGATCACTTACATATCGGGGTTAGAACTCTAACGTTGATTTGCACATGACTCATAGCTTTGTCTTCTTTGAAATAACATAGTGACTCTTTTGCAGAAATACCCACTGGGAGCTGGCAACTTTACCATGTAACATTGAATGTGGCCAACACATTTAGAGTGGTGTTTGAAGGACGCAGAGGCTCTGGTGCATCGGCAGGTGGTCTGTCTATTGATGACATCAATCTTTCAGAAACACGATGCCCTCATCATGTCTGGCACATCAGAGATGTCACACAGTACATTGGCAACTCTAATGGAAGTCTGTATAGCCCTCCATTTTATTCTCCTAAAGGTTATGCCTATCAGGTGTTTTTGGATCTAAGGTCTTCAACCAATGTGGGGATATATTTCCACTTGATCTCTGGAGCCAATGATGATCAATTACAGTGGCCATGCCCTTGGCAACAAGCCACAATGACATTTATGGATCAAAATCCTGATATTCTACAGCGCATGTCCAACCAGCGGAGCATAACAACAGACCCATTTATGACCACCGGTTCGTGACTCATTTTCTTTATTGCTCAGATACGATTATTACTGTAAGAAAAACAGGCAACTTGGGAACAAAGGTTGCATGGTGAGCTAGGGAAGTTTGAACCCTGAATCCTAAGCAAGAAAAATATTTATGGGAAAGGTTTTGATGATTGAGGACAGAGACTCCAACAAATAGAGAAGATACTGACTTTATTACTGGGCATTGATGAGGCTCCTTAAATTTGTGGTGGTGTTCAAGAAGAGGTGATGCTAGTCTAATGTTCTAAGTTCAAGATTTGCTTTTGATTAGCTTTGTGATTTTGAGAGACCATATTTTGGAATACTAGTGTTCTTAGTTGTAAAACTGGGGCAGTAACAGTAATCCTATAAATTTGTTATGAGAAGTAGTACTGATCAACATGAAAGCTTGTAAGAGGTCATGTGCTAAGAGTGTTGAAAGCAAACAGTTACTGGAATGGAGATGAAATCTGATCAGAAGGAAGATGTTGGGCAGGTGCATCGGAGTGTTGGCAGGAAGGATGTAGGAATAGTCTACAACCTCTAATTAAAGAGTTCTGGAGGACCGATGGTATAGAAAAATAACTTGGTCTTATAGGATAAAGATAATTTTCACAAAAGAAATTGACAGAACTTGACAACCAGAATGTATTCACTCTCCCCCCACCCCAATGTCATTCAGGTTGTAACTGAATGCCCAATGTCATTCAGGTTGTAACTGAATGACATTGAACATGGCTCAGGGTTTAGTAGGTTACCATCTTTTCCTAGAATTCATGCTTCTTGTCTTCTACTCCTGAACAACTTGTTTCTATTACATAATAATTCAGTTAATGAGACAAATCTTTCTATGTTAATATTAAATAGCCCCTTAGCAACACATTGCTTTAACTCAGTGAGAAGAATTATCTGTAACTCAGAAGCCATAAAGGAAAAGTTGTAATACATAGGAGTGTTTCCATATAGTCCAGTAACTACAGAAATAATCTATCTCCCCTAGGAAACCCGGGGAACTATGGGTATCTCTCCCCTTATATACAACTGTGTGCTCCTCCCTGCCAAGCAATCTCATTTCCTTTAAGACAGTAGAAATGAACAAGCCCCGGTGATTTGCCAGGGACAACATCACAGGTCAATAACAGCACTTAATTATTTTGAGCTCTATCCTAACTGTGTTTCACATTGCCAGTTTTTCCACCATCCAAAGTTATGATGATGCTAAACATAATCTGCTACTATAAATTTAATTTTCAGATGATGGAAACTATTTGTGGGACAGGCCCTCCAAAGTGGGACAAGTGGTGGTTTTCCCTAATGGAACAGAGTATAGCAGAGGTACAGGCTATGGAACCAGTGCCTTCATAACCTATGGCAGACTAAGAAGCAGAGATTTCCTAAAAGGAGATGATGCTTTTATTCTACTGACGGTGGAAGGTATGTCAATAAAAATAGTTCTGGGTAAGCTATTTTTGTTATTTGTATAGCCAGTAACTGTTTGCTGTGTTCTTCTGGCCTTCATTTTTAGGTATATTATAAAAGATGTGGGAAGAAATAGGCATGCATAGGTTTTCTTTTGGTATGAAGCATTAACAATATGACAAAATTTAATTTAAAATAGTGAGAGTCCCAGGATAAATGATTTAATTGCCAACCATTGGGGTAGTTGTGGAACTTTTCAGGCTGAAAAAGCTCTTCTGAAATAAGTTTAAGTGCATCTGTTCCACTCTAGATTATACTCCAAGATTCTAGAAATAAAAATATATCACAACCATGTACTTAACTAGAAATGAGCTGTCTTATTAATCTTTCAGAAATATACATTCAAGTACACATACAAAGATGTACAATATATAAATGCAGACACATACACATAAAATATAGACAGTAATAACATGGCTCTAGTCTGCTGCCTTTTAGAATTTCCTTCTTGTGGCAGCCAATGAGCATAGCTTCTAGAACTCTGGTAGCTTCTATGTAGTATGTAGTAGGATTTTAACTCATCTACTGTTAGAAACCCACATGCATGTTGTTAAATTAGATTCTTCTTTGCAATGGAAGTAGAAAAAACACATGAAAGTTTTACTTCAGTGTCCATTAGAGTAAATCCAGATAACACTTCTTGGGAAAAATAGTCAGGAGTAACTTCAAACAAGAGAAAAAATGCATTTATTTTTGTATTTTTAAATTGACAGCTATAATTGGATTTCTTTATGGACTATCATATGATGTTTCAAGGCACATACACATTGTATAATGTTCAAATCAGGACAACACACCTATTTCCTCAAACATTTATCATTTCTTTGTGGTGAGAACATTTAAAAATCTTTCCTTTAACTTTTTGAAGTATGGAGTTACACTATCTATGGTCACTCTACAGTGCGCAGGAACATGAAACTGCTTCGTCTTATCTAGCTCTAACTTCATCCCCATTCACCAGTGTTTCTCCAATCTTCCCTCTCCTCTCTTTCCCCACCTGCTCGTCACCACTGTTCTATCATCCCTTTATGAGATCAATTTTCTTAGATTCACATATGAGTGACATCATTCAGAGTTTGTCTGGGCCCAGTTTATTTAATTTAACATAAGCCCATCGGGTCCATCTCCATTATCCCAAGTGATGCGATTTCATTCTTTTTATGAATGAAGAGCTTTTCATTGTGTATAGATACTTAAATTACATTTTCTTTATCTGGTCTTCAGCTGATAGACAGCTAAGATGGATTCCATTTCTTGGCTATTGTGAATGGTGCTGCAAAAACATGTAATTTCTCTTTTATATACTGATTTTATTTTTCTTGAACATGAGAGAAAACATTTTATGCAGAAGAAAAAATGCTACATGTTTATTAATTCTCTTAGAACCCACTTTGATCAGAAGCAGCAAAAACATTGTTGAGAGCTTCACACTTGTCAGATGGCAAGCACCTTGCTCAAAATCTCCACCAAATTGCTCCTCTAAGCAAGAGACCTGTAACCTTCAGCAAGATCCTTAACTAATGTACGCTTTTGAGCTTTAGTTCTCTTCAGGTCCTTAAGAATCAGGGATTCTGCACCTCAGAGCTACAACAGCCTGAGGCAGAATGTGACTATGTTGTAGCCTCAGCAAGTGGCTCCAGTTTCCCTTGCCCTGCTTGAAATTCCACTGCCTGTGGATGCGGCAGGACTGCACTTCAAGGTCACCTGAATTTCTTATGAGCCTGAAACATGAACACTGTTTAAACTTGAAAACCAAAGCAAAGGCTGATTTCTATTCATGTGTTCCCCTTCCCCTTCTTAGATATTTCTCATCTCAATTCCACGCAAACTGAGCCAAATCCAACCTCTATCCCCGAAGACCTCTGCGCAAAGTTAACCTGTGAGAATGATGGAGTCTGCACTGTCAAGGAAGGCAAAGCTGAGTGCAGGTAAGAGGTCACGCACAAACTGTCCCCCACTCCTTTGTTAGGAGTTTTATTCCTAGGGATGGTGTGTGGTGCAGTCGATTGAGCCACTGCCTGCAGCGCTGGCATCCCAATGTTAGAGTGCCTGCTGGAGTCCTGGCTACTGTACTTCCAAACCATTTATACCCCAGGAAAAGAGCAGAAGATGGCCCAATTATTTGGAACTCTCACACCACATGAGCGATCTGGATGGAACTCCAGGCTAATGCTTCAGCTTGGCCCACTGCTAATGGGAAGTGAACAAATGGCTGGAGCTGAGCTGATCTGAAGCCAGGAGCCAGGAGCTTCTTAGGGTCACCCATGTGAGTGCAGGGTCCCAAGGACTTGGTCCATCCTCTGATGCTTTCCTGCACCATCAGCAGAGAGCTGGATGGGAAAGTGGAGCAGCCAGGATATGAACCAGTACCCAAATGGGGATGTCAATGCCACAGAGCAGAGGATTAGCCTGTGTGCCACCACACTGGCCCTGAATGTTTGTTTTTGTCTTTAAAGATTTATTTATTTCAGACCTGGAGTGATAGCCTAGTGGCTAAATCCTTACCTTGCAAGCATCAAGATCCCATTTGGGCACCAGATTTATTTATTTATTTATTTATTTATCTGAAAGAATTACAGGGAAAAAGGGAGAAGCAGAAAGATCGTCCATCTACTCACCCATGTGGCCACAATGGCCAGGCCAAAGCCAAATAGCTCTTCTGCTGTTTTTCTTAGATAGTTAGGATGCAGGTGGATTGCTCAGTAGCTGGGACATGAAGTGGTTAGCATCACCTATGGTGACTTTACCTGCTACACCACAATGGAGTCTAGTTGCTAAGTGATTGCTTGGGACACTTCCATCTATAGTGCCTGGTTCCAGGTCTGGCTTTTCCACTTCTGATCCAGCCTCCTGCTAATGTGCACCTTGGGAAGCAATAGGAAATGGTGGAAGTACCTGGTCCCTACCATAAGTACTCAGTTTGAGAAATAACCATGCTGAGTTCCATGCTCCTGGCTTTGGCCTGGCCCATCCCTGGGTATTGAAGACATTTCGGCAGTGAACCAGTGGATGGAAGATGTCATTGCCTTTTAAATAGAATTAAAACAAATATTTTCAAAAAGCAAAGCATTATTGCTTGTGTACTTCAAGTTTGGGCTTCAGCTGGGCTTCTTTTTGAGAAATCCCGATGTATTTGATATAGTACAATCTCCAAGAATGAGAATGCTCCTAAGTGTGGATGTCACTGAGCGAGACTGTGAGACAGAGAGCTGAAAGTCTTGCTTAAAAAAATGCTGCCTCCAGCTCCAGATGGCCTGGGTTCAAATCGAAGTGAACCTGTCTCTCAGTTTCCTCGAAACAAGAATGATGACAGTACTGCCTCCTGGGCCAACTTGGAGGGTTAAATGAGTTAAGCACATGTAAATAGCTTAGCACAGAAAAGACGTAAATTCTGAGAAGGTCTTGGCCAATGTGTGGAAAGCCGGAAGGTGGAAAACTAAACTTTTTCTTTTACCTTTGCTCCCTCGCTTTCCTACTTTGCAGTTGCTATTCTGTAATCAGATTCAAAGTGATTCTTCTATTTTTTTCTTTCCATTCTCCCTTGGTCCAGAGTGGGGTGGACTAGTTGCATGTGTCAATGACTTATGGGTGATCACACAGACCGAAGGTGATCAACACCTTCAGTGATAATAATTTCCAAAGTTCAGTCAGCTTGGAACTCTGAGCCGTGTTCTCCCTGTGTAGGTGTCCATCAGGGGAGAACTGGTGGTACATGGGCGAAAGGTGTGAAAAGAGGGGTTCAACCCGAGACACCGTTGTCATTGCTGCTTCCTCCACTGCCGCTGTGTTTGCCGTAATGCTAATCATCACCCTTGTCAGTGTCTACTGCACCAGGCAGAGATATCGTAAGAAGACAAGTTCAGGCACACCAGATAGCACTCTGGAAACTGTAAGTTGAGTCTGAAATTTGATTATGCAAAACCCATTGATGAAACCATTTGGAGAGAAATCAGGACCTTTTTGATGCTGCTTTTCTCCCCTAGCATTTCTTTGTTTCTTGTGCTGGGACAACTGATTTGGGACTATTTTTTTCTGTTGCCTGTATAAATCAATGATTCTTTTTTTTTTTTTTTAAGATTTATTTATTTTTATTACAAAGTCAGATATACAGAGAGGAGGAGAGACAGGAGGATCTTCCGTCCAATGATTCACTCCCCAAGTGAGCCGCAACAGGCCAGTGCTGCGCCGATCCGATGCCGGGAACCTGGAACCTCTTCTGGGTCTCCCACGCGGGTGCAGTGTCCCAAAGCCTTGGGCCGTCCTCGACTGCTTTCCCAGTCCACAAGCAGGGAGCTGGATGGGAAGTGGAGCTGCTGGGATTAGTACGGCTCCCATATGGGATCCCGGCGCGTTCAAGGCGAGGACTTTAGCTGCTAGGCCACTGTGCCGGACCCTAAACCAATGATTCTTAAATGGAGTTCCATGGAGGCATCCCAGGGACAGTTCATTATCCTCCTGGAATCAGATCCCAAATTTGATGCAGTTGTGTGCTTTTGTTTCTGGAATGTGGGTAATCTATGAGCACAGCTGATTTTTCCAACCTCCCTGATAAAAGGGGGAGGTGGCCTGTATTTATTTGAAACGTTAGAGCAGTGGTTGAGGTCAGGCCTGTAGAAAGGGTTTTAAATGTGACTGGAGAAATTTTCCATTGAAGAATGTTCTATTTCTGATTTTATATAGAGCTACTCTAAAGCAAGATTTTCAAATTAAAGGTTAGCAGGGATGGGGAATATCTGGCACCTGGGTCGTGTAAGGTCAATAAAATCATTTGTTCTGGGCCTTGCCAAGGCAACCACATACTTGAGATTCAATAAATCTATAGCAGACTTAAATTTTAAGCTGATTATTCTGTGTGGCCTATGAATGACATCAGAAATATCTAAATAGCCTGTGGCAGAGAAGAAGATTCATATCTGCTTGCCTCAGGAAACCTGGAAGATGGTGATAGGCTCTCGATGCCACCTGAGCTCAGGAGGCCCCAGGAGAAGCAGTCTGCGTTGAGTGTTGGGAGTCGCAGGTTTCCAGCTCTGATGAGTGAGCTGGCCTGGGCTGTGGTGCAGGTGCAGCCAAGGCCTCAGTCCATCTCTCAGTGAACTCTGGAGCCAGTGCGGCTCCTTGAACGTGTCCTGAGTGAGGCGAAGGGGCCAGACCCATGTGTTCTCCAGCCTTCTGATCGCAGCTGCTCTCAAGCAGGGGGCAGGTAGTTGGGGAAGGCAGTGGCCTTTGGTTGGGGACATTCCTTGCTTAAAAGCACTATTTTTTTTTTCAATTTAGTTTTTTTTATTTATTTCAAAGGCAGAATTTATAACACAGAGAGAAAGAGATCTCCCACTGGTTCACTCCCAAATGGCCACAATGGCTGGGGGAATACAAACTGAAGAAATCAGAAGCCTGGAGCCTTTTCTGAATTTCCTATATAGGTGCAGGTCTTAAAGCACTTGATCCATCCTTTGTTACTTTCCCAAGTGAATTAGCAGAGTCAAAAGCTGGATCAAGGGCCCGGTGCTGCGGCCTAGCGGCTAAGGTCCTCATCTTGGATGCACCGCGATCCCATATGGGCGCCGGTTCTAATCCCGGCAGCCCCGCTTCCCAACCAGCTCCCTGCTTGTGTCCTGGGAAAGCAGTTGGGACTGCCCAAAGCTTGGGACCCTGCACCCGCGTGGGAGACCCGGAAGATGCTCTGGGTTCCTCGCTTCAGATTGGCTCAGTTCTGGCTGATGTGGCCACTTGGGGAATGAATCAACAGACAGGAGATCTTCCTGTGTTTCCTCCTCTCTGTATATCTGACTTTGCAATATAAATAAAGTAAATCTTAAAAAAAAAAAAACACCTGGATCAAAAGCAGAGCATCTAGCTGTGAAACTGGTGCCCATATTGGATGCCAGGGTCACAGACAACAGCTTGACCCACTGAATCATTATCGTCCCTATTTATTTGTTCTTACACAGTAATTTAAAACTTATGATTTAAAAGCAGAGAGAACAGATCATCCCATATAGGGGGTCTCCAGCTTAATGGAAGCTGTAACTGTGGGCCTGATCTCCTGGACAAGTATAAATGATGCAGAAACCAGCACAGGGCAAGTAGACAAATAGTTAGGCTGGAAAGGATCAACTATCTGGGTTAATGGGATGGCCAGAATATTCTGGAAACTGGGAAAGGCAAGCGCTATCACAGGACTCTGACTTTATGAATAGAAATTGGAAGAAATGAAAGAAAAAATGATTTTTAAAAAGATTTATTTATTTGAAAGTAAGAGTTAGAGAGAGAGAGAGAGAGAGAGATCTTCCATCCACTTGTTCACTCCCCCAAATGACTGCAACAGCCAGAGTGGGGCTAGTCCAAAGACAGAAGCCAGGAGCTTTTTCTGAGTCTCCCATGTTGGTGCAGGGACCCAAGCAATTGGGGCATTCTTTGCTGTTTTTCCGGGCACATCAGCAGGGAGCTGGATGTGAAGTGGAGCAGCTGTGACTTGTGACCCGGAGCCCATATGGGATGCCAGTGCCACAGGTGGCAGTGGATTCATCTGCTATACTACAGTGCTAGATCCAGAAAAAATGATATTTTTTTTAATGAGAAAAGAAAATAAGAGATATAAGTCAATAACGGGAAGGATGGGTGGGTATGTCTCAGAGTTTCAGGGACACAGAGGGGGCATCATGTGAAACACACACACCATAACATACAGGAGAACTGCTTTGCCTATGAGTCATTGAAAAATATTTCCAGATGCAAGGAATGCACTTGTATTTTCCTTAGCCTAGACATTTCTACAGTAATTTACTGATAACAGATACCCAATTTAGATTAGATCATAAATCAGACTGACTTTTATGAGATCAAAGTGTGTGTTCAACCCTGATGTTTTAGCATCTGATGCACATGAGTCTGAAAGGCCACAGTATCCTCCTGGAGCCCGGGGACAGAAGCCACTTGCCAGCTGGGAGCGAGCCCAGGAACCTCATTTAAAAATTAGACTGTTCCAATGAGATTCATTTAAATGACAGTTTTTAAATTTAGAAATTAAGTCATCAATTGTCCTTTCCCTTTTAGCAACATGCTTTTTGAAGATTAACTCAACAATACAGCCACGCCAGCAAATGAAATTTACAATGATCCTTCATCATGGATTTCACCTCAGCTACATCACAACAACCACCTCATTTCTCTAAAACAATGGAGCTTCTCTACTAATAGCTGGATGGACTATAAATAATCATTTTGGTAAAAGTCAGATTGATGAAAAATTGCTTGTATTTTTTTTACTATTTTTTTTTTTTTGAAGAGAGGAAGCAACTCAGGTTCCTCTGGGATGATAGTGTGTCGAGAACACAACAATTAGAGACAGCTTTCTTTCTTTGTTTCGTTTTGTTTTGTTTTGAAGTAGAGTTAATTCTTTTTATTTTTAGAAAATTTGAGCCTTCCCATTAAGACTTTTGCTTCATTGTTCATGATCTTCCTATATTATCAAGGCTAACTTACTTTATTTGAAGTCTGTGACTTATATGTCATGTGTATTCAAAAATGATCTTCACAGCAACATTTAACTAAGCAATTGCCCTCTGTATTATACTCAAGTTATCACATAAAATTACCCAAGTCTGAAGGAAAGAAACAAAAAACAAAAACAATGATTAGTGATTTTCAAACTTTTGATAACGGATTTCCAAATTGAATGATGGCAGTGTTAAATGTTCCCCCCCTTTTTTATTTTAAATTTTGAGTTATGTGGTACAATTTCATACAGGCTGGGATTCCCCCCAAACTTCCACCCCCAACAGATTTTCTCCATCTTACTACAATAGTGTAGTCCTTCATAAGGAATCATAATTCTATCAGTCTCTTATGTAAGTGTACCCCGCCCGACATTATTGGTGTGGGCAGTGTCAGACAGTCCAGCATCCCCTTGTCTACACAGGTCCAACAGTTTCATTGGGAATCCATCTTATGTAGAGACAGTTTTCTGAATTTCTGGTCCTTCTCTCTGGGGGACAAAAGAACTCCTAGAAACCCACCTAGAACACCCAGTAGACATCCTTTCTGTAGAGTGTCAGCAGTTTTAGGACTGTCCAGTTCAGACTCTTTGGTGAAATAGAGCAGTGTGTTCCTATTAAGTCTCTGGTAATTGTTCTTCAAACAGTCACTATAAGCCAATGTTGTTATCTTGTGACACTTCAGGCAGTCAATAAGCAAGATGCCTTGTGCATCGCAGAGAAACTGTGACCACGGCCTTTGCTCTCGACCAGTCCCTTTTGCTTGGTCTTGATCAGTTGCATCTTGGTAGCCACTGTTTTGATTGTGTTTTGTCCTCAGCGTCATTCTGATCAATCCTTCAATCTATTATATTCTTGAAAGAAATGTTTCAAGATCTTGATTCCACTTGCCTAAGATGTCCATTAAAAGCTCTGCCTTTGTGTGCAGATGAGCCAGGCACAACTTTTTGGCTCTTAGGCAGAAAAGGTGCTCAGCTTTAATGTCTCGGGCATCATTGTGTCAGCTGAATCCACTGAGATGCCTGTGGTATTGGCTACTGCTAACCATCAGTCTTTTACAACTAGGGCATGAGCAAGATCAACTTTTTCCTTCCAGATTGATGTGGTTAGTCTATCGTTGTGGCTGTCATGTTCAACATTATCTTGTCTCCTCTTAAAATGAGTTTTAGGGAATATAGAGTATTTCACCATTTTCTACCTAAACATCATCCTAAATTTGATGCCTGTTCTCATTTCAATGTTTAGCAAAATTCATATTGCTCTGATAGAGGCTCTTTTCAACCTACTGTTTAATCCTTCTTAGTCCCTCACACTGCCTTCTATCCATACATGTTCTAACAATGTAGTCAGAATTTATTTTAATGAAAAAGAATTGAAATCCATGAATATTTTGAAGGTTCATATATATTATGAATATTATATATATCAGTAAAATGATGTTCATCAACACCAAGTAGCTATATTGAGTACAGATTTTAGTTACCTGTTGGTTTCAGATTTTATGTTTTTAGGTAATATATGGATATTTGTCTTATAGTTGTTTCCAAACAATATAATGAGAGCATATAGCAGTTAATGTAGTAATGTGTGATTGGTAGTGACTATTTCTGCTTTTTAAATTCCACAAGAGCTGTTGTCTCAGGTATCCTTAAAGTGACTGTGGAGGCGGAGGCATCCCAGCCTGTCAGGATCCAGTACCTCCCAGGCATCCCAGCCTGTCAGGATCCAGTACCTCCCAGGATGTAACACCAGAGATTCTCCTTTGATTACTTTTTTCCACAGTCTCTCTACCCTGTGATTATTCAACATAAATGTCCTTGGGGCTCGTGTTGTGGCACGATGTGCTGAATTGTTGCCTGTAACAGTGACATTTGAGCACCAGTTCAAGTCCTGACTGCTCCACTTCTGATCCAACTTTGTACTGATGCTCCTGTAAAAGCAGCAGGAGATGGCCCTGATCTTTGTGTGGGACACATTCACTCACGTGGGAGACCTGAAGGAAGTTCCTGGATTCCTCCTGGTCCAGTCCTGGCCATACCAGCTATTTGTGGAGTAACCTGTGAATAAAAGTTTTCTCCCACTCTCCGTAGCTTTGCCTTTCAAATAAATAAAACCAATCTTTAAAAAAAATGTACGTGTTCTTGCATAATTAATTGTTTCCCAAATAGGTGGACCTCAAGACCTTCTAGCACACCTCCTAACATGTTCCTTCAACCCTGGAGAATGAGGATGCTGACCTTGGTCCATAGACCTGTTTCCATGCTGATGCTCGACAGTTCGATGTAGCACAGCAAGCTATCACACTGTGCTTGGCAGGCCCATAATTGTAAGTCTCTAAGGCCATTTGTTTCCATCAGTTTTGACTGATGAGGAGCAGCGGGTATTTCTGGAAACCAGCTAGAGTGATACTTCCCTGTGGTGATAACACAGAGCTGTTTGCAATTCATCAGGACCACTTGCTTTAAAGCTATGTGGTTCTTAAATAATTTTTAGTTTGGTATATTCTACCTTATTTTAAATCTTGCTTCTCCTGGAGGAGCAGCTTAGAAGGGAAAAAAGTTTCCTCTGGCTTATACTTTGGTCATTCATAGCCTAAGAGCAGACCGCTCTAGTTGTCTGGTGTATAGTGAAGCAGATGCAAAGGAAAGATCACATGGTGAGCCAGGAAGGAGGGAGCTAGGCTAAACTCAGCCGAAACAACCCAGTCTCCACTGAGAACCAGCCTCTGAGGCCAAATTCCAGTGGCAGATCTATGTATCTATGTATGTATCTATCTATCATCTATCTATAGGAAAGGTAGACATATTGAGAGAAGGAGAAAAATCATCCATCCGCTGGATTACTCCCCAAATGACCACAATGGCTGGAGCTGAGATGATCTGAAGCCAGGAGCCAGGTGCCTCCTCCAGGTTTCCTACTCAAAATTCGAGTCATCTAAAGATCACCCACTCTCCCCTACACCCAGACATCATAATTAAATAGATGTCCGCCTTGATCCAATAACCATTAACAAGACTTCTGGGTGCTTATAGGACATGTGACTGCTATGCAGACCAATACAGCAGTGCACAATTTCAGTTTGCGTTGACACTATTTACATAGAATTTAAGCACACCACATTTCATAGACAAAATGATTTTCCAGCAGAAACTCACAGACACTCATACGACTCTTTCCTGCTCTTTTTTCGTCCTGGGGGGGTATTAACGACTTTCTTAAATACCAAAGAGAGATGGAATATTGGTTAGTCTAAATGTTCAAATGATCTCGAATCTCTACTGATATTGTTACTGATAATATCAGAAGGAATGACTAGGGCTCCAATCAGACTATCTTGAGTACCATTAATAATATTGAAAAAACAATGAGAACAGCAGAGAGGACAGTTATCTTTGGTGTCCAGAGCATAAGGTCAAATTGCACCACTAACATCGGACTGCCAAAGCCAGTGAGTGCACCAGCGGCTCTCTGTGAGGTTGACTCCAGTGTGGAGATCCAGTTTATATCCAAAAGGAGGAGCTCACCCCGTTTACAATTATTAATGATAGGAAGTGTTCTTCAGAGCAATCAGATGGCTGGAAAATCTGTTTTGGAAAAACATCATTAATCATTGGTCATTTACACACCTGAAAGGTTCTAGTTCAAGTTAGGTGGAAACAGCAGCCAAGCTGGGTCATCCGTGAGCTTTTGGGGTCTTAGAGATCTTCACTCACCGGTCAGAAGGGAACTAAGGTTATTTTTGTGGGGAAGGGGAAGGCACGTGCCATGTAAGGGTGGGGAGTCAGGGGCTTAGGACTCTGTGAGCTATTTTGTGTGCACGATTCTGTTAAACCCACTAAGCAGTTTTTGTCCTTGGTGATCCTGTTTATCCTTATTTGGCAGAGGGCAAACACTACGTTTGGAATTGATTTTGATCAGGCTCAGAGTTTATGATGCTTTGACTAAGTGAGTTGTCCCCAGAGAAGAGGCCTGACTCAGCAAGTGGGAGGTGGCACTTACAAACTCCCTAAATACAACTTCTGGGACCAGCATTGTAGCACAGTGTGTAAAGTAGCAATGTGGAATAATGTTTACCCAAAAACAAAAGATGAGCTCTTAGCTCCCTTCCCTGACCCTGAAGATGAACGTTGGTGGCGCCATTCCTTTGACAATGACCAAGGTGGGCCAGTCTGCTTGCTAAGGGATGGGGATTGAGATATTAATTTTACCCCTTGGTTCTCCCTCAAGGGAAGAATGTATTCTTTTTTTAAAAAAAGATTTATTTATTTTTATTACAAAGTCAGATATACAGAGAGGAGGAGAGACAGAGAGGAAGATCTTCCGTCTGATGATTCACTCCCCAAGTGAGCCGCAACAGGCCGGTGCGCTCCGATCCGATGCCGGGAACCTGGAACCTCTTCCGGGTCTCCCACACGGGTGCAGGGTCCCAAAGCCTTGGGCCGTCCTCGACTGCTTTCCCAGGCCACAAGCAGGGAGCTGGATGGGAAGTGGAGCTGCCGGGATTAGAACCGGCGCCCATATGGGATCCTAGGGCATTCAAGGTGAGGACTTTAGCTGCTAGGCCACTGTGCCGGACCCAGAATGTATTCTTTAGACGGAATAACCCACTCTGGGAAGATTGAGAAATACAATTTTATATTCAAGAAAAATGACTCAGAGACCCACAAAATCCTAACTGCCTACCATCCAGTCTGACTCCTCACACACAATCATTTTGCAGCAAGTGATAGAATTTCAGTTTTAGCTTCCTAAGTAATTGGATTTTTAAAACATATTTTTCCAGTAACTACAATGAGGACATCTAGTCTGGAGTGAAATTTATTCGAAAGCAATGTGCTGCTAACTTAGCTAATGTGTGGAGTTTGCGGATCTTTCAAGTATTTCCAATATTATATGCTTGTATTCATACTCCATGGGTCACAATGAAAAGGTCTACTTTTTAAAATCATTGTTTGATATTTGTAGAACAAAAAGAAAAAGTAAGAATCACCCCAGGTCCCTAAGAATTTGCCTTTCCAGAACAAACAGCTTCCTGTTGTAGCTATCCCCTTCGTGAGACTTGGTCATTATAAACTTTAATGGCAGTGATTTGGTGCAACTGAGTGGCTAATGTTGTGAAATACTTTGCTTGGGATGTGAACTTGGAAACCCATCTCATGTCCTAACCCTGTGGAATTGTCGGGATGGTGTTGATAAAGCTGCAGCAGGTGAGATAAGGCAGCCCATCCCAGGATGTCCTATCAGCAACACCCCACTGGTGCTGATCTGTACATCTTGGCCACACAGTCCCACACTCATGCCAGAGTCCTCGGTGGCCACAGTTCAGCAGAACTTTCTGGTTTCCTCATCATCATTTCCTCTACAAGCTTGAAGACAATATTATGGTAAATATTTTAAAAAGGACTTCACATCAGGCCAGAATGGAATCCATTTCTCCTCTTGGAAGTTGACAGTCCCAAGAAACTCACTCATTTACTGTTCATGGTTTCTCTCCCATCTGAGTCTTCTGATGACTGGCTGGCCCTGCCTCATAGTGTTCCTTCTTCTGTTTTTAGCTTTTTGGATCAAGTGTAACCACAATCCAAGAAGGAACAAGGAAAGGGGAGAAATTGAAGAAGGGTGGCCTTCAGGGGGAGATGGGAGTTGGCTTGAGGTCTTGCTCTGAGACCCCCCCGATGAGTGACCTGCAAGCAGCCACAAAAGGAGCAACCCCCAAGAGACAGGGTCCCCTGAAACAGGCCCCTTTCCCCAGGTGTCACTCGGAGAGTGCCAGCTGGGAGCTCATGGGGGCCCCTGGCGCAGGAGTCCACAAGTATAATCAGCTGGTACCTGTCCAAGTCTATAAGGAACGAGAAAGGGTAGCTGCCTTTAAAGACAGAACAGTCACTGCTGGTTGAATCTTCCACATGTCAAAGAAAGACAAAATTCAGAGAGAGCTGAGGTTCAAGGTGACCACTCCCTCTACCCCAGCGGTAACATTCCGGGCCCCTGGGTATAAATAAAAATTTACAAGCTTGCTTAAGCAGATGGAGACTTTATTGGCTTGCAAACCTGAACCTTGGGAAGGTGGGGCTCAGGCTGGTCCTAGAATGACAGGAATCGGAAACATCTGTGCCACCAGGACTTCCTCTTGCCCTCTACTGCCCTCTGCTCCACCTCTCTGCGAGCTTTGTTCTCAGCACCAGCTCCCTGTTTGTGACTTTGTGACTGAGCTGTGTTTGCTGGTAGGACGGAAGAGGTCCTGGCAGCTCTGCCACACACTGGATGCTGTCCTTTCTGCCTCCGGCTCCCTCTTGATACCTGGCAGGAAGATTTCTGAAACTTGTTATTCCTTTGAAAGGCAAAGATAAACAGATTTTCCCCCCATCCACTGGTTTGTTCCCCAGAGGGGTAAGAAGCAGGCTGACGCCAGGAACTGGGAACTTATTCTATGTCTCCTAGGGTGTCGGGAACCCAGTACCAGCTGCCTCCCAGGAAGTTGACATAGGGAGTAGGACCAAGACTCATCGCACTCTGATGCAAGATGCAGGCACCCGAGCGCCACCTTAAGGTGGTTAGTAAACATCCTCCCTTGGTGGGGGAGACTTTGATCTGGCTTAGGCTACAATGTCAACTTCTTATGGTACGGGACCAGAGGCTCACGATGAACCAAATGTAGTTCAAGTGCACCCCCCTGTGGCCAAAATCAGGATGAAAACACAGCCGCTGGGAAGTGACTGGATTGGGTGGCTGCACTTCTGCAGCCAGTGGCTGCTATAAATAACGAAAGTTGGAATGTTTAGAATGTAATCATAATTTTTAAAAAGATTAGATAGTATTCCATTCCTCAACCAGCTGGTCACAGAGATCGTTGATTGTGCACTTTCCCATTTGAAAAACACTGCTGGTGCTGAGGAAGGAGTCTGGGAGTGTGGCCTTGTCTGCCTCTCTCGTGGACACTATTTCATCATCTCCCCATCTCCCTTCGGGCCATCTCCACCTTCTTCCCCAGTGGGCTGGTTTGTTCTGGAAGACTCCATTAATGGCAGGCGCTCCTCCTGGGGTTGCTGCTGGTGGAGCCAGGCCACCTGCCCCCGCATGCATCAGCCGGCTGCAGCTCCTACGTAGATGTTGTTTCACACCCTCTGACATGATGCTATGTTTTATCACAAAAGTGAAGGAAATCTCGGGGCCCGGCAGCGTGGCCTAGCGGCTAACGTCCTCGCCTTGAACGCGCCGGGATCCCATATGGGCGCCGGTTCTAATCCCGGCAGCTCCACTTCCCATCCAGCTCCCTGCTTGTGGCCTGGGAAAGCAGTCGAGGACGGCCCAATGCAATGGGACACTGCACCCGCATGGGAGACCCGGAAGAGGTTCCTGGTTCCCGGCTTTGGATCGGCGCAGCACCGGCCTGTTGCGGCTCACTTGGGGAGTGAATCATTGGACGGAAGATCTTCCTCTCTGTCTCTCCTCCTCTCTGTATACCCGGCTTTCCAATAAAAATGAATGAATCTTTAAAAAAAAAAAAGTGAAGGAAATCTCTTTCTTCAAAGCAGTGTTGGCAGCATGGGGAGAAAATTTCTACCACAGTGTTCCTTTTGCCTTTTCTTTGCATTTTACTGTTTCCCTAGGACGTGGATGACGAACCCAGAAGGATGCCTAGGGGAAAACCATCAGACCCCTGAACAGCATGAGAACTCAGAAATTCCACCTCACTGCCAAGAAACTGGGTACTGATTTTCTAACCAACTATAGATATGACATTTGCCCACTTCTTCTTCTTCTTCTTCAGATTTTGTTTTTTACTTGACAGTCAAATTTATAGAAAGAAGGAGAGACAGAGAGAAAGATCTTCCAATCCACTGGTTTACTCCCCAGGTAGCTGCAATGGCTGGTGCTAACCTGAACCAGGAGCCAGAAGCTTCTTTCAGGTCTCCTATGTGGGTGCAGGGTCCCAAGGTTTTGGGCCATCTTCCTCTGCTTTCTCAGGCTACAGTCAGGGAGCTGGATAGGAAGTGGAACACCCTGGACTCAAGCTGGTGCCCATAATGGATCCCAGTGCATGCAAGGCGAGGACTTTAACCACTAGGTTATCATGCCAGGCCCTCTTCTTTTTAAAAAAAAAAATATTTATTTTTTAGTTTATTTGAAAGATAGTGTTGTGGAGAGGGGAAGTAGGAGAGGCTGAGACAGTCTTCCATCTGCTGGCTCGTTTCCCAAGTGGCTGTAACACCCAGGGCCAGACCAGACCAGAGCCAGAAGCCTGGAATTCCATCTGAGCCTCCTACATGGTTGGCAGGGGTCCAAGCACTGGGGCACCTGCCGTTGCTTTAAGACACGCTGGCAAAGTCACTTTGTTATTTCCAATGCTGCAGGTGAGGTGTGATTCCCCACTCACACTTGAGCTTCTAAGGGTGTCCTTGTACAGTTGTACTGCAGTGTTCTGGATTCAGCACACCACCAAAAATGTTAATTCCAATTTCTGCTGAACGCTAGCACAAGCCCTGTTTCATTCATCCATTCAACAAATACTTTCTTTTATTCACTCACGCAACTAATATTTGTATGATCATTAACACATAGTTTCAAATTGAGAAACTTGTTCTTACTATGCTGGAAACTGTCCCACCGATAGCATTCATTTCCAAAAAGCAGTGAATGAAGGAGGTTTTTAGAAATGTAAGCATACTGCATGAAGGCTATGTCAGCTGGCTAATTTTATCAGCCTGTGTTTGGGTTTAGAAATCTTATGTCTATGTAGGGAACTCGGCATTGATAGTGATGCAATGCTTTCTGAGATTTTCTGGAACACTTGTGTCTTTCTTACCCGAGCATTTCTTACCTGTGTCATCTTACCAGGTGCCACAACTCCGCCCATTGTTTTTTTTTTTTTTTTTTTTTTTGGAACAAACTGAAAGAGAAGGACTTAGACCTCTTTCAGAAAGAAAATGAGTACAACTGAGAAAATACAGGTTTTTACTATTTTAAAACAGCCACATCTAAAAATTTGGTTTTCTCCCTCTGTTACAATCCCGCTGCCCACCTGCTTTGTATTCCCTTGCTCCCCTGTGGCTGATTTTACACCTTTTCCTGGCTTATTAACACTTGCCATTCAGTGGTCTGTCCTCACACATCCGTGGCAGCCACAGTCCAATTTAGCAGTGAAGTGACTGTTCCTGGCTGCGACACAGGCTAATTTGAACAATCTGTAGTCCTCTGTCTAGTTTATTTTAATTGTCAGCCTTCTGTGGGTGCTATCTCAGAGCCGGAGAGGACGTGTTTGTGGCTGAGTTCAGGGGAACAGATGCTCAGCTAATCTTCCCACGGAGAAGGTAACCAGGTTGACTAGCGCCACACCAGCTTGGGGGCTGTGTGCGTGTGTGGGGGGATGTGTGTGTTTCTGCTTTTGCAGCCTCATTTCATTTTAAATATTGGAATGCTTCTATGACAAGCTTTTAGAAAACGTGGCCAAATATTAGACTTTTGGGATTCTTGAGGTTCTTACTCATCTTTACATTCTGAACACACACTCTCTCTCTCTCACACACACACACACACACACACACACACACACACACACATTCTGCCCCTGTTAGCCACTTACTACGAACACTTGGGAGTACTCTGTATATATGCGCGGAGAAGAACTGGGTCGAGTAATGCAATCAAAAGACTGGTAGCCAAGGGCCCAGAGCTGTAGCCTAGCAGCTAAAATCCTTGCCTTTCATGCGCCAGGATCCCATGTGGGCACCGGTTCTAATCCCAGGTGGCCCCACTTCCCATCCAGCTTCCTGCTTATGGCCTGGAAAAGCAGTCGAGGACAGCACAAAGCTTTGGGACCCTGCAACTATGTAGGAAGCCTGGAAGCACTCCTGGCTCCTGGCTTTGGATTGGCTCAGTGCTGGCCGATGCAACTGCTTAGGGAGTGAATCAATGGATGGAAGCTCTTCCTTTCTGTTTCTTCTCCTCTCTTTATGTCTGACTTTCCAATAAAAATGAAATAAATCTTCAAAAAAAAAAAAGAATGATAGCCAAAAATAGCAATACATTTTAAGGAATTAATTTTGGGGGAAGATAGTTCAATCTCATTAGGAATACTAATTACTATTGCAGATAATTAGGCTTAGATCGTATTCAGGGGACATTTGTCACTCACCTATGAAATGCAATTGTGTCATTTTCCCTCTTAGAATGACAGTCCTCTTGTCTGGCATAAAATACTGGGAAATGAACAAAACATGTCACCACCAATTTTAAATCCTCATAAAATTTGCATTCAACACCATAACTGTTCAGCAAAATGACAGTACTTTCCTAAAATCCAGAATTCATTTCCTTGTTAGTTTACAGGATTTATTTTTGAAGTTGTTTTTCTGTGATTTGCCGCTTGCGTAGGTGTGACTTTAGTGCTACAATGTCCGAGGCCTTGGCTCTGATCGTGACCTTTGTCTGATGCATCGGGGTACGTGGGGGCTAGGAGTTAGGGAGGGGGGGATGTGCATTCCTAGCCACAAAACCTATTTCCCTGTGGAGATAATGTTTTCTTTGAGTGTACAGACAAAAACAAATCAACATACACAAGAAAACCAGCCCGAATTGGCGCACGTTAGGGGAAGGTTTAGAAGTTAAGTTTAACTGAAAGTGAATCGCCTGGCAGCTACTCCACTTGGGGTAGCCTACTCGGGAACAATAGAGAGACATCTGAATAAATTATAGCACCAGATGTTGGAGAGCCTGAAGAACGTCCACAAGCAGGTGTGCTCTAGGAATATATCCTAAAGAGACCTTGAAGCAGCCGTTGCAGGGGAGTGTTGAAAGCTAAGTGCCTGTCTTGGGAAACCTCCCCTCCGCTCCCACCTGTATGACACCTCCTCCTCTGACAGCCTCCTTTCGGGTGCTTCCGTTCTTGCTCCCTATTAATAGTCTGCTTGTCCTTCTTCTTCTTCCTTTTTTTAAAAAAGACATTTATTATTTAATTGTGAAATAGAGCAACAGAGAGGGAGAGACATGCGGAGAGAAAGACTTAAGTTCCCTGCCTAAAACTGAAGCCAGGATCCGGAAACTCTATCCCAGTCTCTTGCATGGGTGGCAGGGACCCAAACCTTCGATGCGGCGATACCTTGTCTGCTGCTGTCCCAGTTGCATTAACCGGAAGCAGGATTGGAAGCAGAATAGCAGGGACTCCAAACAGTACTTTTGCATGAGATGTAGGTGTCCCAAATGGTATCCCTTCTTTTCTTTTCTTCTCTCTTTTTTTTAAGATTTATTTTTCTTAGAAAGGCAGATATACAGAGAGAAGGAGGTACAAAAACAGATCTTCCATCCAAGGGTTCACTCCTCAAGCGGCCACAATGGTTGGAACCGAGCTGATCCAAAACCAGGAGCCTGGAGCTTCTTCCAGGTCTCCCACGTGGAAGGGGGTGGAGCGTTTCCAAGGTTTTGAACCATCCTCGACTGCTTTCCCAGGCCACAACACAGGCATGGAGTTGGATGGGAAATGGAGCAGCTGGGACATGAACCGGCGCCCATATGGGATCCCGGGACACGCAAGGTGAGGATTTAGCCACAAGGCCTTCATGCTTACTAATCCATTGTCCCACCCACTTGTCTCTCTGTTTGTACTTTGGTCACAACACCTAGACAGTTCCGACATACTTTCTTCACATGTCTATTCCTTTTCTCTCACCTATAATCCCCTTCAGGACTAACTTTGTATCTCCCAGTGTTTGTTCTGTCAGTGCCTGGCAGCCCCTAGTGTTGTGAGAAGCAACAGGTTGGGGCCAGTGTCACAAGTGGTAGAAGAATTTACAGTCAGATAGAGTTGGATTTATTGCCCATGTTGCAAGGATGCTGAGAGGTCATTCGCTGCACAAGGTAGCTTCATCATTGCCCGACTGGGTTTTGACTTTTTGTGGTCCAGTGAATTTCTCCAGTCAAATCATTTTCCTTTCTGGATGGAGCTGGGAAACTTGCACTGCCTTTAGCCAGGGACTTTTCAAGTCAGCTAAGTACCCTGGCAATCCTCCAAATGAAATATTTTTTTTTACCTTACTTATTTCACATGAAATATTTCATAACTCTGCACTCAGTGGATCTATCTTGACTCCACAGCTAGACAGAAAGCCAGATCTCGTGTTTTTTGGCATGTTCCCCAGGGGTTCAACATTGAGAGGAACAGAAATACTGGTAGGTAAAGATCTACTCATTGCAAGTCCTCAGACAAATGCACCCCAACTTCTTTCCTGTAGTTTCACTTGGTTTCGGTCAGGAAGTGCAATGGAAACCACCATTGGCTACAGGGAGATTTAGACCACAGAGAGATTCAGTTTTTTTTTTTTTTTTAGGAAATTAGATTTTTTATCCAATCAAAGTTGGAACTAGGTACTGGATTAATGAGTGGGAAGAAAAGAGATAAACGAGAGAATATGAGGTGTGGGGTTGATGTATTGGGCTCAGAATATTTGTGCAAAAGGTCAACTGATGTTCTCAAGGATAAAAAAAGTTTCCAGTAAAAGGCAAGCACAATTTTATAGCAGAAAATGATGACAGTAATTGTCTAGTTTGGCTGTTTGTTTCCTTGCTAATATTACATCACCGAGTCACACAAGCGTGGTGAAGAGGGGACAATAAAAATAAGTTATCAATGCACTATTAACTCGGTGTGCTCTCACCTATTAATAAGACATTGATGTCTCCTCTTATGCGTGTCCCATCGAGAGGCACTTTCTCATTACCTCCAAGCGGCATACACCAAATGGCTTTTTTAATATACTGATGCCTGTGGATGCTTGGTGCTAAAGACTTGTTTAAATGGTCAAAGATATCCTATTTAAGAAACAGGAAACACTTACATTGCACATTATCAACATTACAACAGAATCTCATTATCCATTAGCTGGTATTTGTGCGATTTATAACTCACTTTAGATTGAGTTTTGCAGAATTTCATGATCTTTGCCACATCATCAGCTGAAAACGTAGGTACCGCGCCTTTGCTCATCAGTTTGCTATTAGTAGCGAGGATTATGGCCTTGTGTTTTCAAGGCTGCAGAAGTCTTTTAGGAGATGTTGCTAATTAACTATTAAATAAATGCTTGGATGAAGTCATCATCATAACAAATAAGTGACTTGGAAATTGCTTTCCATAAAATGGAATGAGTTAAATTTCTTTCTTGGTGGTTTTCTTAACCTCTGCCTGTCTTCTCTGGATCTCAGCCAGAACACTCTGCAGTGTACTGCTGTTTAGACTTGTGCCCTCTTGCAAGTTTTCGAAGAAGGAGCTGGGGACCAAGTACTCCATGAAATGGCCTCTGGGAGTTAAAGATGTTTGACACAGCTGAGGATGTTTCTTTCCTTGGAAGCAGATCTGGCACATGCACCTGCTCATTCACACAGGCAGAGAAGGAAATCCAGGAAAGGCGAATGTTTCAAACCATAGCAAGAAGGCCACATTGTAACTTAGAGATCATCATTACATTGAATTTTTTTTTTCTTCTACCATTTTGAATGAGAAGTAGAAAAAGTAAAGCTAGGAAAAGTGTGTGTCTTGTAATTTTTTAAAAACAATGCCATGTTATTTCATTGGATTAAAAACTAAATATGTTTTGATTTTTAGTATATATAAGTAAAAGGAAAATATAGATATTTCATACACTTCATATTTGGCCTCTTTTACATCGATTTATTATTTATTCAAACTCAGAGTTACAGAAGAAAGAAGCGATAGGGAGAGAGATCTTTCATCTACTGATTCACCTTCCAGATGACTTCAATAGCCAGGACTAGATCAGGCTTAAACCGGGAGCCAGGCGCTCCACCCACGTCTCCCACATGGGTGGCAGGCACCCAAACCTTTGGGCCATCTTTTGCTATATTTTCTCAGTGCATTAGCTGGTAACTGGATCAGAAGTGAGGCAGCTGGAACATGAACAGTGCCCATCTGGGATGCCAGCATCACAGGCGGTGGCTTTATCTGTCATGTGTATATGGAATGCTCTGGTAGAAGGTGGCAGATTTACTTGCAACACTACAATACCAGCCCTTCTCCCCCGCTATCCTTTTTAAAAACATTACATGAAGATCTCACCCATTTTATCTGTAACTCTGCCTTTCAAATAAATAATCTTTTTTTTTTTTTTTTTTTTTTTTTTTTTAAGCAGTAGCTTACAACCCAGCAGCACAATGGGTCACTTAGACATGTTCACCTTTGGGGAGGAATGGCCCAGCAGTGCTGGAATGAGGACTTGGGAGCTGGGAAGAGGATGACAGGCCTAGAGCAGGGCATGATGGGAAGGAAACAAGGAGGAAAGGGCTGTTGTAATTTTGGAGGAAAGAAGAGAATTTGCTGCATTTGATCCACCAACTGCTCCAGGCACTCACCCACGCACTCAAGCATATACTACAAAATAGCCACCATGGGTAAATTGCATGAGCGCATTGCCGTGGTGGAAGATTAAGAGAGGAGACCCAGTTCTTGAACTCATAAATAGTATCCAAGTGCCAACTCTTCCAGGGCAAAGGTCAGCCCCTCTTGGTGCGTTCCCCACTTGCCATGCTGAGGACACAGAATGGCCGTCCCTGCCTGAGCTCAGGCACCAGCTTTGTCACTTTCCCGCTGGAGTTAGCTTTCCTCCTCCAAGGAAATGAAAGCCCAACTTTTCCTTATTAAAGCCTTTTTAGTTTCTTCAATACCATTGCTAAGACTGTGTTTAAACTTTTCAAAGTTGAAGAAAGGTAGATGCGGTTTATACTGGATAGAGGGGTAGAACAATTCATTAACTGGCCTTTGTGGAATATACAACACTTGTATTTTTGTTTTGATTGAACTTTTTAAAAAACATTTTTTCTGATTTGCCTCATACATCAATGTGCATTTTTCTTTTCAGTAAGGTCTATGATATCTACTGCTTTCATTTGTGGGTGCTGTGGTGGTAAGAATCATTACTTCTAGGCTGAGGGATGTAGAACAGCGAAAAGAGGAGGTAACTCTGTCCACTGACTGACTAGATTGCATGCCAAAGAAATCAGCTTCATTACTTCTCTTGCTTTAAAATCAAGTTTAAAAATAGAAAAAAATTTATTTCAGAATGGTTTAAAACAAGTTTGTTTTTTCAGGTTTATTTTTATTTATTGGAAAGACAGAGTGACAGAGAGGAGGCAAAAACAGAGAGAAAAAGAAATTTGGACCAAGGAAGATCTGGGAACCCAAAACTCCATCTGGGACTCCCATGTAGGTGGCAGAGCACTTGGGTCATCTTCTGCTACTTTTTTCAGGTGTATTAGCAGGAAGCCAGATTGAAAGCAGAGAAGCTACAACTTGAACTGGCAATACAGTATGGGATACTGACATTGCCTTGCCAATAAAAATAAATAAATCTTAAAATAAATTTACAAAACACTGAGGAGACACCTGGTCAACAGCTAGGATGAAACCAAGAAGCAGCCGGCTGCAGACTGCATCCCACAGCAGGACTTTTGGGAAACCAAAATGAGACACAATCAGGTGTATTGTGAGACGCCACCTACTGTCACTATTCATGTAAAACCAGGGCCAAATAGAGCACATCAGCCTAAAAAAGGCATTAATCTGAAGCATCCTATGTTAAAAGATAGTTGGCAAGCTTCGGAAAAAAAATGCACATAATAACAACAAATCTAAACGTCCCAAAGGACCTTACTAGTGATACAGCATCAGGAAATGACTGCTTTCTTTAAATTATTTGATGACGATTTAATTCAAGATTTCTTGTGGACGGGCTGCTGCTGTAAAATTGCAAACAAGTATCTTTTGGCATGACCTTTGTTTATTTCAAGAGGGCTAAATATACTATAAGTGCACATACCAGGATAAATTTCTTTATTGCATTGTACCTGGCTAACACTGTGGAAGAAGATGAGGAGGAGTCTAAGTATGAGATTTTCCTATGGGCTTTAGAGAAAAACTGGAGAAAACTGTTCCCTAATTTCCTAAAGTTAAGGGACCAGCTCTGGGACATAATTGAATATAGGGCTATTGTGAGCAGGCGATGCTGTGAGGAGGTTATGGCCATTGCACCAACCCACTGTATCTGGCAACGAGAACGTTCTGTGTATCACGGTGGAGCTGTCAGAAGCTACAACCGACATGAAGTTCAACTGCCCCGAGGACCTAGCGCCACGCCAGCAGATTGTTCACTCTGTGGTAGAAGAGGGAGCTGTGTTAGACTAGGACTGTCTTCAGCATCATCTTCACCCAGTGACACAGCAGAGGTGTAGCCACACAACTCATTTTCAATGAATGTGACAGCTAATCCTTTTCAAGTTTATAACTATTCTCAAGCCAATGATCATCCATCAAACAAAGAAAATGAAATTAATTTGATGAAGGAAGACAACACTACGCAGTGGTTTACAGGAAGTGAAGAATGAAGTGGCTCAACTTTGGCAATTTGGAATCACCAGTACAAAACGTCAGACTAACCGCGAGACGAGTGTCCAAATGCGACATTTAGAGCAGTTTTGCAGTATTATACATGTTTAGCTTTTGTTATTTTTTCAAAATTATTCGTAAAAGTTAAACCATAGTAATAGCTAAAAATAACAATCTATGAAAGTAATTTTCATCTATGGAAATTTGATTTTATTATGTCTCCATGTTAAAATTAGCTGCCGTCTTCTGGTGCACTCAAGCAAGGTGTGGTTGGAACTTCCTCAACTTGACAAGAAAAGCTAATTCAATGAAGAGAAAAACTTAGGTTATTCTATCGATTAGAAAATACCATTTGAAATGGCTTAAAAACTGTTCACCTCTGTGACCAGTCTGCCAGTGGGGAAGTCTAGCAAAATAAGGAAATGATCCATATGGAAAGTCACAATAGGATTCTTCTGCATAGAACAAAATATGTGCTATAAATTATAAGTTCACAAAACTGTTAAAGTAGAAAATTTCTATAAATACTAACTACAAACTACTTTCCCTTTGCTGTAGGGTTTTTTTTTCTCTTTTTTATTAGCATTTGTTTTCAAGCTATCCTGCCAGTTACGTATTGAAACAATTTGTGAATGATTATGTGATAACATATTTATGGTTGTAGAAACAAACGAATACATCCATAAATTATTTGATACTGGAAAAAAATTTACAAAACAAAAGTTGTGAGGTAGTAGTACAAAAATTCCCATGACCCCTACCTACCTTGTTTTCCCAGCTAGTATTTCCTATCAGTGTCTTTGACGTCATTCCTGTCCACATTCAGAGATTCCCAGGGACACTCCTGAGGGCATCCTGCAAGCAGCCGTGGTTCTGAAGGGTTAATTTCTGGTTTGGGGTGTTTCCTTCAGTGTGGGTAGAAACCTGGGAGATTGCAGCTGCTTGCATAAAAGGTGCGTAGAATGGGAAGGTGGTCTTTTGAGATCACATCAAAAGCTCCTACTCAGTGGCCTAAGTTTTCATTTCAGAATCCCAAAATGAGTTTAATGAAATGACTGACTTGCGTTAAGAAACTAGGTCTTGGCTTTCACCAGAATGTGCTGGGGGTGGCTGAGTCTTGACCCCAGCTGTCTGGAGTTTCTCTGAACTCTGGATTCCACATAGGCCTTGTCAGGAGCATTCAGTCATCAGTCACTCAACCAACCAGCCAGCTGGGCACTTACTATAGCCAGGTATTGTGCTATTGGTTAAAGACACATAAACTAATATGACCCACAATTTCCTTCTCTCAGGCCCTCAGAGACAAGAGGCTTTAATTAATCTATAGTTGTATCAAAAAGCTTATTTTACAAGTGGCATTTAGTCCAGTTGTTCAGATGCCTGCATACCACATTGGAATGTTTGGATTTGATTCCTGGCCCAGGCTCCTGACTCCAGCTCCCTACTGATGCAGACCCTGGGAAACAGCAGGTGACAGCTCAAGGAACTGAGCTCCTGCAATCCTCGTGGGAGACCTAGATTTAGATGCTGGCTGCTGGCCGTGGTCCCGGCCTGGTCTCAGCTGTTGGCAGGCTTTGGGAGCACGAACCAGAATATGGGAGTTCTCTGCATTTACGTTTCTTTCTGTCTCTCTGCTGCTGCTGGAATAAAAAGAAATAAGTTTTCAATCTATTCTTTTAAAAAAAGATTTATTTATTTTTATTGGAAAGTCAGATTTATAAAGAGAAGGAGAGACAGAAAGGTCTTTCATTTGCTGGTTCACTCCCCAAGATACTACCCTAGCCACAACAGCTGGAGCTGAGCCAATCTGAAGCCAGGAGCCAGGAGTTTCTTCCAGGTCTCCCACATGGGTACAGGGTCCCAAGGCATTGGGCCGTCCTTACCTGCTTTCCCAGTCCACAAGCAGGGAGCTGGATAGGAAGTGGAGCAGCTGGGATATGAACAAGCACCCAAATAGGATCCCAGGTATGCAAGGCGAGGATTTAGCCACTAGGCTATTGTGCTGGGCCCAAGAAATACATTTTAACAGTTTATTTTAAAGTCACCTTCATGTCCATTAGTCATTTCTTTTTTCCTTTCTTTCCTTTTCCTTTTCTCTTTTTGTCCTCTTGCCTCCTCTCTTTGCTTTCTTTTCAACCATGCAGATTGAAAGCTTGGCATACCTCATGGCCTCCTTCTCTCCAAACAGGAATGGTGGCAGGGTGTTGGATGAGAGATAGTCCTATGCTTTCATCCATGAAAACAGATTCATACACTTGTATATTTCAGTGAGGAGGGGAATCCTACTTCAATTAACAGGCAACTGTTTCTTCTGAAACAGGAAAAACTAAAAGCTAGTTGTGTCTGTCTGAGACCAACTACACATTTGTTGGGCTCAGCACAAAATGTAAACGAGCAGAAAGCAGCAGCAGGGGAATAGCCTGAGCCTGGGCACTTCTGAGTGTGAGGTCTCATGCTTAGCACATGAACTGCCAGGAGACTGGCCGTGCACTTACTCTACATGGGGAGGGCACGTTGCCTGTGCCCTCCCAACAGCTTCGCTCCTATTGAACCTCATGTCCGAGAAGAATTCAACTATTCCATCCCAAGATACTGCCCTAGACCAGCATTTCTTCCAACCTGGTCTGTGATTTCACGTTTGATGTTGGATAAATATTGTTAAATATAATCATCAGATTTTATTGAGAATTCTTCAAAGCCTTTAACATTGATAAGCAGTAATTCCAAGAGGTGAAATAGATTACACAGTACTCTGCAAAAATTGTTAATGGGTGTGAGACAATGAAAATGCGGGCACGAGTAAGAATTTGATCTCAGAAAGTGAATGATCTAACTTATCCTAGTGTTGAGTTTTATCCTCAACTTCTGGTTCATGTACCAAAAATAATTCCCAGGATGACCCCTGTCTCTATAACCATATGACATTGAACATGTATGAGTACATATGACTCACATGACTGACACTGTTTGAGCACCTATCCGCTGTCTGCTTTCCTCTTCTCTGCCACTCACAGAGTTCTGATTTGTTCAGGAATGAATTATTCACCTCTGTGACTCTTGCAGCTGTTATGGTTGTACATCCTCGCTTTAGCGAATTGGGCATCTGTGGATTGGCTCTTTTGGGAAACACCTTTCATGACTAAAAAGGGACAATGTTTAGTTGCTGGTGTCTTATTCTTCAGAGTTGCAACCATTCCTTCTGACTTACAGTCAAGAAAAGTATGTGTAGGTACAGGTTCCAAGTCATGAGGCGGAGGATGAAAGCTAAGAAGCAATAAGATTTATGGAACAGGAGCCCTGAAGGGGCCTGGCTCCCAGATGACCTCCCTGAGCCACTGGGTGAGTACCAGTTACCTCCTTTGGGCCTTTTGATAGTTTTGAAAACTGCACCCCACCTCGACTAAGCCATCCTGGTTGGGCTTTGGGTCTGTAGAGACAAACACAAGCTTGAGTGACAGACTACTTCCACTGCAACACTCCTAACACTGTTGCTGTGTTCTCTTGATGCCCTGTTCCCTGGTTTCTGTCCAGCTGCCCAGATTCAGCCTGGGGACAGCCCTCTAGGCCTTGTCTCTCACTGCTTCTAAGTTGTGACAGCTGTTCCCCAGCTGCTGCTGACGTTGCTAGCCCTGAAACATGGCCTCTAAAATTCCCCGGAGTCAGTGTGGTAGCTCTCTTTGAGGAAACCTCATGTTCTCCATGTTTGAATGTTTCAGAGGGCAGAGCAGATGGATGGAGAGAGGGTCCCTGGCGTTCAGGAATGCCCACAGTAGAGTCTCACCTAGCTTCTCTGCTGATGGATTCTGTGACTGGCTCCCCTCTCATCCTTTCAGCCAGGGGCAGGGCTGGCATGGAACCCATGGTTTGAGGATTGTCAGTCAATCAGGTGTTTACAAGTCCCACCAAAAGAAGTAGCTCATAAAACGCAAAGAGAATTTTTACGATTCTAGAGGTTCGGAAGACCAACAGTAAGGCACCAATAGATTTTGTGTCTGGTGAGGGCCCTCTTGTGGTAGATGGTGTCTTCTTGCTGGAATCCCTAAGGTGGAAGGGGCTAGCTAGTTCTCTGGGGAGGACCTGTGGCACCTGCAGCAGCAGTCTAGCTGGAGGCTGTACCCAGGAACTGCCAGGGGGTAAGGACTAGCCACAAGGCCCTGTAGCCATGGCAGGGCTGGGTACTGCGGCCAGGTCTGGAAACCAGAGAGCAGCCATGTTGGGTAACCCAAGAGCCAATGAAACATGTTGCCCACCGTGTATATTGGGTAGATTTCTTAGGGGGGATGTCATGAGTTGAGGAATTGGTGGGTGAATATTTAGTTGATATTAAAATTTCGAACCTGCCTTTAGCATCCATTTAGTATTTATTGAGAAGGTAAACTTCACTGTTTGAGAAGATGTTAGGCACCTTCCCCAAGTTATTTCTAAGGATTAACTCGTACAAGGGCAGACCAGCTACCCTTGCTTCCTCCTTCTGCCAGTGACAGCTAGACAATTTCTCCAACGCAGTGCACTAAAGTGATCTCTTTGACTATGAATAAAAACATATTTTTGAAAATCAAGGTAATAAAAAAAAAATGGAGAGGAAGACACAGAGAGGGAGAGTGAGCATAATTTCCAGCCGCTGCCTACTCCCAGGTACCTGTAGTGGTGCAGGCCTTGATGGAGGCTGAAGCAGGGAGCCATCAATTCCCCAGTGTATCACTGCTGTCCTCCTCTGCCAAGGTACCCTTGAACAGGAAGCGGGAATTGGGAGTGAGCCAGGATGTTAACATGGGGACTCCCATGTGGGGCATGGGCACCCCCAAAGGACATCTTCACTGCTGTTCCACATGCCAACCCCAGATGTTTTACAGCATCATAATGTGCTAGCTGGAGATGGAACGAAAAAAGAAAACTGGAAATCAGGACAAGGTGAAATTTAGGCTACATCTGGGAAAAGATCTAGGAAGTCCCTAGGAAAGCAGTGAGAGAAGAAGACCAGAAGAGAATGAGTTCATGGTCCTTATCTGGGCACACAGTGAGTTAAGGGAGCGGGTAAGTTGGGTCGAGAGGTGAGATGTGCCAGGAACAAAATCACAGCCCAGGAGCTGGGCGCTGGCCTCACTGGATCCTGCCTGTGAGTCAGCTCTTCCCCTGCCACGGCGACAGCTGACGTCTCCTTGGTAATCCTCCCAAGACAGTCACAAAACCTATGGGAGGGAGATCCTCCCAAAGTGGTCAATATTGGTAACTGGCCAGACAGAAAAAAATCAATCAATCAATCAATCAATCAATCATATGCCTCTTAAAGAAGTGGGCCATGCATCCTCTCTCAAGCTTTAAATCTGGGGAGTTACATTTACTGGTCATCTGAATAAAAACAAGCACTTTATCTTCTTCCATGTTCCAAACTGTTCTTTTGCAGTTAGTATCTGGAGCAGATAAGCTAATTATCTAAGCCTCCAAACAACACACAAGCAAAGATTAACTGATTCATAGTTCACAGTCCTTTGTAAGTTACTCTAAGAGTATGTTATGCAAGCTGCCTTTTCCTTCTGCCAGAACAAATAACTTCCACATCCATCTGTTACCCAGGATGAGGAACAGGCAAATCTTGCTTCCCCAAATGTTCTGCCGACAAGTAGTGTACACAGAACTGTCTCATGGCAACAAGACCTCACGTGGAGCTCTTATCCAACAGGAACACTACAAAGGAAGTTGACAGTCTCAAGGCCTGAGAGAGAACAGGCCAGAAAATAACCTGATTCAAAGTTTATCACCTTGAAAGAGCAGGTGAACATGTATAAAAATTGGGATATGGGTCATGCACCATAAGAGTTGGCGAACATTTTAAGTTTCGAAACAAGGAAGAGGACAGAAGGCCGAGCTGGGAAGTGTCCCGTGTCTGAAAAGGGCACCTGCTGATGTGGACAGCTCTAGATGCGGGATCGGAGCACCAGGGTGGCAGAGGGTTCAAGCCGCTTCCAGGACTCAGACTTGGAGACCCAGCGGGTGTGTGAGTGATCCTGCCTTGGACAGGTGAACAGTTACATAACTTCTCATGATTGCATTGGCTGCACTGACCGAATGATTTTTACTGCACTTTCAGCTTTAGAAAGGGGCCAATAGGAGACATATGCAGGATTGGTGTAGTATTCATGTTCATGTCGACAACTAACCCAAAGCGAGGGGCCTTCCTGTGTGGCATGGGGAAACGAAAAGACTGAGGAAAGCAATAGAGCAGAGGAGTTTACTATGAGTAAACCTCTCCTGTGTCCTGGTGGCCCACTACCAGAAGTCACATTGCTCCTAGGGACAAAAATCTAACTAACTATAGTTACATAAAAGTTTTAACTGGTAGCAACACCCCTTCAAGATGGCCACTTCAAACAAAAAAACAAAATCTGCACAGTCTCCACCTTAAAAGTTGATTCAAAAAAGGCTGCTTCTATTTTGTTGCCAGCTGTACTTTGAGAGTAGTGAAGAGCACACAAAGAATGAAGGATGTTAGCCGAGGTTTGATCATTTCTGGTTTTCTTAGGATTTCTTACTTTTGTTGTCGTTATTGTTGGTCCTTCCTTCCTGGATCCCTCAGGTAGGTTCACAGTTTGTTGTTCTAGGTGAAGTGGTGTCAAAGGACATGTTGCAAGGAAGTTTCAGTTTGAGGGTTTTGTTTCTCAAAAACAACGGACTTGGTGCGATGGCTCAGTGGCTAAATCCTTGCCTTGCATGTGCTGGGATCCCATGTGGGTGGGTGCCAGTTTGTGCACCAGCTGCTTCACTTCCCATCCAGCTCCCTTCTTGTAGCCTGGGAAAGCAGTAAAAGATGACCCAAAGCCTTGGGACCCTGCACCCGCTTGGGAGACCTAAAAGAAGTTCTTGGCTCCTGGCTTCGGATCAGCTCAGCTTTGGCCATTGTGGCCACTTGGGGAGTGAACCAGTGGACGAAAGACCTTTCTGCATCTCCTTTTTTCTGTAAATCTGCCTCTCCAATAAAAATAAATAAATCTTACAAAAAAGTTAACCAACAAGATAACAATAGTACTATATACTAATATATGTGTAATATATTTAACAAGCAATAAGTGCAACCTCTTCCTACTGAAGGGTTTCTAACTGGCATTATTCACTTTCAGAAATGCAGAGACACAGAATCAGGAGGTAGTAGGATATACAACAGGTTAATTCTGGCAACATCTTTACTCTTTGGCTACTTTTGACTCATTCTTCCCCACTTAGCGTTGGTTAGAGGTAATCCTTGGGTAGCCATTGGCTAAGTGGGGAAGTCTGACACCCTGTGGCCATATTTAGTCCTACAGTTGTTCCCCTGTCAGGAGCTGCACACTGTAAACTCTGCCTAGCAACTATCAGACATACAGTAGGACAAAGGTGTGTGTGCGAGTGTGCACGCATGTGTGCTGTCTCGAACTCTTCTATATTTCTGCATTCTATGCCTGTCTCGTTAGAAAGTCCAATGAGTCATACTTTTTGATCAAAGAGTAGGAGTGTGCAGAGCTTGTATTTTATGAGCAGTTTTCCCTTGATTTCTACCTCGCACACTGACCAGAAGTTACTAGTTTAGGTTTGTCTCCTGATTTTTTAGTCTTATAACCTGGAGGACTGGGGTAGAGCATTTCATTAATTAAAAATAAATATTAAAAGTTATTTTTTAAAAATCAAAGGTGTAGTAAATTGGGAGACTGTGCTGTAATTGAATGAATATGGAATAGGGAACCAGGAGATTTTATTTTAGCAGTGGTCTGTCCTAATCAAAATCTGCCTGTGTCAGGTTATTTTTCCCCCAATGGGTTGGTGGGTTGGTTGGCTGGTGGTTTGGTTGGTTTGTTTTTTTTTCTTTTTGGGTTAAGATTTATTTATTTTACTTGAAAGTTGGAGTTAGAGAGAGAGGGAGAAAAGGAGGGGAAGAAAGAGAGAGAGACAGAGAGAGAGACAGAGAGAGAGACAGAGACAGAGAGAAGGAGAGAAAGATCTTCCATTTGATGCTTCACTCCTAAGATGTCTGCAATGGCTGGGGCTGGGTTAGGCTGAAGCCAGGATCCTGGAGCTTCTTCTGTGTCTCCCACATAGGTGGCATGGGCCAAAGCACATGGGACATTTTCTGCTGCTTTCCCAGGTTATTAACAGGGAACTGAATGAGAAGTGGAGCAGCCAGGACACAAATCGGAGCCCATAAAGGGTGATGGCATCATAGGTGATGGCTTAACCAACTAAGCCACCACACTACTCCCTCTCCATGTGTTTCATTCCTATGGAGTGAAGAGGATGGGCCAGATCACTCGAAAGTTCCACTGTGGCTCTAAATTTCTATTATCTGTGCCACGGTGATATTTCTTTATCTTTTTTTAAGATTTATTTTTATGGGACAGTCATATGTACAGAGAGGAGGAGAGACAGAGAGGTGGATCTTCCTTCTGTTGCTTTGCTCTCCAAGTGGCTGCATCAGCTGGAGCTGAGCCAATCTGAAGCCAGGAGCCCGGAGCCTCTTCCGGGTCTCCCACTTGGGTGCAGGGTCCGAAAGTCTTGCGCCATCCTCCACTGCTTTCCCAGGCCATAAGCAGGGAGCTGGATGGGAAGCGGGGCTGCCAGGATTAGAACCGGCACTCATATGGGACCCCAGCACATGTGAGGTGAACACTTTAGCCACTAGGCTACACGCCAGGCCCACAGAGTCTATACTTTTAATTTCTGTGCTTCACTGCCTCCAGCTCTGAAACCATTCTTAGCTTTGGTCATTCAATCCTTTGTAGTACTTTTTAATTGCTTTTGTCGTTAAGATCTAATAGTTGAGTCTGCTTATGGGAACATGTGGATCTTTTCTGGTTCATTTTACATACATCATTCATTGGCCAATGACACAAATTCAATCTGAGATCCCTGAGTTTGCGTCTTCTTTCTCCACCTACTCAGATGAGCACAAAGGTCCAGTGGAATCATTCATCTGGCTTTGTGTCTTTCTATGACCACATGCTGGCCTCCTTGACTTTGGTCAAGGCAGAACTAGCCACCATTAGGAATGCAATGGCTTTCAGGAATCATTCAGCTAACTTTGAGAGCTTGTTTGGAGGTTCTAGCAGGGGAGTGCAGCTACTCATACACCCTTGACCGAAGACCCGTCCTCCTCTAGCAGGAATGGTCATCCTCTTTGAACCAGGGTGCAGCTTCAGGAGGGATGCACATGGAGCGGTGAGGGAGGAAGAGGACACCTGCCTAGCCAGCCAGACCAGCCGAATCAACCCTGGCTATCGATCGATGAAGTGACAGATGTCACAGCCAGATAGCCCTCATATCCTCAACCAACTTTTAAGAAGCATATGCTTCAAAAGATACAATGAAGTTGTGCCTGATACCAAGCAACTGAGAGCTCACAAAGGAAAAGGTAAGTCACACAGAGGAAGCTGCAGCAGCCCAAGGAAGTAGACTGAATGAGCTTGGGGATGATAACCTGTATATTCTGAATGATGTATGGGTTATTTAAGGGGTCTGGGATAGAAACGATCATGGTAGAGGACATTCTAAGGGAAAATTTGTTTCATTAAAATCAGATTTGATTTATTAAAGTTTCCGTACTACCCTAACCCCTTCTTTTTTTTTTCCCGCCCCTCCCGCCGCCGGGCCTAATCCCTTCTTAAAGATTTATTTATTTGAAAGAGCTTCAGGGGAGAGGGAGAGAGCCCACAGAGAAGTCTTGCATTTGCTGATTTGTTCCTTAAGTGGTTACAAAGGCTAGGGTTGGGTCAGGCCAAGGCCAGGAGTTAGGAGCTTCATCTGAATCTTCCAGGTGAGTAACAGTAGCCCAGACCCTTGAGACACCTCCCATTGCCTTTCCCAGGCTCATTAGCAAGGAGCTGGATTGGAGTGGAGCATCTGGCACTCAAGCAAGTACCCATATGGGAAGCTGGCAGAGGCTCTACCCGCTACACCACAATGCCGGTCCTGTTGCTATTTGATGCTTTCAATATGACTTTTCGCAATCTTAGATATTCAGGAACTGGATGACATTTGATTCCAACCTGTTGCATTTCAATCTCAAATTGATTTTGCATTATCCCATGGAGGAGTCAATGCCTTTGTTTGCTTGATCAAAATGCTCCCAGGACCTTGAGATAAATCCTTAGGATTCTTTTTTGCCAACCTATGTCAAACCTACAGTTCCTTCCAGCACACACCATTAGAAGGCAGGAAGGTGACCACAAAAACGGTTATTCACATGTTTTGTTCCTGTTAAACAGTAAGCAGGTTAATTAATAGGATGCATGCTTTGGAGATGAAGAGGAAAACCTAGGCCAGAAAATGCTGGCAGTCAAAGTTCAGGCTATGTAAGAACTCTCCTAACCAATCTCTTCAGCTTCTCAGTGAGCCACTGGAGGATGCTGCAGCTTGCTGGTGGCTTAGGACTTGTCTCCAGTGCTCTCTGCCACTTCTGCTCCCTGCTTCAGATACACTTAACAAAACGGAAGCCAAAGAGAGAATGAGTTTGTGTTACCTCCTTCTCTCCCTGCTCTTGCTCTTGAACATGTGTGTTCTTGTTTGCTCTTAAAGGTCACCAGTCCATCAATCTTCCTCTTCTCCATCTGTTGATCATACAGGTATTGGATTTTCTGTGAGCACCAGCCATTACCTAGTTACCAGGTTTTTCTGACTATTTAAAAAGCTGCAATCTCTTCATGCAGAATGGGCCTGCAGTACTAGGAATCCCTGAATACACATTCCCCACTTCTTACTGAGGGTGAACAGAATCCCATGCCTGACTCACTAAGGAACAACTGGCAGCACAACTTCAAACACTTATTTATTGGTAGACATTTCAGAACCATTTATATCAACACACACAATGAATTTTCTTAGACATAGTATACTGTTTCATCTTGAGGTACACATTGGGCCCATCATATAATGCTCTGGGAATAAATGCAACTGTTACCTTGTAGCTAACAATCCAAGTTTTCCAAGCAAAGACACAGCAGAGATGGTTACAATGTATTTTCAAAGAATATGCCATGTTCATGTAAGGAAAAATCCCCAGATTCATAATTGGGCTCAATTTTGAAGCTTAAACAGCATTTAAATGGAACTTCATCATGAAAATGGGAGAAAAATTTCATAGCTTAGAAATTATCTAAGCCCTACTACAAGAGATTGTAAACAAAGGAAATCTGCACTCTGATGTTTTACAAAAATTCAGAGGGTAAAATAAGAGCAGCAAAGTTACAGAAGGTATTTGTATCACAAAGAAACATTTTAAAACACCAAGTTTTGAGGAATAAAGGATGTGATTCAGTATGAGGAGGCCCTAAGGACCTGCCATATTACAACCCCATAGGATGAAAGTTCCACTTTGCACCATTTGTACTCTGGACTATTTACTCTTGCCCTAGCAGGCTCTAGATTACTGGAAAAATAGTAGAGACTGATAGAATGGATGCTTATGACAGCATTGAACGTCCAGTAGAAGGGGTTTCTAGAAGACTGAAATTAAAATTTCCTTTGAACAGTTTCCTAGGTTCTTTGAAGAATTCATTTTCTTTTTCAGTTTGTTATTCAAACCATTAATCATATGCATGAGGATGGAGAGCCCCTCTGTCCGTCCACACCCACTCCCTGAACTTCTCAGAAAGCTGTTCGGATGATGTGCCAGTGGTTCTGGAATGCGAATGGATGCCGTGTCTGTCAACATTTGGAATGGACTGTCCCAACAGTTCCCTTAAGATTGCCGTAGTTCTACATGAGACAAGAATAAACATTGCAATTTAGCTGAGTGGGTGAATCACTTCAACTTCATAAACTTGAACGGTCCATGTGGATGGAGCTAAGTAAGCATACATATCACAGTTCATAAACGTGAACAGCTCAGCTTATAGAGGAGAGGACGTGCAGACCTTTACAAAATCCTGAGATGGAACTTCCCCCTTTCAACGAGAATCACGACCACACTCTACATTTTAGCTGCTTGGCTTGGCTTATTGCTGATTTTCCTTTCCTATGGGGATAGGATGATTTTAGTCATGATTTTATGGACATCAAAAGGGTCCTGTTTATAAAGACACTGCCCCAAAGCACCACGGTCACTGTTCCAATTTCAGGGAAACTGCTAGAAGGGGAAGGAGTATTCAGTCTTGACCTGGATATCGTGTTTTCCATGCAAAGTCATGGCTCTCAGAAGGCAAGGGCCACTTCCTTCTCCTCCCTGTGCTGCATGGCTGGTCTGAATGCCTTGTCTAGTCAATGTTTTCTTCGGACAGCAGCCCGGCTCGGCAATGGCCATTATGTTGATGGATGTCTTTGGAGATGCCAGAAGAGTTTTGACCATTAGAAAAATTCCAAGTCAGTAAAAAGAAAACAGTAGTGAGAGACTCAGATACCAAGTTTTAATGGCCTTGGACATGGGAGGTTTATTTCGTGGCCCGGAACAGGAGCTGCCACGTCTTCCCTCCATGGGCTCTTTGAAGACAGCTCATACTCCAAGCTCCACACATCCAGTCGCCTGGAGGATTTCATGTTTGTTTTGCTCACATCATACATAGTCTCAGCAACTATGATTTTAAATAGAAACAATATATAAGGTCCCAGGGGAAAGGGCTGGGTCAAGTTTTCATAATTGTCAGGTGGTATCAGGGGAGTCCCTGGTACGTAAAAGGTGCTTAATAAATGTTAAACAGGGGAACCGAAGCCCACAATCCTCACTCTCAAGTAGCCTCTGGGTTGTCAAGCAATAAAAATTTGGCAAATGAAAAGAAAATCACACTTGTTTTGTGTAAGGTTTTTGCAAAGGAGAAAAGACAGAGGTCAGCTCCTTAGGGACAGCAACCATCCTGGGCACCCCAAACCAGCTCTCTTCCTAACCTTCTGAGTCCGAGAGTCCTGTTTAAGCATGTCAGACTGGCACCGGCCAATGCACGTGCAAAATCCTTTCAATTCTGTCTTTGCTGGTTTCATAGCAGAGGGAAGTCCTTCCCTTACACAGAGGGATGCTTTCACAATGTGATGTCCCCTCACAGGTGGCACGTGGGACTGGCAACCTCTTCAGAGATCTGATAGTTAATTTTGAAGAGGTGCTCCTGTGTGTCAGTTCTATGGGGCAATTGCTTTACTGTGAGTATACTGTTTCCATTTTGGAATATATATGAAAACAAATGCTTTTAAAAAAAAGAACAAAGAAAGACCTCTGGTGAAAAATTGGAATAGGCATCAATTCACCTGTACTCTATATAATATTGATTACAAACATGTATTTTTAATGCCAAGAACTAGAGCCATATTCCACAGGTCTACAAAAACAAGACTGGTGAGTCTTGTTACTTATTTTTGATGATCAGGAAGAGGAGATAAGAAAATGTGACCCGAATCTGCCAGTCAAGTTGACACCTTGGTGGTGGTTCAACCTCACCCTAACGGCCAGTGTGCACCTTGGTCACAGATCTGCATGTCCAGGATGTAGGACTGATTTTTCAGAGGTAGGGCTGTTTGCATGATGTCTTGCTGAGAGAACTAGAATTCTTCTAAGATTTATATCCCTTCCAAAAGTCAGGAATGATGAGACCATGATATTTTAGACTATTTAATCACATTTAGCACACACAAAAATCTCAGATTAATGTCTTGGGATACTTGGAATGATAATAATGTATTTTCTTTGGGAGAGAGGAAAGGAATTTACAAAATAAACAAGTACTCTGATATGCATGTTTAAAATTACTCAACAGATGCAGCACACACAATAATAAAGGCTGGTGCGTTGGATATGTGAGTTGTTCTGTTGCATGAAGCATGCTGAGGAGACCTGGCACACCCCAATGTTCTTCAGAGCTCTTACAGACAAGGGGCCACACCTTCAACTCAAGAATTACAATTCAACAGAGACTGCCATTTTCCCAAACAACAGCACGGGAGAGGACAGGCAAAAATCCCAGCCTGACAATGGGCTGACAACCAAGCTTACATTTTCAACACAGGCCCTTCCCTGATTTTTTTCTGCAAGTTTTCCATGATACAAGGTTTCTTGTGACTGGGTTCTGAGAATCTTTGAGTCATCCTGTCCACTATTCCTAAGAGAAATCACCCTAGTCAATGGTCCCCCATCTCAACGGATCTATGAAAGTGAGCACATGTTCTCTAACATATCAGATTACAAAATTCAGTCGACAACGTTTCTGTGTGTACGTTGAACCAATACTTGCAGATACACATCCACATGCGTGTTTTGCTGCTTCTCTGCCTCAATCAAGCAGTGGTTACAGGTAAGTCACGGTGCTCACGAATGATTTGTGTGAAAGGACATCCCTAGAAATTTGTATTTTTAAAGACCTATCCTCTTTCAACACATGACTTTTGCCAAAACGCCTCTCGAGAAAAAGATCCCCCCCCCAAGCATGTAACTGAAGTGTCATTTCATATTGTGAACATTTTCAGGCACAGAGTAATACAACTAGCATTAAACAATAGAATGACAGAGCACAGAGTACATAGTTAATTGTCTAAAGTCAACTCCCTCCAAAGAAGGGAACTGTTGTTCAGAAGTTTTCGTTTTTTTTTTTTAATTTTTATGTCTTTCGGCTTTGGCTACTTCGTAATAAATATCACACTTTCTCACATAAACCTACTTGGGTAACAATGATTTCTCTGAACATGCCTTTTTTCCTTCTAGCAGCTGTTGAGTGTTGAGTGACGTACAAGGCACACCTCTAAGTGTTCTGTACAACATTTTTATTGATGTACAAAATAGCCTGTTCACCATTCAAAAACGTCATCTGCATAGTAAGGTTCTCTTATCCTTATTTACAGAGAAGGTTTATAGTGCAAAAAACAAGAAACTGTGTCCCAGCCCAGCCCTTCTAGCACGCACCCTGATCAGTTCCGTCCCATGCTAGCTGGGGTTATTTGGCTATATTTTGGGCCTCCAGCCGTTAATGAATTGCATTATTTTCTTCACCTGCAGTTTGCTCAATTTGAAATCCTCTGAGAGGATTTCTTCTGTTAGCTGAACAAGCAAATTCCCATCAATCTTTTCAGTGGCAAAGAATGATATGACGTCTTCAGACAAACCGATGAACCGTAACGACTTAGACACTTCTTCTATGGAGAGTCCCGAGAGATCGGCAGGTGGTTGCCACGGGGAACCGTCACCACAGGACCTGGGCGCCAGCTGCAGGTGCAGTGGGGATGAAAATGGGTAGGAGATGGAGAAGATGTCCTGCATGCCCTTTTTAACAAAATACTGGTCCTCAGAGAGATCTGGAGACCCCGACTTGGGGTCTTCCTCAGCACCATCGATTTTCAGAGGCAAGGGAGGTGTTTCCGAGGCGGCTTTCTCTTCCACTGGCTTTGGAGCCCTGGGCGGTAAGGCAGGGCACGAGACACTCTGTTTTGCTATGCCAGCTGGGACGGTGCTCTCATCCGTGCTCTCCAGAGAGTAGCTGGCTGACTTGGGACAACCAGAGACACCACTACTGAATTCTGCTGTGCTTGGGCCAGGGGTGCTGCCCAGGGGCTCGCAGCTGTCAAAATCTAGGGGTGCTGGGCAGTTTCTCTTTGGTGTGCCTGGCGTCTTCTGTCGTGGGTAACTGTAACTCCTGCTCGGATCCAGCAGGAAGTCGCTCCGGGTCTGGCTCTCGGATGCTGCCGAGTAGTGGTTGGGCCACGAGAGCCTGGAGGCCAAGGCTTCCGTGGAAGGACTCCCGAACGGGGACTTCACATCCACAGAATCTGTGTTCCCGCGGGTGCATGGATAGCAGGACACAGGAGCACTTTCTGAAGGACTTGTGTCACTCTTAGTGACGCTGCATAAAAGGAAACAGAGAGGGTAATTAGCAGAAAATAATCATTATTGGAAAAAAAAAAGAGATTGAATCCCAAGCCTTTCATTATCAACAGATGTGATTTCCAAGTGTAAGAGCACAGTTGGAAAAAAAAAAAGTTTGGGATTTCTCATCATTCAATAAAGTACCTACTAGCCCTGCCAGGTTTCTAAGAATCTTAACAAAATACCTGGACAATGATGAATAAGTACCTAAGGATTTAAAGCAGTGCAGAAGAGAAGGAACCAAGACAGCTAAAAGCATCTCTTTGCTAGTAGGTGCTTGCATCATTATGGTGAGAGAAATTCGAAGGCCAGGCTTAGCTTTGCACCAACAGGTGTCAAGATTGATCTGTGGTGTCTGCAGTGGGCTCAGGGGGACTCGGAGAGGGTTGATGGGTGCCTCCTGCTGGCCATGCTTGTACGATGACATCACCATTACCTGTGACACGGCCTCTACCTGCAAGTCTGAAACAGGAAGAAACACTTCCCATAAATGCCTGGGCTTCTCTACCGGTGAGTGACAGGAGCCTTGACACTGCAAAATCCAGAGAACCAAAAATACCTACAGAAACAGGGCTGCTTTAACCCGTACACTGCAAAAGCAACAGCAAAGCGCTGTGTGTGCAAGGTGGGCGTCGGGCTGACGAGGGGGCAGACAGTGGAAGCAACCCCTGGAACCGAGGCTGTTGCTTCTGGAGGAGAATCATAGTATGTCCTAGAATCACCGTATATCAAAGCTGATGTCCTCCCGTCATGGGCTGCCCAAGAGAACAGGGTGGAGGGGGGGAATCTGTTTCTTCAGACAACAGTTGAGAGTTACATGGCGAAAGGTAAAGTGTAACTCAATCACATGCAAGAATTGCATTTTTTAAAAAAGTGCTGGCATTTGGCAACAATGGAAGATATTGTGTTGTCCTGTAGGAGTATGGAGGGCAGGAGAGGGGAAGCCAGGTGAGGCAGTGAAGGGGGCCTGGGTGCTGGCTGCAGGCGCTGTCCCAGTGGGAAGAATTGGATGCTGCCTAGCGAACACTGGAGCATTCAAGGGCTGTCGCCTGAGTCTCCACTCGGTTTTACTCCTGTATTTCTCGGTTACCTGGGGCAGCCTTTCTTCCCAGCACACCAGCCCTTGCCTCCGAACTCAAAACCAACAGGAGTCACAGCACACTCTTTTTGATAAAATCATGAAACAACTTCTCCCCACCCACCCAGCGAGGTACTGGTGACCTTGAAAAAGACTCTCAGGAACCAGGGGAGGAGCTGAGGTGGCCGGGGGCCTGTTTGTCAGACTTACATGTTGTGCAGCCCTGATGAGTAGTAGGACAAGGTGGGGCTGGGAGAGCGAGTTTGCGGCCGTGCTGGCTTGGCGGTGCGAGGAGGGATGGAGGGGCTTGTGGACAGAGGCTTGGCGCTTCGGGGCGGGACAGGCGGGGCATTCAGGAGCCGGCATTCTTCTCTGACCTAGTGCAGAAAAGAACACTACAGGTTAGCAGTGGGACTGACATGGCCGCCAGGGCCCAGCTGCAAGGTCCTCTGACCATGTGCCAACATCATGGCAGGGGTGAGGCTAGTGTGAGAAGATGGGAGGCAGCCACACAAAGGCTGCCAGAATCAACTTGGATGCCTGTGAAAAGATTGATTTTTTTTTTAATTTGAATGTTTTTATTATCGTTTTATGGTACAGTTTCACAGGCCCTGGATTTCCCTTACCATCGTCTCAAGTCACTTCCCCACCAACCCACTGAGTTCCCCTATATTATTACTATGTATAGTTCTTCATAAACAGTCATATGTCCATCATTGCAGGAATGGACAATGGCAGAGAGCCCAGCATCCTACTGTCAAGATAAAGTTAAGAGTTTCACTGGGAGTCCATCTTTACTCTGGAAGTAGAGATGCATACTGTTTTGTATCCTCACACTTGGATATGATAGTCTCCATTACAGTACTATACATCCTCTTAAATGAAAAGCCACAATACAAAATCAGCAACAAGAAGAAAAATAGAAATTTACAAAGCCATGAAGTTAAATAACCTGCTACTGGATATGACAGCCTCTATTACACAGTTACTGTAGATTCCCTTAAATGAAAAGCCATAAAAGAAAACCAACATCAGGAAGAAAAACGCCATGAAGTTAAATAACATGCTATTGAATGACTAATGTGTCGCTGGAGAAATGAAAAAGAAAATCAAGAACCTTCTTGGAGAAAATAATGCTAATGTATGATCTATGAGTCACTGAAGAATTTAATGAGAAACTGTGTTGAAGAGATGAAATTAAAACAAATCAAAATCCATGAGATATAGCTTCCCATGATCTTTGTTGGTGGGGCATGTCTCCTGTAGGCAACAAATAGACGGGTTTTGTTTATTTAATCCAGTCTACTAATCTACGATGTTTGATTGATGAGCTTTTTTTTAGATTGATGAGTTTAAGCCATTTACATTCAGGGTTAATATGAATGGGTGGTAATTTGGTCCTGGCATTTTAGCAAAGGTTTGTTAATTGTTTTAGTCTTCTGTTGTTATTTTACTGGGATGTTCTTCATATTTGCTTTTGGTTTTGGTGGGTGCTATTCCTCTTCTCTGTCAACAGAACACCTTAAAGTATCATTTGTAGGGGAAGTTTGGAAGAGGCATTTTCTTTTAACTTTTTTTTTTTAACTGTGGAGGAATTTTATTTCATTTTCAAAGTCAAAGGAAAGCTTTGCTGGGTACGTTATCCTGGGCCAGCAATTTTTTTTCTTTTAAAATCTGGAATATGTCGCTCCATTCTCTTCTGGCCTGTAGAATTTCCTGTGAGAGGTCAGCTTTGAATTTAATTGGCATTCCTTTATATGTCAATATATTTTTTTTTACGTGCACATTTAAGACTCTTTTCTTTATGTTAGATGGAAGAGAGCTTGATTATCACGTGTTGTGGTAAAGACCGCTTTTGGTCAAGCCTGTTGGGACTTCTGTGACCCTCCTGGATATTGTTTCCTAATTCTTTCTCTAGATTAGGGAAATTTTCCCTTATTATTTCACTCAATACACCTTTAGACCCAGTTTCTCTTTCTGCACCTTTTATCTCTTATATTTGGCCTTTTAATAATGTCTTTCAATTCTTGAATATCTTTTTTTTGGCTTTACCCAGCTCTGCTTCCAGTTTTTTGTTTGTTTCCTCCTGGAGACAGGAAATATCTTCCAGTTCTGAGATTCTTTTTTCTGCTTGCTTCATTCTATTTTGGAGACTCTCCATTGTGCTTTTAATTTGTTCCACTATATTCTTCTTTTCTGATATATCAGCATTCATTTGATTCATTTCCTGTGTGACATATTCCTTAAATTCCTTGAACTCCTATATTATGTGCTTCTCGTTGTTGATAAGAAGCTTTATAACAAGTGTTTTGAATTCTGTATCCCCCATTTTCTCAATGTATTCTTCAGTTAACTCTGAGGTTGCCAAAGGTTCTTTGTGTCTTTGTGTCTTTGTCTCTTTTTTTGCTCTTGGTCATTGTACTTCTGGTTAGCAGAGTCTTCTCCTTGGGGCAGGTTTCTAAGCTGTGTCACCCATAGGTCTACAATGCAATTTTACTTCCTGTGGTTGGTACACAGTTCTTTGTTTGAAGTCACTTGTGCCATTTCCTCCAGTGAGTTCCAGGTCTAGGTTCTTATGTTAGATTTCTATCACGGTCTCTGTAGCCCTAGCTCATGACTCACCACTCTCCATCTCCTGTGATACCATGCTAAGGCTGCACCATTATCTATACAACTTGTTCCCATTTCTGGTTGGAGCAGGTCCCAGGATTAAGGAGACACCAGGTATCCTATATAGCTAGGTTGTTGTTGGTGCTTATCTTGCTGGAACCTGTTGGTTGTCAGGTCTGAGGGCTACAAGGACCTATTTTGACCCGTACAATGCCAAAGTCGCTATTATTTTCCCCATGGGACCAAGGCAATGCACTGAGCTCAGTGAATCTGCTCCCAGCTCAGAGCATGTGCAGCTCACTGTTGTCCCTGTAGTCTTAAAGCTTGTGCCACAGTGTGCAAAATGGCACCTGACGTGCACTACTAGAGTTCCTGATCTCCTGGCCATCAGGTTTGGGAGCTACCCGGACATATCTTGGGTGGAACCTGTAGGATGCTAAGTTGTTGCAGTTCACTGAGTCAGAAATGAGTTCACTCCCAGCTCAGTGCATGCATGTGCAGTCCTCTCCCATATCTTTTGTCTCCCTATACAAAATGGCACCCCATTTGAACTGTGCTGTGAAATCCACCCTCTTCCCGCACCACCTGTATGGGACCTGCTGGTCTTCTCTGTTCCTGTTCAAATCAAACAGACCAGCAGGATGGGCAGTTCTTTGTCTGGGTTCACCTCCTGAGCTCCCGGTGAAAGTCCCTTCTCACCACACTGTTGTGTCCACTGCTTTCCTGTGTCTGTCAGACTCCAGGTGCCCCTCTGCCGTTGTTCTGTCCTCTCCTATTTCCTGAAGTGTGCCCTCTCTGCTTCACATTGGCTAATGTTTCTCTGGTTAAACGTTTCCTTACCCTATTCCGCTATCTTGATTCTCCTTCAACAGACTGATTTTGAAAGGAACAGCTTGGCCAATGCTCGCTGCTGCTGAAACGCAGCAAATAAGGTGGAAGAAAGCCAGTTTCCTTGGCTAAGGAGCTATGGAACCGCGAGGCAGAAGGGAACAAAAGTACTAAGGGGGAAGGATACACAGCGCTCATGAGTTCCACAGGGGAGTCCACCCTCAATCTGAGTTGCTTGTTCACTGTTCCAGTGGAATTCAGCTGGATTCAGACCAACCAGCTTTCTCCAGGCCTAACTTATCACGGATGGCATCATGGGTAAAGCTACCACCTGGGATGCCAGCACTCTATGCAGGTCTTGTTCCCAAATGGGCGCCGGTTTGTATTTTGGCTGCTCCACTTCTGATCCAGCTTCTTGTTGATGACCTAGGACAGCAAAAGATGAACCTCTTGGCCTTGACCTGGTCCAGACCTGGCCATTGCAGGTATCTGGGGGGTGGGGGGTGGGGGGTGAACCAGCAGCTGGAAGCTCTCTCTGTAACCGAGTTTCAAGTAAATCAAAAAACCTTAAATAAGTTTTCCTCTGTAAAGCTACATGGCAACCATGATAGAGCCTGTTAATCTGCAGAGCCTAGGTTAGGGCACCCAGGAAATCGCATTCCTAACAAGCTCCTGGATGAAGCAACTGCTCCAGGAGCTATTTTGAGAAACCAGGTTGTAAATGGAGAAATTCTGCAACTCCCCAAATCTAAATCCTGTCATTTTCTGAGGAAGTGGTTTCTTACCCTCTCTGTTTCTTTATATGGGCAAGGCTGCAAGTGGACTGTGACATATTCGCTTGGGGAGTCTGTCTACCATGACCCCATTGCTTCCCAGTCACCTCTGGTGTTTAAGAACACATTTCCCATTCAAATGCACACTCTTGGGCCTGGCACAGTAGTAGCCTAGTGGCTAAAGTCCTTGCCTTGCACAGGCCGGGATTCCGTATGGGCACCAGTTCCCATCCAGCTCCCTGCCTGTGTTGTGGCCTGGGAAAGCAGTCAAGGACAGCACAAAGGCTTGGGACTCTGCACCGGCGTGGGAAACTTGGAAGACACTCTGGGCTCCTGGTTTCGTATCACCTCAGCACCAACCATTGTAGTTGCTTGGGGCGTGAATCAGCGGACAGAAGATCCTCCTCTCTGTCTCTCTTCATCTCTGTATATCTGACTGTCTAACAAAAATACAATAAATCTTTTAAAAACAAAACAAAACAAACAAACAAAAACCCACAAAACATACAAGTGCACACTCTTCATGTACTTTACTAAATCAGACAGCAGGGGGCAGCCTGCACCTGGTTCTACTGGTCTACCCTCAACTACCAGGGCAAAAAAACCCCAGAGCTGACTGAGACTGTCAAAAATGTTGAGCTTTAATGCTCTCCTCTGCTTTTAGGACAAGCTCCCACTGATTTTTTCCCGCGCCTTTGCCTTCTACTCCTTTCTTTCAAGCAGTTGTAGGGTAACAGAATGAAAGAGGCACCTCCCAGTTTCTTGGCAGACAAGTTTTTGCTCAAGACAACAAGAAATGAGCTTACAGGATGACTTTGTACCTTTTGACAGCTTAACACGGCTTGCATACTACACCTCCAAGCCATACTCCATGCCTGATCACTTGCCATGGAAAACCAGCCAGTAGCAAAAGTCACATGACCTAGGGTGGCCTGGGAGCACTGAAGCTAGGCAAAATGAGGCAGTCTGAAAAGTTTCATGGCTGCCTTCCTTCCTGCAGCTAGGGCTCACCTGCAGGACCACGGCCCAGTCACAGTGGCCGCTGGGTTGCCAAGAGAGAATTTTTTTCAAAAGATTTGTTTCTGTTTATTTGAAAGCAGATCAGATTTATAGAGAGAAGGAGAGACAGGGAGAAAGCTCTTCCATCTGCTGGCTCACTCCCCAAGTGGCCGCACCAGCTGAAACTGAGCTGATACAGAGCCAGGAATAGGAGCTTCCTCTGGGTCTCCCACGTGGGTGCAGGGTCCCAAAGCTTTGGGCCGTCCTCAACTGTGTCCCAGGCCACAAACAGGGAGTTGGATGGGAAGTGGACCAGCCAGGACATGCACCAGCCCACATGTGGGATCTTGGCCTGTGCAAGGTGAGGATTTAGCCATTAGGCTATTGTGTGCCCTCAGCTCACCTTTTTTTTTTTTTTTTTTTGAAGTCTGGAGAAGCTATTTAGGCTAAAACTAAATATTCAGAGAAACAGATATCTTCCTTAACACTGGTGGCCTTCTTCCTATTGAGATTCACACAGGAGGTGAGGGGTGTTGGTCAGGCTCTGGCAGCTGACCTCTGAGAACCTAGGGAAAAGTGGGGCTTGCAGAATAAGAAGTGGCTCCGGGACAGGATCTCACCCCATTGTGGGATCTTTGTTGGATCCAGAAGACTAAAAAGGATGCTGGAGTTCTGGTTTGCGTCATCCTACTCCCTGGCTTTTGGGGGCAGGATAGGATTGTGCCCTCTGCTTCCCGTCCTGCTGGTGATCTGTATAGTGGCTAAGTTTCTTTCCCCTCTTGGGAAAAGTCTGCACAGCATAGGCTAAATGGCTGTGATCTCATTATGGGTGAACATGGTATTACTGATGCTTCAGCAACTGAAATCAGAGAAAATGGGAGGAGTCAGCCAGCTCACTTTTAGGTTTAAAAACAGATAATTTTTTGCTTCTTCATCATGGATTAGACTGGAAGGAGAGGGAAACCTGGCAAATGCTGAATTCAGAATTTTCTGAATTGTGGAATTAGTCACTCAATATGACACTTCATTAGACTATGTACCTGAGATGTCAATTTATGATATGAGAGAGCTGGTGCTGTGCCACAGCACATTAAGCTGGTGCTGGCACTGCTGGCATCCCATGGGAACACTAGCCCCAAGCTATCCAGCTCCCTGCTAATGCACCTGGGAGAGCAGCAGACAATGGCTCCAGGGCTTGGGCCTTGCTACCCACTGAGAGACCCAGATGAAGTTCCTGGCTCAGGCCCGGCCATTGCAGCTGTTTGGGGGATGAACCAGTGTGTGAAAGACCTCTCTCTTTCTCAAGTAAATAAAACTTTTTAAAAAGTTCATAGTTATTGTAACTTATCTTTTAATTTCATTTTTATGAGTTTTTTTTAAGAGTCATTTATTTTACTTGAAAGTCAGAGTTATATACATAGAGCGAGAAAGACAGATTTTCCGGCTGCCGGTTCATTCCCCAATTGGCCACAATGACCAGGGCTGGGTTGATCTGAAGCCAAGATCTTCTGGATCACTCACAAGAGTGGAGGGGTCCAAGGACTCGAGCCATCATCCTTTGCTGTTTTCCCAGATCATTAGCAGGGAGCTGGATCGAAAGTGGAGCAGCCAGGATTCGAACCAGTGCCCATATGGGATTCTGGAGCAAGAGGATTACCTTGATACACTACTGTACTGGCCCTTTATGTGAGTTTTTGAAATCACCTTTTTGGGGCCAGTACAGTGGAGCTAACCCTCTACAGTGCCAGCATCCTATGTGGGTGCTAGTTGCTCTGCTTCCAATTCAGCTCCCTGCTTATGGCCTGGGAAAGCAGCAGAGGATGGCTCAAGTCCTTGGACCCCTGTATTCTTGTGGGAGATCCAGAAGATCTTGGCTTCAGATCAACCCAGCCCTGGCCACTGTGGTCATTTGGGGGAGTGAACTAGCAGACAGAAGCTCTCTCTTTCTCTGTAACCCTTTCCAGTTAAATAAATAGTTTTTTTTTTTTAAAGCATCCTTATACACACTTAGTTTCAAGTGACTGGCCAGGTCTTGGAATTCAGAGCAGAGCAGAAGCCATCAGCACATGAATGTGATCTAAGGGAAGGGCTTTCTTCCTGTTCTGTAACGTACCATGTCCTGGCAGCCAAGGTTCCTCAGCCCTGGACTGTCCTGAGGACTTCCCACTAGGTTCCCATGGTGTATAGGGAAAGGAAGAGAAAAACGTGTTTGGAGGTTCCAGGGCTTGGTGTGGAAAAGCTTCTGAGGTGACCACAGGAGCCCTGAACCGAATGAGAAAGCTAATATGCATGCCTTCGTGGTTTCCACTCTGATAAGACAGGATGTCAGTGTGGACAAGCGCCTGGGGCCAGAGAGATTTTCCTCCAGGGTTATAGGAACACAGATTGTATAGCTGTGTAAAGTCATCTGGAAAGACCTTTGCTTTAAAAGGGACCCTGTCCATGAAAAGACTTTCAGGTGTCATTCTCTCGAGGAACAAAATGAGTGGCATGTGCTTGACCAGGCAGGTGGTGCAATGGCCCTTCGTGGGGGGACACAGTGATGCCCCAGCTAGCAAACCTCTAACTGATTTCGTTACTTTCAGTTTCTTGGACTGGCTGCTCCCATGTCCCATTTCCTCGAGTTTCATGGGAAGAATTCTATGGCTTGGCAGAACATACTCATTTTGGGATCTGAAAGTTATACAGGGTGACTGCTTCCTGTCTGTCTTCCTGCCTCTTACACCCTTGGAACCACAGTCATCCCACTTTGATTCAAATGGGACATTTACATCCAAGATGAAGGTGGCTGTGCTTTCAATGCATTTCATTGACAATAAAAGGCGATTTATAAGAATGGACAGCCTATCACAATTTCTAGCTTCCCTTCATATTTGATTTTACATGTATGTGCTGCATTTTCAGTGCATTCCTTCTAAAACCTCAGTATGTGGCTTTCATCATGTTCCTGATCATCTCCAGCAGGCCCCCTTGGCTTACTGGATAAAGGCCAGACTGTGGTCTGGCTGCCACACCCTTCCCTAGTTACTTCCTCTGTATTCCTCTCTCTGAATATGCAGGTCCACCTAGAGTAGTACATTCAGTGCCACCTGCACCTGCCCTGTGCTTTCTTACCTGAGGTTTCTGCTGACGATCCCCATTGAAACACCCCTTGCTCACAGCCCAGCCCTGAAGGCCATGTGCTGTCTGGGACCATTCCATGTAGGGACCAAGCCAGATCCCTATTTCTGCATACAGCTAGCCACTGTGATACTTTTTAATCTACATGTACATGTAATTAGCCTGGGAGTGAAAATGGTTATTACTGCCATGCAAAAGGCAGAATTTGGGGATCTGTCACGTCTGGCATAGATATGTCACATGAGATGTCAGGCAGAGGTTAAAAGATATTACTACAATTATAACAGAAAGGTACTGTTATTTTTACACACAGAACATAGACTGCCTTTTGTGATTTTATGCAGAAATTATTGAAAATTCATCTGCCTGGGTGTTATTCCTTTGTGTTAATGGAGAAGAAAAAAGGTGCCTGCAGAACTGGCAGCTACTCCACCTTCACCTCCACTACACTTTGACGTACCATGGAATAAACATGACAATGACTGTACTTCCAAACCAAGAGAGGTGGTGGCTTTGTCAGCCATCTCCAGAGTGCTCTCACTTCAAACATGAAGATAGAAAAAAACAACAACACGTGGAGTTCTGTAGACTGAAGTCTTCCTACCTAGTTCCAGTGTGAACGACTTGAACTGGCAACAGCAGGAGGAAGAGCTGCCTCTGCTGAGGTGAGCGTTGCCACTCACCCCAGACGGGCTGACCTTTGCCTGTCTGGGCGATTTCTGGGTGCTAGAAGCTTGGGTGTTCACAGAGTGGCTCCAGGCACTGTGGCCATCTTGTTTAGGACACGGCCCATGAGCACAAATGAGGTTTAAGGGACAGCCTGAAGGGCCACCTTCCACTTGTTGTCAGAGCCTGGCTTCACCCATAGGTCCCTGGCATGCAGCTTCACTATGCATTCGCTCCACTTCTAGCGCAGTCCTCTCCTGCCTGCTCCTTCTCAGAAAGCCATTGCCTCTTCTAAAATGCTCAAGGATTCAATTCTGATCGAATCAGAGACACCACTACCTCCATGTCAATACAACTCCCCTTGCTGCTCATGTAGCAGGGTGCTCTCCCAGGGGAAGTAGAAACTGATTTATCAAAAGGCGGTGATCAGGTTCACAGGGCATAATGCAATGAAGGTATATTCAAGAGACAGCCATTTAATACACTGAAACCACCTGAGAGTGGAAACTGAAGTAAGTGGTAAAAAGTATCTGTCCCTGGAACCAACAGCTTGGGTCATTGGTAGGTCCATTTCCTTTGTCACTGATTGAAGAACATGGCCATTGCATTCTCATTTGTCTCAATATGGTATTAATTCCATGTCACTATTTATTTGCTCATCAAATCCATGTGATTTCCTACAATGGGATCACTGAGCTTGGGTTAAGTATACAAAAATAGAAGAAAACTACAAACTACTTAAAAAAGAAATTGAACAAGACCTCAAAAGATGGAGTAACATCCCATGGTCCTGGATAGGTAAAATCAATATCATTAAAATGTCTATACTGCCAAAAGCAATATATACATTCAACGCAATCCCAATCAAATTGCCCAAAACATTCTTCATGGAAGTGGAAACAATGATCCAAAGATTCATCTGGAAACACAAAAAACCATGGATAGCTAGAACCATCCTGAAGAACAGGAAGTTAGCAGGGGGAATCACAGTTCCGGACCTCTGGACATACTATATAGGGCAGTGGTTATCAAAACAGCGTGGTACTGGCACAAAGATAGAGAGGAAGATCAATGGAGCAGAATAGAAACACCAGAAGGGAACCCAAACAGGTACAGCCAAATAATCTTTGACAAAAAGACAAACGACAATCCAGGCAAATGGGAAGGTCTGTTCAATAAATGCTGTTGGGACAACTGGTTAATAGCCTGCAAAAACAAAAAGATAGATCCACATCTCTCACCATACACTAAGATCAGATCTAAATGGACAACAGGTCTAAACCTACATCCAGAAACCTTCAAACTTTTGGAAGAAAATGTTGGAAACACACTGCAACACTTAGGGGTAGGCCCTCACTTCCTAAAAAAGACTCCAAAAGCAGTAGAAATCAAGACCAAAATAAACAATTGGGACCTCATCAAACTAAGAAGCTTCTGTACAGCTAGAGAAACAATCAACAAAGTAAAAAGGCAACCCACAGAATGGGAGAAGATCTTCGCACACGACATCTCCAGAATATACAAAGAGCTACAAAACAACCAAAATGTCAAAACAAACAAGCTACTCAAGAAATGGGCACGGGAAACGGGCAAACACTTCACAAAGGAACAAACCCAAATGGCAAATAAACATATGAAAAAATGCTCAAGTTCCCTGGCAATAAGGGAAATCCAAATTAAAACATCAATGAGGTACCACCTAACGCCAGTAAGACTGGCCCACATGAATAAAAGCACCAACAACACTTGTTGGCGAGGTTGCGGGGAAAAGGGAACCCTACTCCACTGCTGGTGGGGCTGCAGGCTGGTACAGCCTCTATGGAAATCAGTATGGAGAATATTCAAACAACTCAAAATCAACATACCATATGATCCAGCAATAGCACTCCTAGGAATATATCCAGAACAACTGTTTTACGAGAAACCAACATGCACTCCTATGTTCATAGCAGCACAATCAGTAATTGCAAAAACATGGAAGCAACCAAAATGCCCATCAACAGAGGATTGGATAAGAAAGCTATGGTTCACCTACTCCATGGAATACTACTCAGCTATTAAAAAAAACGAAATGCAGTTCTTTGTGGCCAAATGGGCCAAACTGGAAACCATAATGCTAAGGGAAATGAGCCAATCCCAAAAGGTTAAATACCACATGTTTGCCTTAATTTAAGATGATATGATGTTATGTATAACATGTTATGTTATGAATGTTATATGTTGTGTATAAACTAAAACTGAAATGTAAGTGAGGTGGTCACTGAAGGTGGCTAGGAACTCGCATTTACTTTTAACATATTGGTTAGTCATTACTATGTCAATTAATACCATAATGATGTAAATTTTTGCTGATGGTATGTTGGAGCTTTCAATTGACTGGGATGATACTCTGCTGGCTCTGTCTTCAGACCAGAGAGGGTATACCTAAGAAGCCGTTGAACTTGACTGGACAATAAGATGCTGGACTCTATCTTTGGTATACGCTTGCAATGGGGAAATCTCAACTGAACTTGAGCTGTGGTTATGCAACAAGGTGGAGGAATCCACCATGGTGAGAGGGTTTGGGGAGAGGTGGGGAGAACCCAAGTACCTATGTAACTGTGTCACATAATACAATGTAATTAATGAATTACAAATAATAAATAATAAAAAAAAGTATACAAAAATAAGACACCCATAAAGTTACTTATATGTATGTGAGAAAGGGAGAAAAAAAACACAAGTGAGATACACACTAGTAACAACAGAGGTATGTACGAGAGTACATGGGGGCACCACGAATTTACTGAAGGTAGGAGGAGGAAACTAAACTCCTGGGGAATTTTATGGAGGGAGTTCTAAGAAAGACAGACTGAGATTGTCCAGTGGGACACCAGATGCTGCTGCTGCGGTTTACGAGTGTGGGTGAGGCAACACACCCTGGTGCCACTTATCAGAAGGAACGTCAAACAGTTCAATATTCTTTCTACAGAGAAAATCCAAAGCTACCATGACACTAAGATTGTGGTGGAAGGACATAGAAGGTTGACGCCCCAAAGACAGACAGGAGAAGAAACACACAGAGAGAAAACCTTGAGACTTCTGGATATTCAAGGAGGATAGCCATGACCAGATGACAGTAAGAAGTTGAGAGATGGGGTGACTATGGAAGATGATGGTGTGAATGAACAGAGACTCCAGAAAGCCAAGCAAAGGGCTGGAGGAGATGCACCTGATGTGACAGTTAACAGGTCCCTGGTGAGCTTAGCAGATGAGGCTGGAGTCAAGCGTGGGGGGGCAGGTCAGAAAGCAGATTCTGCTAAGTTGCAGCTTGGGTGGGAGGTAAGATTAGTCAGGGAGGACAAGACCACAGTCTTTCCTGGACATTGGCTAGTTGTGACAAAAGGATATCAGACTGAGAAAGGCATGCCTATTTTATGTTTTCTAATTGTTTAAAGCTTGAAGAAACACAGAAATTGTGCCATAGTATGTGCATGCATGCCGGGCATGTAACTTGGAGGTCAAATGATAATGGACATGGGATCCTGTGCTCTTCTCTTTCACCTAAGAAGATGGAGAAAAGACAAACACTTTTTGTTACTGTTTGCTGTTGTCAAGCCATCACTGGCCATAGAGAGCCAGCGAAGGGTCCAAGGGGGGCTTGTCCCTCAAGAGCTAAGGCAAAGAGGAAACGCACCTAAAAGATCAAATGGCTCTGGACAGCTTCATGCATCTAGGTAAAACAGTTAGCCAAAAGTCAAACCTAACTTGATTTCTGGTTAAAAACAAATGGGCTGTTTTTTGGGCTTTAGAACACAATGCAGAAAAGTTTAACTTGTTTTCCTGATTCCTGAAATACACACACACCTTTCCTTTCCCCTCTGTGTTCCCTACTGTTTAGTGAGAAAAGAATCAGACACAGGATGAAGGACCAATCATTTGTGTAAAATAGACAACAAGATCTTGCTAAAGAGCTACATGTTAAAAATAATGCCTAAAATGTGTTCTTCATACAAAGTTTGTAGGTGCATGACTGGAAAAATTAGATGTGGATGTTTGTAGAACAAAATGTCAAAAACTACACACCATTAGAAGTCCATATTTATTACTTATGAACTCACTGCTTTTACTTCTTATGGCTTTTCTAAATTATTCATGGGGATTTAAAAGAATATAAGAAATAAAAGATGCACCAAGTATCTATAAAATAGCACCATGTACGATTGAAAGCTTTTTAGTGTGATAGTGTTTCTTGAAAAGATTTTGTTTATCAGAACTCAGAAACTCTCTATGCATGTCCTATGGCAGAAATCACAGCTCTTTACTAAGTGGACCAATGAGTTCAGAGAGGTAAACAAACACTTGACTGTGACACATTCTTTCCTGAAGAGTCTTCAGATTTCCTTTTTGGGGAAAAGGGAAAATTTCTTCTTTTTTATATGATTTATTTATTTTTATTGGAAAGGTAGATCTACAGAGAGAAAGAGACAGAGAGACTGAGCTGCCATCCACTGGTTCATTCCCCAAGTGGCAGCAATTGCCTAAGCTGAGTGAACCTGAAACCAGGAGCCAAGATCCTCCTCCAGGTCTCCCATGCTGGTGCAGGGTCCCAAAGCTTTGGGCCGTCCTTTGCTGCTTTCCCAGACTACAAGCTGGGGGGCTGGATGGGAAGTGAAGTAGCTGGGACTTGAAGCAGCACCCACATGGGATCCCAGTGGAGGGAGAATATTAGTTATTGAGCCATTGTATTAGTTCCAAAAGGGCAGTTTCATAGCAGTGGTTGCTGAGCTCCTAAATGGAAGGCACCAATTCAGAAATATACTTGCTGAGGGGGCCACATACTTCCTTAGTTGATGGTCTAACATCTACTGGCACAGGCCCAAGTTGGGGCAAGGACAGCTGTGGAGCTGCTGTTCAAAAATCACATGGCTTGAGACTGTGAGCAACCACTAAAGGAGATTCTGGAATATTTCAGGGGAGGAGGGATACTTTTTGTTTCTGTATTGACAATGCTTTAGGAACTACATCGCTGGAGGTGAGTGTGATGTAGAAAGCAGACCCACCTTTACGATGAGTTTCCCTCTCTAAAAAGCCAAATTGAGGATAATGCTGGCAATGCAAAGAAAGGAGGTTAACAACCATGCTTCCTTGAACTTGTCTTTTTGCCATCACTGCATGCTCTCTGCCCCATATTTTACATTTCTTCCCACACTCCCTCCTCCCAGATAACCAAATCATTACAGCCTTAAGAAATCTTATTTATAAAGAGGCTTTTATACAAAGAGTTCATAACCCTGTCATATAGCCACCAGTGGATATTTTCACTCAAAGAGAAATTAAAGTGACAAAGTGCAGTAAAAGAACTTCTATTTGATTCACTGGGCAAGGGCAAATGTGATGTATAGTCAGAATGCTCATTTTCAGATGCACAAATTTCTTTCTCCCAGTTTTGTACACTGAGAAGGACCTGAAGTACACCCTTCTCAGCCAAGGCCTGCAATCCCCAAGCCTCAGGCAAGGGAAGGCGGGGAGAGACCAGCAACCCCTCAATTGGAGGCAACAGGGCAAGTGGATCTGAAAAGAAGCACTTGTTTAAACTCTAGGGTGCTTCTGTAGGATCAGAAGAAGGTCTGTGCACTGGGGAATAAGAAAAAAAAAAAAAGATCTTCCAGAGCAAAGAGTAAAATGCATGGCAGATGCATGTAGATAACACAGAACCTTCTTAACCATGCAACAAACAAACCCAAAAACATATTTGAAAGACTGATAGAAAGGGAGAGGGGATGACACTCCATTTGTTGTTTCAATTCCTTAAATGGCCACAAAAGTCAGGGCTGGGCCATTCAGACACTAGCAGTCTGGAACTCCATCCAGGGTCTCTCACATGGGTGGCATGGGTACAAACATGTAAGCCAACTTCTCATCCTTTGTCAGGCGCATTAGTAGGGAACTGGATCAGAAATACAACAGCTGGGACTCAAACTGGCACTTCAAACTGGGATGCTGATGCGACAGGTGCCAGTTCAACTTGCTCTGCGATAGTACCAGTCCAATTAATGCTATTTTATATAAGTGGTACCTAAGAGTGCATATTTGAAACAACCCTTGTCTAGGAGAACACTATAGGCATCTCATCAGTCTGCTAGTCCCACAGGGTTTAGATAGACACAGAAGAAAACAGAACCCTCTTGGACTGGCAGCTTCCGTTTAGAAAGAACCTCCATGCAACAGAAAGCAGTTAATTTCAAAGTCACTAAAACACAATAATATTTTTGCCCTTATCCCATTTAAAAAATGAGAAATGAGGTATGCTTACTTACAGAGTGTGTCTTAGGAGTTTTAACTAAAATGCACTGTCCCCAGGAGAATGAATGAAACGTCCCAGGTGACTGACTCATTAGTGGAAGCCTGAGTGAATCTTTTGGTAGAGCTGCTATTTTGCAAAATAAATAACCATTTCCACATTCATATTTGTAGTACCTATACTTGAACATTAATATATTGGTCTTATTTAAGAAAACCTGTTCTTTAGATTCTTTTCCAATATAAACATTTGATAGAGGGAAAAAGCCCAAATATGAAACAAAAAATCAGAGTAGAATCTGTTTTCACAGCTACTCTCCAAACATTTTAACAGGACTTTCCAACGTGGGTGGCCACGTGAGGCCAGAATTCCACAGGATGTACACATACCGTGTTATGGGTTTTGGGGGGTATGGTATTGTATCCAAGGTTAACGTCCTAGCTTTGACATTTGTTTTTATGAAAGATTTATTTAATTTATTTGAAAGACAGAATTAGAGAAAGAGAGGGAGATGTATAGAAAGGAAGAGATCTTGTATCTGCCATTTCACTCCCCAATGGCTGCCCTGGCCAGGGCTGAGGTAGGTGAAAGCCAGGAACTTGGAATTCAATCTGGGTCTCCCACGTGGGTACAGGGGCCCAAACACTTAGGCCATCTTCTACTGCTTTCCCAGCCACATTAGCAGAGAGTGGATTAGAAGGGAAGTACCTGGGACTCTCTGAGCCCAAGTCCATATGGGTTGCTGGCAACAGCTTGTCTGGCTGTACCATGATGCTGCCCCAAGCGTTGATATTTCTATCCAGGGTATTAGTTTCCTGACATTTGTGCCAGTCAGAGAGTCACACAAGGCTTTCCCCAGGCATTCTATAATTTCTCAAAATCCTTCTCTACTCATTTAAGGGCTCCATGTTCCTAAGATCCACGGGTAAATCCACAGAATTTCTGCACTCTGTATTTTTCTTTTTCTTTTTTTTTTTGCTTAGGATGATGGAAAATTTCATGATGTCCTCACAGTGAAGACTACAACTTAACATCTATCTTACCAAGTAGACATTCTAAGAGCTGCATTAACAAAATGTTAACTTTTGAAATGAATATTATGTTTGGGCAATATTGTTAGAAGTTTAGCAAAATGACACTCCTCACAAGGCACTTTTGGGATGTGAAGATCAGCGGCCCTGTCTTGGGCTACGGCTGACTTTTCTGGCACAGCTGCCTAGGGTGACAGGCCCATCTCCATCCGGCATCTTGGGAAGGGTATTACATACCCGCAGGGAGTGACTGCCTGTCACTGCCCCTTTCTTAATGAAGGACAGAGGGAAAAATCCTCTTTAAAATAACTTTCTCTCTTCCCCTAAATTGGGACCCATCTTACATTAAATTATCACTCCTATTTACTCTGAATGCTTACTAAGTGACAGGGAAAAGTGCATACTTTGCATAATAAAATGATGCAGTGAGGAAGTTATTAACTCCACAGGAACTCACTTAGGGAGGCTAAATATTTTGTTCAAGGTATGAGGCCCCCGAGCAGCAGAGTGAGGGATCACACCCATGTGGGGCTCTTAGACATGGCAACCTGTGTGGTTAATGACCTACCACACAGTGTGACACATCCCCTCTCTCCCCCATTCCACTGAGAAGGGAAAGCTATCTCCTTGTATTTTATCACCGACTCACAGCCTGTCTCAGGCACATTCAGACCCTCCAACCTACATGTGTGGAGCTGAATCAATGTTTTCAAGCACCGACTAGATTAGGCGTGGTTACACTGGCATTAAACCCCAGAGCACAGCCTGCACAACAAAAGCCTTATGATAGACCTCTTGTTTCCTGATGATGAATCTATGGTACCAACTCTACTTTATAGTTCAACTTCTACATTATTTCTCATAAGCCATGGGGTATGTCCTTGCCCATCACAACGATGAACAAATTCATCAATACTGCTGGAAAATTTGGCTTAAGCCAGTGGGTGACAAGCTAGAGTCCTTTTACAATTTTTCTCCCAAGGATTGCAGGAGTTGTTGCCCAAGGAAAAGTGAATGGGTTTTTTTCTTTCTCTGTTACTGAAGACAGATGGAAGGTGGTTGATCACTGGCTCCTGAGGTCCCCAGGTTAGGCTCCTGCCACCCAAATAGTTACACAAAGAGTTATGATTCTATGTTTTTGATAATCATTTCTAACTCACTTCACAGCACTGAGAATCAAGCCTGGGAGCCAAACAGTCTATATATAGAACTCGGTACAGTAAAAAAATCTTCGTATCACTGTGTGCTCCAAAATGGCATTTTCTAAAAAGGAAAGAAAAAAAAAATCGAAGACAGCTCTGGAAGACTGCCACTTGTGCAGTGTATTGGGCTGAACGTTTCAGACACATCGATCAATACCTAGGGAATAAAAATGGTGACTAGGAGCTCAGTGGTGGAAGCCAGAGGATATGATTGGAGTAAATCCATGAGTCAGTAAGGTTAACTTATTTGTGAGATATTGTCAGGCTATGCTGCTCTGGGGTGCCTCGCAGAATTTTAAAAAGTGGAAATGCCGGGTTTGGCGCGGTAGCCTAGCAGCTGAAGTCCTCACCTTGCACACACTGGGATCCCATATGGGTGCCGGTTCATATCCCGGTGGCCCCATTTCCCATCCAGCTCCCTGCCTGTGGCCTGGGAAAGCAGTGAAAGATGACCCAAAGAGGCTCCGGGATCCTGGCTTCAGATTGGCTCAGCTCTGGCCATTGCAGCCGCTTGTGGAGTGAATCAATGGATGGAAGATCTTCCTCTCTGTCTCTCCTCCTCTCTGTATATCTGATTTTCCAATAAAAATAAGTAAATTCTTTTTTTTTAAGTGGAAAAGCCATCATCCACGGAGCTGGGCAGGCTCCCTGAGGCAGGGCTCAGTGGGAGCTAGGGGATCCAGGTAGCAGGGTCACTTCCACCCAATTAAGCCTGGAACTGGTGATTTTCCAGTGGAATGTTCCTGTGAGAGAGGGAAGAGTTTCTGAGAAGCAGTGTTCTGCTTAAAAGAAGAAAACTATCTTAAGCAGGCATTATAGAGACACACAGCGACACCAAGTACAAGGGACACTGACAAAGTGTCTTTACAGGACTGTGCTGGGGACTCTGCCACTGAGGATTTTCTGTTCAACCTCCCAGCCTTCAGTTACCCTGTTGAAGATACAGGTTGGAAAAGGCTGACAGGCACGGGCTGAATGATGTCAGGGCTGCAATACCATGCCAGAAACACAGCACATGTGGTGGCTGAATGGGACAGATTTATTCTCACTTTCCCAGAAAAAAAAGGAAGGTATTCAAGATCTGCTGCAGAGGAGTGGATGGTGTGATGCCTGGGACATCCACTTCCCATGGGAGCGTACAAGTTCCAAGTCCTAGCTACTGTGCTTCGGGTCCAGCTTTCTGTTGACAGAGGCTGGAATAGCAGATGATGGCTGAAATACTTCGACCTTTGCCCGTGACATCAGATGGGACTCCTGGCTCCAGGTTTCAGCCTGTCCCAGCTCCTGCTGCTGTGACCATCTGGGGAATGAACCGGTGAACTGAAGATGTCTCTAACTATCCTTCTGCTTTTCAAATAAATACATGAATCTTTAACAACCACTTCTGCTGGGGGAAAGAACAGACATTGATGGTCACAGCTGGGAGCCACAAGGGAATCAGAAGAATGGGCTGGTGTGCACCACCCACACCCAGATCTCAGCACAGCTGGGATGCTGTGTATCACCCCATGGCCTGGATCTCAATGCAGCTGGGTTACTAGTACCGTTCATTTGTCAATTGCTAGCTTTGCTTCCTTGCCATACTAGACACCCTTTCTCCTACTCCCCCATCACCCCTGCACCCTACACGGCTGATGATCTTGCGACCCAGGCTGTCATCGTCCCAGCCAAAGTCCTGTTGGAAGCTTCTCACCATCTTTAACGATGAGGTGGGATGGCTGTGAGAATCAAGGTGCACCTCAGCCCATGCTCATGTTACCGCAAACACTCTGTGAAGAGCTTCTATTCAGTCCTGTGGGAGCACTTTGAATTTATGCTCCATAAAGTTCTCTTTTGAAAATCACAAGCTGAAACCACATCTAACAATTATGACGTTCTCTGGATCCCACACACATCCTAAAGATGGAAAATTTGCTTCATGGTCACAGAACCCACAAAAAATATGACTTCATTGGAAATGCCTAAATTTTTAATAAAGAATATTAAATGATTTCAGGTGTTTATATAAAAAAATCCTGTACGTGTATAGGCTTCTGTAAACACAGGAATGCTCCAAAAGGATTCTCTTACGTCACAAGAAATTACAGCTTAGGCTGGAGGCCAACATCACTTTAAGAGATTTCTTTTAGTTTCAAATTTAACTCTCATGTTTTTGTTTCAGTACCAAGGTCAAGATCGGACCGCTTAATATTTATGTTCTTACTCATCTTTCATTAGCCACAGTAAAAACAAATGATGTTAGTTTCCTAACTCTAAACTTGATTACATAAATGACCCTGGGTGTGACCACCTTGGATGAATCCATCAGTCAGTCAACAAACATGAGTCGCAGCTATGTGAGAAGCAGGATCAAAGTTGAATAAGAAAAGCTCGTGTGACCTTATTACAACCTTCAAGGAACATCAACTGGACCCGTGAGTTAAGACATCCCTAAAGCTACCTAGAGCACTTGCCAGGAGGTGTATACCCTAGTTTTTACATTAAGATTTATCTGAGAGACACACAAAAGAAGGAGACAAAGTATTCCCATTTACTGGTTAGTTCCCTAAATGCCAGCAACAGGCCTAAGGCAGGGAAGTAGAAATGCAATTCAGGTCTCTTGCATGGTGTACGGGTGGCAGAAACCCAGTGAGTTGAGGCATTACTGCTGCCTCCCAAGGTCTGAAATAGCAGGAAGCTGGATTCTAGAATGGAGGCCAGGCAGGTACTCAGATGTGAAATGTGGATGCTTTCACTGTTAGGCTAAATGTTGTTCTCTCCCCTTGAATTTTACCTAGCTTCTTGGGAACACCCTCAGGGAACCTCTGACCCACCAAGACTCCTCTGCATATTCCATGACTCCACTGAATGAATGCAATGACCTCTGTGTTTGTGCCATATGATCCCATCCACAAAAGATCATCTATGGTGTGGGGCACGTCTAGACCTGCAGATTGTCAGGAGTTCTTAGGTTCTGGAACAAACAGTTGTAGGTGGATCATCTTTCAGGAAAGTTGGTGGCAACAAGAGCTCTTTATGGACATCTAAGCAGGCTGCCTAGTGCCAACTGCTGCCTAGTACTATGCCCCAGGCCCAGCCTTCAGCCACCACTGCCCTTCATGCAGGTGGGCCAGGAGAACTTCCTGGTTTGCCCCGGCTGTGCTAAAAGCTGCCCAGGCTCCTGCCCCCTTGCCCAGGCCATTGCCTGGGACTGTCTGGAATATTCCTATTTCCTGTCTCTCTGCCCTTCCAATATGGAGACTCCTAAATTCCTTAAAATGTCATAATTGTGAGCAAAACTTCTCTCATCCCTCAACCAGATGTTCCTTTTTCTCCTCCTAATCCTGACTTGCTCTCATTTCCATGGTCATTGTTTGAATTTGTCCAGCAGCCACCTCTGTTCATCTGCCATCCTCCCTGGAAGGCCCAACAGTTCCAGGGCTCAGAGCCCAGGTCTCACGGACAGCAGCTGTGTTTCCAGCATCTGGCCTAGTTAACTCTATGGTTTAGGAACCGGGTTCTACCTACCTCTAGAGTTCCAGAGAGATGTCCCAAGACCACTCAGGAGAAACAGATAGTGGGCAGGGAGCACAAGGAAGAGTCAGATTTATTTATTGGAAAGACAGATCAGATTTACAGAGAGAATGAGACACAGAGAAATGACCACAACAGCCGGAGATGAGCTAATTCAAAACCAGGAGTCAGGAACATCTTCCTGGTCTCCCATGCAGGTATAGGGTTCCAAGGCTTTGGGCCATCCTCTGCTGCTTTCCCGGGCAACAAGCTGGGAGCTGGATGGGAAGTGGAGCAGCTGATGAACCGGCACTCAAATGGGATCCTGGCACTTGGAAGGGGAGCATTAGTCAATTCAGCCATCATGCAACCCCCCTCCCCTGCTGCTATGAGTTCTAAATTTTTTAACTCTTCTGTATTGTGGTACTCATGTAAGTTTTTAAAAAAGTCTTCTACAGATAGACAAAAATGAATTCATTCTAATGGATATTGTTGAATAATTCATCAGAATCATTCCCAAATACTTTTAGCATGTTCTCCCTATAGCTATATAATGAAATTCAATGACCACAATGTAGTAAATTTCGAAGTAACTACCAAAGAACAAGGTTAAATTACAAGACCCTTTCTCTGTCTCCTTCTGATCTCTTTATATCAAAATGTGCTAAAAGGCTCAACAAGCTTTGATGAGTTATGTTTAAATAGACCCACGTGGGTGTCTGCTGACATGTGTGCATCTTCATGCACACACAGAAACATACCCATCCTGTATCTCAACCCAGTCTGCTTTCCCTCCCTCCCCCAAATACATTTCTGTCTTTCCCCTCACTGTAAAAGGCCCTCAGATCTGCCTCGCTGCTCAGGTTAAACATCGAGTTGTTATCAATTAGGTCCTTTCCTTCACGACCCATGGACAATTCATCAGTAAACACTGTTGGGTCTAACCCTGCAACAAACTCCCCTATCCCCGCCACCTGCCATGGTCCAGGGCACTGACACCTCACACCTGTGCCAGTCTCACTGTCTCTTCTCTGGCCTTCCAGTTGCCACTGTCTCCTCCCAACACAGAAGTCTAAGCCTTTCCTATGTCTCACCTAACACAGAGCAGCACTCTATCCTACCAGGCAAAAATAACAGGGCTAGCACTGATATTCCACTCCAACTCAAGCAAGTATGTTCATTCTGAGAATGTGCAATTTAGGGAGGTTTTGGTGTGTGTGTGTTAAAGAAAATTAGTGATGGAAAGATACAGCATGGAAAACAGAAAACATGGCACACAGTTGGAAAGCAGAAATGACTTACGGCTTCAGATTTGGGAGGCACTGGAGGTGGAGGTAGGGAAATATCTGAAGACTTCATGGCGACTCCCAGGGTCCCAGGGGCAGGAAGAGGTGAAGCTGTACATTTGGATCGGCCCGAACCTCGGAACTGCTCACACCTGCTCTTCTCGCTCTGGGAGCGAGTGAGAGGCTGCTGGCTGGCCTTGCCTTCCTCCAGCCACAGCTCTTCGTAAGGAAGTTCTGACTTGCCTGGGATGCCCGCTGAGTCTTCACTAGCTTCTGGGAAAAGGTAGTCACTCCCACTGTCACCAGAGTCCTGATAGGGCAGGATGTCATGAGGAAAAGGGGTCCATTCTCCCCCCAGGTCCCTGCAACCATGGAGGTTGACTTCGCTGTTGCCATGGAGATTGTTGCCATACACACAGACAGAAAGCCGGTGGAAGGACTGGGTGAGCTCATCACGCGCATAGCTAAGGGAATTGGGCACGTGGTTGTGGCCGGAGCACCGGCCCTTCTTGGGGCTCTTGCAGTCTTCATTCCAGTCAGTTTTCACATCACGGACGGCGCGTGAGTACTCATCAATGTCAAACTGTTCTTGGCAGATACCCAGCCAGTGATGGATCAGGGTTTCAGGCCATACCTCCCCCTTCACCAAGTGTTCTGGGAGGCTGAACTTAGGGACAGTCAAGTGCAAAGGGAAGTGCATGGGGAGGATCTTGTTGTTCCGCAACACACAGCAAACCACCACTGTCTTGGTCTGGATGTTCACGAACTTGTAGCGGTGCCCCTCGCGGATGAAGTGGAGGTCGTAGGGGTTCCTGGGAGGAGGGCTGGGCACAGTCACGTTCACAGGAAGTCTGGTTTTCTCTACAATGTTCCGGATGGTGTGCTCGCCCTCCTGCATCTGCAGTTCCAGGGGACTGCGAGTGCTGAACCTGCCCTTGCACTGGAAGGGGAGGCTGATGCTTTCATTGGTCCGGTGATTCATGCAAATGAGGCATGGCATTTTGCCTTTGCCCAGCTTGCTGATGGAGTTGAGCTTCCCAATCTTTTTGAAGATGGTGTTGAGTCGTGACTTTTCCTTGAAAGTCTTTGCATAAAGGATTTCTGCCTGTCCCATTAGAGTCAGCTCATCCCCGGTACACAGGGTGATGTTGTAAACTTCGGTGTCCTCATTGCATTCACCGGAAGCAACCTGTAACAGGATAAATCAAATTTTAGGCTCTTTTCCTTTGGTCAATTCACATCAGAAGCACACACACTTACAGGGGAAAGTTCTCTACTGTGTTTTAATACTGCATTTAGACACTCCAGTTCTTTTATAATATTTATGTGGCTAAGAAGAACTACTTGTGATATAAGGTATTACACTTTTAGAAACTTCCTGCTTTTCAAATGCCCAGCGGATGCATACTTACTTTGGGGCATTGAAATTATCTTCGTATCTTTTTTAGTGATAAATACTGCTTTTACAAACATCAATTTGTAGAAAATTTTTTTTCATTTTTCTTCATTTTTTAAACATCAAGTGATCAGCAGTTAGTACTCTGTTATTTTAGGTCAGCTCTAGGAAATTGTTTATTATTTAAAATTTTATTAACTTTTACTTTTTTTTAAAAGTATTTGTTTGAAAGGTAGAATCACGCTCATACACAGAGCAATGTTCTAATTGTTGGTTCACTCCTCAAATGCCTTAAATAGATGGGCTGAGCCAGGCTGAAGCCAGGTGCCAAAACTCCATGCAGATCACCTTGGGAGGAATCCAAGCACAAGAGCCACCATCTGCTGCCTCCTAGTCACATTAGTAGGAAGCTGGATTGGAAGTAGAGGTACGACTCAAACCCAGGCACCCCCAATAAGGATGTGGGCATTCCAAGTGATCACTTAACTCAATGTGTCACATGCGCACCACATTGCATCTTACTTTTGGTAAATTTTTTGACTTGAACAATTCATAATTGACAGAAAAGATTAAAAATGCTTTATTTCTTCCTTTTATGGTATAAATTACTCAGGTTCAGTAATCTATAGCAAATGTAAAATAAAATATAAGTGAAAAAATTCATATAAACTGACCACTAAAGAGAATTTCTATAGGGCCCAGTGCCATAGCCCAGTGGCTAAATCCTTGCCTTTCACATGCTGGGATTCATATGGGCGCCAGTTTGTGTCCTGGCTGCTCCACAGCTCCCTGCTTGTGGCCTGGGAAAGCAGCAGAGGATGGTCCAAACATGGACCCTGCATCCATGTGGGAGACGCGGACGAAGCTCCCGGTTTCAGATTGGCTCAGCTCTGGCTGTTGCGGCCACTTGGGGTGTGAATCAGCAGATGAAAGATCTTCCTCTCTGTCTCTCCTTCTTTTTGTAAACCTGACTTTCCAATTAAAAATAGTTTAAAAAATAATTTGGTAACAATTATTATACAAAAAGAAAGGAGAGAGCTATCCCTCTACCTCTGTTGCATGAAGACAATTTTGCCACTTGAATCTCTATCATCTGTTCATTTCCCCCTGTGAATGTACCTCATCGATTTTAACAGCGATGGAATGCATTCTACGAATGGACATGGCTTAATTTATTTTGATCAGTTCCTTATTTTTAGACATATGGTCTTCCAGTGTTAAGCAATTATGAGTAATACTGTGATGAACTTCTTGATAGTTTGGTTATTCCCTTAGGATAAAGCACCAGATGTAGAACTGCATGAACAAAAGTTGTATCTCTTCTTTTTGAAAAGCTGAACTATGTGTATTGTATCTCATCAAGGCTATAATTATCTATATTTCTATTACATGAAGTTATGAATTTCCACATGTATTTCTTTATTTTATTTTTATTGGAAAGTCAGACATACAGAGGAGAGACAGAGAGGAAGATCTTCCATCGATTCACTCCCCAAGTGGCTGCAATGGAGCTGTGCCAATCCGAAGCTAGGAGCCAGGAGCCTCTTCTTGGTTTCCCATATAGGTGCAGGGTCCCTAGGCTTTGGGTCATCCTCGACTGCTTTCCCAGGCCACAATCTGGAAGCCGGATGGAAAACAGGACTGCCGGAATACAAACAGGCGCCCATATGGAATCCTGTTGTGTGCAAGGCAAGGACTTTAGCTGCTAGGCTACTGTGCTGGGACCTCTGTATGCATTTCATGCTTACCAATGTGAAAGGTAAAGCATTTATCCTGAATTTATTTACTCATATTTTTATTTTAAAGATTTTCAGTTATTAAGTATAATAATTTTCTAAGATATTTATCTGGTTATTTGGATATCTTCTTACTGATTATTTTTATGTGACTGGAAAGTCAGATTGCTTGAACTTAAACTTTATAGTTTCTTTAAACCTTACTGCAGGCCCCGGTCTCCCAAGGATTAACTCCACAGCTTAGCTTGTTTCTCAGAGCATAACAGGATTGGTAATTTTGGCCTGATACATCTAGCCATTGGCTTAACCGCAAGTTCCTGCTTCCTATTTGTCAAGTTATCTGCCAGGGGATTGGATAAAACTCAAGGGATTTAGGGTGGCCACTAGAGGATTGGATAAACACTAGGAGGAACTGAAGGGATTTAGGGTTGCCACTACTGGGAGGAACTCGAAGGATTTAAGGTGGCCACTTGAGGACTGGATAAACACTGGGAGGAGCTAAGCAGAGTATAAAAGAAAGCCTGGAGTTGCAATAAAGATCAATCTGTCATCGATCGGCATTCGGTGTACTGCGTCTTGTGTTGTGTTGGCTCTCTGCGTATTGTCTTTTGTGTAACCCTAGTCCCTCCGCTCGGCTCGGGGTACGTGGCGACAAGGGCATTGCCAACACCTTACATTTTTTCCCTTCAGTGTAATCAGCATTTTGAAATCTTTCCTGTGTGCTTTTGCGCCTGGGTGCAAGGATTTGAGTAACGTGATATGGTGAGCTCTAAACTGGCGGTGCTTTTAGCTTCCCCTCCAACTGTGGGGACTTTGGCCAAGTCACTCATGAGTGGGTGAGCTACCTGCACCCGTTGGGTATGGATAGTAATGTTTCTGCTGTGTTGGAATGTACAGGTAGCTTCCCATAGCAAAGAATTATCCAGTCTGAAAGTTCAACAGTACTGAGACAGACATGTTGATATAACTGCCAATATCTTCTAGTCCTTTGATGGTTCCACTTACTATTTAACTGAATTTCCATCGGTGTATTATTTAGACAATTAACTGAGTGCCCAATTTATTTTCCAAATAGTTATACATTTCCTGACTTGTGAATTATACACTAAATCTATAAAAAACACATCCAAATGCATACTTTTTTGTATTTATTCAGGGTAACATTTATTCTAGTGAGTTATTTTCCTTCCCAACTGTTTAAATTTCTACATATTTATCACACAGTTTTAGATCTAGTAACAAAAATCCTCACGTGTGACATTCTGACTCACAAATTCGAAAGGCAAGAAACAAGAGAAACAAAAGCAAACGATAAATTACAGATTGATAGAGTCTATAATGTCTTTGAAACCTATGAAAAGATGTTCAACTTTCACTTAATAAGAAAAACTCAAAATTACAGTAAAGGGCATGGCATTCTGGTACAGCGGGTTAAACAGCTGCTTGCATATCTGCTTCCCATATCAGAATGCTGGTTCAAGTCCAGGATGCTCCACTTCCCATCCAGCTCCTTGCTCATGTGCCTGGGAAAGCAGTAGAGACACCATTTGTCATGTACCACTCACTGATAAACATCCAGAAGCTTGACCAAGACTCAGTGGATGAGGCTACGGGATAAAAGGCCTTCTGGTCCAAAGCTGGAGACAATGCAGCATGACAACAGCCCTGGTGGGGATCTGGACATCACAAAACCCAAAAAACACATGTGCTTGTCCCTCCACTTAGCCATCCTCTGTGTAAGAACTCACCCTGAAGACGTCCCTCCAACAGAGTAGAAATTCTGTGGACAAAGTGACTTACTACAGTATTGCCTGTATTGGTAAATATATCAGAAACAATCCAAATGCTTATACACAGGAGACTGATGGAATAAACTATGTTTTTTTTTTCACCCACACAAGAGTGTATACAAACTAGAATAGAGATGATGTGGGTGGACATTTGGTTTAGTGGTTCAGCTGCTGCTTGGGATTCCCACACCCCATTATGGAGTGCCTTGGTCTTATTCTTGCTACTCTGCTTTGGATCCAGCTTTCAGCTGATGTGTTTCTTGGGACACAGGAGATGATGCCCAAGTGCTTTGGTCTCTGCCACTCATACGGGAGACCTGGACAGAGCTTCTGGTTTCAACTTGGTCCAGCACTGGTTGTTGTGGGCATTCGTGGAGTGACCCAGCAGATGGTGCCTAGTTTATAAAATGGGAAGACTACCATTTGTTTTATTGGTCATGTGAATGCATGTAAACCAGTGTCAATAGTTTCTGCACTGTACGTTGTCTAAATGGATGTAATCCTTAGCATTACTTCTTCTGACAATAAAACACTTTACTTACTATAATTATTTCATGTGGCATTTCATATTTCTCTCTATATTTTCTTTAAGATTGATCGATTTTTACTGGAAAGGCAGATCTACAGAGTGGAGAGACAGAGAAAGATCTTTTGTCCACTGGTTCACTCCCGAAGTGACTGCTGAGCAGATACAAAACCCAGGAACTTCTTTCAGGTCTCCCATGTGTGCAGGGCCCACAGGCTTTGGGCCGTCCTCCACTGCCTTCTCAGGCTACAAGCAGGGAGCTGGATGGGAAGTTGACCAGCCAGGACATAAACTGGTGCCCATATGGGATCCCGGTACTTTCAAGGCGAGGAGTTAGCTATTGAGTCATTATGCCAGGACCTTTCTCTCTATATTGTAAAGATTTATTTACTTATTTATTTGAAAGACATTGTTACAGAGACATAAAAAGAAATAGACATGTCTTCCTTCTGTTGGCTCATGCCCCAAATGTCCACAACAGCCAGACCTGGGTCTGGCTAAAACCAGGAGCCTAAAATCTGCATCTGCTTTCCCAGCTACATTAGCAGGGAGCTAGACTGGAAGTGGAGAGCCAGGACTAAAACTGGTAACAACATGGGATGCCTGTATTGCAGGACCACAACATCTATAACTTTATACTTCAGTTCTAAGCTGTCTTACACTATGGTTTTAAAGCCCAAACCTCAACTTGTAAACATTATCCATCTCTCTGTACCAAAGACTTGCCCAAATTTTTGTTATATATGTTCTGCCAGAATAAAGCTTCATGTCAGGATAGAGCCTGAAATATCATTAGTCATATCTCTTTTTTAAAAGAATTATTTTATTTTTATTACAAAGTCAGATATACAGAGAAGAGGAGAGACAAAGAGGAAGATCTTCTGTCTGATGATTCACTCCCCAAGTGAGCGCAATGGCTGGTGTTGCGTGGATCTGAAGCTGGGAACCAGGAACCTCTTCCGGGTCTCCCACATGGGTGCAGGGTCCCAAAGCATAGGGCCATTCTCGACTGCCTTCCCAGGCCACAAGCAGGGAGCTGGATGGGAAGTGGAGCTGCCAGGATTAGAACCGGCGCCCACATGGGATCCCGGTGTGTTCAAGGCAAGGACTTTAGGAGCTAGGCCACAGCGCCGGGCCCCATTAGTCATATCTTGAAGGAAGTGAACATATGGAATAATTCAAAATATATCACTTTTGAATAGACTAAAACTGCAAAACTCTGAGTCACAGTGCTATACTTCCTTTTCACTGGAACTTTGTAAACAAATTGGCAGGTCCCCCATTTGGGTAAGCATGGAGACAGGGATGTTGAGATGAAGGGTATGAATGAGATTTGAGAAGCATATGAACACACACACAACACACACTCACTCATACGCAAACTATTCCCAGCAAAAATACAGAGAGCCAACAGGGCTTCCCAATGGGGAAGGAATAACAAAACTCATATTTCTCTTTAAATTGATACCAGATTTCTCTTTATAAGCATGTACCTTCCAGAATGAGGAAATTATAGGTGTAGCAAAGCACCAAATGAACTGAAATAGAAGTCAGCCAGCTTTGGAGATGTGAATCAGACAGTGCATGTACTAATGAAACAAGTCCAAATGACCCTTCTTAAATGATACTGTCTGGCCTTGTCAATGAAGTTATCTTGGCGTGTATGTGTGTGTACATCTTGGTAAGTTACTCCTACTTTCTTTTTTTTTTAATTTTAAAGATTTATTCATTTTATTACAGCCAGATATACACAGAGGAGGAGAGACAGAGAGGAAGATCTTCCGTCCGATGATTCACTCCCCAAGTGAGCCGCGACGGGCCAGTGCTGCGCCGATCCGATGCCGGGAACCTGGAACCTTCTCCAGGTCTCCCACGCGGGTGCAGTGTTCCAATGCATTGGGCCGTCCTCAACTGCTTTCCCAGGCCACAAGCAGGGAGCTGGATGGGAAGTGGAGCTGCCGGGATTAGAACTGGCGCCCATATGGGATCCTGGGGCGTTTAAGGCGAGGACTTTAGCCGCTAGGCCACGCCGCTGGGCCCAAGTTACTCCTACTTTCATACATAAAAATGTGTAACATATGTGAGTGCAATCTGCAATTCCGTGCCTCTAACTCTGATGTCATCATTAATGCCAGCAATTAGCCCTGCATAAATTCTTAGGCTAACTATATTAGAAGGCCAGTTTTGTGGTCGCTCTCAGTGACAGATGAAGAATCCCATAAACGAATGCTCTTTTTTGGCAGCTGAGCTGGGCTCCTTAGGTTTCTACAGATGTGATTGATTTGCATAATTTCCTTCCTCTTTTATTATTTTTTTTAACAGTGAAAGAAACAAAGCATTCTGTCTAAGTGCTTCGGTATGTGTGCCTGGTTAACATTTCCAGCTTCAATGCTTCCTGAGAGGAAGTAATTCAGAATGTGTTATCTAAACAACTCTAATAGGTCTAATCCAGGAAACAATCAGGACTTTGCTGTTCGTAATATCACTCAGTTATTACCCCATGGTCAGGAAACATCTTAACACCCGGATGTAAATTTTACACGCACACACTCTGATGGTTCTTAACAAACAAAACATACAACAGAGGTTAACATCCCAACTCTGCAGCAAAAATCAGGATTGACTGATATGTAGGTTAAACAGATAACATATCATTAATGTCATATCTTATACCAAATTCAACTTTTATAATTCTTTGAGAGAAAAAGGCAGAAAATGATAAAGAAAGCACATTAAGGGTTAAGATTGAATGTCAATCCTGAGTGCTCCCTCCAAGCCCCCTACAGGAAACAGGGCAAAGATGACAAGTAGGATGGCGATGGCTTGGTGATGGTACGGTGATGGCACGGCAGAGGGCTAGCCAGCGGGGAGTGCTGCAGAGGTTGCAAAACCTCAGATGATTAAAAAGAAAAAAAACATCAGAGCTGTCTTGAAACACTAAAATAATTAACCCTGCAATTGTGTTCAGTGTATCATCCTCAATGAATCTTGAAAATAAATGACATCTGACTCATCCTGAGGAAAATATGCATTTTTTTAAAACCACAAAATAAAAAAAAAATAGCTACATTTAAACTCATTTAATCTTCTCTCTGAAAATGCCTCTTTACATCAGGCAAAATTCAGGTAGCACAGCAGTCAGTCATCTCTGATGACGGGGGAAGGCAGCCAAGAACCAGGCAGTACATCAGCAGGTTTCTGAGCAGCCAGGAAGGCGGGAGGCTATTAGTGTTAGGACCTACAGGGAATGTCGCTGTGGACCTAACCGGTGTCCTGACTCCTGTCTAATCAAAGCTCTAGAACACAAGGTGAGCAGCTCCCAGCTCATGGCAGTGCATAGGTGGGAATGAGAAACTCAAGCTGGAAATACAGCCTACAGACTCCTACAGTAGATATCCTAACAGCACAAGACACAACAAACAGACCCCTCAGAAACCCACTTCTCCACAGGAACGTCTCATTGAGCTGTTCAGGGTTTTGATGAATTATAGAACAGGAGATGAAGGATAGTTTAAATTTGATCTAGGTTTCTCTATAAGATGGCAGAATATTACAAAATATTTTGTGAACTGGAGGAAAATTTAATCATTTTGGATAGCATCTGTTAAAAATCCATAGCCACCCCCAAAGCTGGCAAGCCAGATCACTTTGCTGCAAAGTCTTAAACAGCTCACAGAAATGATTTCTCTTTTGAAAACAACAGACAAACAAACAAACAAACCAAAAACAACTCAGGAAAAACCTGTCTCCCTGGCATTATTTAACACTTATAAAACAGAACAAGAAGATTCCTTTTCTGAATTACCAATACAGAAACAGGCGGTGATATTTTAAACTCAGGATGACTGCTACAAATGAATTGTACTCTGAAAACATAAGAAACCACAAAGATCACTAACACTTCAGCACTATTATTTTGCACTATTTTCCAGGACAATGATGGGACAGCTAATGTATACAGAATTCTAAACAAAATCTCCTTTGGTTTTGTCTGTACTTGAAAAGACAAATGTGGGAGAGCATAAATAATCCTGACAAGAGTAGAATCAAAAGCAGCCAAAGAGCTCTTCCATTAATGAATTTTCAAGGTCTTGTCTATAGCCGTTCTGTTAAAGTGAATAAAGAAAGTAAGATGAGACATGTTTAATTTGTTAACTGTGTTATCTATGGAAATAAGACACAGTTTAACAGGCTGGCCAAGAGGGAAGGTCTTTATTTCCTCAGTGCATTTTCAGATGGCAACTTTCAAAAGGTTAACTAATACATTAGGATAAAAGGCATACAGATTGCCTCTCATCTGTGACGTGGGAAAGAGACTGGTTGATTATCAGTGGCTTGGATGCCTTGGGAGAAATTTAAAGTTCAGTGTCAAGTTGCATGGATCATGTTAAAGTTTAGAACTCTTGTCTATCTATTTGGTGGTGCATTTCAGTCTCTTCAGTTTCTCTGTTACACTGCTTCTAGCCTTCAGACCACAAAGCAAGAGCCAAAGTCCTACTAGCTTGTTAACACCTTAACAATTTTGGGTTAAAACTTTACATTAATGTGTTGGAAGGGGTTCATTTTGAGTCATGATGTTCAACTGATGAGAAACTATGCTGATGGCGATAGAGAAAATATCAAGGCAATGTGCAGGATTTTATTATTATTCAAACACTGGCATCATACTCTCGTGTGAGTAAGATCTACAAAGCTGTATGGTTTTTGCATTCATAAGAGCTGCCAAAGTCTGTGTGTCAGACTGTAACTGTTCTAAAAACAAAAAATGAGGGGTTTGGCTTTGTATCAGACAAAATGCAGTAATGATTGAACATGTTTAGCTATTTTAAAATAAGAAATGAATTAACTATCCAAGCTATAGTGTCACTGTGAAAGTATATTCTGATTTCTGATCACATTCTTGAGTCTTACCTCAAATCCACAAATAGAATATGACAGACCTCAGACAGTGGCTGGATTGAAGTGGCTTTGCCTAAACAGGCTGGCGAACACCATTCTTACTTTTCATATGTGTTCAAAGTAGAATTAGTAGATGTCCAGATGCCAAATGTGACAACTATAAAACTTGAAGCTTGCAAATCTTAGTCATATTGAATTACTTATGGTATTTTATCATTTTACTCTTGGTTACATTTCTTAGCACAGATGCTCTCTGAATTACAATGGGATTACATCTTGATAAACCCACTGTAAGTTACAAATGCACTTAAGACACCTGATCTGCTGAACATTCTGGCTTAGCCACCAAGCATGCTGTAGTGTGTTGGCTGTTCACTCGCACGATTACAGGGCTGACAGGGAGCTGTGCTTGTTACCCCTCACAGCTTCACCAAACAGCATCACACTGCATGTTTCCAGCCTAGGAAAGATCCAAATCCAAAACTCAAAGGACAGATTCTAGGTAAGAAATCACATCACAGTCAAGTGAAAAATCCCCAAGTCAAGTCATCAGAGACTGGCACTGTGTGCTCTGGGTTAAGTCGCTGTTTGCAAGACCAGCAACTTATATCAAAGTGCCAGCTGTAGTCTTAGCAACTCCATTTCTGATCCAGCTTCCTGCTAATGTTCCTATCAAGGTAGGGGAAGATGGCCCAAGTACTTGGGTCCTTGCCACACATGTGGGAAAAGAGGATGGAGTTCCTGGCTTCTAATATTGGCCTGGCCCATCCTGGCTCCTACGGCCATTTGCGGTACCAGTGGCCTGCCCTGGATCATACAATATGGATAGTTTTTAAGAGTCTGAGCCAGCAGAAATGGTGCCCATCCTCCACACCTTCATGAAATCCCACACTCTGGGTTGCCTTTCCCAGCTGAGACAATGCAAACTTGTTTTGCCTTGGAGGGGAATCTGTAGTGGAACAGCTGAAAGCATGGGCCTCACCAGTTGAAATGAAAAAGACTGCAACGTTATATCAGGCTCCCTCAGGTTGGGGTGCAGTACTTTTAAATGCAGAGAGCCTGGGGTCTCTAGCAGTCAGGAGAGGATACCTTGGACCCAACGCCAAATCCAAGGCTGCTCCTTCTTCTCACACCCTCCAAACTGTCACTAGAGAGAGAATCTCTTTCAAAAGTGCATTTGTGGCTCATTAGTTTGATGGCAGGGAAAGCATGCATGGGAAAGTCTCTCACCATCACTGGATGAAGTTTGAAAGGCTGGAAGACATTTAAAATAACTCACTAAGAAATGCTGTAATAAGTCTCCAAAAACAGAATTTAAAGTGAATGGTATTTTGAAATAATAAAAAAAGCTATTATATACTAATCTTAACATGACGGACTCCTAATATAAGACACTGAGCATAAAGTATTAAAGAATAAGTGAAATAATCTGTGGTGGGACAAGGCTTACAAATGTGAGGCAATTTCAAATGCATTTATGTTCTGACTCGGATTAGCACATTTTTCTTTTTTTTTAAAAAGTAAATTATTTATTTGAAAGAGTTACACACACATGCACACACCTGCTTTTTCAATCCCCAGATAGCTAAAATAGCCTGGGCTGGACTAGGCTGAAATTAGGAGCTAACAAGCCTCCTGTCCACGTGGGTGATAGCTGCCCAAGTACTTGGTTCATCTTCTGCTGCGTTTTAGCAGAGAGCTGGATCAGAAGTGGAGCAGACGGGACAGGAATCAGCATCCCCGTGGGATGCTGGCATCATAAGCAGCAGTTTTACCTGCTACACTACAACACCACAGCACTGCACTGGCACAACTTTTCTTATGGGGATTGACAACAGCAAATTGTATCATCTCTTGCAACTACTCTGCTGTGCTTTTGGGCTAAAAGCAGCCAGAGACAAAATACAAACAAGTGGACACTGCTTTGCATAAAAACGTACAAAAATAGGCCTACCAGGTAATTGCAAAGGACTTGAACTGAACTGAACTGAAGGATCTCACCCCCAATCTGGAGATGAAGATTCCATGGGCCCAAGGGCTCTGACAACCTGTGTAAGCTCACAGTCACTGCCTGGACCTGGGGCTTGAACTCAGCTCCAAATGTAGAGCCTGTGTCACTATACACTCAGATTCATTCATTAGCTCACAATGACTTGTTTAGAGGGGAAAAAAAGGCCTTGGAATTGGTGTGGATTCTTAAAATTTCACTTTTTTAAAAATTACTAAGATATATAGCAATGAGCCTTTTCTGGGGACTGCCAACTCAGGAATAGGAATCTGCTGACTTAGGGAAAAAACATGAGAATAGAGTTGGTTGATGAAAAAATGAAAAGAAGTAAGAAAAAGCTGTTAGACGCATACACAATTAAGCAGGAAAGCAAGTAAACAGCAACAAAACTGTTTCCCTAAGGAAATCCAAAGCTGAATGGAAAAAAGTGTAAAAAAAAAAAAAACAGAGAGATAGGAGACTGCTGTTCATTTTCTTTCTTTCAAAGTTTCATTTTAGTTATTTAAAAAGACAGAATGACGGAGAAATTATATCTGCTGGTTCACTCCCCCAAATCACAGTAACAGGGTGGGCCACATGAAAACCAGAAGCCAGGAGCTCCATCTGGGTTTCCATGTGGACAACAGGAGCTGAGGTGTCTGGTTCATCTTCTGCCACCTTCTCAGATGCATTTTTAGCAGGGAGTTGGAGTGCAACTGGAGCAGCTGGAACTCACATTGGCGCTCAGATGGGATGCTGCTGTTGGCCTTGCAAGGGGTGCTTGAAGCTGCAAGGCCACATCAGCCCCTGACTGCTATTATGGACACATAATCTCTTTTACCTTCACAGGGAAGAGCAGCACAGAACACACTGTCCCATCTTACATTTTCAGTTTCTATGTTGCACCTCACTTTCTCAAATATTATCTACTTAAAAAGTTTCTGAACCCATCAGGAATGGGATTTTTACTGGAGTTGCACATCTTGCAGTCACACGTCCTCAACCAGTGAGGACTGGCTGTCTCAGAGCACACTCCGTGAACCCTTCTGTTGATCTGGGTTCCAAGCTTACATGGCAGAACCTCCACTCTGCCTGAGTCCAACTCTCCATCTACTCTGCTGCACCACCCTGTTTAACTTCCTCTTCAGGTCTCTCAGCCCATTATGATTTCCTTCCTGCCAAGGCTCCCAATGGCTTCCCACATTGCCAAATTCATGTTAGCTTTGAATCCTCTAACTCAACTGCTACATAGCATGTAGCACAGTTGCACATTTCTCCTTGAAACTTGGCTTCTGGGGCAGCCCCTGCTTTGAGTCCTTCTACCTCATTGCCATCCTTTTCAGCCTCTTCTTCTAGAACTCCAAATGGTTGGGGGAAATGTCTTGTTTTCTTCACCTAGGCTCCAGGTTGGGGTTTCTCAAGACTAGCACTAAGAACATTTGGGGTGGGATCACTTGTTGCTGTGGGGGAGCCTGACAAGTGTGCTCTATGGAATGCATAGGGGTGTTTCTGGCCTCTACTCATTACGAGGCAGGCAACAGCCTCCATCCCATAATCGTGACAATCAAAACTGTGTGCAGACATTACCAAATTCTCTTGAGGGCCAAACTCATCTACGGTTGACAACCACTAGTGGAGATAAACTCAACTAGAATGATGGCTTCAAATATCTCCCAGAAGTCAAGAAGGCCCAAAGACCTTTCTTCAAGCTCCAGACTAGCTGCTTTCTTGGAATCTTCATGCATTTGCTGGTTGAAGAGCTGGAAACTTCTTGTGCCCATCAATTGTGAAGGAATCAGGCAGATATTTTAAACATGTTGAGGTACTTTTTTAAGGACAAATTTTTCTTTAATTTCAATTTTAAGGAATGCTGTATTTCAAAACAACATAGCACTAGCCATTAAACTAAAATTTTGTTACTGTCTTGGAAGAAAAATCAGAACTAGCACTTTCTTTTTTCAATGTGTGCTTTATTCCAGGTTATGATTCATTTCAGCTTAGACTTCCGTATACCACAAATAGAGGTATATATCAATATTTCTTTCCAACAGTAATTGTATCTTTCTATTCTCAAGTTGCCAGTGAGTTATCAATTCTTAGCTGCAAGTGTCTGCTTTGATGGCTTATTCTAACGGTCTAATTCATGATGATTTTGAAGTGAAGAATAGAGGTAAAATTGTCAAAGGAGGTTTGAAATTTATCTTTTAAAAATGTTTTCCTGGATAATAGGCACATTTATGAATAAACATAACAGCTTCTCGTGTTTCTCTCCTTTGCTGGGAAGTTATAATCAAACACCTCATGTCTTTACACTCTCCACAGCTCTTACACAGATGTTATAAACAAAACTACTTCTAATTAAAGAAGATCATGACTTTCCACACTTATTTCTGGGCTAGGCAGTATCTAATTTTGCCATGATTCTCATCAGTTTATTTAATCACTTGGGAGCTTGTTCACTAAAGACGTAAACTTTTCCCTACTTTCTATGTAAAATTTCTGAGGTTCCTATATAAAATGGTTCTTTGAACAGAATTGAATAATATTTTAATGATTCATGCAAGCTAGATGTGATGGCTTTTAAAACTTTAGATGTAGCAGACTATACATATTAAATATTTAGTTTGCAAAACATGGAGTGTAACTCAAATCTTATTAGCTTCATGGAGGTTACAAGCTCACATTTCATACACTCACTTGTGCTTTTCAACATTTAAATGGCATCTTTGGTGTAAACATTTTAAAAATTAGTCAATCAATTCTATATAGTAAAAATTTCATTAAAAGGTATATGTTCAGCATTGAAAGGTCTGCATTTTAGTATTTTCTCAAACACTCTTGATTTGAATACAAAATTCACCAATAAAAAGCTGCCACAGGTATTTTAAAAAAAATGGTGCATGAAAACAGTATTAGTAAAAGACAGAAGGTTTTATATATATACGTGTATATGTGTGTGTGTGTGTATATATATATATATATATAAAGATTTATTTTTATTGGAATGGAAGATCAGATTTACGAAGAGAGGGAGAGCCAGAGAGAAAGATCTTCCATCTGCTGGTTCACTCCCCAAAGGTCTATAATGGCGAGTCCTGAGCTGATCCGAACCCAGGATCCAGAAGCATCTTCTGGGCCTCCCATGCAGGTACAAAAATCCCAAGGCTCTGAGCCATCCTCTACTGCTTTCCCAGGCCACAAGCAGGGAGCTGGGTGGGAAGTGGAGCAGCCAGGACATGAACTGGCACCCATTTGGGATCCTAGCACTTGCAAGATAAGGATTTAGCCTTTGAGCCATCATGCTATGCCCAGAAAGTTTTATATTTTAAGACAGGTGGAAATCTTAAAAGTCATAAAAATTTTATGTCTAACTTTTACCATTTATTAGTAAATTAGATCTTTTTAGAAAAGAGCTTCAAAGCATTAATTTTCTAAACAATGCTTTTTCATATAGATAATCTTTGATATGTTTTAGGGAGAGGTTTAAATTAGATCAAGGCACTAGTGAAATAGAACTTGGTTAATCTCTGCAAATGAATCTTAGTAAGTTTAAATATAACCGACCTTGACTTCGCCTATACCTGCAGGTGTGACCATCTGGGGAGTGAACCAGCGGATAAAAGACATCTCTTTTTCTGTAATTCTGCTTCTAAAATAAAGTTCTCACAATTTTTCAATGTAAAGGCAGGGTGGTTTTGATGTCTCATAACCTGGACCACTGAAGAAACTAAAACTACATAAATGCTTTTGTAAATAAGTATGCTTTACTTGTAAAGATTTTTTGACGTATAAAACTTCACCCTCCCTAATTACAAAACTAAGAAAGCACAAAAGCTTTGGCTAATTTAATAACTGAGTTCCGTGAGCAGTCTGTCCCAGGCATTTCCCTGCTTTCCAGAAGTGTGTGGGTGGAGTGACTCATCCATCCACAAAGACACTGGTGCGTGTTATGGGCTAAGATACCTTGCAGTCTGGTGGGTTTTTTTTCCTTTTTTTACATTGAGTGGATTTCTAAGAAATAAGAACCTTGTCCCTAAATGTTGAAATGTCTACAGAACATGACTTAGCTGGACTTCCTGCTGAAGTGACATTAAAAAGGAAATCCTTTCAATGAACACTTTCTAAAATGTTTTAGCATGTCAGTGGATGTTGCAGGAGAAAACGCAGGAGATTTTCAGCACCCGGACTGGCTTCTGTCTGGTTGCCTGAAATAGGTGGTGGCCTGGCTCCTCTAGTCAGTGCCTTCTCAGTATCAGGGCTTGTCAAAGGACCTCACTTAACACGAACAAGGGGGAATGCACACTCTTTTAAGAATGCAAAACAAATCAAGCACAGCAAATACATTTTAGCTTTTCTCTGGGTTATATGTATTTTTTCTTTTTCTTCTCCCCATGGTGGACTTGTTGTACTCAAGGGGATACATCATGGGAATGTAACAGAAATTAATATGTTCATAGGAAACAGAGAGAAATAAGTCCTCATGCATGCACTACAAGAATGGACTCACAATGAAATGACTGACAATCTCCTACATTATTGGGAGACACCCCCGTGGCAGCATGATAGACTTATGAAAATTCATGAAAGACACCCATTGTAAGACTGGAGGGGAGAAGAGACGGAAGGGGAGGGAACTTGAGGAGGCAAAAGGGGGACCCCAGTTCCAACTAAACTGTACCAACTGTATCAACTAAACTGTATGAACTAAGAAAAAGAAAAAATGCAAAACAAATGAAGTACAGCAAATACAATTTAGTTTTCTTCTGGGTAAGATTCTATACATCCATTAATCTCTGCATGTATCGAAATAGATAGTCTGTAAAGAATGGATATTGCTAAACTCGGGGTACACTCTGGAATACCTCTATCCCTGCTGCCACACGCCCTTTTTAAAAATATTGTTGGTATTCGCTTCATCATTTGCCTGCTGCTCCTACAAGTGGAACAGCCAGCTTCATGGACTTGGTCCAAAAAATGGTTACACATTAGGAACTGAAGCCCAAATTAAGAAAAAAAAAATTAGATAATGCCAATAAATATAGTATACTGTCAGGCAATCAGGTTAGCTCTTCAATGCATGAAATTCCACCCACTAATTCATGAGGAAGTTGGGACTTTCCTGGGAAGCCCAGATGTGCACTTACTGTGTACACACAGTTGGAAGTTAAGTGACTTTAGAGAAGGTAAATATTTAGTTCTTGAAGAGCTACCTTCACGTTGAATGTTATTTCCTCCATGACGTATACGCGTTCAGGAAACGCTTTAGCCACCTCTTCCACACTGTTGAAATATTGTACTGGCTCCTTTATATCTCGGTCTTGCTCCAGCAGCTTGAATTGCCCTAAAACACAGGATAACCAAAAGAGATGTGAAATGTTTATGCTGAATACCTGTCACTGTGGTGACAGCTTCCTCCTTGTTCATGCCAACTCTCTTAATTAGATTTCTGTTCATCATCACTTGTTTTAAAAGTTGGCATGGCAACCGACTTTGTTAAACCAGCACACATTATATGTGTGTTTAGGTATCAGTTTAAAGATCAAAACAGGGTTTTTTCCCCTTTTGCTTACATTCTGAGGCTCTTATCAGAGACGCCAAAATCAAACTGACGTGGATGCTTGTCATTTGATCCTAAAAGTGAAAGCTTTGCTGCTCATGGTTTTTGACAGTATACTGTCATTCAGTTGTAGTAATACCTGCATATATTATAACCTAAAAGCAAGGCCTCAATAATAATCCAGCAAAATTATTTTTTTAAGTTAGCACTTAGGAATTTGTAAATAGAATAACATAATATATTAGATTCCTGGCTTTCACAGAATTTATATTTTTGGTTTTATTTTTATGTATGTTATTTGAAAGATGCACACATATACATTCATGGCAGAGATAAACACAGTGATCTTGCATTTGCTGGTTCATCCCCTAGATGCCTGCAGCAGTCAGGACTAGATCAGCCAGAGGCCAAGAAATAGGAACTCAGGGTCTCTCAAGTGGGTGGCTGAGACCCAAGTATTTGAGCCATGACCTGCAGCCTCCTGGGATGAGCATGGGTAGGAAGCTCTATTTGAAGCAGCATAGTCAGGACTCAAGCCAGACACCATAATATGGGATGTAGGTGTCATTTCAATCACTGTGTTACACACCCTGATACTTTTGGAACCTGAGCGCAATTTAATGATGCGTGAATCACATCAGGAGTTCAAGAGCTGCTGGACACTGCTGAGGCACAGCGTGAAGAGCGAACAGAGAGGCCGGCTGTAGAGTGAGTGCCATACTCCTTCCCTCTTACATTACTGTGGATGAAATTCATGTGAGTGGTGTATGGAATCATAGTATTCACAATGTGGAAGATGTATGAAGAACTTGAACGTATTCTTTAAAATGTCAAGCATCTATTATGTTGTTTACACCATATCAATATTTATGACACAGCTGCTACATTCTGGAGTTGTGTTCAGTCTAGAACAAGAGTCCATCAAGTCAAGGACACAAGGTTTCTTGGCACTTAGTTTCTGAATTCTGTTTACAACAACATAAAAGCTGTTATGAGGCATATCTCAGCACATGTCTACCCAGCATTAGGCAGAAACTGGACAATTTTCATTCATACACTCACACACACTTTTGGTGTCTATCAGGTACCCCAGATATCCCAACAGGAGATATACAGCAATCACAGAAGGAAGTGGGCAGTGTGCATATGTCAGAAGGTGCCACTAATAATGGGACAGAGCAGGAGGATGAGAATGTAGGGTAGTCAGAGCAGGTGCTGCTGAGAAGGTGAACTTGAAGGCAGGTGAGAATGAGACATAGCGGGAGCTGGGGATGGAGTTCTCTGAATTGTAAACATAAGCAACTGAGACTCAGCTAGGCCTGCTGCCAGAGTGGCTGCTGAGAGGGGAATATGGGGCGATCGGGAAGATAGGCTGCCAGGGAGATAAAGGATGGTTAGATCATCAAGGCTGATAGCAACTCTGTTCTCCAACTCAGTGGAGAAAGCATGACGTTACTGGTGCTGCAGAGGATCCTTGTGGTGATTATGTTGAGAAGACTGCAAAGGTGCAAGGCAGAGAAGCAGGGACAGCAGGGAGGAAGTCATGAGAAGGTGTTCCAAGCAACTGAAGAAACTGTTACCATGAAGCAAGAAAGTGCAGGCTTGAAGGATGGAGGGAAGATTAGGAGTTTAATCTAAGATGTCTACTGGATGCACAAATGGAGAAAGCTCAAAAGCTCTTAGATGGACATACAAACAGGGAAGCAAGGACAGGGTCTCTGGAAATGATCAGCTGGAAGTCATCAATATACTGATGCTATTTAAAGTCATCCCATTGGAGCCCGTTTTGTGGTGAAGTGGGTTCAGCTTCCATCGGTGACACCAGCAGCATCCATGAGTGCTGGTTCAAGTTCCATCTGATCCAGCTCCTTGCTAATGCACCTGAGGAAGCAGCAAAAGATGACACAAACAACTTGGGTCCCGGCACTCATGTGGGAGACCCGGGGAAAGACCTAGCACCAGGCTTTAGCCTGGTTCGGCTCTGATCGTTGTGGCCATTTAGGGAGTGAAGCACTGGATGGAACATCTCTCTAAGTCCTCCTGTCAAACAAATAAATATTTTTTAAAAAGCGATGCCCCTTCCAGGACAATGCTGTCAGGTTTGAGACAAGAGAGTGAAGAGTTCTATGGGCTATGTCCAAGGAGACGGAGATGGACTTGTAGGGGAATGAGGTCAACCAGAAGGGTGTGCATCCTTGAAGCCAGTATGCTTCAAGAAACAGAGGGATGCCAAGATAGGACACTGCAATGTGGACTAAGAGCTGGGATTTAACAACTTGTATTTAACTAGGGACTTTGATAACAGCAGGGGAATGGCTGCTCTAGAAGCCTGATGGACCAGCATTTCAGGGAGCCCAAAGAATGAGGTGAAGATGCCAGTGTAGCACTTTAGAATGCCTGGACTGGATTTAATACTTCAGTTCCTGCTTTCAGCTGCCTGCCAACACAGACCCTGGGACTTATGGTGATTGGGCCCAAGTGAATGGGTTCCTGTTACCCACGTGGGAGACTTGGACTGAATTCCTAGTTTTTAGCTTTGGTCCTGGCCTAACCCCAATTGTGGCAGCCATTTGGGGAGTGAACCAGTGCATGGGGGAGGGCTCTCTCTGCCACTCAAATAAAATTTAAAAAGAGGAGACTGAAAAGGAAGACATCAAGGATCACAAGAATGAATATCACATATTTGGGGGGTTCTGCTAGAGAGGGAAGAGACATGATATGGTGGCTACAGGCAGGCAGGAAGTAGAAGTGGAGTTCAGGTTACGTTTGTTTCCCTTAATATGATGGATGTTGATGGAACAACTAATAGGGAGAAGTTGATGATGGGAGGGATTACCAGAGCATTGCTGTTGAGCAGGCAAAGGGCATGTTTCTAACATGGGAATGCAGGGGCAGCCTTGAGACAGTCTAGGCAGCTTTTCTCTGGGTCCTTTTCATTGCTAGAAAATTTGAAGCTGAAGTTGGAAGGAAGGTGTCAGGGAGGTTAGAGTTGGTTGGGCTTTGCCACAGCATCAGCTGTCAGAGGCTTGCACTGGGGGTTAATTCTGTCAAGTTAAACCACAGAACCACCTGGAGAGTGCATAATCCGGGAGTGGGAGTGGCCTAGGAGGGCAATAGTGGGCACCTCCCTCTTGGGTTACCACTCCCACTGGAGAGCATGAAAACCAGGACAGGGGCAGGGGTGGCTAGACAGAACAGCATCCACCAGTACGTGTGTGGGCTGCATAACAGGGTAGGTTGGGTTGCACTAGGCTTCAATGCATTCAAAGCAAACCAGAGGGTGGGGCTGTGAGCCTCTCCAGCTAAGGTCAGACACACAGGGACAAGCACTAAATAGGCAGAGATCTGCACCCCACCAAAGGCTGTGACACTGCTAAACGAGTATGACAAGTGAGAAGGGTGAAGGAAGGGCAAGTGCAAGGGAGTGATTATGAACAACAAGCTGAGTAAAGAGGGACCCAAGACCTTGGGTGGGAGGAAGAGGGACACTGAGAAAAGTAGTATGACCAATGCATTTTGGATTATGATGAAGTATTTTTTTCCCCCACTCTAGAAGAGTGAGCTCAAAAGCTAGGCAGAAGAGAGTGGCTGAGTTAAAATGTCTCCTGGAATCCAAAACCTTAAGAAGCACTTTCCAGGGATTAATTCAAGTCAAGGGTAGAGCAGATGAGCACTGGAAATTATCTCCCAAGACAAAACAGACAAGCTTTCAGGATCATGATGGGACCGACTGGGGGAAAAAGTAGTCAACAGTGGTGTTAAAATCTGTAGGTCTATTTGGTTGGAATTTCCGGAATCCAAGGAGAGAGGCACAAGATATTTTCCAGCAATTCCAATGACTGGAGTGATTATTTGCATTTTCTAATTTGTTAGATGAGTAAGAAAGGAAATTGTAGATTTGGAACCTGAACACAATTCAAGCCGTGTACCACAAAACCAAGCATAGTTTCATAAAAAGATGACATCATCTTTAAGAATATGACATAATTTATGTTAAATTTATGATTAATATTTTAGAAAATTTTCCTAAGAAATAGGGATCTGTATGTATGCCAGCTACTCATTAGGTGGTTGGCAGATATTAAAATCTTTGAGTCCAAGGATTATCTAAAAGCTACATTGCCTATAAAATTCTGCTATCCCTTCAGAAATGCATACATGGGCTAAAGATGCATTAGTGTGTCCTAACATTATTCTTTAATGTATCAGATATTACTTCATATATTAGTCTTGTGTAACAGAAATAGTGCAAATCACTTAATGCTGCTAAATTTTCTGCTAATCACACTTTTTAAAAAGGGGGAAAGAAGTGCAACTAGTCTTTTTAAAGATTTATTTATCAGAAAGTCAGATTTACAGAGAGAAGGAGAAACAGAGATACGAGATACAGATTTTCCATCTACTGGTTCACTCCACAAGTAGCTGCACTGGCCAGAGCTGAGCCAAAGCCATGGGCTTTCTGCGGGTCTATCACATGGGCACAGGGTTCCAAGGCTTTGGACCATGTTTCATTGCTTTCCAGGGTATAAGCAAGGAGCTGGAGGGGAAGTGGAGCAGTTAGGACAGGAACCGGTCTCCATATGGAATCCCAGTGTGTGCAAGGTGAGGACCTGAGCCACTAGGCTAACATGCTGGGCCCTGAAATTAATTTTAGCAGTAAGTTTTATTTAAGTGAATTCACTATAAATTCATCAAAACATCATTAATGATGTAAATGCGAATCTTATCCTCATGGACCATTGTCATCCAGATGAGCATCATTTTATACTTTCCCTGCCACATGCAGTCAGAGGTTACCATGTTGGACAGGGCAGCACTGTGCATCTGCATTCCTGTGAAACTGTGATTGTAGACACTGCTCAAGTCCTTAAAGGACAACAGAACCATGCTGAAGAAGCACAACAGCTCCTGGAAAAATAATAATTCTCCTTATATGCTATCTGCAAGGATGGCTGAACTTTTGATTCAAATAGTGATGCCTTGGATTCTTGGTAGAACCACTTTTATCCTCTTTTCTCTTTATCAATTTTAACATTTGAAATATCAGAAAAATGGATGGCTTAATGAATATCCTCTTTTTCATAGTTTCCCCAGACTGTGCTTCTGTGCACATGTATTGTATTAAAAACATTCACCTATGATATGTTAAATTATCTAAAACTAAATACCTATTTTCTATTACTTATACTGCACAAATGGTTTTAAACTCTAAATAACCTAAACCTAATAAATGTCTTCTTAATGTAACATTGTTCTCATCCAAGCACAGAATGTTTGTTTATTACTAAGACTCCACCTTGGACATAACTAAACTGTGTCACTCTCCCAGCCCCTAAACTTGAGAAGTTACATTACAGTAAATGTGACACGGGAGATACGCACAATTTGAAAGATATTAGAGCTAACATTAACCAACAAAGAACTAATTCCATGCAAATCATTATAAAAATGTGTAAGTTGAAAAAAAACAGGGAGAGATTAAAGGGTTTTAGACTGAAAAAGATCCTTGCATTTTATCTAACACACCCCCTCTTGCCTGGACTGTAACTCAGTGGAAACAGAATCCCCAGAATAATAAGCATCCACTACCATCCACTGTTTACGCCCATGTTCCCAGTCTGCCCTAGCCCATTAATGCTTCCAGACCAATTACTCCCTGGCATTCTGGGTCTGTCAACAAAGGGGCTCTTCATAGATCTCTCTAATTCAGTCTTTGTTTAGAGGTTGACATGTCAGAGTACCAGCTGAGTTCTACCAGATGATGGATCAAATCAAATACCTGAGAGATATCCAGTAATAAAGAGGCTACTGGAATTCATTTCCTGTAGACACCCTTTGTCTATTTGACACAAACCATCCTCACATTCATTCACAGACTGAATCTACCTATGTTCTGTTTCCTGGCCTCTTAGTGGGTTCTCCCAGCTATGCAGTGCAAGATATGAAGCCAAACTTGCTGCAGCCACTGCTGACACCAGCATCACACAACATAATGTAATACGTGAACACCGGGTCACAGTATGTATGTGACTTCTTGTTGCATGGGATTGGTAAACCTCTACTGTAAATATTTCAGGCTGCATGGGCTACATGCTCTCTATTGTAACTATTCAAGTACTTACAGACTATACATTAATGAATGAGAGCAGATGCATTCCAATTTGACTTTATTTACAAAAACAGGCAACAGGTCAGATCTGAGGTCAGACTAAGTCTACCAATCACTGTCACACTAGTAGCTGAAAGACAGCACATGAGAAGTGATGACCAGTCCTTTTCTCTCCACACCGCTGAACATTACACCTGTGTCTCTTTCCCGCCACGCCACTACATTCTGCATGTTTTTTTCTTACAGGGCAGTTTTCTTTTAATGGGAGTGTAAAATCAACAAGGGTATGTTGTAGACACGGACTTGCATTTGAAGAATGAGGCAAATACCCAGAAAACATGAATTCCTATATTTTCTCACTATGCCTGGCAAGACCAATCTCTGTAAACATTTACTTAGCTTGTATTCTTTCACAAAAGGGCGTGACATTCTCAGATTAACTTTGAGTACTCTGGAAAAGGCACTGAGCTATCGCGTTACCATGTTGTCTGTGACTGTTGTGGCCTGAATTCCCGACTCCTCAGAGTCAGACCTTAGAGACAATCTAGAGTTAAGAGACAGCTCCTTGCAAAGAGTAAAATCAATTTACATAACACATATTCCCACAACCCCCACATGGGGGAACTAATTTTTTAACAGACCATTTCATGAATAACAGAGTCTTTTGTGCCACCAAATGAAAACAGGTGGAGAGGGTGGAAACATCTGTTCTGAGCTGTTACTGTCAGTCTCAGTTCTTGAAGAGGGAGGAAACTGCATTGTCTTTCAACAGCTTTGATGATTTCATGATATGTCTACCATCGTGGGAGCCGCTCCACCTGCAGGCCCCTGAAACTCCCAGGAACTAGTCAGCAACAAGGTCATGTCACCCATTACAGTTCAAATGCATTTAAGAATTTCGGAAAGGGAAAGATTAAGGCTATATCTCAGGATGTATTTCTAAAACTGTATTTCATAATTAATGTTAATTTAAGAAACCTTCCATCCAGAAAATTCCCATTTTCTGGGCATGCGCCTTAAGAAAACTGCAGTGATTTACCTTGCCCTGGGTAAGCACTAAGCATAGCTAAGAGGCTCCACACGGTCTCTTCTGCATCTAAGTGTCTAGCACCTGTTCAATGGTGAAGAAGCTCTCCTGTACTACAGCACACTCTCCTGTATTTATGACAGGAACGGCATTTGTCAAAAGTGAAAAACAGCTGCAGATTTTACTGCTCAGAGCAACAAAAGTGAGATGCGCAGAAATGACAGGGAGAATTGGAGATGGTAGAATTCGGGTCCAACAAGTTTGCTATTTGCTGGGAGGTTTAAGACTACAGCAGTCAGTGCAGATGTAACCCTGTCACTGGCAAAGATGGAGCTTTCCATGAGTGACGCTTCACTGGTTCCCATCATTGCTGACACCACAGCACAAGGTAAATCCTTTTTTATGGCTCTATCTGCATCATCCACCTTCCTTTAGCCCCATGGCCCTCTTTATGTGTGTCAATAAAGAGAAATGCAATGAGAACCTTCTCCTGCAGTGTCCACTTGTGGGTTGATAACTCAGGTGTGTAACAGCATTCTTCTTCACTGCTACGAGCAGAAGCACATTGCAGAAGTCATCCCAAGCTATAAAATAGAAAATAAAGCAAGAGCAACAAGCATGGCAACAGAACACCCAAGCAGCTGAAGGATGGATACACTGAGCAAAATGGTTAACAAAAGAGAATCCTGGAATACTGAAAATGCCTTGAAGTGGATGGAGTGGGCATCCTGGAGTTACTCAGTCTGGCCCTCCAGCTCATACTACCAATGCAAGGTATGACACTGGTGCTTCCTAAACAAAGAATGAATGAAACTGATGTTTCAAGTCAGTTGTGCAAATGAAAAATGATATACTTAATTTTTATAAAGCAAGATATACAAATTTTTTATTATTCATTCATTCATTCATGTATTTATTTTGGAGGGAGGGAAAAAGAAGGGAGGTAGAGAAAAAACAAGTAAAGGGAGGCAGAAAGGGTTCTAATCGGTTGGTTCACGCCCCAAATGTCTGCAACATCTAGCGCATGGCCAAGCTGAATCTGTAAGTCAGAAACTCAATCCAGGCCTCACAAATGGGTGGTAAGGGTTTAACTACTTGCGGGATTCTTGCTGCTTCCTAGAAAGCACATTAGCAGGTAGCTGATGAGGACTCAAACCTCTAGGTACTTTGAAATGTTTCAGGACTCTAAAAGCATTAGGTCAATCACCTGCCTCAAAATGCATCTTAAGTAGCTCAAAACCTGGACCTTAAAACCATCATGTGAAGAAATGAGCAATTCTCATGTGATAAGAACAGCAAATTAGCCACGGTTTTTCAAGAGGTATACAAATTTGGGTAGAAATCAAGATCAGCAACACTTGTATTTCTATCTGATGCAGGCATGCATATGGAGTCTCTCTACAGAGTTCAAACGTACAAGTAGGATTTTCACGTAAAAAATACAGACTTTATTAACTGGAATAGCAGCAATCAAGAGAGTGCCTTTGTAAACTTTTATAGAAATGTGCACTTTCACCAAAAATACATGAATCCTCATTTACATAAACATTTCATACCATGAATGCTACCTAGTTTCTTTTTCTTGAGTAACAGAGTTCTGAAGATTTGATAACTGTGATTCCCAACAGTTTAGTACAGTTAGAGGGTATAGAAAAAGGTATTTTCCTCTTCATCTTACTCTCGTCTCCTTGGGGAGGCAGTTCTATCATTACTTCACATATGTGTCCAGAGGTGTTATCTGTTCGTCTGATCTACATACATAATGCAACTCTTTTTAACATAAAAAGTTATGCAGTTTATAGAGTTATCTAATCATTGCATACAAACTGGTCTCATTTTTAAGAGCTGCACAGCATTCTACCATACACACATGACATAGCTGAATTATTGGTTCCCTACTGATGGATTAACTCATTTCAATCTTTTGAAGCCACACTGATGTTGCAATTAATATTTCTGCACCAAAGGCTTGCTTGAACAGTGAACCCAAGACTATTCATGGGAAAATGTCTAAATACAGAATTGCTGGTTCAAGGGTAAACGCATTTAATTCTGGATAGATACTGCCAAGTTGAGTGTATGTTTGTGCTCACTAATACTCCCACCAATTTCATTTCCTCATGCCTTTCCTAACAATTTATTGTCAAAACTTTAAAAAAGAATCACTGCTAATCTGAGAGGTGGAAAGTGATATCTCACTGGGCTTTTGATTTTTCACTATAAAGGAAACAAATATTCATTTGGTAGGGAGTAGGATTATCAGTTGGCAGGATTAAGGAGGGAACAGTGAGGAAGGTTTTCTGGGTGCAGAGTCCACCACTTGTCCAGCGCACCAGGACTAGGGATGTGGCCGAGTCCAACCCATCTGGAATGAGCCGCTTCTCAAGCACCCAGTCTTTAAATTAATTCACATTAAATTTAGTAAAGCCCCATTTCTTTGAGATATAGATCTTTTGCTGGCCAGGGAACTTGGTTTTGTCCCTCCAGAGGGTCTCAAGCATGTGTTTCCTGTTCTACAGCTTATTGTGGATGGACACAGTGAGTTGGCCAATATGAACTGTGGCTACTGTACCAAGAGGACTTTCCTAAGCCTAGAGCTGGAACCACATGAGGTCAGAGGCATGGAGAGCCCCTGGGAAGGGTTGTTTTCAAGGTCACCTAGGGCAATCCACACAAGCAACAAGCTGTGTGCACCACCAAGGAAGCTGCTTTTGGCAGCCCTGGGCCTCTGTGAGGAAAGGATGTCACTACTTCTGTAATTTATATTTTCTACCCTGTGAATTTTATTACCAATCCTTGAAATTTCTTCTAATCTTGAAGTTTTATAACTGAAACGCTAGGGGCTGGTATGTGGTACAGCAAGTTAAACTGCTACCACTTCTAGCATTCCACATGAGTGCTGGTACAAGTCCAGGCTGCTTTGTTTCTGATCCAGCTCTCTATAAGCGAGCCTGGAAAAGCAGGCCCACATGTGTGGGCCTCTGAACCAAGTGGGAGATTCATATGAAGTGCCTGGTTTCAGCCTAGGCAAGCCGTTGGCAGCTGTGGCCACTTGGGCATTGAAGCAGCAAATGGAAGATCTCTCTCTTTAATTCTGCCTTTCAATTAAATAAATACATCTATTTTTAAAAAGTGGAAAGGCAAACTTGAAATACTATGATATGGCATTGACTATTCTACAATCTGGTTCCCTATGTCACTTTTTATGATTTTGGGGAGAGAGGAAGAAAATGCAAATGGTATTATGGACAAAGAAACCCCTGATGAGGGCATGGAGCAAGTCTCAGCACAGTGGCTCCAAGCAGTAAATAACCAGAGAGAACAGAAACTTAGCCAAAGAGCAGAGAGAAATCATCAGTTGTAAAACAATGACTTCCATAATAAACAATCAGTGGGTATTTCTATTTACCTTCATACAAGATTTTTTATAAAACACAGGGCCAATTACTAGTTTCAGTTCTGAAACTCCGTCCTTGAACTTAAACTAGATATACTTGGATTTAAAACTGAATCATTCTGGAAAACGTGTTCTAACCAATAAGCTACTCTGTGACATGCAAACAATTTTCACAGTTTTTGGAAAATGGAAAATTTACGTTTATTTTATGTATCAATTTGGCCAGCTGCTTACCTAGAATGATTAGAATTTGGGCGAAGCAAATTTTATTGTGAACATGATGGAAATTCAACAGCTCTTAGATTTGGACATAGTTCAATATAGTAGAAATCTTGGAGCTACCTTCATCTTTTTCCTGCATCTTGCCTTTTCTGTGCCTGAACTCTTCCCTCAGCACTTACTGAGGTTGGACCTGGACAAGGACCTGGTTGAGGTCCTTGTCATGCTATCCTAGTATTACTACTTCAGATTTCAAGCTCATTTCCATCTCTGCACTTCCATTGTCCCATTATTCACCTTAACAGAAACCTACCTCACTCAAGGACCTGAGTGTTCCTTAAATACTTGCAGACAAAATGAACAAATAAGTAAACATAATAGTTCTTTCATCTCTAGCCACCAAGTCGAGGCTCCTCTGCCTGGGCTTTCATGTCCCTCCTTGATCTGGTTCCACTCAGTTTATGCAAACACTTCCCTACCACTTGCACAATTCACCTCTGCTCAATGCTCTCTTCTCAGTATGTGCAAAACGACAGAACATTTGTATGCCTTTGAAAGTTTTGTGTTCAACTACATTCTCACTTTTTTCTTTTCTCTCTCATCTCTCCTGGGGGCCTGCTCCAACGTCTGGGCAGCAAGGACAAGTTGACAACACATCAATCTTCCTCTCCAATCAGATCTTTCCTGAATGCCACCTTGGTATACTTGATATCTACTACTTATCTCCAAAGCTCTCCTGCGATGATCCAAACATTGACCATGCAAAACTAAATCCCATCTTTTTTAAAAAAATATTTTATTTCTAAAAACCTTTATTCATTTTTTAATGCATTTGAAATGCAAAGTGAAAGCATAAGAGAGAGCCAGAGAGATGAGAGAGAAAAGGATCTCTATGCACTGATTCACCAAACACCCACAACATCCAGAGTTGCACCAGGCAAAGGCCAGGAGCTTGGAATTCCACCTGGATCTCCAACATGAATGGTAAGGACTCAAAGGCTTGAGCCTCTCCTCTTGCGTCCCAGGAACTCATATGGGATGTGTGTGTCCCAAGCAGTAGCTTACTGTCACAATACCCATAATCTTTTTATTATTTGAATTAAGCATCCACTATTATTAGAAGCCAGATGGTCCAGCACAATAACCTAGTGGCTAAAGTCCTTGCCTTGAAAGCACTGGGGTCCCAAATGAGTGCCGGTTCTAATCCCGGCAGCCTTGCTTCTCATCCAGCTCCCTGCTTGTGGCCTGGGAATGCAGTTGAGGACGGCCCAATGCATTGGGACCCTGCACCCGTGTGGGAGACCCAGAAGCAGCTCTGGGCTCCTAGCTTCAGACTGGCTCAGCTCCAGCTGTTGTGGCTGCTTGGGGAGTGAACCATAGGATGGAAGATTTTCCTGTCTCTCCTCCTCTCTGTATATCTGACTTTCCAATAAAAATAAATAAATCTTCAAAAGAAAAAAAGAAAACAGAGTGGTCTTGCTGTCAATCTCAACTACATCTACTTTCCTGTGTCAATCAGTTCCTTTCACTCTCCACTGCTATTGTGCATTCCCAACAGCAGCTTCACTTTTACTAGCCTCCCCAGTGACTGCCTTGCCTCTAGACTTCCACTTTAGGAAAGCATTCTTGACATCGCTGCTGAAAACTAAAATTTAATCATATTTAAATTTAAGATAATCTGAACAGGATTTATTTATCATAGATTACTGGTAAGAGTGGGCTGAAGGGAACCACAAAGGGCTAGTCATCAAGAGAATATGCCACCAGTACACTGAAGAAGCAAAATTAGGGAGAAGTTACTGGAATAAGAAAGTTGAGTAATAAAAAGGTAGAGAAAATAACCTTATGGCTCCAGCACCTGCTGATTCCCAAAGTTAATAAACCTAGATTTAAAAAAAATTCGTAAAATATATCCAATTTTAAATGGTTTCTAACAGTTGCTCAGACAAAAAAATCTCAGCAAAGCCAACGACTGCTCTGCATTTCTGAGAAATGGTAGGGCATAAGTGTGGTTTAACTAAGGGCTTATAATGTCAACGATCTAGTTGGCACTATTTGCAATTGTGTGAGCGTTGATTAAGAAATGTTCGGGAAATTAAAGTGGGAAGTACAGGCGCCAGAGACACTTCATTCGTCCCCAGTCTGAAACCATGGACTGAAGGGGAAGGCCTGTGTTTACAGCTTTTGGTGAAACACTATGGAGTTACTAGTCAGCTTTTCATTACTTTAATTAGGACAGCTGAAAGCAGCTTCTTTGGAAGGAAAAGGCTTATTCTAGCTTACAGATGAATTCACAGATGAAGTGGCCTATTATTCTACGTTCCAGCAGATGTTGGCAATGGTGGTGCAGGTGTGGGAAACCATCATGGTGAGCCAGGAAACAGACCTACAGAGCAGGTGTAGTGGCTTACATAATTCACTGTCTTCCAAGAACTCTCCAGAGTGCAAGCACCCAATCACCTAAAAGACCTTCCACAAATTCCACCTCTCACAGGCAATAATTATAATAAAGTCTCCACCCTTAATCCATCAACCATTCTGGGAAACCCAGGGTTTAAACAGCCACATGGGTTTGGGGAGCCAAGTCCTGGTCAATTAATAATGACAAGAAAGCTCATTCAATACCTACACTGTTGACAGTGCATCTCTAGCCAGATGTACCCAAATGCTTTCTGCTTCTATTGGTTTGACAAATGTGTTCAATCTGAAAGAAATGTTTATAAAGGAAGGTGGATCCTGACAGGCTCTGAAGGCCAGGATATGCTCAGAATCAGCTTTGTGAAAGACTTAGATGAGAGAATAATAGCAAACAAGTAACTTTTAAAAAAGGATTTAATTTATTGGAAAGTCAGATACACAGAGAGGAGGAGAGACAGGAAGATTTTTCGTTGTTGATTCACACACCCCACCCTACCCCCAAGTGGCCACAACGGCTGGAGCTAAGCCAATCTGAAGCCAAGAGTTTGGAAGTCTCTTTCAGGTCTCCCACTCTGGTGCAGGATCCCATGGCTTTGGGCCATCCTCTCCTACTTTCCCAGGCCACAAGCTCGGAGCTGGATGGGAAGCAGGGCCGCCGGCATTAGAACAGGCGCCCATATGGGATCTTGGAGAATGCAAGGCAAGGAATTTAGCCACTGGGCTATCGAGCCGGGCCTGACAACTCACTCTTTAAGAGACATAATCAAATTTGGAAAGACAAATGGAAGAGAAGGAGCCTTATCCATAGACAAGAGTCATTTTGGAGTGACTTAGCACAATGGGCAGCTCTCTCCTTTGGCGTTACTCCTCTCAAAAATTCAGAGTTGTGCAGAGTGTCTCTGAGAGTCTCCTGAGGCAGAAACTGCAGTCTGCAGGATTAATCAAGGAATCTGCTTTTGTTGGAGTACACCAGTACCAAATTCAGGATTGAAACTAGTAATCCCAAATCCACCTTTAACCATGCTGCATCCAACACCCTTAGGAAGACATCAGTGGGTTGAGGAGTTGGCTGTGTCATGTCTATTCTTGGGAAAAAAATGTCTAAGAAGAGCCATTTACCAATGATACATGCAATGAATTATTTTTTTGTTTGTTTGTTTAGTCTGAAGGGCTATCCAGGTTCCTTCATTTAATCCCTAAAATGATTGTGGAAATCGGTCAAACGATAAAGTACATCTTCATTTAAATATCACTTAGGGTTACTGCGGCACGGAAGGTTGTCTGTGGAGTCACTGGGAATATACACCATCCTGTCCAGTAAGAACGTAGCGCCCTTGTACAATGTCCAGCACTATAGCAGCTCCTTCCATTAAGGATCAAAGCTCTACATTTAAAAACAGCTAACAGCATGGTTCCAATATGCAAAAGGCATATTTGAGGCAGGGTCTTTTTGAAGAGCTATAAAATGACCTATTTACCGAAAAAAAAAGAAAGCAGCCAAAGTTAAAACTTAAGAGAACCGGAAGTCATACACTACGAAACAAAAGCATCTTAAAAAAATTTGGAACAGGAAAAAGAGAATGAGAATGGGAGATACAGAAACAGGGAGACTAATAAAAAGGAAGGGCATGGGAACCAACACACAAAAAATATGCTACATCCACATTTAGGTTCCAACCCAGACCAACCACACCAGAGAGACCACACCAACACCAATGGACAAAGCAGGGCAGACAAACACACCATGCAAAATTCAAGTTGCGGTCTAGGAGCTTTAAATATGCTGGTTCTTAGAATACATGCTTCTCTTCCATGCCTTATGGAAGTACTTAAGAAGAAAATTTTAAAAAGGACAAGAAAAAAGAAAAAACAAAGTCAAGCTGCATGACCAGAATGTGGAGAGAGAGAGAGAGGAAAAACACTCAAGGAGGTTAAATTCCACCCTTCCTTCTCTATTGAAACATGACCCCATCCTTGGCTTCTTCTTTGCTCCTTTTTCCACAGCTAACAGTCAACTCCCACACACCAGTGGGACCACAGAGGAGAGACAATAACACAAGCAGCTGTTCAAGCTTGGTTTTCATTAGGGAAAAAAAGTGCCTCGAGTATAAGAGGTTTAGTTTTTAATCTCTGTGCCAAAACTGAAGTGATTATAACTCCATGGACAGAGAGACGTGGGATTCCTTAGAGGTGTACAGTAGGGCAAACACAGCATCATAGAACGCAGGTGGGTGGAGGGTTCTGTTTCTAACACCCATGTGACTCAGTGCACTGAAAGCTAGAAAAGACGCAAAAAACAATAATTAAAAAAATCATACTGTACAGGTCTTCCATTGCATTTCTATAAAGGGTTAGGGACACATTTATTTTCTCCTAATTCTTACGATACAAACACAAGTAATGTAGCTAGGGAAGACACTTAAATTCATATGTGAAAGAAGCCAACTTGAGAAGGTGACATCCTGTATGATTTCAACTACAGGACATCCTGGAAAAGGCAACACTGTGCAGAGAGCAAAGCGATCAGAGGTTGTTGACAGTAAAAGGGACTAGGGAATGAAGATATGGAACTCAGAAATCCGTTAGGTGGACACAAGTCATTATACAGTTGCCAACAGAATGAACAACCTCAAGAGTGAACCCTCATATAAATACAGTCCTTGGGTGGTAATGAAGTGGCAATATAGGGTCATCAATGGCAACACATGCACCGCTTTGGTAGAAGATGCTGACAGTAGCATAGGTTATGCATGCATAGGAGCAGAGGGTATCCTGGAAATTTCCTGTTTTAGATTTCTTTTTTTGGAAAGGCAACATTACAGAGAGAAGGAGAGGCAGAGACACAACTGGGACACAAACTGGCACCCAGATGGGATGTTAACACCTGCAGGTGGAGGATTAGCAATCACGCTGGTTCCTACTACTGGAAATGTTGGCACCTTGCAATTCTGCTGAGAATCTAGAATTGTTCTAAAAAATAAAGTCTGAATAAAAATAAAGGTAACTCTAAAATTTTATATTTAGCAAATATATTTAGCAATAGTCACTGAGTGTCATTTTGCATTTATATCTTGCAAATCAGTTCATACTCTTCTGGAGTTCAAATTCTGCCTTTTCCTCCTACCATGAAATGTGGAAAAGTTGTTCTCTCCATACCTCTGACTGCTTCCAAATTCTACAGGGCATACATTCCCCACATCAGGCTTATCAGGCTGACCAAACATACACAAAGGATTTAGCACTGTAAGCTGATAAGGGCTTGAGCATGTGGCATGAAGACACACTTGTCATCAATGAAAAGAAGAATCATTGTGCTGTTTGGTTTTTCTTAAGGGGAGAAGCTATTAACTCTTTCGAAAATGAATCTTGGAAAAGCTCTTCCAGAACATGAGACGTCAGAAAGTACTCTAAATTCGTCACAAACAGCAGTCAGAAAGAAGGGAAGCGAGCAGAGAGAACTTCAGAATTGCAGGGCAATTCACTGTTAACTGCTTGGGAATTACAGATCTGGGAAACATGGAGATAAGGAAACAGAAAGTCAAATGCTGCTTTCTTAACCCAGTGCTGGTGATGGATAATTTCAATTAAGATGTTTCACACTTAAAATAGAATTATTCCAACATATTTGTAGCTACAACAGCCACTAGAGTCCTCTGTTTGTTAGGAATCTGATGACAGTGCAGCAAAAATGAAAAATCTGTAAAATGAAAAGGTTCTACGTTAGAGGCAGCCACTCTCTGTTGTAAGATTTTTAAATTAAAAAACAGAGAAGCAAATAGCCATGTAGCTGCAACCTCATTTTTGCGAAAATTTTGATTAACAGCATGCGTTCAAACATGTGTGCAAACACATACCTGTGTCCTATACCCAGACCAGTGCATGGTTTTCTCTCCCACCCCCTCACAAAGGAACTATTTTCTCTTCTTTCATTTAGTCTTTGCGGACAAAATGCCCCCGGTTCTTGCTCCAATACTTCATTTTCCTCCAAATGCCTCCACTTTCACTCGGCACTGTTCTAGCTTATTGAGCATTCTCTAGTGCCTTTCAGGTTTTGACCCTGTTCCATGTTAAACAGGCTGTGCTGCAAGTGTAGGAGGGTGCTCAGTACAATACTCTCGCCAACAAGGGCAGTTATGTAAACAGGGCTGCTGCTGGCAGCGATGTCTGATGGGATAAACAAGGCTGGAGAGGAAAAGTACTTGTGGAGAGCAGTGGCTTCTTCAGGGAGCAGAGATACCTTGGAAGGGAGAAATGCTCTCATTTCTGATGCAGTATCAGGCGTCTAATAAACAGAAACCTCCAGCAGAAATTCACAAGCACAATAATGAATGAGTCATTAATTATGGGTTCTGATACTGTACTAAAAAGTTCAGGTTTTCTTTTTTCATTTTTTTAGAAGTTTCTCATGTTTAAAAACTTGACTTCTTTCAAAAAGAAAAATTAAAAACATTTAAAGTACCAGAGAGATGAGAAAGACATCTCCAGAATCTATAATATTCAAGAACTACAGCACTTAATGAAGCCAACAGGAATAAAAAACACACAGAAATTCCAACTCATGAAACCAGATAATGTGACAAAGAAAGGATGATTAGAAAATGAATGAGGTAAAGTTTTGTTTACAATGTTACTGCCAAACAGATACTATGAGGGGATATGCAGTGTCTGAGCTTGTACTGTTGGCACGTAAGACACAATGCAGTATTCAAGTATTTTTGTGTAAGTTCAACACATCCACACTTAGTGAGATGCTACTTAATTTAGTTTCCACTAAGGAGACAGTGTGAGCAGTGGACAAGGAGTCCAACTTTGGAACGCGCAGACCAGGGTTTGAACCTCAGCCTCTCCCCTTAGACATGGATGCTGTGTAGTATTTACATACATTTGACTGGGCTTCAACTTTCTCACAAATAAAATGAGGTTGGGGAGACCCACATCTTGAGTCTGTTGTATGCAGAGATCGAATGAGACAATGCTCAGAAAAGGCAGCATGCTTTAAAAGCAATATATGGTGAACTTAATTTTTCCTGAGGAGATTAAATCATTAAAACAACGAAAAATAAAGAGCTCAAGGTTAAACCAGGTATACACTAGTAAAAATTATCAGAAGCACAGCATCTGCTAAAAGCTTCTGCTTTCCACAAATTTTTATACAATAATTGACATAGATAAATATTTTATACTTAATGAATATAAAATCAAAAACTAGAAAAACAGCATTAAATCTCTAAAAGTTTTTGTTTACACATAGTATGTTGTCCTTCAAACATCATTACACAATTAGCAGATAGACAAATGGACAGACAAGACATGGACAAATGATCATGACCCTTCTGCCTTCTGACCAGATTCCATGTGTTGGCCCAGTATGTGAGCAAGAGACCCCATTTCCTAATGCAGTCATGTTGAAGAGCTGATGGGCTGTGTAGTGACGCTCCTTCTCTTAGACAGGCTCTTCTTAGTGTCATGTGTGCTGACAGCATCCTTTGAGGAACATGTATCCATCAAGAGCTTTGACACACATTTGATTTCACTGCTTTCTAAACTTTTAGATATGCCCTGATCAGCTTTCCAGGCTTAATGGATATAACAGACTTAGGAGCTGGATCTCCTGCTATACACACGTCTGGTACTTATCAATTGAAGCTACCATCAAATACTTGGTTATAACAACAACAGGTGACATAAAATCTTCTTGTGAATTGGCCAGTAGGGTCTAAGCCCTATTAACAAGGCTCCTAACCAGCACCTCAGCATTTTAGCACTTAATACATTCAGGCAACAAATTTCTCCATATTTTAGCTATTAGTCAAAGTAATGTATGAATTTCAAACATTTACCTATTTATGACTCTGTTCAAGGCAGAACAGCACACAAAGTGCTAAAGCTATTCCAAAGGAACTCCAAGATTAACAGGTGTAAAATACTTAGAAATATCTGTGCTTGCTTCTTTCTCTTTCATCTACATATAGGATTGAATTTTCCCAACATCTATCTGATTTTTATGATGCAAATGATATAGGGAAGTATGCTTGCTTTGTATGTCCTATAAAGAATTTAAAAATCCAAAATTATCAGAGAACTGATAAACTGAATCCTTTAGATTATACCAGGAGAGGACCTAAATCAATGCTGGATAATGGATATAATATGTTCAACATTAGACAAGCAGAATAGACAATGTCGGGTATACAATACAGTCTTTTTTTTCCCCCAGCAATTACACTCTGCTTCTACTTAAAGTCTAGTTGATACTTTGCAAGACTGGGTTAAAAGCATGTTGAAATCATTTTCACAAATGCAACTTTCACTAGTCATTGGGATATAATGTTTCCCGCCATTTCAATGAATAAAAACATTTTTTTTTGTCGAATAAAGGCAGAATGAAGACAAATGGAAGAAAAAGAAAATCTGTATAATATACAGTTATCACCACAGCCCTGGAACACTATTTAGCCTTTGGTGTTTGTGAAACTAGTTTACCACATGAAGAAAAACTGAAATGAACTCCCACCTGGGGACACAGAAGGGCTTCATAATAAAAAGCTACAAGCCACACAATAACTGCATTAAATTAATGATATTTGCTTGATAAAGGGTACTATAGGAAAAGCTGACAGGTAACAGAGCATAAGATGCTTGTATAACTTAAAATTGGAAGGGACTGATGGTGGAAATACTCACTGAAGTCCACCAACACAGTGATGGGTAAAGAACATGAACAGGCAGTGTAATAAGGAACTCATCCTAAAGGTCAGTAAGCACGTGAAGAGATGCTCCAGAAGTCAAATTCAGAACCAATCAAGAGCTACTACTTCACACCTGTAAGGATGCAGAATGGTGAATTCCTCATGTGGGTGACGAATCCTATTGGACTACAAGGGAATTGAGGAGGGCACAACCATTCTAGAGACCTCTGAAACCATTAGTCTTGTTGACTTTACATACACATTCCAAAGCACCCACAATTAGAATTTCTGGGCATGAGTTCCAAGAAATGTTCACTCAGGACAACAGGGGGTCCACATGAAGATTTTCATGACAGTGTCCTTATTGCTGCCCACCCTTGGGAGAACACCTGAACACAGGAAGTGATTTTGAAACAGAATCTCTGAGTAATGCAGAAGAAAATAAAATGTTGAAGAAATGAGATTAAAAGCACAATTTATGAAAATCACAAATAATTGATATACTTACTGTGATTTTGTAAAATCAGATCCATAGGAAAAAATAGAAACACAACATAACACATTAAAAGGTTGCATACAAGGGGGTAGGAGGGAATGTACTCCCAGGATAATAAAATAAGATCTTTACACACATTTTGTTTTTGGGAAGAACAAAGATTAGGAATTTTTACATTTACTTAACAGATCATAAAGGAAAAGAGGAATGGATGGGAGAAAGGAAGGAGGAAAGAACACATTATGAGTGCTCCCAACCAAGCACTGGGCTTGATGGATAAATTAAACTATACTGTGTTGATCAGCACCTTCTTCCAAATTCCACATTGGTTTCCCCCACTGCAGATATGTTATGACCTAAACATTCCTTAACCGGACAATATAATAAGCATTGTAGCTCACACAAAATATTCTTTTCTTCCTTCTGTTTCATCATTTCCACCAAACTTATGTCATACACATAATTATAAAGACATTTTCCCTCTTTGATTCTACTATCATGCATTTTGAATGTAGCGGTAATAAGGTATCTGAAGAACATTTCTGCTTTTTTTCTTATGTATTTATTTTCAAAGTCAGAGTAAAAGAGAGACAGAGATAGAGATAGATAGATAGAATCTTCCCTTCCCTAGTTTATTCCCCAAATGGCTGCAAAAGTCAGTTCTGGGCTAGACTGAAGCCAGGAGCTTCTTCTGGGTTTCCTACATGGATGGTAGGAGCCCAAAGTCTTGGGCCAACTTCTACTGCATTCCCAGCCATTAGCAGGGAGCTGGATTAGAAGTGGACCAACTAGGACTCAAACTGGTGCCCATATGGGAAGCTGGCAGTCCAAGCAGCGCCTCTACCCTCTGTGCCTCAATGACTGGCTCCTCTCTTCTAAGTTTAAAAACACCAAGACTGCTTTTGGAGTCATGCCTTTCCTGTGTTATATGACACCCTCCACCAATGAGAACTTCTCAACCAGTTTCAGAGACTGAAATGTTTAACATTTCTTTACATATACTACGGATTCCTCAGCTGATTAAAATGAAATTAGTAGTCACATGGAAGGGAAAACTGATTGAAACAGCTTTCCATAGTGATGTATCCCAATGCAAGTTAAACTACCCACTGTTACACTGGGTAAAAACTAATTAGCTAAACAGTGGGATTAACATTTCATTGTACAGGCAAAATATTAGTCCATGAATCATGACAGTAATACAATCAAACTGCAAAGGAGTGGTATAAATCAGTGGTTCTCGAACACTGGTGTGTATCACAACCATCTGGAAGACTGGACCCCCATTGGCTCTCTGACTCAGAAGGCTTGCAGCACAGTTGAAACTGCATTTCCAACAAATTCCCAAGTGATGCCAGAGGAGAAAGCACACACAACAGCATTGCAGATGATTAGGAAGAGCCTAGCGGTGGGCTGAGCTTTGGATATATAGCAGCACGTGAAGAGGGAGGACAAGGAGAAAAAGATGGTGGTAAGAGAATCAGGCCAGCAGAGCCATGGGTTGGAGCGAGAAACAGCAGGAACGGTCTGCTGGACGTGGTGACAGGTGAGAAGCTTGAAGGGACTCGCAATACACAGAGATGCTGTGAGTACACAACTGACAAGAACCATGCACCTCCCACATGGTTCTTTCCTCTGCTATGCGCCTTGTCCACTGACCACATTGTACTTAAAAAAAATTAATATTTGTTTATTTATGTATTTAAATTTTTACTGGAAAGTCAGATTTAAAGAAAGAAGGAGAGACAGAGAAAAAGATCTTCCATCTGCTGATTTACTCCCCAAGTAGCCCCAATGGCTGATCTGAAGCCATCTGAACCTGATCTTAGCCAGCAACCAGGAGTTTCTTTTATGTCTCCCATGCAGGTGCAGGGTCCCAAGGCTTTAGGCCATCCTCATCTGCTTTTCCAGGCCACAAGCAGGGGCAGCTGGAAGGGATGTGGAGCAGCTGGGATATGAACTGGTGCCCATAGGCATCCTGGTGCATGCAAGGTGAGGACTTCAGCCACTAGGCTACCGTGCCAGGCCCCACACTGCACTTTTGACACCGAAGATAAGAAACTCCGAGGTATATTACTAATTACCCCAGTCAATGGCTGCTTCTGTCTGCCACACTTGCATTTATGCCAATTTTAATTGAATTCAATTCTGTAAAATTAGTGGTCATCTGTGAGAGTCAAGGCTGAGCAGTATCTTCAGAGTGTTACCCAGTGTGCCTCTCCAAAATAACCTTGCTCAATCAATGAGTGTTGCTTGCAGGATGTCAAACCAAGCTAATGGGAGCACAATATACTCTGCTGACTCACGATTCTTTCTTTTTATTTATAGCCCAGTGGCTCTGTCTTCCATACTCCTCCACTGGGCAGAGCCAAAGGTGTATTCTAACAGAAGGCACTTTACAATCAGCCCTAACTAATTCAAACAGCGACCCAGGATACAGGAAGGGAACTCAAACCCCTGCCAAAAATTCTGCAAGAGTTGCCCCTCCAAGTAATTTATAATCTATTTTCCCTCTCCATGCTAACAGACAGTACTGGGATTACCAGTAAGAGAGGCTAAAGTGATGCTTGTTGGTTCGTTCCTGGGTAGAGTGTGGTAGAGTCTTATTTACCATATACGAGGATGCTGGGAGGGCTGAGTGAAGTAAGTCTAAACAAGGATTTAGTGTGGGGCTCGGCACTTCACGCTTTTTCGATGGAACCTGTCATTTCCAAATTTTGAATGTTGGTCTCATATCTGTCCCCCAGAAGCCTCACTAGGCTCTTTTCTGAACATGCTGGCACTGAAATCAGTGTTAACATATACTAAGTTAGTGCTGGCAATGCCTGAATCCTGCATAGCAGTGCCTGAGTAGGACTCCCACCTCACTTCTTATCCAGCTTCCTGCTAATGAGCACATAGGGAGGCAGCAGATGATGCTTATGTACCTGGGTCCTTGCCATTCACATGAAGACCTGAGTCAAGTTCCTTGGTCCTGGCTTTGGTCTGGCCCACTCGCACTTGTTGTAGGCTTATGGGAAGGGAACAACTGGATGGAATATTCCTGACACTGTTTCAAATAAACTTTTAAAAATGTAGTAAAATAAAAACGCTTGGCACATTAGGAAAAAATTTCAGTGGTTAACATGGTAGCCTAGGTCATTGATTGAGATGATAACGACAAACTAAAGCCAGCAAAGGAGGGTCCAGTTTATGGGAGAACAGATTCTTTTCTTTAGAGAAGGTGAGGCTGACACAGAAATACATTCAGTGGCCACTGTACTGTTGAATGGGAGAAATCAATATTACAGCATCAAACTATGGGAGTGTACAGTGCAATCTGTGAAGACTGGATTTTTGGGAAGAATAAGAGAGAGGAAGGTAAGAGGAGAGGAATGACAGTTGGAGAAAAAGAAGAACAGATCGGAGTCTTAAGATCAAATAGTAGGAATGAACTAAATAAAACAGAAGAAAGAGAAGATAAAGGAAGTCCAGGATAACAGGAGGCCAAGTTCCAAAGATAGGTCCCACAATGTCCAGGGTTGCAGAAGGTCAGACAGCAGACATGGATAAGATCATGATCTGATGATGAGACATCATTATAATGTCAGAATCCAGTTTTCAAGGACAAGGTGACAGCTGAGATAAGCCAAGCCCCAAAAGGCCTTGTCATGATCAGCATTCAAATTACTGCTGGACATGTCATGATCAGTTCTTTAAATTTTTATTTAAAAGTTTCAGAGAGAAAGAGAGAGAGAGTGAGAGAACACACACACAGGATAATAGTGGGGGTGGAAGAATTCTGGTCTCCTGTTTCCTCCTCCAAATTCCAGAGACAGCCATGGCTGCACTGAGGTCAAAGCTGGGATCCAGGACCTCACTCCAGTTCTCCCATGTGGCATAAACCCAAGTCCTCTCATGGCCTGCATTAGTAGGAAGCTGAAGTTGAGAGCTGGAGCTGGGAACCAAACCCAGATACTCTGAAAGGGGAGACAGCATCTTAACTGTGAAGTCAAGTATCTGCCCCCCTCTACCACCAGATCTTCAAGAGTTCTTAAGGAACATTTATTACTTTCTGGGCTAGGAGTACCAACTGGAATGACTGGAAAGTGAGCCTACTCTTTGTAAGGCCTCGAAGTCCTTGAATAAGGCAAGCCTCTGCATCGTTGGCCTTTGTAAATGCTCCTCTGGGGCAAACAGTGACACCCTTCATGAAGTGTATGCAGTATGTGTTTGTGTATATATTTTTCTCTCCAATTTTGGAAATTACCTATAGGTGCTCATCACTGGTGCGAACCATAGAAGCTGGAGCAGCTGTACTAGTTGGCAGCAAAACTCGATTTCTGCTCCACCTAAGAACAAGAGCCATCAGCACACAGGTTGGGCCTGGGAGGACTTGGGGGGATGATTCAGGGTAGGAAGCATCAGGGATGCTGAGCACCATATTGTGCACTGAGAAGTAAAGAACATTATGAAATTACAGTCAGAGAGAAGCAGGTGTCAATGGAGAGGAAGAGCAAAAGCCCACACAAACTTAACTGAGCCAAACATTTCAATTGTCAGCTTAATTTAGATCCTTTTCCATCTGAAAATCTCTAAGAGAAAAGCTTTATGGGAAGCTTAGTCAATCACCCTGAGGTAGCTGAATCTCTCAGGTGCTTCTGACGAGTGATGTTAAAGCCCAGACATATATTTAGACTTGTCTGGGCACAGCTCTGAGGCACCTGCCACCCTGAGATGTCTAAATAATTACTTTTGTTGGAAAATCTGCCACCAAGTTTTTATTGACCAAGACTTGTCCCTTTACAGTGAAAACAAGTAGTGATGTGTAAATACAACAGTTCCATAATTGGGGGATGGGGACAGGATGAGATGAACAGACGGGTGAAGCACAAAGCTCCAATTTCATTTTCCCCTGAGTGGGTCTCCTGGGCAGAGGGAGAAAACCATGAGATGGTCTATGATGGGAGCAGTTTTGCTGGCAGAGGCTGCCCTGCCAGGGAACGTGACATGTATACAAGTGGAACAGAAATAAAACCGTAATAAAACTCATCTCTCACTTAATGCTTATTTAAAATTTTTCTTATCAATGTTAATTTTGCCAAAAATCAATGCTATCCTTGCTGCCTCGTTCTCTTACAACATCTCTCATGAGCTAAGGAGGGAAACCCGACCCCTACTAAACTATCACATCTCTGCCTCAGCTCAATGAAAATCCCATGATTCTTTCAATTTTCCCTGCTCACCATAAAAGTGAGAAACAGGTTTGGGTAGATATGTGTGGGAGCCATTAGCAGAGCTGACAAAAATATCATAGACACCTGTGGCACTCGGGGGTGGCTGGCATCACCCTCTCTGCCAGAGAATGCCCACTCTGATGAGAAAGCTTTGAGGAGAGCTCTTTCCACCCACTCCTTCCTTCCTCCTCAAATATAGCCACCTCCCTCCACTGCCAATGTTCAGATCGGCACAATGATTAATGACCCAGGCAAGAACTTAATTTCCTGTCCAGAAGTCCAAGGCTGATTTCCAATAAAAGAACTCGTTCACACCGACCATTTCCTCTCCACAGCTTCTAATCTTTTATTCAACTCTGGACATTCTTCCTCTCAGTGTGAAAGCTGAATCAATTTTTGAACTTCTATGTGGTGACACTTCCAAAGAATTACAGAGGGGGAAAGCTGGAAGGGGAACTTATATGCAACATAATTTGACGACTTCTTTTCTTGGAATTCAAACAAGACTGGGGTCAAAGGCTTTGTTCACACCATTCTGTGGGCACATGGTCAAGCTGCAAGTGACAAGGGAATTACTACTGCAAAAGGGCACAGCCTGGGTCCCCAGTGGTCTCATTAAGTAGTTACCTTTCATCAAGCAGTCTATTATAAGCTGAGAACTAAGCACCATGGGGAATTCAGGTGAAACAAATGAAAACAAGTGTTGGCAAAACCCATCAGACACAGTGCTTCATTAAATTATTTCATATATACCCACTGCAAATGGAGTGAGTTGTCCTGATTTGAACTACCTGTTGCCATCTCTTCCCCTCATTTCTTACAAGTGCTTGATGGATAATACCACTGCTTTCAGTGAAATTAACTTGGAAAAACAGAGGTTCTTTTGAAACAGACGCTAGTGACCACATAATAGAATGTCTTCTTCAGATGTGTGAATTACCACAGACAGTCCTAGTTATAATTCAGGAACTACTGTCTGGGTTGATTCCTAATCCTGACATAGACAAGTGAGAGTATTGGTAAGTGGCATGGGATGTGCTGAACAGAACGGGGTACTAAGTAACACCAGGATGGGCATTGGGTGACAGAAGATGCAGAAAACAGCAACACCAGCATTGCCAGGTAGAGTAATGGACGAGATTCCAGCACATATTCAGCTTCACTTACACCTTGCGCCCCTCACTAACTAATTTATTCTGTCTGAGGCACAGCATCCTCATTAGAGAGTACACCATATTTAAGGCATGCATGCTCATCAGTGCATATGAAAGCACCCAGCACAGTGCCTGGCAAGTATTAGTGTTCTCTTATTACTTTATTGAATTTAAATATCTTCATTATCTCAAGTTATACACAGATACTTATAAAAAAAAGCTTTTGGAAAAGCAAAATTAAAAGATGTTTATTTTTAGTGCTTTTTTAAAAATCCATGATAGTTTTTTAATAGTATTTTCCATGAATTTTAGAAAGACCTCTTATACTTTCATCCTAATCAGTACATTTCAACCTTTAGTAAGTATGGAATGCATAGGGTATCCACGGGCTATACAGGCAAAGAGGCTGCCGGAGATGCCAATGTCCCATATCTGAGTGTTTAGGTTCCAATTTTGGCTGTAATTCTAATTCTAGTCTCTTGGTAAAGTACACTCTGGGAGGCAAGAGATGATGGTTCAAGTACCTGAGACCTGCCATCCATAACTGGAGATCCAGTTTGAGTTCCTGGCTCCCAGTTTTGGCCTGACCCTGTCCTGATGGCTGCATATAACTGGGGACTGAATCATCATACAGCAGGTACCTTGATCTCCCACACACACAAAAAGGAGATATTTTAATCTCACTTCATTATGAAAGTTAGCACACAGTGAGAATGGGTTTCAATAAGTATAGTCTGTATTGGTTCTGACCTATTCCCAACTCAAAAGCTCTGAGAATAAAAGTTAAGTATGAATTGTAGTCATAGATTATGATGACATCAGTTTAAACACTGAAACAGAAAGAAGCAAGAGCTGGCGCCAGTTTTGTGGTAGTATGTTTAGATGCTGCCTGGAATACTAGCATCCCATATGAGTGCAGGTTTGAGTCAAAGCTGTTCCATTTCTGATCCAGGTCTCTGTTAATGTGCGTAGGAAAGCAGTGGAAGATGGCTGAAACACTGGGGTCCATGCCAGCCTCATGGGAGATGTGGACAAAGCTCACGTCTTTGGTCTGGCCCAGCACCAGCTACTGTAGCCATCTAAGGAGTGAACCAGATGGAAGATCTTTTCTCTCTCTGGCATTCCACCTTTCAAATAAATTTAAAAATCTTTTAAAAAGTAGAAATTAACAAATAGAATAGAATAAAGTAAGATTAAAAAAACCCATGGGTTTTGGAACAGATGGGATCTACTTGCTGGCAATGAGAGTTGGCTGGATTATTTAATTTCCTTGAAACTCACCTTCCTCATTTAGAGCCAGATCTCTGCCATCAACTTCACAGGTTATTACGAGGATTAAGTATCATTAGCAGGTGTATACTAAATAGTGTGATTCCTGTCTCCGAGTAGGTGACACAGTATTAAAGATACTCAGTCTAAGACTCCTTAGGTGAATGCCATTGGCTTGATTTCATTTATTCATAGAACAGTGCTGTCATTATCTCTTCTGCCTACTGCATAGATTTGTTATGGAAATCCAACGAGGAAATTCAGGAAGAAGTTAAAAACTGTAAGCTATAAGGTATATTCATGGGAAAAATATGCATCCACTGTGTTTTTGGTATTGTTTTTGGAAAACTAATCTCTAGAAAACCTGCTTTTTCTGCTTTAATGGGCTGATTATATCAGGGCTGAGATTAATAAAGCCATATACAATTTCCTTATGAAAGACCAAGTGGAGTTTTGGCTGTAAACTTAAATTTTATCCACACAAACCAGAACACATGAGAGCATGTAACAGACACAGGAAAAGTTTTTAAAAAGTTGCAATATTATGTAAGTGGAGGCAGTTAACACACATTTCATTATACTACAGCCCCATCCCTGGCACTCGGCTTGAAAGCAGTAACTCATGAAAATGCTGCAGCTCTGTGTGCTATTACCCAGCTTATCCACTTAAGAGTAAAACTGTGGCTGAGGCTTATTGCTTCCCATCCACATTAGTCATAGGAAAAAAAGTACAAGACATGCTTCATGACCTTTGAAAACGAGATGATCTAAGGTAGGATGTGAATTTTTCAAAACTAAAATCTTTATCACATTTAATTTGATAATGAGGGGGGATATGAGCCTTTAAAATTGCCAAGAGTTAGAGAGGCCAGAAGATTGTTCCAACAGCTATAGAATGCCTCAGAGGGACATCATTTCTACTGAAAACTCAAGGAGTGCTCCAAATTCTCCCAGCCTAAAATTAGTGGGTGGTTTGCTCAATCATCACCCAGAGAACTCAGCCAGTCTGCCACTCGTAACTTGGACAGCTTTTCTATCCTAGCTAGCCCTCTCAGACACAGTATTTTGAACTTCTTGGTTGAATGTAAAAACACATTAGCTAACTAACCAAACAAATTGAAGGGAGGCAATACCACCAGACCCAAACCTGGCAGACATCATGACTATATAAACATCATCTTAAAGGCTATGGGGCACTGGGAGCACAGCAGGGAGGTGGCTTCATTAGTTTCAGTACTTAGTCATCCACAAATACAGTCAACAACAACAACAAAAATACAGACCTAGAAGGGAAAGCACTTCAAACCTGAATTTCTCTATTTTCCAAGTAGTTTGAGATACACACAACCCCATGCAGTGAATGGCGTGGAATTAAGGCAAGGAATTTAGCAATATGTCTTCATTTTTCCCTTCCAAAACTCAGGTAGGAGTTCATAACATTATTCTTTATAGGCGTTCTGTCTCCCCTTGGAAATAAGGCATTTGTGGGGGAGGCAGCGAAGGGCTCAATTCAAAGGCAAAAGAACCAACTTAAAACTAATCACTCAGTAGTCATCATATTGGCATGGAAGCTAACATGTCTCAGTCTTGGCTTCCTCATCCTCAAAATGAAAAGCAATGATGAAATGCTCATTGATGGGAGCAGGTGCTTCAGTTCTGAGTGGCAATAAGAAATATAAAGCAAAATAGAGAAGTCATGCTGCTTCCAACATCCTTCAAGCAACAGTAAGGTCCCTTTACCAGCACAAGTAATCAAGGCCTGTAACAGAGTCTAGATTCTAGATGTTTTAAGTCACTTGACATTTCAGCAATGAGATGATCTGACTAAACTCTAAGTCTTACAAGAAGCCAACTTTTTACAGATCTGTGGCATCTCAGGGCTTTCACGGAACAAATGACAAAGGAAATGGATCTGACCACTCGTTTGGTGTCAATGTGCTCCACCACAGTACTTGGGAATTTGGTGAAAGTTTTATTTTAGACATCTTTGTGAAATTACGTTTATGGATGGGATTAACAATTTTAAAGAAATGACATTTATTTGAAAGGCAAAATTTAAAAAGAGGCATAGAGATCTGCCATCCACTAGTTCACTCCCCAAAATGGCTGCAACAGCTGGAACTGGGCTGAGCCAAAGCCAGGGGCCTGAAACTTCATTCAGGTCCCCCACATGGGTGCAGGAGTCCACGCACTTGGGCCATCTTCAGCTGCTATCCCAGGCCATTATCAGGGAGGCAGGATGCAAACTGTAGCCCATTTGGGACACTGGCATTGTAGGTGGAGGCTTAATCTGCTGTGTCACAATGCAGTTTCCAGGATCAACACTGACATTGAGTATAATGAATTGCCTTCCATAATGAGAATGTGCCTCGCCCAATCAGCCTTAAAGCCTTCAGAGGAAAAAGACAAGAGATACCAGAGGGAGGAAGGAGAAATTGTGCCATTAGATGACCTTTGGACTCAAACTGCAACTTTATACTAGGTTCTCAGCCAGCTGGCTGAAACTAGATTTGCACCTCTATATTGTGTGGGCCAAGTCCTTAAAATAAGTGTCCCATCTTTCCCCTCCACTTGGTTCAGTTTCTCTGGAAAAGCCAAACTTGTATGTTGTGCTTTATCCTTTTTAATTTTCTTTAACACTAGGCCATGGGAATTTATTTCACTGATTTCTGCTCTGAGGCTGATGTGAGTGCTAGTTGAGGGGCCCACTGATGAGGGGTGGGAGAAGCATGCCTACGATTCCTGTATACCTTTCACTGGAAACACCACCCTGCTGCTGGGGAAAATGACATTTCTATGTGCCACAGCTTCCCTGATGTCCTCTAACAGAATTTTTTGAAATTATAAAGAACTTGAGCTAACTTTTGGGGTAAACAAAACTTTACATGAGTATTTTTCAAGGTTCTACAACCAGATAGCCTAGACAAAACATATGGAAGGATTACATTCCTTGTTGGTTGAAGAGTAGACTGCTGCCTGGCCCACCCTTCTCCCATCTGCAGCATCACCTTCCACAGACCCATATGTTCCACCTCTGCCTCTAGCCCAGGCCATCACAATACCTCAATATCTTGCAGGCACTGAAACAGAATATCCGTTATCTGAAACAGTTGGGATAAGTATCCTTTCAGAATTTGGAGTTTAATGGGTCTTGAAGTATTCGCATAGATTTTCCTAGTTGAACACCCCAACTGCAAACTAAGAAGCTTTTTGAACATAATTTTGAATATCAAAATATTTTGGGTTATAGATGCTCAATGTATGTACAAATTTTATTTCACAGTATTTCTCTCTAAAGGTGGTTTCCCCTATACGTCTTAACATTCCAAATAAAAGTTGCTACCCATAAAGTAATAAAATCAGGAACCCAGAAGTTACCTTTTTTATCACTCATGCTTCATGTCTACTTAGCTACACAGTGTGACTTGTTTCATTTAAATATTTCTGGAAGCTGTTCCCACTGTTCCATCCTTGCTGGCCCTTTCCTCTCTACAATGAGGAATAGTCTAGCTCCACCTACCTGTCTACCATACAGGTGCTGGAGTGACCACTAACTGTTTTTAACTTGAAAGTCAGAAGGGGTGGGGAATGAGGGGGTGATGGGAGTGAGTGGAGGGGGAGAGACAAAAGAGAAATGAGAGAGGAGAGAGAGAGAGACAGAGAAAGAGAGAAAAAGATATTGACTGACTGACTGTCCATCTGGTAGTTTACTTTTCAAGTGTCTGCAACAGTTGGGTCTGGGCCAGGTTGAAGCTAGGAACATCAATCTAGGTCTCCCACATGGGTGGCAGAGACCCAAGTACTGGATTAATCACCTGTTCCCTGATACCCACATCAATGTATACATTGGAAGAAAGCCAGAATTAGAAATGGATCTGTGACTTGAACCCAGACACTTCAATATAGGATGCAGACATACCAAGCCATATAACTGCTGCACCATTTGCTCGTTCTGCAGGGACCATTATAAATTGCCACCTAATCCAACAGTCATGGTTCTGGTTATAAGGTTTTACCAGACCCTCAAAGATGTCCATACGTAACTCAAAGTCCTTAGCAGAGATGACAACTTTCTTTGAAATGCAGCAGCTTCTCTCAAGTCAAGCGTTACTACCATCAACCTCTTAGGGAGCCTACATTCTCTCCTCCACAGTTAACTTCATTCACTTTCATGGGATAATTTTTCTTCAAGTAGACCAACATGTTAGGCAATTAGGGATTTAATAATGTGTAAAGTAGGCAATCTTGGCCTCTTAGAGGTTCTGGTCAAGTGATGGGATGGGCAGGATTTTGGTTATTAAAGAAACACATAATCACAATCACAATAAATACTCTACAGGGAAAAGTGCCATGAGGTCCTGAGAATCAAAACTTGACTGAGGGGCCTAGAAAACAACTTTTCAAGAAAGCAACTTTGACCTGAGACCAGAAGGATGAGCAAAGGTCAGGTTGCAGGAACTGAGAGAAGAGTGGCATGATGGGGATGCAGAAGGCAAGGGAAAGAGAAGCGGCTTATGATACTGCTGCTGGCAGGCAGGCCCTATCACACAGAGCTTTGAAGCTGGCAGGGAAAATTTTCCCCAGACCTATATGCTCTCTTCCTTTAAACCTTTCTTGGGCCTGGCACGCTAACCAATTGGCTAAAACCTTTGCCTTGCTTGCACTGGGATCCCATATGGGCGCTGGTTCTAATTCCGGCAACCCTGCTTCCCATCCAGCTCCCTGCTTGTGGCCTGGGAAAGTTGTTCAGCGTTGCCTAAGGCCTTGAGACCCTGCACCTGCATGGAAGACCTAGAAGAAGCCCCTGGCTCCTGGTTTTGGATCGGCTCAGCTCTGGCTGTTGCAGCTGCTTGAGGAGTGAATCAGCAGACGGAGATCTTGCTCTGTGTCTCTCCTCCTCTGTATATCTGTCTTTCCAATAAATAAATAAATAAATAAATAAATAAATCTTTAAAAAAAGAAGCATGAGAGAAGGCACTGATATTTAGGTTATCAGGGTACAAAACAGATTGTAAACATAAATGCTCACTTATTATGCCTATTCATTCTAAATGAGAGAGAAGGAACTGTTCAGTTTGATGAGAGAAGAGCAATTTACTCTAGCTAGAAATGCTAAAGTACTTGAATCATATCTTATATGTTAAATTCTATAGGCAAGAAAAAAAATTAAGCCTGAAGAGATCTGGTTCTAATAAAACATTTTCAAACTGGCAAAGGATAAAACACATACATTTATATCCGAATTTATAATAATGAAGTGGTGGGTCAGAAAGCTAATGAGTAGCGTACAATTTATAAGCAAAGTGGACAAATGAAATGTAAGAGCAAATGAAATACATGCAGAGCATAGCGAACTCCTGATTCAGGGAACAGATTTAGTATAATAATTTCATTTGTGGAAGAGTTAAAGATAATTACAAACATTTATGTACTAGGAGCTCTTTATCATGAATCCATTATTGCCACCAAAGCATGGGATGTCTTCCCTATCAACCATATTTCAACTGAAATCTCAGCCAAAACTAAAATTGGGCCAAAGCTATAATTGTTAGAAACCACTCAATAATGAATTAGTAAATAAAAATTCATGATATGAAAAAAAATGCTGGACAAATTCATTCCACTTGAAATTACACAACTTTCCAAGTAGGGTTATAAATAGCAAAACTTTAGGAAGTTTCCCATTTACAACTTGATAAAGCAATGACAGTTGGGTTAATTTAACAATGAACATGGAAAATGCCTGCTTCTGGCTGAATCTTCCTAAAGAAATAGTTATTTGCCTCTCAGGAAGGAAAGTAACTGATGGATTTCTGGCAAGCAGTCACACTGCTGAGCTGATGACAATAACACACTGGGGCAACCTGACCTGGTTCTAAGATTTGGGAGATGATGATGCTGTTGACATAGGTGACCAGGAAAAGGATTCTGTTAGAGGCAGACTGCCTCTGATGCAGCAGTTAATCATCCCAATGCTATACTGAACATGATTTCCATTAGAATTACAGGAAGTCTATTTTTAATAATAACACACTCACAGCTGGCTTTAACTCTAATTCGAGTTAAAGTTACAGAATTCCCGCATAAACTGATGTGTTTATCAAAAGCTGACAATACTAACATGAACATATTGCTTAATTACAGAAAGATTCAAAATCAAGAAAGTTTAGAATTTTTAATGTAATGATTAGATGCAAACATTCTGGTATACCCTTACATAAAACAAAAATACTAATTCACTTAGATCTACCTATACAATTAGACCATCTTTTGAAGGAAATGTCCTCTAAGTACTCTGCAAATATTTCATAAATATATGTGAATTTTCTCATGCAGTGATAGATAAATTGTTGCATAAATTGATGGTTCTTTCATTTCAGATCACATACAAAATAAAATTCCAATACAACTCAACGATTTGAGCTCTCTTTTAATGTTAGGGGAACAAATGACTTATTGTTCTGCTTATTTTTTAGTGCATTAATGTGACGGGAATCAGAAACACCACTGAATTATACTCCTGGTTTTATCAGACATTGAAAAGTAAAAGGAGGCAGAATCAATGGATCTTGGAGAACTTCACAGGATTCGAGTTTAAAACTTTTAATAAGATTCTCCAAACAGAAACCTAACATTAAAAGAATGTTTACAAAGCAGTGTTGAACTGCAGGGGAGAAAAAGCCTTGCAGACAGCTATAGATCTGAAAAGAGCTTCCCTACAAAAGAGAAGGAGGTCGGTCACCAGAGCTGAAGAGAAGAGAGGAGACACTGTGTCGGCCTGTCTCACTCGATTCAGTCTCCATTCCCTGCTGTGTTCACACTACATTTCTGTTTGGAAAGTCTGAATGTAAACTTGCCCCATGAGAGCCAGATTCAAGTCCTTTAATTTATGGAAATATGCATACACTGTATCCTCAAATGCTGGCTGTGTACATTCAATGACAAAAAGGAAGTTATTTTTTTTAAGATAAAAAGAAATAGCTGAGAGAATAAAAGAGTAAAGTATTAGTAACAAGACCACTAAAATCAAACAACAATAAACCACAGAACAACACTCACATAAAGAAAGAAAGCATCACCCTACAGACATGAACCTCATCAACCTGTTAAGACATGGCTTCCCCAGCATTCTAGTTAACTGTTTATGAGAAAAGGGGTGAAATTGGAGCTCATACTGGGAGTGAGACAAAAAACAAAACAAACAAATAAAAACAAACAAAAAATCCCCAAAAAACAAACAAAAAAATTTAAATGGAATCAAGTCTAGAAAAATGGCCTTTCAAAGGTGAACTGAAAAAAATTGTATTAAAGTTGGATAACATAATGTGTTGGGCCAATAAAAAACATAAAAGGAAAGATTTCTTGGTGGAGAAGTGCAATATTTAACAAATGCCATGAGATGCATAAAACAGGTAACTTAAAATCACTGAAAGGGGCCCGTGTTACAGTACAATGGGTTAAGCTATCTCCTACAAAACCCACATAGACACTGGTTCATGTCCTGGTTGGTCCACTTCTGATCAAGCTGCATGCTAATGTGCCTGAAAAGCCAGCAAACCATGGTCTACATGCTTGGGTCTATCCACTCAAATGGGAGATCTGGAGGAGGCTCCGGTTTCCTGGCTTTGGCCTGGCCTAGGCCCAGCTATTCTGGCCACTTGAGGACTCAACTGGCAGATGGAAAATCTCTTTCTCTGCCTATTCCTCTTTGTGTAATGCTGCCTTTCAATTAAACAACTCTTAAAAAAACAAAACAACATCACAGGAAAAACAAATCAATATCAATTAACAAACTACTTATGCAAAAGTATGATATAAGAATATAGTTATTAACAGTTCATAAGAGTTACCATCATGGAGACACATTAGTATTTAAGTATGTGTGACTTAGTGTATAATTTTGTCTACCATTTCATTCCAAGTAACTATTAGCATGTCTGAATATCTCTATTATGTTCTGTTGTAGAACTTCACCCTAAACTCATTGAATTTGATCTATCGCAATCATGAATTCATTTCAGGAAATTTGGATATGGATGCTGACACTGCTGGAATTCACACCCTTTTCAAGCTCTGAGAAATTTTAGAGAGCATGATGAGGAGTTCTAAGATGGGAATAAAACCTTATTTGAGACCTTCTTGCTAATTTGAAAACTACTTTTGGAATCTATAATTATTTCTTAAAATAGAGATTTTTTAAATCTCTGTATTCAAACTAGATTTTAATTTGCCTAGTTTAAACTTGTTTCAAAACTACTATAAAAAAAACACAAAGGAATGTGCTAAAAATTATCAAAAGGATACTGTTACCATAGAGAAACCTAACAGGATTAAACATACAATTCACAACAATTTGAGTTTATGAATTGAAATCTCATCAGAAGTCATCATATACTGTTCAGTGAGAACAAAGGATAGAGTACTAGCATTTTGCCCATAATTAACAATACTTCTCCAAGTGTTTTATGGTTAGTAACTGTCTTAAGACATCATCCCATTATTTTCAATGAGTCAAAACTTACTGATTTAAAGAAAATTGTCTTTAACCCATATTATGATAAAAGAAATGAAACATGGGAAATATACAACACTAGCTTAGGAAGTAAAAAAAAAAGCCCAGTATAAAAATTAGTAGCCATTCCATTTTTCCTACCATATAAAAGTGCAATTTGCAAATTTAAATGAGAAGATATAAAAACATTGAAACATATTAAAACTCAATTATTTGCCAGTATTGTTCCTTATATTACTTAGGTCATTACTGTCTATGAACTGGAAAAAATCCATATAAATGGGGTCAGTGTGCAGCTCAATGGGTGCCAGTTTGTGGCCTGGATGCCCCACTTCTGATCCAGCTCTCTGCTTGTGGCCTGGGAGGGCAGTGAAGGTTGGGTCAGTTCCTTGTGACTCTGCACCCATGTGGGAGATCTAGGAGAAGCTCCTGGCTCCCAGTTTTGGATTGGTTCAGCTCTGAACATTTTAGCCAGTTGGGGAGTGAACCAGTGCCTGGAAGAGCTTTCTTTCTCTTCTCTCTCTATCTCTGCTTTTCAAATCAAAATAAATCTTAAAAAAAAAAAAAGAAATCCATGCAAACACACTCATATGTTAGATATGTATGTAGAATTCTACTGAGGATTAACATTTATAACCGAATTGATCATATTTAGGCTATTATTCCTAATATGTAGTTCAACTCAGGCTCACTCTGTGAAATGAGTCAGGCTATCTGTTTATCAAGGATCACTTCTGAACTGGAATTCTACGCACTGCTTTGAATTATATGTCATAACTAGATCACATGCAGCAGATGTAAAACAGAACAGGTTTCAATTTAAAATCTTGTTCTTTACAAGTCCATAAAATATTACACATACATATTTCAAACACTGGAAGGACTGAACTCTTCATGGTTGTTGTAACTTCTTCATAAATGCAGCACCTATTATGCTTACTAGGACAAGGTACACACAAAGGTAAAATATTCTCTCTGTTGCCTTCTTTCTAAAATAATGTTCAAGACTTACTCCACTTTTCTTTTTTCTGTTCTTTCTTAAACATTTATTCATTTATTTTGAAAATCAGAGACAAAAAGAATGTGTGTATCTTCCATCTGCTGGTTCATTCCCCAGATCGCTGCAATGCCCAGCGTTAGTTCAGGCTGCACGCAGGAGCCAATAACTTCAACAGTATCTCCCACGTGATGGCAAGGGGTCCAAATACTTGGGCCATCCTCTGCTGTTTTCTCAAGCCAGGAGCTGGATCAGAAGTGGAGCAGCCGAGATATACGATATGGGATGCCAGTATTGTAGGTGCCAGTTTTATTTGCTGTGTTATCATGCTGACCCTTTTAAAGATTTATCTTTTTATTTTGAAAGTCAGATATACAGAGAGAGAAAGAAACCCACAGGGAGGGACTGAATCATTCAATTTTTCTAATATTTATGGCCTATCAACCAATCAATTTACTAAATAACTAAAAATAATTATCTACAACACAGTGGCTTCTTAACAGGTAGCCAAGAATCAAGAAAGATTGTGAAAACATTCAAGATTTCTGAACATTACTTATAGGGATTACTTTACAAAACTAAGAAGTCTTCACTATTTGTGAAATGGAATAGTTCAAAATAAATGAAACATTATATTGTAAATAAATCTATTATAAATTTTTATAAGATAAATAAAATTTCTATGAGGGAATGCAAAATTAACAAAATCTTCAATTTACATCAGCAGATATTACTGGCTTCACTACCTGATAAACTTCTGGTCATTCTGTTATTTCCTTAATCAACAAATAGAAAATGTACATTAGTGGCCTTGTAGTCTGTCACATTGTTAGAGATGGCTAATTTTGAAAAAGTGGCATATGAAGTACTAAAAAGAAGGCACACTTTTAAAAAAAACCTAACTCAGAAACCTCAATGAGCTCGAAAAGGACATTTGCTTGATACATGAAACACACTGCATGAGAAATGTGAACATTCTTGGTCAACTGACATCATCATGACAGCTTTGGCAGGGCTCCAAGTGTCTGAAGCAGAACCAAGTCTTGTTTATGAAGTGGGAGAAAGAAACTTAAGCCTTCTGATTTACACCTTGGCAGCTGACAGTGATAGTAAAAAGAAAGGGAACACTTTTTATGTACAGTAACTGGCAAGTTTCAGTGAAGAAATGAGAAGAGAAAAAAAGGCTATTTGCAAAGTTTAAAAAAAAAAAGACTCCCCCACTCCTTCCCAGAATGAGTCAGTCTCTCTCCTCTCTAAATATATACACAGAGAGACATAAAAAAGCCTATTTATGAAAGTCATATAACCATCTTGCAGTTTGGAAAGTAAGAAGTAAAATTACTCCTAACAGTTCATCTGTAATAGAACTAGCATTATAATTCACTATATTGGAATTGGAGCTATAATTAAGTCTATTCTTGCCCCCTAACACAACCAAAGTCTTTCAATGTGTTAAACATGGACCCAAATGTATCTACATTAGATATAAGGAATAATAAATATTTCTATTCTAACTTGTGATATTTCTGTTATGTGTTTGCTACTACCTGAAACTAAAGAAAACTCTTCTTCAGGAAATGTAAAACTGTCATTTAAGTACAGTTTCAAAAATAGTTTTACATATCAAGTGGATTCTCCTCATAATCTGTGAATCATTTTAAAGTTTGCTCCTGCATGCTTCTCTATTATTTAGCAAGTAACAGACTGAGTTTTCCTTTCTATTTTATGTGCGAAAAAGCTAACATGATTATGAAAACACCAAAGTTCACACAGTAGTGATAAAAAGCAATGGCCTAATAGTTTCAAAAAAACACACAACCCTTTACTGCTGAAGTTTTACATTTCTGTTCCATTTGAAATGTTACAGCATATCAGAAATGAAAAGTGTGATGCTTTATTAAAATTATAATTCATCACACAAGTTCCTGCCTTTTGATAAATGTTTTTGAATAGTGTGTCCATTTTAAACTAGGAAGAAAGTCAATATTAGTAAAACAAATTGTGAGAAAAGTCACTCAGAAATTTCTCTAGGAACCGAAATCTTAATTTATTCAATCTTTGGTAAGAAATCTGATGCTTCTGTGTTATCAACTTCCGGTTTTATGTTTCCTGTTGTATTTTCTTAAATCATCTTTCAAAGCCAAATCAGTGTTGTTTGTCTTGATGTCTTGCCTAGGATGTAATTTTCATTCAGTTGCATTAGAGCAGAAAAGAACACCCCTACACTGCATGAAGTGTGCCTGAGTGCCTTAGTCACATATCCTTTCTAGTCCTAATCATACATTCACTTTCTTGGTACTCCAATGGTATTTAAAAGGTTATCTTTAGATTTATTACTCATTAGTATGACTCAAATTTATCAGGGAAGGCTTTTGTAAAACTATTGATGCAAGCAAAAGAACAACAATTATAGTCCTTAGCCCTAACACGAATAAAGGTTCAGACATTTTCCAGGAAAAAGCACCAAAGTGCACATTAAAGGTTCTACCTGACACCAGTTCCATGCAATGCCTTTAAGTTCCTGAACACTCACTTCAGGTGGCTAAATTTAACTAAGAGCACTGTGGGAATGCTTACCTCAAGGATGACCTTAAAACATTCAATGTCCTGGTAATCTGGTTAAAACATATTCTACATGACATCCTGGAGAATGAAAATGTGTCTCCAAAGGAAAATTTTTTTCAGGCCTATCGTTTGCAACAGAAAGCACCACTAACATCAGCTACATATATATGTATGTGTATAACAAAAACAAAAACAAAACCAAAAACCAAAGTTTGCTTGGTATGACACGATACCACAGTTTAAGTCTCATTAGCTACCTCACATTCAAATCCTTAATACCTTCTTTAAAATGAGGCTTAAAATATTCATTTCCATGCCATAGAAAAATGCTTGTGAAAAGAAATCTTTTTTTTCAGTAGAGGTACACAGCTGTTGATATGTAGATTTATGGGATTATATGTATCTGAAATACAAATAGAGTATGTTGAAATTGCCCAAACCTAAATGCAAGAACAATATAAATTAAAATGATTAAAAAGTGCTTTAAGGGCTACAGTTTCTCAAAGTTAAAACAAACCAACACACACCCCCTCTCTCCACACCTCCAACCTCAAACAAAGCCTTTCTGAGCAGCTGCAGGAAACACCCTTATCAGAAAACAGGTTGTCACCCACTTACAAATGTGTGGCATTCCAAAAGTTCATTATTAGTCATCTCTTCAAAACTTTTCCCAGAGAAACAGGATTACAATTAGGGATTAAGTTGCCAGAACAGTCCGCAAAAACTGACTTACAACTAAGATCACTGGGAAAAATGTATCCTGTGGCCAATCCCACATGGGTGGCAATAAGCTTTCCATGTTATTCTGCCATGAGTGAGTGAGAAATTCTGTCCCTCCTACTATGAGCCCAGAATGCGATCTCAATAGCCCCTCCTGGAATCTCATGGGGTACAAGGGTCACAAACAGGCCAAGGAGTGGCTTCTAGGGGGGGCCACAGTTTCAGACGACAAATCCAGAGTTTTGGGGATGACTACTGGAATGGGAACCTGGGGGCAGAGTGGCGAGGATAGAGATGAGATGGAGCAGAAGAGAAAGAGAGAGAGGGGCTGAGGATGGGACTAATGCGAGCAGATAGTTACTCCTGCCTCTTCTCTGACAGACCTCCTTCCCAGGATCAGAGCTGGAAGTAACTGGGATTATGAACTAAGGCAAGAATCTATGAAAGAAAAGCTTGGGAGGATGATGTGAAGGTGAGAGAATTCCAGGTTAAAGGGGGGCCTGGTGAAGGGGATGCTATCTAGTCGTAGCCCCACCCTGGATCTCCTGATGACTCCCTTCTGCAGCTACTACTAATATGCACATGGTATAATTTCAGAAAACAAACATACTCAATATATAAACGACAGGGGTACCTAGCAGCCAAGAAGCCCATGTCCTGTATTGAAAAAAACTGGATTTACTTCCCAATTCTATTCCCTGATTCTACTTTCTTACTAATGCTCTCTGGAAGGCAATGGCCCAAGTGGTTGGGTCTTTGTCACTCACACAGGAGACCTAGACTGAGTTCCTGGGTCTTGGGTTTTGCTGGGCTAGTCCTGGCTATTGTAGGCATCTGGGAAAGCAAAGTAGCAGATGGGAACTCTCTGTCTCTTGAAAAGTGCACTGACTACTAAATAAATAAATAAAATATTTATACCCAAAATATAAACACCCAGTCAATATTTTATTAGGGAGAGAGCAACTCACATTAAGTCTCTGAACTATAAATCTCCATATCCCAACTAGATTTCTTGAGAAGTCAATTTTTAGAAAAGTCAGACATTAATATGAAAAGAAAAGTTGGTGATTTTTTTTCTAACTGCATAATAATGAAGACAGAAACATTTATTGTTTTCAATAAATATTTTTGTTAATGTACAGCCAAAGTTTTAGACTTTTGTAGTTCGAAAAGTACAGACAGAGAAAAAGATCAACAGATCACCCTCCACTGATTCACTCCTCAAATGTTGTGACAAATGCGTTGGGCCAGCCTGAATCCAGAATGGTGGAATCTGATTCAGCTTTTCCATGTGTGTGGCAGGGACTCAGCCACCAATCACTGCTACCTCCTAGCATGCACATTAGCAGAAATGTACACAGGAAATGGAGCTGCGACTTGAACCCCGACACTCTGATAACAGCATGTGAACATTTCAAGTGGCAACTTAACTACTGCACCAAAAGATTCAGAAAACTGCTGAACCATACAAATTTATTTCTTGATAATAATACTTTCATAATGGAGGTATCTTAACCACCACCTGACTTTTGAGATAATGATGTACTTACATGATAACTAAATTGTTAATGCACATCCAAAAAATTTTTAAACCTAAGCCCATATACAAAACATAAAATATAAAACATATTTTGATAAGCCCTTGAATGCTGCTTAAGCATAATGTCTTCCCTGGGATCTTCCTTAACAGACAGCCTTATTTAACCTTTGACTTGTTATTTACATTAGGTAAATGTACATTGAAACCTACATAAAGTTTATAAACAGATGAAACATCAAAGATGAGTCTCAGGAGGACAAAGGACCAATCAATCTACCACACTGAAATCATACCACCTCTGGCAAGTGGACTGCTAGATGCCTCACGAAACTACTGTATGATGTCCCTCTGCTCAGTGGGAACACTAGGATATAGGATCTGGACCTTTATGACTCGGAACTGATAGGAGTCTGAGAAACACTCACAGGGGAAGGAAATGTGGTGATAGAAGGAATAAAATTCACACAGGCAAGGAAAGAATGCTTTGTCCCTAGAAGGATTATTACCCCTTTTATGAATAAGTTGATTAATAATTATGTTTGAATGATTACAAATAAAAGATGGTCTGTTGTTCTAAGTTAAGAACTAATTGATCCATAAAGGAATTACAGACAACATATGGAAATCATCTTAATAATCTAAACTGACAAATTCATTAGCATTATAAGATTCTCACAAAAACTAAAGGATCATTTGGTACCAGAGACTGGGCTTTGTTTGTTTCACATCCATATTTTATATATGCTTCAGTAAAACTCCAAATTAATGGTGGAAATAGGAAAGAATTATGTGAAAGAGGTTCATAGATTTTATGTGTGCTATTGATAATGTGGTTTGAAAGTATGGAAAGAATTAAGATACGCAGAGTTGCCAAGTCTAAGATCATTGTATTATGCAATACACATTCTATTGACATCCAGAATAATGACATATTTTCAACAAACATTTGCTACATGACTGAATAAATGTTAAGACAAACAAGGGACAAGCCATGCCTCCCTTTCTTTTGTTTGGAATAGCTTGTGTAGCACTGGGGTAAAGTCCTCTTGAAACATTTGGTAGAATTCAGCAGTGAAGTCATCTGGGCTAGGACTTTTCTTGATTGGGAAGGATCTAACCACTGATTCAATCTCAGTATTTGCTATTAATTGTCTCATGATTCAATATTGGTAGATTGTATGCTATGAAAATTTCTGATTTGTTGGCATACAGTTGCTTGTAATAGTTCCTAATAATTTTATATATGTTGGAGGCATCTGTTATATTTCCGTTTTCATCTCTGATCCTATTGATATGTATCTTCTCTTTTTTTTCTAATTAGTTGGGCTGGTGGGGAATCTATTTTGTTGATTTTCTCAAAGAACCAGCTCTTTGCTCCTGCTAATCTTATGTATTGTTCTTTTGGTCTCCATTTGGTTTATTTCTTCCTTTTTCCTGCTAATCTTGGGATTATTTTGCTGTTGTTTTTCTAGCTCCTTCAAATGTATGGTTACCTCACTTACTTGGTGCTTTTCTAATTTCTTCACATAAGCATTTGTTAAGATCAACTTTCCTCTTAACTCTGCCTTGTGTCCCATAAGTTTTGATATGTTGTGTTGATGCCTTCATTTGTTTCAAGTGATTTTTAAATTTCCCCTTTGATTTGTTCTCTTACTCATTGTTCATTTAGCAGCATATTATTTACTCTAAAAGTATTTGCATGTCTTCTTGGGGTATTTTGGATTATTGGTCTCTAGTTTCATTCCATGATGGTCTGTGAAGATGCATGGTATAATCTGAATTTTTTAAAAATTTGCTGAGGCTTCTTTTGTGGACTATAACATGGTTAATTCTAGAGAAAGTTCTATGTGTTGATGAAAAAAAATGTATTCTCAGTCTGTAGGATGAAAGACTCAGTAGATATCAATTAAGTCCATTTGCTATAGTGTTGTCAAGGTGAGCTCTGTTGTTTCCTTGCTGAGTTTCTGCATCGTTGATCTATTCATTGATGTTAATGGGGTATTAAGGTCCATCACTATTACTGTACTGGAGTCTATTTCTCCCTCTAAATCCACTAATATTTGTTACACGTAGGTAGGTGCCCTGGCATTTGGTGTGTATACAACTATTATGGTGATCTCTTCTTGCTGGATGGATCCTTTGATCATTATGTAATGTCCTTATTCATCTTTTTATATGCTTTTCATGTCAAAGTCTATATTACCTGACATAAGAATGGCTATGCCAGCTCATTTTCTACAATAAGACATTGAAACAATCCAGATGCCCATCAAAAGAGGACTGAATAAACAACTGTGGTACATCTACTCCATGGAATACTACTCAGCCTTTAAACAGAATGAAATTCTATCATTTGCAACCAAATAGTCCCAACTAGGGACCATTATGCTCAATCAAAAAAAGTCAATCCCCAAAGGACAAATGTCATATGTTCTCTCTGATCTAAGGCAACCTCCTTCGAAAATACAAGATCAATAGTCCTTTCAATACTGTTTTGATTTTCATTTCTTCAAAATAGTTTCTTTTCCTTCTTAAATTCTTCAGACTCATCTATCATACAGTAGCATCATTTTCTTCAAGAAGATATTTATTTTCATTTATTCAGTGACACATTGGTCATTGAGTAGCATGTTACCTAGCTTCGTGTTGTTGTAAATCTTCTATCTTTCTTTCTGTTGGTTTTGTTTTATGTTTTTTCATTTAAGGGGATGTACAGTCACTTTGTAATAGAGACAATCATATTTAGATACGAAGATACAATGCAGTATGCATCTCTTCTTCCATCAAAGATGGATTCTCAATGAAACTGTTGATTTTATCTTGACAATGGGTTGTTGGTCTCTTTGCCACTGTCCATGCCTATAATATCTATATATACTTAAGTAGCAGAATGATGGACTTATGACTGTTTATGAAGGACTATACTACTGTAATAATATATGGGAAACCAGAGGAAGGAGAAGGATACTTGGGGAGGGTGTTGGGGAAATCCCAGAGCCTTATAAAACTGTATCATAAAATAATAATAATAATTTACTAAAGGAACAAATTATTTTTCTGCTATTAAAAAAATCAATTCTGCCTCTATGATCTCCTCAAAATGAAGACTTCTTTCTCTTCTATCTGCAATATAAACTTAAAGCTTTAGTGCACTGAATATAGGATGGAAATAAGCTAAATCCGCTCTGAGCGATTTTTCATAATAACAGTACTGACATGTTGATTATCTAGAATGTATTAGAAGAAAAATTGAGAGATGGCAGTGTCCAACTCCCTCAAGGCAGTATTTGACTTGGCTTGGGAAAGCTAAATGAGTGGATTGAGTCACAAAGCAGGCTGGAAACTAGAAATCCTTTTTTCAAAAAAATTTTTTGAATGGGTCCATTCCAGAGTTTTTCTCTGTTGACTACATTTAAGTGAATATTTTTCTGAGAAAATCAAGAGATTATCAGCAAAATAAATAGAGACTGCCTGATAATGTTTCCCACAGAGATGACAGTGTTGAAGAGATTTTGGTTCAGAAAATTTCACAAAGCAAACTTTCTTTCCAGCCAAGGCCATTCATTGAACAGAAATTGGGACTGGGATTAAAAAAATTTAAGGACAAAATGCCTAATGGGCAGTCAAAATTGAAGAGTTCATGGCTAATTATGGTTTTTTTTTTTTAAATTAACCAACAGTTACAGAATTTTACAAATTTACATCTAATTACTTTCTCAAAAACTTTAAGAGCAAGATGCTTATGATGAAAAACAAAATAGTAGATTGTATCTTTGGATAAATAGGTAACATTTTCTTTTACAACACGATTTTGTATATTGGGAATACATTTTAGAAATGGCTGTTTTATCTGGATTGCTATAACAATTGTAAATTTTACTTTAATACATGAAGAAAAGAAGAAAAAATGGTCAAAACACTAGTTACACACCATGTCAGTAACCAACAGGGTAAAATAAAATCATAAAGATTTACAGGTATTAGAAATTTCTTTTCTCATTTTAATCCTTTTAAACAGTGATAAACAAAAATTATTTCATCCCATTATTTATAAATATTCAGGAACAAAGGATCTTGTTTCTAGAACCTTAACATTCTCACATTTGATTTACATTACCAGAAAGAACAAACAGCTCCTTAACAAGTGAAAAATATTCTACAAAAGAAATGGAAGATGTCTAAGCAAATGAATTTATCGAAACGTTCTAAGCCTACTAAACTGAATATTATTTAGGTCAACACAATTACTGAAAAATAAAGAACACTCAGTGTAGAGGAGGAAAATTCCATAGTTATGGGAAAAGCTTATTTTAGAAAATTAATATATCTACAAATGCTCTCTGTTGCTACGAGCAACACACTTACAAACACATTCTATTGGCTGACTCAGGTCATGAATATCTTCTACATAGACCTTGCTATTCTAAAGAAGCATATTTTCTTTCATTCAGGATTTCTAAGGAAACAGCTCTCATATTAGGCAACTCAACATCTGGATTGTTGGTTTTTTTTTTTTAAGAAATAAAATGGGAAAAGCATGAATCACTGCAGAGCAGGTCAGGTTAGCAATTTTTTCCTATTTCAAAATAAGCTGGTCTTTAAAACCTTTCCTTGAGAAAATGAGGAATTCAAAAATACACAGATAATTATGTATTAAGGATTTCTTCTTGTCTACTGACCATGTCCTCTCATCTCCCCTGTTTGTTTTTCTACGTTTTAACATACAAGGTGTTTAACTTTGTTTAATTCCACAAAGCAAACACACCTACAAGAAAGAGGAGTGAAATAATTCAACTTTTGTTGCTATGTTTTCATATCACAAAGATGATTAAATAACTGTTCAATTTCCTCTTCCTCTGATTCTTGGAATAAATTCATAGAACAAGGCTATCCAGAATGACTGCTCCCAACATTATCATACATTATCCCCACTCAGGGGACACCAAATACTGAACATGTATTGTGTATGTTCTTATAGCCTCTCCTACAGTAAGCATGTTATCATGCCATATCACAAGTAAGAAAGCTGAGTCTCACTGGAATTAAACCATTTGTCCCAGGCAACACAAAGAACAAAGACCAGACCAAGTATTTCAATTTATTTTATCTAGGGCCAAACATCTTCAATAAGGTATGAAAACTGCCTCCTAAGAGAGTCATCATTATCATGAAACTGGAAGGCCCAGGGCGTCTGGTTTTGCTGTTTAAATATTCCAACAATGGCTTCCCATTATATATATTTTACATAGTTTAAAAGCTCTCTGAGAGGTAGTGGCAGGATAGGGATAGAGAGTGAAGTAGAGGGATGGGAGAGAGGGAAAGAAAGAAAATGAAGAGATGGATCTGCTACTCACTGGTTTGCTCCCTAAATGCTCACAACAACCAGGGTAAGGCCAGGAGGAAGCCAGCAGCTGGGAATTCAATCCAGGTATGCCATGTAAGTGGCAGAAACTGACCACTGGAGCCATCATCACTGTCTCGTGGGCTGTACCTGAGCAGGAACCCGGAATCACGAGCTGGATCCAGGCTAACTGGCCTAGTATCTATAATTTTTAAAATAAAACCCTGAATAATGAGGTTGGTTCTGGCTTCTCTGGCCCCTCACTGCAGTTCCATTCTCTCACTCCTCTCTTTCTGAGCAGATATTACACTGCACCTCTGTTCATCTCTTGCATAGAAGCAGCTTGGTTTTCCTTCATGTCCTCCACATTCTCTGTTTCCAGGGCCTGCAATACTTTCTCTTGATTCATGTAAGTTTCAGCTTGCAAGTCATTCCATCAAAAAACAAAACAAAACAAAACAAACATTAAGTCCTTCATTGACATTAGCCTCTCCTTTGCAATGCTCCAACAACACCTTGAACTTTTTCATCTACAGTTTTTATCTCCATGGGCAACTCTGTAATTTCATCTCTGCCTTTCTGGACTATGAATTCCCCAATGACAGAGACAGAAACCATCTTGCTCAGGCTTTTTATCTTTGCAGCCCAGCACTGTGATCTAAACAGGATAACAGACTGGAAAACAAGGAAGGTCTCTGATCACATCATCAGCTTTACCTAGTGTCCTGGGTTATCCCCAGATCTACGTTCTAGGTCTTCTTGCTGGACAGACCTATCTGTTCGTTACTTCATCTCTTCTCTCCCTAATCTCTAGCCCTTATCACAGAACTGGAATGTCAACCCTCTCAATTTGGAGGCCTTTTTCGCTCTGGCTGGGAGCTTGAAGGTTTGGCAGCATAAAGTTCCATGGCTTTAGTCTGCCTATGGAGGAAGTGGCAGAGGAGACTCATATCCTAAAAGCACACCAGGTTTGTGTGAGCCCGTCAATTGGCCCACATAGTCCATTTTGCAGGTAAGGCTTATAAACTGTCCTATTCAACAAAGAAGTAAGAGTTGCTTGCAGGAGACACTGTTCACTACACGAAATGCACCTTTTTGGGGTGGTAATAAAGGGCCAGGGTTTGTGCTCGTTGTGTCCTCCTTGCTGGGAAAAGTGTCACAACTTTGGGCACCTGGACCTGGACATTGGTCTATGCTTCCCCTTTCCCCCTATCAGGCTGCAAGCTTCACTTCCTACTTTTTGTTCATAGAACACTGGTATTTTTCCTGTGAAAACCAATTCATGTTGTATGTAGTTCAGAAGTAAAAATAACCTTTTCTCATACCAAGTATCCTCTTTAAAAGGCTACAGACTCTGGGCCTGGCGGCATGGCCTAGCGGCTAAAGTCCTCGCCTTGAGAGCCCCGGGATCCCATATGGGTGCCAGTTCTAATCCCGGCAGCTCCACTTCCCATCCAGCTCCCTGCTTGTGGCCTGGGAAAACAGTCGAGGACGGCCCAATGCATTGGGACACTGCACCCACGTGGGAGACCCGGAAGAGGTTCCTAGTTCCCGGCTTCGAATCGGCGTGCATCGGCCCTTTGCGGCTCACTTGGGGAGTGAATCATCGGATGGAACATCTTCCTCTCTGTCTCTCCTCTTCTGTGTATATCTGGCTGTAATAAAATGAATAAATCTTTAAAAAAAAAGGCTACAGACTCAAATCACTCACACACACACACACACACACACCTCTGTCTGGGGTGTTGAGCATTCCATACTTTTGAATTCCCTTGTGAGGTATGTCAGCTTACTCCAATCTTTGTGGCCATATCAATGTCTGGGTGGTGAAAACAAGAGGCCACCAGAAGGTCAGGGTCACAGGAAGTACTAGCAATCTCACTGGAACCAGAATCCAAACAATGTATTTACTAGAAGCAGGCTTGGCTACATTATTTGTTGGCTTTGGCACAAAATGGACACATGGGGCCCCTTGTTCCTAAATTAGTAAAACTTTAAAACAGTGACAGTCCAGCATTAAATGACAAACTGGGTCCTGCTGACTGTACAGGAAACGAGTTTGTGAAACCAAATGAAGTGGGAGCATAGGCCAGTCTTCCTCAGACGACCCAGCTAGGCAGGTTATAGCTGAATGGTCTTCAAAAATTTTCATGGGAAATGCTTATTATGAAAAAAGCATGCGTGGACCCGAAGCTTCTGTTCTGCACCAAAAATAAACTTTATTACTGACTTGTTATAGCATCTCTGAACAGAATTTGAGGCAAGAATGGTAAGACATAAATGTGAAACAGCTCCTAATAGAATAAAACAAATTGGAAAAAAATATTGAAGAACTTTTAATTTATCATGAACTTTGGGTAGAGGAATGATCAAACTATAGTGATTTATGAAAAGCCAATGAGGACAAATGTCCCCCAAGAAGTCACAATATTACCAATGGATAATTCATCTTAAGAAGGTATGAGCCAAGTTGGAGATGAAATCTGCACTGGCAGGCATCCACAGCAACTTGCCAGGGAAAAAAATTACTTTTATTCAAGCACTAATTGAAGAGGATTGCGGATTAATGGCAGAAACAAAAACCAACACATGGGCATCTCAAGTGATTCAGCTTAAACAATTCTGATTGAAAAATTAAAATGGAGCAAAACTTATGCTGGATCAGTGCCAAAACTGTTGCATCTGGATTAGCTGCAGACAACACAAAGGAGAATTTAAGCAAATGGGATCCAAAGGGGATCAAAATCCTGAGTGATTTTTTTTTTTGTTGGTTTCTAAAGAATTGGAACAGGAGATGAAACACAGCTTTGTAAGTAGATTCCTGAAAACAAAGTACAATCAAAGCAATGGCTACCAAGAAATGGATTTGGTCCAAGCACAGTAATAGCAGATGCATCAATAAAAGGGTCATGACAATAGTGTTTTGGGTTGCTTGAGGCATTGTGCTTGTTGGCTTTCTGGAGGGCCAAAGAACAGTAACATCTGCTCATATGGGACCGTCTGAAGAAAGTCAGTTAAAGATTTAGCAAGAAAAAAAAAAAAGCTTCACTAGGAAGTCCATCACTGTGACAATGTTCACTGCTATCAGCAAACATGACCAATACTTTGAGTTTCCATGGAAAATCATTAGGCATCCACTTCACATCTGATTTGGCTCATTCTCACTTCTCTTCTGATGTTACAAAAGCTTTAAAAGGCACCAATTTTTCTTTGTGTTGACATAATTAACTTCCAAGGACTCAGTTTTTTTAAGGGGTAAATGGAATGGATCATATTGTCACTTATAAAAGCATCTTGAACTTGGCTGGAGCATATGTTGAGAAATAAAAACTTAAGATTTATATGCAACATTTAATTCTATTTTCCATAAACTTTTTGGAGCCTTCCCATATCTATAACATTCCTATGTAGTTTCAAAACTGTATGTGGTATATGGAAGTTTGTGTAAAAATACAAATAAATTTTTAAAAGTCTGATTTTTGTGCCTTAATAAAACTAAAACCTGTCCACAACTTTTATAATCAGATGGTACCAAAGTGCTTATAATCATTAAAAAATGAAAAAGCAGTGGCTCCAAGCTCACATGTACTCGCCCAATTTCTGCTCAACAGAAGTGTATGTTTTTAATCACAAGCACTGTCTTCTGCTACTAATCTCCATGTTTTTGAATATGAATGACCCTTGTACAACACCTATCGATTTTTCAGTTGGAGGCTTACCACACCACCTACCTGACATGTCAAAACACACCAGGCCTGCTGCCCTCAGTCTGATTTTAGGATAGTTTGTGTTTATAATCAATAATCATGTTTGTATCATTCTGTTCTCAGTGGAGTTCAAGGAAATGGATATCCTTTCCTATGCAACATTTATTTTTTCCCTTGGTATATAAATCACTACCCTAATTATTAAGGTAGCTGTCATTAGTTCTGCTTTCTCTCTTTTTAAAAAGATTATTACCTCCCCTTATTCCAACACCTAAATCCATTCCACTTAGGAAACATCTCTCACTCGCATGTTGAGCCCGCGGAGGCTTGCTTTCTTTTTCTAAAATGGTTTGAACAAGATATGGCTCCCCAAATTTACACAGGTATTTTCACCCCAATGTTGTAAGGTTAAAATTTAATGGATTCGTGGTGAAAGGCTTGATTTCCTGAGGGCACCTGGGAGACCTCTGGGCCATCAGGAGATTGCTGGTGGTTGGTAGCTTTCATGAGATGTGGCTACTGTCATCACAGTGTGCTTCCTGTTCCTGCATCCTCGTTTGCTCCGTGGTACTTCATGTGTCCCACCACTGCCATCTTCCAAACACCAGATGCCTAACCTAATAGGGCTCCTCAACTGTGTGAGCCTCCAATACTTTGTTGACGTAAACCTTCTTCCCTCAATAGCTTCTCTGAAATACTTTAATAAAAAGCTAATTTAAATACTTTATCTGTACTCTTTACTTTTGAAATAGCTGGAGAATCGCTATTTTATTAGAACCCCAAAAGTTGTGAATACAAATCCTTATTTGGGGATTAACAGTCCCAGGAAAGGATCATCCTACCTTAAGGAATTCTGCTTTATCGATGGGACAGCTTAAAGACAGATGCAGAGGCTGGACACAATCCTCAATGCGCTGACCTCCTCAGAACTTCTGTTGCTGTTCCTGTCATTTTATCCCCACTACTACTACTCCACTCCTCTAGAGCTTGTATAAATTATGAATGAAAAGTCCATGATTTATTACAGAGACTTGTTAACATCTTGCATTCTTTGTCATCTGTGTCTTCCTGAGGGCCTATATCTTTTTGTTCCTTCATTTCGTTTTCCAGAGTTTGAGAGAACACTAAATACCTGTTTAAGTCACATATTTAATCAACATTTCCCTTTTGCCTCAGATTTGAACCAGAAATACCATTAATTGTGTATGCACTTCCAATGATGTGCAAATATTCTCCCACTTAATATTCGTTTAAAAATACTAAAATCTTGTGGGGCTAGCATTTTGGCACAGTGGATTAAGCTATGCCTGTAAAACCAACAGCCTGTATCAGAACTCTGATTTGAGTTTTATTGATCTGCTTATGACACAGCTCTCTGCAAATGCACCTGGGAAAGCAGGGAAACACAGCTGAAGTGTCTGGTCCCTGTCACCAAGTGGGACACAAGAACGGAGTTTCTGGTTCCTGGCATTGGCCTGGCCTATCATGGCTGTTGCAGTCATTTGGGAAGTGAACCAGTGGATGGCCTGTCTTCCCACGCTCCCAATCTGTCATTCTACATTTCAAAGAGATAAAATATATTTAAATAAAAACACTAAAAATCTCATAAACAATGAGCTTTTGCTCTTTATTTAACTGTCAAATTTTCCCAAGTAAATACATGAAAACAAAGTGTAGGTCTGCCAGCTCCTCTTCAGCAGGTGGGTTTTTCTTTCCTTCCTGTCATGACTACCATTGCCTTATAACCTTCCACAGGACAGTATTCATCTGAGGAAAACTTACTTTGGGATCACTACAGGAAATCCTAAAATCTCAGAATTGCTTCTTCCCTCTCCAGCCCTACATAGCTGGCCTACTGCGTTACTTATCTGCATAAAGACTGGCTATTTAAAGCTTTAAAATCCATTTTGCTTATTTCAGAGGCATGGAGAAAGATAAAGAGAAAGAGGCAGGGGAAGAGAAGAGCGAGCAAGTGAGAGAAAATGAATGAGAATATGAATCAATTTTCACCCATTTATTCATTGCCCAAATGCCAACAACAGCTGTTGCTAGATGAGGGCAAAGCCAGGAGCTAAATGCAGGCCTCCCATGTGGTTTCAACTACCTGGGTCTTCATTTTCAGTCTCCCAGTGTCTGCAATCATCCCAAGGCCAACCAACCAGACTCTGGCTGCTTTTATCGTTCATGGTGAGGAAGACAAATCCATAAGAACCAAAATATCCTAAACTAAATTTAAAAAGCTGAGATGTTCTGCCTCAACAAAATTAAGAATGAAGAACTAAAATATCACTGGAGAACAATTGGAGCTTATTAACTTTTAAGAGAATGCTTAACCACAAATTCATCTGATGCACACGCAAACTTTTTAAAATTTTGATGATAGGAAACTAGTTTCAAACCAAAGTATTTGGAAACTGTACATTTCTTTTTTCCCCTCCAAAACTAAGAGGAAATGGAATGAAGACATTCTAGGATTTTACATTAGTTTTTTATAGTTTTCCAATGTCCTATGTAAGCCATTTATTTTAGGAAAATTTGTAAATTGTTTCTATTTTTTAACAGTTTATAAATACACTATGTTTACCTCACACACACATCAACATCAAGATGTTCAACGGATTAAGCAGAAGAAGGAACGGAATGGAATCTATTGCCTTTACAATACTCGTTCAATCGTTTCTGGAAGACACACTTGCCAAGATAATTAAAATGATGCATATGGAGTATATCTTACACTGGTGTCCATTGTTCATTCCAAGTGTAATTATCTTTATGCATAGCTTCACAATAACAATTTGCAAAAAATGGCACAAAAATGAAAGTTTATAAGCCCTCTCTATCACCTTCAATTACTAGTAGCAAGTACAAATTGGGTCTGACAAGGACAGAAGACAGAAGCACAGTGCCAGACACAGAACATCCTCTAGACTTCTGGGCCAGAGCTATGTTCTTCAGAATTTTCCCATACCAAGTATTATAGCTACAAGAATTCTTTTTTTAGCATACAGTTTCTCAATATCTCATCTCTCTGTCAGTCACACTTCTTGTCCATTTCTATACATCTATATTTAGAGCATTCAAATGTATATCTCTCAGACATAAATTATTTCCCAGGAAAAGATCTTTCGTACAGAGCTTTCTAGTAATTAGAGTGGTTAGTGATCTAACCTCCACTGTATTCTTGAACTTAACGTTCTTCAAATAAAAAGTAATATTTTCTTTCAGTCGTTAAATATAATCAACAGTTAAATACAACGGAGCTAATCAACTTGAAGGCACTTGAAAAAGTTTATAGAAAATGGAATGGAAAAGACAAAGTATATTTTGAACTAACTGGTAAAAAATAGCCTTATGGACAATTGTAATCTGTCCATATATTGGTTTTAAAAGCAATTTATAGAAAATTATTGAAAACAAAAACTTCAATTACAAAATGACTGAAAGACAAATTTATACAATTTAATCATACGAGAACTAAGCTAACGTTTAACAGGCTAAAACCCTTCACATTGTGCAAGATAAGAGGGATAATCTAACCATCTATTTATCCCCTCATCTGCCCTTCTAGTTTGTTTCAAAAGAGAAAAATTTGAGATATTTTAACTGTCAAAACAAAAATGGGTACTGATGAGAAAATGATATTTATCAGCCATGCTTGCATTTTTAAAGAAGTAATAACCCACTAATTATATACTTACTATGTATCTCTTGGTAAAATTGGCAATCTACATTTGTACTAAATCATTTTATACTCGCTGGCTAAGACTGCTTTTCCAAGAAATCCTATGGTAAAAACATCCATTATGTAATAAAAGTACAATTATGAAATTCTATAATCCAGATTACAACACTGGAATACAGAAAATACTTCCTACACAGAAGATATGTAAATGCCAATTATATAATCATTTAATATATATATCTTTTAATATGGATTCATTTATCAAGTTTCCTTAAATTTGTGTAAGCCATAATTATAGTTTGTTAGTATTCAATTTTGTCAGTAACTTATACAGGCTTAGTCTTAAGCACAAACTGTTGAACCTGTCTAAACAAAACCAGAAATGTCCCTGAAAAACTGAACATAATATGATTTCCCTAGTGATTACCACAGATTATATATCTTGAAGGAAATACTTTCCTCTCTCAAGGCAAACAAATATTACTTAAAGAACACTAATTCAGAACAATAAAAAAATATAATTAGGACCTTTGTGTATGAAGGATTAACTTTCATTTTGGGAGGAAATAATGGATATGTTTTAATCGTATTAAACTGTGATGTTTTATTCTGGCCTGGGAGATATTTCAACTTACTTGATATAAAGGGAAAAAAAACAAGAAAACCTAGCCTTTCATATCAAGAAACACCATCATTCTACACACATACCTACTAAAGCAGAAGATATCAGATACTCTGTTCAATGTACAAATACTCTGTCCACTGTACAAACACGAAGATCTCCTACAATTTCAAGACTGTACGGTCTAAATACCTCATACAGAGTAGTAACACATAATACAGACACCAGAGGCAAAGCTCTTTTTCATTGCGATGAGGTGGTGGCAACTTGACTTTGAGAACACCAAGGATGGTGACAAGGTCCTCCCCTAGTTTGCCACTCCTACCTGCCTACCTCACCTCACCCAAATCTTATTTCAGAATTTCTCCCATTTTCACACTCAATTGCTCTTTGCTACTACTTCTGTGTTACCAGCACCTCATCAAAAGCTTTACTGTTAGCCCAAATCCCAACTGCTCCAAGCTCATCCTGGAAGGAAGGCATCACTAGAATAATGCACTAAGAAGAAAAAGTGTTTTTCATAGAGAACTGAGCCTCGGGAGGCAACACATTTGATAAGTAGACACTAAATGAAGAACACTACTGTGAGGGGAGGATATGTGAAGGAAGCCCTTTATATAATTTTTCGTAAATAAAACAACATCAAGATTTGCCCCTAATTGGTGATTCAGTAACATCTCTCCCTTGTTTCTTTTGGAACTGTTGGTACTAACAGTTCAAATATAATTTTATTTTCAGTGAATTACGTTAACACCTCCCCCTGCCTATGACACTTCTCTTCTCCCTTGGCACTAGACTGTCCACATATCCCAGCTTTGGTCCTAGTTGGCACATGATCCTCTGGGTTTCTACCTAGTCTAGTTAAGAGTCCAGTCTAGATGTTTTAGAGTACTTTGTGTTCCTGCTTAGAGTCCTACTTAACTCCTTACGTTATAACGGACAGGCTTAGGACTTCTTTGTGTCCCAATGACTAGTGCAGTGGTTGGAATAAAAATTCTTCTACAAATACCTGCAACATGAAGAAATCTATAAAGTTATGACAAGGCCAACCCCCCTAAAAAGGCAAAAAAGAGAAGAGATTTCAAAGTATATCTGCATATTTATGTCAGTCTAGAAACTTATTCACTGAGATCCATCCATTCAAAAACCTACATAGCTATTAGACAGGAAAACTGTGATCATGCTCTTTTAATAGTTTTTAATAGTTTTCCTCACATGCTTTTTTTTATTATTATTTTTAATTCATTAATTACATTGTATTATGTAACACAGTTTCATAGGTACTTGGATTCTCCCCACCCCTCCCCAAACCCTCCCACATGCTTTTATAACAAAGTCTAATGGTCACATACTATGGTTTAGTTAAAATCACTACCTAAAACGTAGCTGACCAGAGTTAACTGGCAGTGATGCAAGAAAGAAAAGTGATTTAGATTATGTTTTGTTTTCAGCTAACTGGGAGGTCCACATATCAAAACTGGATTGGCAGGTTTTAGTTGTGGATAAGTCCAACAAACACTCTGGAAAAACCAGTGAGTGGAATTTAGATTCTCAGTGATGTAGTTTTGGTTGTCAGCAGGTGAAATGTAAGGTTGAGAAATGAAGTAGCATCACATTAACGTCATGCACTTAGCTGTGAACATACTGTACACAAAAAATACTCTGATATTAAGTTATTTTTATTCAAACGTAGTTAATTGAAGAGAGGTAGGTTACACAGACAGGGCAAGCTGAAAACTGAAATATCTAATCTGCTCTAAGCCACTGCATACTGCCATTAACGTACAGGATGAAAAATTAACTTTTTTAAAACCTTGTATGTCTTTCAGAGGGATCTTATCATACAATGAAAAATTAGAGTATTTTACTTTATTTAAAAGAAGTCTATATTTGGGGCCAGTGCTGTGATGTAGTAGGTAAAGCCACCATCTACAGTGCGGCACCCTATACAGGTGCTGATTTGCGACCTGGCTGTTCCACTTTCAATCCAGCTCCTTGCTAACACACTTGAGAAACAGCCTGAGCCTCTGGACCCAGGTTGGAGATCTGGAAGAGATTCCTGGTTTCTGGGTTTGGACCAACCATATGGGGAATGAACCACAGCATGAAAGACCTCTCTCTCTTTCTGTAACTCTGCCTTTCAAACACATCTATCTATATCTATTTAATTATATATATTACATAAATAATATATGTCATCATATTTGTAAGGGAAGGTATTTGGCCTAGTAGCTAAGTAGTCCACTAGCAGGCATCATTACAGTAGATGGGCTCAAGTCCTGGTCCTGCGTCCCAATTCCAGTCATCTGCAGGTGCACATCTTGGAGGCAACAGGCTATGGCTCAGGCAGTTTGGACTCTGCCACCCACACTGGAGACCTAAAATGAGCTTCCAGTTTCTGGCTTTGGTCCACTCCTTATTGAGAAGTGAACTGGCACTTGGGAGCTAGCTGTATCTGTCACTGTCATTTTAAAAATACAAATCCTTTCACTTTCTACAAAGTCAAAGAAAAGCATTTCTACTTATCAATTTGATCAATTACTATTTTTCAGAGTATTGCTTCAACACATATTGCTTACGTTTTATGTTCCAGAATTTACATCAGACACTGATTTCTGATTGTAGAGGAACACTCCAGTTTCTCTGTATGTGCATCTAACTTGAGCTTGAAATGTGACTCAGTCAAATGCCTTCTGCTTTCTCCAAACCATTTAGTTTTATAACATGGCTGGATAACCCAAATTTCACTAATTTATAAGAAAGTAGATTCCTATGAGAAGTTTCTCACTCTTTATTCACCTGGCTTTGAGATTAAGCCACATAGGACAAGAACACAAGAATAATCTCTCCACATGTTCTCATTGCCCAAGTCCACATTTTCTTTGTTTTGTTATTGGGCATTTTCAAACTATGCATTTAATTGGGTCTTAGGTGATACAGGGATGATGAACAGAGTCCAATCCCAACTCTGTGGGAGCCAGGAAGACACACAACATTAATTCTCATACAGAGCACAAGGCTGCAGGGAAGTGAGGACAGCACAGCCAGCATGTTCACAGACGGACGACTGACCGCCTGGGGAGCCAGGTATGCCTTCACATGGGAGCTGACATTTCACCTGGTGACTGAGAGCTGTACAGAGAGCCAGAGGACTATGAAAAAAAGTCTGAGATGTTCACTCCTAAACTACTACCCATCTCTTCTCTTTCCTCTAGGTACATCAAGTGCATTCCTATTTCCACTTAACCTATTCTTTCATCTACCATTCCCTTTGTCCCCCTGAAATGCTGAACATTTTTCCGGGCACGGCACAGGCCAAACCTTGGTCTATGACAAAGCACCACAGGCCACCATTCCTCCTCTCCAAACCTAACTCCTACAGTTGTCATGGGTATTCCTCAGTCAACCCTAAGCATCTTGACTTGTGCTGGCACTTGTGTTTAAGCTTAGCCCCGGGCCTGGCGTCATAGCATAGCAGTCTAAGTCCTTGCCTTGAAAGCACCAGGATCCCAGATGGGTGCTGGTTCTAATCCCGGCAGCACCATTTCCTATCCAGCTCCCTGCTTGTGGCCTGGGAAAGCAGTCAAGGATGGCCCAAAGCCTTGGGACCCTGCACCCGCGTGGGAGACGTGGAGGAAGTTCCTGGCTCCTGGCTTCGGATCAGCACAGCATCGGCCATTGTGGTCACTTGGAGAGTGAATCATCGGACAGAAGATCTTCATCTGTGTCTTTCCTCCTCTTTGCATATCTGACTTTCCAATAAAAATAAATAAATTAAAAAAAAATAAGCTTAGCCCCTCTGTCCTTGAAGGCATCATGACACCATGGGGTTCTTTCCAGGTATCTGACATCATTGCCAGCATCTTCAGGGAAACACTGCTTAGTAATTGTCTTGCCCAAGAGGAACGAATGGATCAAATAGGGCTACATTCACTGTATCCAAAACTTTCTCGAATTTCTGCTACTTGGTACCTGTGGATCTTCACATGGTTTGCATGTGTCACTGTTGTCAAGTAATTTCACAGATTTATTGGTCTAAAATGCTGCACAGAACTGGAATAGAAGTCCTGATGTTCCTTCAGTTGGCAAAAATACTATTCTTTTTCTATCCTAAAATCTTTGCTCTTCCTGCATTATTTACATCCTTTAGCTGGTTGGAACTCTATTTTTTTGTTAGGTCACAGATTCTGTAGACTTTGGTGCTAAGGATTAAATGGTGAAATTAATATTTTAAAAAAAGGAAACGGATATATTGACCCTTTACAACCCTACCCTGGAGTTGTTTTGTTACTCATTGTTTCTCATTCTTTCGCATACTCTTCTTCACTGTTGTATCTTTCACACATCCAACATTAATGAGCTCTTTCAAAAAATACGCTCTGCATTTTGACCAGCAATCCGGGAAACTAATTTCCCTCAATCATAATAACAACAGTCTAAGTGTTAACATACAGCTAACCCAGAAAAATCTGCTTTGTGAACTCAACATACAACCTAGCAAAACTGTCTGCATCTGACCTGAACAGTGCCACACTGCTGGCAGGATCAGAACAGGATGGCATCTGAATGTTGCTTCTGTTTCGCCATTCCCACAAATAACTTCGACAGCAACTCCATTCTGCACAACTGTACCTAGCAGAGACATGCTGAGAGCAGCACAGTGAGTGACAGCTGAAGCTAATTTCAAGTGAATATTTGTATGACAAACGCTAAATGCTTTTAAAGAGATGTAGAAACACTTTCCATAATATAAATTCGGACAATGATTCTAAATACTCCCTATCTATGTATATTAATTATTTTTGTATAATTTTGAGCAGAGATAGTAGAAAACTAGTTTTGCAAAGATTGTTAGATTTTTGAAATCCAATCACTTTATAATCAAACTCTTTCTACTTCCATCACTAAAAGAAACTTTGTTGGTAATGTCATTTGCTTTAGGTTAAAAAATTGCACACAATAGATAACCAAATCTCAAGTTCCCAGAGCCTTTTAAAGTAAAACAACAACAGTTTCATGGTTACAAATAACTAGTAAATTTTGGAAATACCATGTCTCTCTTTTTTTTGTAGGAGGAAGAAAGGCCTATTATGCAAAATAAACTAATTTTTTCCTGACTACCTAAATCACGTCACAGGGCATCTTGTAAATGAAGAAGAAATCACTTATAACTGCAGTAAATTTTCTGATATCACTCAGACATAACAGTTATGTTTCTGGCATCTTTCTCCCAGAATATGGATTTGTCCATGTCATGTTCACAGTAATGAGCAGAGACTGTGCAACCAGACACTTAGCTGGTCGTCCTGAGTCTGCCAACTACCTGCACATGTATTTTCATTCAATTGTCAGATTTTGGAGGTAAATAAGATGAACTTTTCTTTCTGCTGCGGTTGCTACAGCATTATCGGAAGGTGGTTAATGGTGGTCGTTTGGCACAGCAGCTGAGATGCTTATATTTTCTATATTGGAGAGCCCAGATTTGATACCAATCTCTGGCTCCTGATCCCAACTTCCTGCTTATACAGAACCAGGGAGGCAGCCGTGATGGCTCAAGTAATTGTTTCTCTGTTACTTACTTGGGAAAACTGGATTGAGTTCCTGGCTCCCCACTTCAGTTCCTGGCCCAGCAATGGCTGTGTTAGGCATTTGAGAAGCACTGTGCCTTTCCCTCTCCACCTCTCTAAATAAATAAATAGATAAATAAATATTGCTTGGGAGATTCTATTTATAGAGACTGTAGACAAGGAAGTTTTAAAAATTTCCATTGTTCTGATATACTGCATGCTACATGGCAATTTTAAGGTAAATGGGGTCACCTAGTTTACACCCACATGCTTACAAAGCATTATGAATTTTTAAAATGGTTCCAGCACTCAACATTTACAATTGTGCTTTATATGAAGCAAGTTATATAAGCCAGTGATGCTCAGTTGATAAGCAATACTCCTCTGATTAGTGAATCTCTCATATTTCTCTTGTAGTTAAAGTTTCAAAATCAAATAAATGCTGTATAATACCTAAAACAAGTTTAAATACAAGTGGTTAACTTCAAACAATTCAAGCAAAGTTCTCCTTACTTTCATCAGGTAGACTGGCAATCAGTTACAGAAGCCAACTTAATATTAAGATTATGGTTAGACACAATGGAATATTATTCAGCTATGAAAAAGAATGAAATTCTATCATTTGCAACAAAATATACCGAACTGGAGTATATCATGTTGAGTGAAGTAAGACAGACTTAGACAAATACTGAATGTTCTTATATGTAGGAGCTAAAATTTTAAAAACTAACAAAGAAAAAAAGAAATAGGAAATATTTGCATATATCATTATTATTAAAAACAGTTTTGTAAAAATTTCTTTTACACTTTTATCAAACACTTAATTACATCATAGTATTATAGTCTGAATGCTGATTACTTTAACATTTATTGTATATGGATAAAAATGGTCATTTTCCCATTCAATTATTATTTATAACTGTTGTGTATATTGCCACTAAACTAGGACCTTTTTCTTTTTCTTTTTTTTTTTTAAAGATTTATTCATTTTATTACAGCCAGATATACACAGAGGAGGAGAGACAGAGAGGAAGATCTTCTGTCCAATGATTCACTTCCCAAGTGAGCCGCAAAGGGCCAATGCGTGCCGATCCAAAGCCGGGAACTAGGAACCTCTTCCGGGTCTCCCACGTGGGTGCAGTGTCCCAATGCACTGAACCGTTCTCAACTGCTTTCCCAGGCCACAAGCAGGGAGCTGGATGGGAAGTGGAGCTGCCGGGATTAGAACCGGCGCCCATATGGGATCCCGGGGCTTTCAAGGCGAGGACTTTAGCCGCTAGGCCACGCCGCCGGGTAAACTAGGACCTTTTTCATTTTTACTTGTTAAGCTTCTTTTCTGGCTAAATATCAAGCCTTCTTCCTGCAATGTAAATATAGGACATGTTATCCCAAAATCTTAAAGGAAAACACAGGGAGAAGGAAGGAAAGTGGAAGGGAAAAAGGAAATAGCATTATGTTCTTAGACTGGTAACAAACCACACTGACTCTGTTAAAAACTAATTAAAATTAAAATAAAAAAAACCTAAAAGATTGTTTTCAAGAGTCAGCATTGAGATAGAACTGGGTATCGCTTCTCAGTCTTTTAGTTAAGATCAAGTGAGACAGAACCAGGTCAGGCAACTGATTGTATTGATGGTTCTCATATAGGTGATTGGGCTTCAAGTCCCAGCTGCTCTGTTTCTAACCCAGTTACCTGCTAATGCACTTGTGAAGGTAGAAGATAATGGCTGCCTTAAGTACTTGGGCCCTTGCTACCTTCTTGGTAAGACCAGGATGGAGTTCTTGGCTCCTGGCTTCAGTCTGTCCCTGATTTGGCTATTGGGGCCATGTAGAAAGTGAACCAGCGGATGGAAGATTTCTCTGCTTCTCTCTCTGTCACTGTCTTCCAATTTACAACCTTGACAAATCTCAGTGATTATCAGCAATTAGGAGTGCATTAAAACATCAATGTCTTGATTCAAGATTCACTGTCTTGTTAAATGTTGGTTCCTCTGATGGGTACTAAGAGATATAAAAGATAATCTGTACTTGCTCTTCAAGAGCTCTGGACTTACTGAGGAAAGGTCAATGATAAATGAGAACATGCAGGGCCAGAGACAGAGGATGGCAGCAATACTAACGAGGCATGAGACTTCCTGCATGATGGACAACTAGGCCAATCCATCCCAGACGGGGAGGACAGTAGGACCACAGCAAAAGGACACAGAGGTGACCGAGCACATGGAGGGAACTACAACAATACTGCACACCTGCATGGGCAGGACCCAGATGACGGGGAGCTCTGCTTGGTCATGTCAAGGAACCTGAACTTTCTTTGCTGTTCTGGGGATCCATGAACAGTTTAACACATGAGATGGGCAGAACATTAAGGACTTCTCTGGCTACTCAGTGGGCAATGAATTTTAGAGGGACTATCCAGAGGCAATTAAAGAACCTCTTTAATGAAAAAAATGAAGAGGAGTTGAATTAGGGCAGCAGAACGAGGGTATTATTATTATTTCTTAAAGGCACATTTGCAGAGGAGATATAATCAGTGGGACTTTTCATCACAGGATGTGGGGGACGAAGTCGTGGGAAGACTGAGATTTCTGGCTTGGGTGGTGATGTCACTGAACAGGATACAGGAAGAACAGCAAGTCTATGGTGGGCAGCATGTTTGAAACGAGCTGTACTAAGCTGAACTGGACATTCCTACAGACGTGAGTGAAAGAGCTGGAAACAGGAACCTGGGATGTATAGTGATGCTGGGGCAGTTGGAGGAGCAGAATGTCAAGAAGAAAGACATGAACAAGAGTCTCAAACGCAGGAGAAAGATCCAGCAAGATTAAGGATGGAAAATACCTCTTAGACATAAAAAGCAGGACTCAGAACCTTGGTAAAAGCTCCCTTAGTAAAGCTCATAGAACTAAAGTCAGACCAAAGTGAGCTATGAAGTAAATCAGACTGAGGCAATAGTTAATGAATGGGGATATTTGGCTAAGGATCTGTTACCCGTCAAAATAGGGCTGAACGGGACATTGGGTTGCTTGGTTCATTACTGTAGCTGAAGTTTCAACACTAGGAGTAGCCATCATTAACATGGTGACCAGCCATTTATACATTTCTCTGTGTGTTGTATGTGGACTCACATGCAGACACAGGAAATCACCACCGGCCAGATACAATGAATTTCATCGTTCTACCTAAGTTTTCAGTATCACAACACACAAAGGAAGCATAACTTCTTTAAATCAAAATCTAATACTTAGATGTGATACGCACATCCCTTGACCAGACAAGCCTGTTTCTTACTGAGAAATAAAACAGAGCAGTCAGCTAAGCAAACAGACACACCCTATCCTACTGATTTTTAGAACGCAGAAAAGAAATTATCTACTTTGAATGTTCCCAGGGATTTAAATCTTTAATCACATGAATAGGCTCTAAGGGAAACAACCTCTTTGCAAGCGGCAGGTGGTGGGGGGGTCCCGACAATATATACCCAAAAAGCAGCGCCCAGTGAGTCATCAGAGAGGGACAAGTCCCACCTTGTGAAGCTTCTACACCTGCCTTCTACCTCAAAGCCACTGAAGAAAAGCAACACACAAAGTTTCCAAGGGCTCTGTCGCAATGTCAACAAAGCTGAGAATACTGGTTAGACTGGCCCAGTCAGCTGATTGGGTGCTGGATTTGGCTTTGCTTCACTCTACCAGGAAACGGGGCAAGAGGTCAGAAATGTAACATAGAAAAAGCAGCCCACAAGACTTCCGGAGAACAGAGCAGGACACAGCGGTCACTGCAGATTCATTTTACTTACAGCTCTGTCCCTGCTCCTCCTCCTCTCACTGCTCTCAAGCCAACTGCCCTTTCATAAAGGCACCCCAGCACACAGCAGAATGAACGCTTCTGATAAAGCTTTTCTGTGTTCACCAGTCTCCCTGGACATTAATGCCGTATCTCTAAATATAGTGGATACATAAGAATTTAATTTTTAATGAGTAAAAAACTAAATAGTCACATGGCCTAACTGGAGGGGCACATAAAATTGCTCTATCAACTTGGAAGATAATTCTGCTTCTTGCTTATATTATAATGTTCAAACTCAACTCTTTCTGTACATGTTTTAACGAAAGGAAATAATTTCCTACTTAGGTCAAAATTCAGTTTCATTGGTGGAAAGAGGTATCCTTCTACAACTGCTGTGGACTGAATATCTGGGTCCTATAATGCGACAGTATTTGAAGGTGAGGGGAGGTGACCGGATCGAAAGGGTGGAACCCTCCAGAATGGAACTACTGCCATTATAAAATCCTCACCCTTCCTGCCACACACATAGGAAGAAGGTTCAATGAACCAGAAAGCAGCCCTCCCTCACCAGCCACTCAATCTTCCTTCACCTAGGACTTTCTAGTCTCCCAGAACTATGAGAACTAGATGTCTGTGATTTATATTCCTCCAGCCAGTGTAGGGCACTTTCTTGGGAGAATCCAAAACACTCCATAAGCAACCAACAGGTTCTTTAGAAGTTGAATCAAAGAGGGTGTGAATCATTGTGTCTCCTGCTGGGCACTTGCATTTTACCCTTCATGGCTGAGTTTTCCAGGAAACAGGACACACACTGTCCCTGTCCCTTCCTCCCTTTCATTCACAGACTTCAAGTGGAAAATGGAATACAGTGGAAAAAGGACTTCCACTGTGTGAACAACCTATATAGATAACTTCTACTGATCTGAGTAAAGTTTCTTGAAAACGAGGAGGAAGACACCATAAAATAGGCTCCTTCTGCCCAGAAGTATTTTCATAAAACACTGTTGGAGCTGGTTACTGTGTGCCATCAGGATTTTTTTTCAATCTCTAGAGAGACATGAACCTGGTAATTCTCTATGCTCTATGGCAGACTAGATTTACTGCCAATGATGTCAATTTATGGGTAGTCGCAAATGGGTATGTTGTAAACCATAAGTACAGAAAAAAAGGTCTGGCAAAATGAACACACTGCTTTCCAGCTAAGTAAACCATGCCAACATAGTGCACATCACTGAGGAACAATGTAGCCACAGTCTTTATTTTGCCAAAAACACTGATTGGGAGCCTTGAACACCTACAATCTTTTATGTGGTTTCAGCAGCTTATGTAGACCGAGATTCAACTGGGTTCACTTCTCACGTATGAAATGCTTTAACTTCCATCAAAAGATCACGAATCCAGCATTCACACTGCATATTTTCTATAAAATATTTCACAAATATTTGATACAGGATCGTCAACGACAACGAGAACATTCAAGTAGATGACACGCTATGAGAGGTCAAGTGAGGAGGCATGGTCCTAAACTCCTTCTCTGGGAAGTTAGCTAACATTTTACATTGTATCCAATCGTGATACTCTGGCTCTGCCAAATTGGAGTACTTCCCTTAAATGGCAGGTTGGCTTAGCTGCTTTTAGATCAGTTACTTAACTATTCATACCTCTTGCAAATGACATTCTCTTTGCCACCTGTGTCACTATGACAATGTTCTACCTCTAGCTTAAGCCAAATTGATAGTAAACAATTATACTATATCCTAGGCTAGATTCTGCCTGGATGAAAGTAAAACAGTATGGCACCAACAAAAGTTATAAAATTTGCATTAGCAAGTAACCTGGGAAAACTGGCCCATCCAAATGACAAGGGATGATGGAAAAGTGGAGAATGTAGGGGAAAAGGGAAATATCAGTATGATTTTAAAAACAAAAACCATTTCCTAGAATCTGTGCTTTTAAGAACTTTATTACACAATGTAATTACTGAAGTTAAATAATAAATAATTAAAAAAAAAAGAACTTTATTACATGTACTATTTGCCAAGTAATTAAATAGCTGTTTAATTCAACTGTTTAACTACTTACTTTATACCTGGTACCCTAAGAAATACTATGAAGGCTGCAAAGGTAAGATGAAACACTACATTCAAGAGTACACGACCAAGCAGTGGGCATATGCAAAAGACACATTATCAGGTCCCATACAGGGTTCAAATAAAGTGCTATGGAATTTATATGAAGAAAAAGCCCTTCCAATTGGTGATTCAAGTGAGGTCATTTAGGATGGCTTCAGAATCACATTTATTCTTATTTTTAATTTTTATTGGAAAGTCAGATTTACGTAGAGAGGATGAGACAGAGACAAAGATCTTCTGTCTGCTGATGCACTCCACAAGTGACTGCAATGGCCAGAATCAAGCTGATCTGAAGCCAAGAGCCAGAAGCTTCTTTCAGATGTCCCATGGGCTCTCCTTGACTGCTTTCCCAGGTCACAAGCAGGGAGCTGGATGGGAAGTGGGTCCGCCACATACAAACCGGCGCCCATACGGGATCCTGGTGTGTACAAGGCCAGGAATTCAGCCATTAGGCTACCGTGCCAGGGCTGAAAAGAATACATTTTATGCCACAAATAATATTAATGCCATGAGAATTAGCAGAACAAGGGCTTCTACTTTCACACCTGGTTTTCTGTGACTTAACAACTAGAATCTTTCCTCCTATCTAAAATGACATTGGGAAGTTTGTTATCCAGGTTCACCCCTTCACTGGCTGTGTGGTATGGCATATATCCCCTAGTATTTTCTGGGCCTCGGTTTCATCATTTATAGTATAAGGATAATAGTAACTCTCTCATACACTTGTCATGAGGATGAAAGAAACTGATAACAACCGAAGAGTAACTGCCAATTTTTTCTCTATCGCTGATTCTCTACTGCAAACATATCTCCCTATGGAAATTTTATTTCTGATGTACCTAGCAGGCCAAAGAACCAGATAAATGTTTTCAGCTGCCTTCCACTGCTGTTATTTTGCAGTTGATGTAGGAAGACAGAAGAGGAAGCGAGATTTTATAAACATTAGAAAGGAATGGAAAATATTGTAGATTCTGTGATTGTCTTACTAGAAAGTCCAAGAAAAACAAACAGGTAAAAGATTATAATCAACATCAGAATTTAGTGGCCACATGCAACATTAGGATAAAAGTCACTAACGTGTCAAACATACTAGAAAGGTAAGCAAATTAAAGTGTAATTTTCATGAAGCAATACAGAGTGGCACCCAGAACTTGTTCTTATTTCCTTTGTAAAGTTTTTGGCTTACTTTGAATGGTGGCAATTCAACCCTGAAGTGTAAGCACCTTGTTTATTCCACAAGATAAGTGATCATTGGTATATGAAAATATGCAAAATGTTATGTATAGATTTGTTTAAACACTCAAAAGTGCTTTTCCTAAATGTACATGGAGAATCTTATGAAAAGATTTCCTCCAAACTTCTATTTTGAGTTATTATCATTGATCTGTACAATACTTCAGTCATTTGCCTGGACATGTTAAGGCATAATGGATAGTTCTCATAAAATTGTTGGCCATATTTTGTTTTTCAAATTCAACTAAGTCCACGCAAACTCCTTGTTAGAAACTAAGGTCACCAGGCAGGTAGGTGTTTGGTCGAGTGGTTGAAGTTACTACTTAGTATACCTGAATCTCCTATCAGACAACCTGTTTGACTTAAACCTTTCACAGCTCTTCTACTTCCAATTCAGCTTCCTGCTAACGTGCCCTGGAAGGCAGCAACAGGTAATGGCTCAAGTACTTGGATCCCTGTCAATCAAATGAGAAATCCAGCTCAAGTGGGCAGGTTCCTGGCTTCTGTTTGGTCCAGCCCCTGTTGTTATGTCTGTATAGGAAGTGAACCGGCAGTCAGATGATCTAAAAAAAATCAATCAATCTCTTTCTCCCTTTCAAATAAAATAAAACAAATCAAAATGTTAAGGTATATAGCAATTCAGATGAGGCTGCCAAGCAGAAATGGTGGCAGTAGACATTTAAGAAGGATAATTCTCTCAGCCTCTTGTAAATGTAGTGCTGGAATCTAGTACCTGCCCTGGGATGGGCTTATAAAGTTAGTATTAAGCCTTGACAAAGTTTATAGCCCGGATATAGATTGTATAGACAGGACAGCCTTATACCATCACTTTTTATGATCTACTCATTAACACAATCAGTTCCAAATCACTGCATCTGACTGCCAGTCAGTGCCTTTATCCAGAGATCTCCAATTTGACTTCATGCAGGACAGTGGTGATTTTTATGAGACGTAATTCAAGTGACTGACCATTCCACTTGGCAGCTTTTGAATGAGTTGGCTTTCTGAAGTGACTCTTGATGACTCACCAATTTTACTGCAACCAATAGAATTATACTAGCCTTGAATTCAATGTGATCAATGTAAGATACAGAAGTCCCACAACTCAGATGAACTTGTGGGCAGTAAAGGGAGGGGCGTGGTTGCAGGGGAGGCATTAGCTTGGGATTTGCAGTACTATGCATATTTAGTATTATTCTACTGAGGGTTCAAAAGAATAGCATGGCTCAGTGGGGTGAAATTGGTGGATTCTGTGCTTTTCTTTCCAGCTTGCTTTTACAATGCATTAAGAGTAGTGCACTGAACAAGCTATGGAAATAATCCCACTGGCATATACTTGGCATTGGTTGGGGGCAGACCAGATTGAACCTGTTCACATCATCCGCTGGCAAATCCAAGCACCAGAACAGATTGTGGGTCGGGCCAGGTTCGGTTGTGACAAATACCAGTACACATTAAGGAATGCCAAGGTGAGATCAGCCGTACCAGATGTGGTTGCAGCGCCCAAACAACACATGTGAAAACTGGGGGGAGGAGGCAAAGCTGACAGGGGAATGTGGGCTCCCTTGCTCGACAACTACTTCCATTGGAAAGCGTGAGTCGGGATGGGGGCAGACCAGCTAGGCAGGGCTATAACACCTGTGGGCCTCATATGAGCTAGATAAGGGCAGGGCCACAGTGGGCTGACTGTCCTGACTGGTGCAAGCAAAAATTAGAGTGGGTGACGGTTGGTTGGGCTTAGCTGCAGCATCAACTGGCAGAGGCTGGCACTGGGAGCTAATTCTGTCAAGTCAAATGCCAGAACCATCTGGAGAGTACATAATCCAGGAGTGGGAGTGGCCTAGTAGAGAGATAGTGGGCACCTCCCTCGGGGTTACCACTCTCACTGGGCAGCACGAAAACTAGGACAGGGGCAGGCATGGCTAGACAGAAAGGCACCTGCCACTAAGTGTGTGGGCTGAATAGTAGGTTGGTTGGGTTGAACTAGGCTTCAATGCCCATTGACATGTACCAGAGCTAAATGGGATGTGGGACAGACTGAACAAGCCTGTGGTACACACTGGCAAGCATGGGAACCAGGGTAGGGCACAGGCCTGGTGGGGGTTATGGGGAGTCATCCCAACTAGGCTGCAGCTCCCACTGGTTTGTGTGAGGACCGAGTATGAAGTGGGTAGGATCGAGCTGGACTACAACACTCACTGGCTCACGAGGAAGACAGGGCTGGAAACAGAACTGACCCAACAATAGCAATGACCAGCATGTGCGTAAGCTGATTGGCGCAACGGATGGTGTTGGACCCTGTACTGGCAAACTCACACAAGAATCAGGTCTGGGAACATCTCAGATGAAGTTTCTTTGGAGATCCCTTCAACTGAACTGCTGATCTCAGAACCCCAACCATGAAGAGACTATGTCAGCCAGTGGACTCTGAATAGGTTTCCTTGCGACTGGAACGGCGAGACTGGCAGCAATCCAGAACTGTTGAACTATCAAAACTGCTTGAGCAGGACCCTCAGAGCGTGCCTCACATTGGGGATCTGGGATGGGTGGGAGGCTAGGTGGGGCTTTTCCCTTTGTTTCTCCCCTGATCCCAGATACAGGGAAAAAAATGATAATATCAGTGTGGAAACAATGGTATTACCCACTTTCACCCTGTAGCCCTTACTTAATCAACCAAGTAAGATTATTAAAATAATAATTTTAAAAAATTAAAAAAGAGCAGTGCACTCTCAGATGTGCCTTGATTGTCTTAATACCTGCTGCCAAATTTTTGGAATAGCATGTACATTTCCAGATGTTTAGAATGTTGACTATATTGACTATAGAAGTATGGTAAGCTATAAAGAACTATCCTTTTGCAAATTCTTATTTTTAGTAAGTCTAAATTTTTCTGAGTCCGTTATGGACAGGTTCTTGACATCTTCTTTAGGACCATGTGTGTGGTCTTTATGCTTAAAACAAATGATATTTGGGCCTGGCACAGTAGCCTGGTCGCTGAAGTCCTTACCTTGCACAGGTCAGGATCCCTTATTGGTGCCAATTCTAATTCCTGTATCTGTCTCTCCTCCTCTCTGTGTATCTTCCTAAATATACACATAAAAATAATAAATATATAAATAAATCTTTCTAAAAAATTATTATTTTCATGACATAAATACTAGTGCTTCTTGTCTTAAGCTGTTAGGAAGGAGGGGATAAACTTGAGCCTTTGCCAGGAATCCCAGAGCTGACTCAAGGTGGATCTTTTCACTTGGACATCTTGGAGCCTGCGCCTTTCATGGTGTAGCATTACTCCTTGTGCAGTGTGCCACTGGGAGAGGACTTCGTTCCAAACAGCAACATCTTGATAACTGACACAAGGCAACTCACCAGAACTGTCATATAAAAGAGATCATTTCTTTTTGTTATTATTACTATTACTGAGTGCCAGAGAAACAGAGACAGAGAGAACAAATGTTGATTTCCTACCCACTGGTTCCCTCTCCAAATGCCTGCAATGGCCAGGGCTGGGTCAGGCACAAACCAAGAGCCAAGACTCCATCTGAATCTCTGACATGGATGGCAGGGATCCAACGGCTTGAGCCTTCACCCTTGCTGTCTCCCAGTGCTCACACTATCAGGACACTTGACTCAGGAATGGAGCTGAACTTGAACCCTAGCTCTGACTAAAATGCAGACATCCCAACAGCAGAGTAATTACCAGGTCAAACACCATACTGATAATTTCTTAATGGCTTCTGAATCAGGTAAAATGCACCAGCTGCTTTTCCACCTACCACCCTGTAATACTTGCCTGCTACAGAACAGTGTGTGTATTTGAGCATTTAGGAGAACAGGGTGGATATGAGGTTATAAAGGTCAGGAATTCTGTAGTCCCACCTAAACGTCTTTGTTCTTTTACGTTTCCTCAGTCATCTACTCTCTAGGACCAGACATGAGGGCATTGTTCAAAGAGCAGGATGATTTATCCCCAACACACTGATAACTGAGAATCACTGAAGAGCTCTGCATGGGGCTCAATGGGACACAGGAAAAGCAATAAGCAGCTGTGAGCTTTACTAGCTAGACAAGCTCCTATTAAGAAGACTACCTGTGAATGCTGGCTGACAACAAAGGTAAGGTAAAAGAGACATGAAGAAACAGGAAGAACAACTACAGCCTCACTCAAAGTGCTTTCTCAGGTGATCCTATTGCCCTTCTCTCCATGACTCATGCAGCTGGCCTGAGACTCTACAGAAGGTTCTCTGAGTCCTGAGCAGACAGAAGGAACAATTGAATGTATTCTTTGCGACCTTGACTTATGCAATGTGCTAGTTACAAAGCACCCTTGCCACCTGTGGCCACAAGGATACCTGCAAAACAAAGATTGCCATGGGTGTGAGTTCAGTGCTCATGGCACTCAGTCTGAATCTATTGGGTTCACACAGACTTTCCGATCTGGCCAGTAGGCAGCCTGCAGGCTGAGTTGCAGAGGCCCTGCAAGTGGGTGGCTCTGGTTCTGGAGTCTAACTTCACCTACTGACTGAAGGACATTGGCCTCTTGTTCCCTCATCTAGACAAGGACAACTTCTGCATTAAATGAATCAGTGGTGATGGGCGATGCCCTGGCCGAGCCACTCTGGTGGGTGCTCTCTGAGGACTTACAGTTGTTGGTTATAACTCCCACAGCTGCCTCCCCTCCAGCTGCCCACACAGAACCCTTGCCAAGCACCTAGTAAGTATTCACTAAGTCAGTTAACATCTGGATAGGTCCACAGATCTGCAGCAACTGTTTCAAAGTAGTCCCCCCTTCCTAAATTTGAATTCTGTACAGTAACCCAAACTTTTTTTTTAAACGTACGTTCACTAAAATGTGGGAAAGATAAAATAACAACAGAGGAGAAACTATGATACACTGGGGTGAGGAGGTATTGGGAAACAGGATTGCAAATGTTGACGTAACAAATCATTTTATGGACCAGACTTCATGTAGACGTACATTGCGTTGTGAACAGCTAAAAGTGGGTCGCAATGTTGTTTTACAATTTGTTTATTCTAAGGACCTACAGATAAAAAGTTCAGGAAGAGCAAGAAAGCCAAGATAGGTTTGGAAGATAAACAAAGCTTTGCAACCGAAAGGGTTGCTCCATTGCTACCCCCTGAATTTTTGTACCATGACATGCATGGCTGTCTCCAATCTCCCACAGTGAGTGGTAAAAAGTAATGAGGATCGGCAACCTGTTCAACATTTGTGTCTGGGCGATGTCTGGCTGGGTTTTGCAAATCAACTGACACTCATTATCTAGATAATATTTGTCCGGTGGCCTTTGTCTGTTAAAAAAAAGCAAGAATTAAATAATATTGCCATGTGAGGGCTGGGCCCTCCTCCTGGTGGCAGCTGTCCTGGGCAGTATATCTGGCAGCATCCTTGGCTCACACCCATCAAATTACAGAATTTCTCCCTCCTCCATCTGTGACAACCAAAATTATCAAGATATTTCCATGTGATTCTAGCGTAGAGAAGGGGATGTAGCTTTTTGACCTGGTAGGGAAACACAAGGTAAACAAAGAAAACAGTCATTCTTTTGCTTAAAATAAGGAAGTAACAGGGCTATTACAATCACAACACATTCCTTAACAGGTATTTTAATCTTCACAAATCTATCTATAATGTACACAGTCCCCTTCACAGGACAATCTATCATAGCAGCGAAAGTACATTGCCAGAATATTTCACTCAATACGTATATCCTTCCTAGATTTTTGACACAAAGAACAAAAATTCCTGATGGATATAGGAAACACGTTACGTGCCAAACAGAGGCAAAACGATCAAAATTTTATGGTATAAATCTTTAGAGTTTGGCATTTTTGAATGCCATTTTTTTAAATCCATCATTGATCCTTTACTCTGAATACATCTCCCTGTATGTGCCTTTTTCTAGCCTAACATCCAATACCTGAGAGGATGGTAAACTTGTGTTATAAGGTCTTGAATATCCCAAAAGATCCACAAGGGCTTTAAAAAGAAATAAGAAAAACATTTTCTTACTGTATTACTAGGAAAGACTTGAACGATTTTATGTATTATTTAGTGACGAGAGATAGAGAAACGTCCCATCTGCTGGTTCACTCCCTGAATGCTTGCAATGGCTAGAACTGAACAGGCCAAGTTGGAGAAGTGGGGACTCAATTCATGGTTCTTGCAAGGGTAGCCGGAACTCCACTATGTAAGCCATCATCAGTGGAACACTGGACTCAAGGGTCACAGCCAGGCACTCTGTGGCACGTGGGTGACGTAACCACCAGGCCAAATGCCTGTCCTCTGATGACCTTCCTGTTAACAAATTTATTTCATGGGAAAAGAGTGTTTCAGCACCAAAGAAAATGTTAGAAATAAAGCCGTTTAGCAAAAGTGTGCACAAGCAAGTGCCTGTGCCTGGGAGACAGACAGAAATAAAATCTATTTCCTGAAATACTGCTCAAAAAGAGTTTTGAAAAAAAATCTGAGATCTATTTCCCTCTCCTTTTCTTTATTTCGCACTTCTAGATATCACCTTTCACTTTTTCAGCATTTCCCTGCTAGACTGGTTCAGGTTGTCATTGTTTTTCATTAGGTCTATTTCCTTACCAGTCTTCCACTTGCAGTTTCTCATCTCAGGCTCCACCCCCAACTACTTTTCACTCACTTGGAGGGCAGTGGGGCGGGGAAGAGCCTGCTGTCCTGTTATCTTTTTTATTTTTTAAGACACAGATTCCTTGACTCCTTGAGTTTTCATCATTCAGGGGTGGAATCCAAATCCTTGCCTTTTGCTCCAAATCAGATTTCCAACTCCATCTCCTAAACACCCCTCTGTCCCACAACTATGTGACGTGACCTTTGCTGTTGCCTACAACCCAGAGCTCTGTTCAAGTGAGTACCATCTAGAATGTTTTTTGTTGCCACTTTCATTCAAAGACCCTCACCTCTTACTCTGAGACAGAAGCACTGCTCCTTAGGCAACAATTCTGCATGCTGCTAGCACCTCTCTGAGAGTCATCCCAATCACCTCTTGCTTGTGGCTCTGTCTGCATCACGGGAATAAAAAAATCAAACTCACTTCCCAGGCATCTCTGTAAATCAAATAAACGTGTCCTTTCAAGATGAGTCAATTTCACTGGATCAAAATTATTGATGGAGCCTTTCACATTACTCAAGTCTGTGCTAGCTCCAACAAGAAGCAGGACTTCTTCAAAGAGTTTTAGTAATAGGAAGGATGAGAGTGAAACACAAAATCGTCTCTGGCACCAACTATCAACAGGGATTCCACTGAGGAAGGAAGACAGGCCTTCTATCTACATGGTGTACAAGATTAGGGAATCTTCTCGTGGAAGGAGTTGTTTGTGGTGGGATTTCACAGCTGGGTGGAATAGTTATAGGTAAGGAGACAGGGGTAATAAAAAGAAGCATGTTACCACACTCACCCCGGGCTCTCTAAACCAACCTAAAATTGCTATTGCAGCCACACCATGGCCCAGAAGTGCCACTGAATGAAAACATGCCACACAGCTGCTGACCTTCCTACCATGACTTATAGCCTATTATAATATTGTATCAATATTATATTATTATTTAATAAAATTTTCATGGCTGATCCTCCTACTCCCATCATGCACCTTATGCTATAGCACTTCTGGGACTTCTCCAGAGAGGCCAGAAATACGGTATTTACCAAATTCCTAGAGATTACTGCCCTTCTTAGGAAAATTTGACCCAAAGCACCACCCCTTTTGCCTCTAAATCACACAAAATGATGGCCTCATATCTTGAAGGACATAACTTAAGCCACAGCTTGCCCACACTCCTGTACTAAATGTGCAATTTCATTTTGCTAACACATTTTCCTCTGATAACCTTTATATATGTTACATCTTCAAATTGCATGCTTGAGTTAGTGTGTTCATATTAGGAACTAGACTTATCCATCCTGCAACATAATTATGCTGTGTGAGCATCGTGGGCACAAGCAGCAGAACACAGTTAAGGAGGGGTAGTCCACAAGGCAATAAGAATATGCCTGGTGAGGCTGGTGTTCATTGGTGTCCACTGGATGACAACGTCTGAAGCCAAACAGATTCTAGACCTAAGAAGTGCCCAGCATTAGACCCAGCTTTCTCCTTCCTGGCGAAGCCTCTGAGGGTCCTGGCCAGTTGGTAAAGTCACAAAGTTATATTTGACAAAAAACAAAAACAAATTTGTAACAGAGAAGAATGATTGGAGGGTCTTTAAAGCAGATGAGACACTTCTGGGGTAGGCTGAAGAAGACAGCAGCTCTGACAGGGACTATGGATGGAGAATCAACAAGACCCAACTCACAGGGAGCCTGGGAGCAAGGCAGGGAGTGTGCCCAGGGCGGGCAGAGGACTGGGAGTCTTACACAATGTGACTCGCTTCATGAATGGAAAAAATTGAGGCTGTGAAATGGTGTGAAAGGCTGTAGGGAGAAATACAACACTCACCGACTATCACATTTACAGAGGGCACAAGGGATGAATGGAGAACTAAAGTGCTTCAAATGTGTATGTGCCCACTTCATTTCCCTTACCTGAAATGATTTTTAACATCCAGAAAATAAAAGCTCAACATTCATTTTGCTTGTCTCACATGCTTGATTCTATTAGGGCCAAACTCAAGATACTCTATAAACCAGTTCTAACAAGTTGGAGGCAAGGCGTAATGTGTGCCTTACTTTAAAATCAACATGGAAATGTCTGAATCATCTATCCTCTTTCTCCAAATGTCAGGAAAGTTTGCCTGGTACACATGGTTTGTTATTTTTCTGTTACAGCACTCTCAAAAACTACCTGGATAGGCCAGAGTTTTAACAGAAAGCCAGCACACGACATCCCTTGACTGTGAGTCACAGAAGTATAGTGCAGTGATTTCAGGAGTCTTAACTAGTATTACAATTCATTTTGGAACACATATTAAAAACTGTTTTCCAAAAGGAAAAAAATCAACTTGAGGCAATTCCTAAAGACTGAAAGAAAACATTTTAAAAGGTCACACTACTTCTTAGAGGTACACATCCAATATGGAAATCAAATTTCAGAGTGAGACAAACACATTCCCACCTCTGCTATAAACACTCCATTAATGGTGTGGTCACAGGTGGCTTGTTCAAAGTTTCCACCTGCTGCTAATCACATTATCTCATAAGTTAAATTATACTTGAGTAGAGGCAGTCCTTTCAAGTACCAACTTTCCACTGGTACTCAAAGAGAAGTAGAAAGAAAAATGAAAAACAGCAACCTAATAGTTTTAAACTCAAAATGCCACGTTTTGTGCCAGAGTTTTAACTTTCTGGATCCCAGGTTTTGTGTTTGCAGGATCAGTACACAATTTGCAAGTACTATGAGAATCAACAGGCTTCGACAACAAAAAACAAACAACTCCAACCAAGGGATCCTAATTTTTTTTCACTGAAGTTATTTTACTAGTGCTTATGGGACAACCAAGAGAAAGTCACGCAGTATGACACGAAATAATCCCCAATGTATTTTCTCATATTGCTTCTGTCTGTATCTCCCATAAAACTTAAGAATAAAACAATGAAAAACATGCTCTACATATATCTATCCATTTTCCTACATCTCTTTTTAAAGGCTTGTTGTTTCTTTGAAAGGCAGGGAAAAAAGAAAAATGCAGACTAAGGAAAGGAGGGGGGAGAAAAGGGAGAGAAAAGGATTGGAGAGATTTCTTTTATCTGTTGGTTCACCCCCAAATGGCTGCAAAGGCCAGGGCTGGGTCAGGCCTAAGGCCAGGAGCCTGAACTCCACCTGGGCCTTCCACGTGTGTCGCAGGAGCTCAAGCACATGAGCCATTTTCACTTTTATTTCCAAGGAAAATCATCACAGAGTTGGAGCAGAAGTAGAACAGGTAGGACTGGAACCAGTACTGAGGGAAGCCTGAATCACAGGTGCCAAAGGCTGGGCCTATCCTCTGGCCCTCTCAAGACTGAGAACCTTACCACTCTCCATGGCAATCCCTAAAAGGAGTCACAATCAAATCTTCAAAGCGACCACTAGCTGGGACAGCTCTGCTGTTTGGGAAAACAAAATCATTCTTTCCTTAGTTCAACCTTTTACTGTGTTGTTTCCACAAACATTTGATACCAGAGCAAAGCAAGGCTCTGAAAAGTTAACTTTTACCCCTGGAGAAATCCTTAACAAGAATTAGCTAAGGCAGAATGGTTTTGGTAATAGCACTACTTAATGTTGATTAAAAATTAAAGACTGGCACTGCAGTGTTGTAGCTTAAGTCTCTGGCTGTGGTGCCAGCATCCCATATGGGTGTCAGTTCAAGCCCCAGCTGATATCACTGTTGATTAAGTTCCCTACTTATGTGTCTGGGAAGATAGTGGCAGATGGCCCAGGTCCCTGGGCACCTGCACATTCATGGGAAACCTGGAAGAAGCTCCTGGCTCCTGGCTTTAGACAGGCCCAGCTCTTATTTGGGAGTGAACCAGTGAATGGAAGATCTTCTTTCTCTTTCTCTCTGTAACAAAGTAAAATAAAGGAATCTTTAAAGAATTCTAAGAATACATAATTAATTCTTCTGCTAGTTGTTAGTCACTCAGTCCATTTTCTCTTTATTACTAAAAATTTCAACAATATCAAAACTCAGGATAATGAACCCTCATATACCTTTTACTTAACTTTGCTAGCTTTTGGCAGCTTTGCAGATATTCGATTGCTTTTTTGTTCCTTTTCTTTTTTTTCTTCTCAAGATTTTTTAGTTTTATTGGAAAGGTAGATTTACAGAGAGGAAGAGATATAAAGAGAAAGATCTTCCACTGCTGGTTCACTTCCCAAGTGGCCACAATAGCTGGAGCTTAGCTGACTTGAAGTCAGGAGCCAGGAGCTTCTTCCGGGTTTGCCACGTGGGTATAGGGTACCAAACCTTTGGGCCATTTTCTACTGCTTTCCCAGGCCACAAGCAGGGAGTTGGATGTGAAGTAGAACAACCGGGACACGAACTGGTGCCTATATGGGATCCTGGTCATGGAAGGCAAGGATTTAGCAACTAGACTGCCATATTGGACCCTCTGCTTTTTCTTGAGTTCGAACTATTTTACAAATTACACTCACATTTTACTCTTAAATAGTTCAGTATACATCTCTAAAAAATAAAGATATTTTCCTTCATAACTGATACTAACAAACATCACAACTATGAAATCAAAATAATTCCCTAATATCTCATCATGGGTATCATTTCTGCTCAAATTTCTATGGCTCTAGTTCTTCAACAATGAGAAGTCAGATTGGAAAACTCTACCAAAATAATGACAACTATCAAGTCATTCTTCTAGCAAAGACAGATGTTGATATCCTCTCTTCTGAATTAAGCTGTGTGAATACTGACGTGTACATGATATACTTTTAGAGCAGCTACAGGATTTCAATAATAAAGAAAAGTGAAGACAGAGAATGATGGGGCTCAGAGCTTGATACCCTGAAGAATGTCACTCAAGTGGCTGAAGACTTTGAATAGAGAGCACCAGAAAGACCCCAGGAGCACAGACTCTCTCTCACCTTCTTGGTTCTCTTTCTCCCCACTGAGGCAGGCCACAGAAACAAAGAAATCCTCTTCCTCAAGGCAAGTCAGAGAAACTAGAATGCTTCTCCCCCAAAGCCAGCCATAAAACTCAGAAACATTACTCTCCTTTTCCTTGCCTTTCTGTTAACAACTGGCCCTAAAGAAATTATCTGACCACTTGAATAGATCACAAGATCCTCTTTCCAGTATCCCCAGAAGGAAGGGATGCTACAGAGCACCCAGGAAGAATGAAGAGATGGGTTTCCCTTTTCAGACCATTACCCTTTGTTAACCTAACTGTGGAAATGAACACTCTGCCCTGGGTCTTTGGGTTTCATTTCTGAAGGCTCCCATGTCAATAGAAATCTGAAATTAAACCAATCCATTATGCTTTTTGCTTGTTAACCTGGCTTTTGTTATAGGAGTGGTCACTCTTATGCAAGAGGGCTGAAAAAAGTGATCACACTTCCCTACTCCTAAAGAAATAGGAAATGCCTGTTGAAAAAGGAGTCAGAGAAAGAGGTGGGTGTTTAGTGCAATGGTTAGGAAGTCACTTGGGTTATGCCACATGGAAGTGCCTGGGTTTGAGTCCTGTTTTAGCTCCCAGTGGCAGCTCCCTGCTAAAGTGTACCCTGGGGCCAGCCGTGGAGGGCTCAAGTACTTCGTTTCCTGCTACCTACCCATGGGAGAGATCCAGATGATGTTCTTGGCTCTCTACTTGAGTCTCCCACCCAGCTTTGGCTGTAGTAGGCATTTGGTCAGGAGATCTCCACTTCTCTCTGCCTTTTGTCTGAATCAAACTTTTTTAAATGCCAGGAACAATTTCACGGATTACCTGTCCAGTGTATGAATATCACTTAGTTTATCCCTTTTTCATCTTCTGAATTATTCCTCTAGACAGACTGCTCAAATTTCATCATTTTTAAAGATGAATTACTAAAAAACATTTAACTCCTATGTCCTCTCTCGATACCCCCATTCATACAAAACATTATGATCAAAAGAGTAGATTTTTTCTTGCTTTCCTACTTTCCACTAGATTCTAAACCCCTATATTATCGAACTCTTATCAGAACTGTTCAGTAAAAAAAAAAAAAAAAAAAAGAAACCATCCTATTGAACACCCACTAATTTAATTAGCTTACTAAATAAAAGAATGATTCCCAGGATGGATCCAGTGGTTAACACTCTGTTAGGATGGTCAGGTCTCATATCAGAGTGCCTAGATTCAACACTCAGTTCTGGTTCCTGATCCCAGTTCCCCTGCTACAGACCCTAGGTGACAGAGGCAATTGCTCCAGTTTCCTACATGGGACTGCAGAACTGAGTTCCAGGCTCCCAGCTTCAGCGCTCTGGGCACTAAGGACATCTGGGGAATGATTCAACACATGTGAGACTACCATCTTTCTCTTTCAAAAACTGTATTCCTTTCCCAGGCTTCCGGCTTTTGATATAACAATGTCCCCTAACCCAAGGAGATCCTCTCTAGCACTGAAATGACCCCCCCCCCAAGAAATCTCTACTGTCCCTTCTTCGTGGTAGCTAACAGTCGGGTCTGTCACCTATGTGCACGACTTAGAAGTCTGTAAAGGCCAAAACTCATGTGCCTACTTAAATTTTCCCTAGTGTCAGAACAAAAATGGGGAGCTACATATGAAGGAAAGAGTAATAAAAGGTTTACTCAACTCTAACTTACCACTTCTCTAGGATGGTTAGGCAGCTTCCAGGTAGAATACACTTTCTACTACTTCTCAGCAGATACTGGTCTGGATTCATATCGTGCTTACCAGTTGTGTACCATGCCAAGATACTTAATATCAGTGAACCAAACACAACTCAAATTTGTGCCAAATATATATAATAGAACCCGCATCATACTTTTGTTGTGGAAATAAGTAACATGCTGAGTTAGCAAGGTGCCTAGGGAAGAGTAGGCACTAAATAAATTTTAGCTATTCTAACTAGGATCTAAATATTCAGTCATGAACAGCTATTTCTTGGATATTGAATATTTATTAATGGCACAATTATCAGAAATAAATACTCTTTGGCATACTATATTAGCTCTTGGGATATTGAAAAAGAAAGTTTGGTTATTTCCTATTTCATCACATAAGCTTTGTCCCATGCAACAGACAAAGCCCAAGTATTGTTCAACACTAGTAGCTACTTTTGTAAATGGATGACTCATGCTAATTAAACTTACTATTCAGGAGAATAAAATTAACTTGTTTCAACATTTTCTTTTGTTCAGTAATTACAATTCAAAGTTATGTTAGATGCCACATTACTATAATTTTGCCCATGAGGCAGACATTGCACATCCTACATTTTTAAGAACAGGTTCTGCTGATTTAAGTCCAGGTGCTTGCTGAATAAGGAAGAGACTTGAAGACTGCCTAAGCAATTCCCACCAACTTCACACTCAGTGTCACTTATTTCTGTACACAGTGCAGCTAGGAGGAAGTAGTGGGATCATTATAGCTTTTACAGATTTGTAGGAGGATGAGAATTTAAAAATAGAAGCCCAGCGTGGCTGGAGTTTATCTCAGATGCTCATGTTCCAGTAGCAAGCTGTTCGTCCACAATGACAGCAGCATTCTGGCGACTAATTTGAAATGTTCACAAACCCACTCAGAATTCCATGACTGCACATGGGTGGACCCTAAACAACTAGATGCCTCATCCTACGATCCCTCTGGCTTTGAAAGCTGTGTCTGTCTGGATTCTTTGTTGGCTTTTGGGAGAGAGGGGAGCGAGGAGGTATTGTTGATTGTGTGTTCAGCGTGTGCCAGCACGGTGCTGCCTCACTGACATGTTGGGTCTCAGAGAATCTTCATGGCATTTTCCAATGTACATCTACATATTTTTAAAAAAGATTTGGAGCTTAGGAAGGTAAATAAAACTCCCAAGGAAAGAGACCGCCCAGGGGCCTTAAGTTGACTTTAGCTTTAAAGAAAGTAAAAGTCAAATTATGAATAGTAAATTTGGATGGTAGTCCTGGGAATCAGTGCTCCGAATGAGGACCCAGAGATGGGAACGTGTGCACTTACCAATTTGGGTCGGCTTGACCGAGCACTCTGGGAAGCACAGAACAAGTGAACTGGGTAAATACATATGTGAATTATAAAATAAAAACCACTCCTATTTAGAAACTCTTCAGGTTTTTCAATTTTTAAAAACAGGGTTTTTTTTAAAATTTAAGAAGCCAGCTAAAAAAGACAGATAGTGCAGAGTAGGTTAGCAATGTCTCATGATGTTACAAGCAGTTCTAAATTTTTATTTTCATTTTATTTGAAAGGCACAAAGATGGGATAGAGATCGATCTTCCATCTGCTAGTTCACTCTCCAAATGCCTGCAACAGCTGGCATCCAGGCCAGAAAGAAGCCAGGAACCAGGAACTCCACACAGGTCTCCCACACGGGTGGCAGGGAAACCAAGTTTTGCTGCCTCCCAGGGTATAAAATAGGAAGCTGTGTCAGTAAAAGTGGAACCAGGACTCGATCAAAACACTCTGGTATGGAATATGGGTGTCCTAGAGGTGAGTATTCACTTCTATACCAAATGCTCACCCCAGCATTCACCCCTAGCCCCACCTCACCACCTAATAGCAGCTCCAAAACAGGTGTTTTAAGTATTCCAAGAGATTCTGGGTTCTGTATTCCAGTCTCAGGAAATCTCCGCTTTTTTGGTACCAATGAAAAAGTAGATAGTTAAAATTCACCTGTGATGCTTAAAAAAAAAAAAACTCACATGAAAGTGACAACCTCCTTTATTACAGTCTGCTGATTTTTCCTGAGTGGTTTATCCTCTGTTAAGCAACATTATGGACACTTGAGTGAGCACATTTTCTCCCTTGGAATCAATTATTTGTTATACCAAGAAAATTCCTTTAATTTAAAAACTAAAAAGCATTTTTCCAGAATAAAAAATGGTCTTTATTTATTCCCACCACATTTGATAATTCCAAAATCAAAAACAAGAAGATCCTGATCACCATTTCAGAGCACAGTTCTGATGGGAACTTCCTGTCATACTTCTCTTTTCTCAAAGTCTTATGAAATTACTTCTTTTCACATGAAGACTTTCACGAACGTCTCATCCAGAATATTGGAAAGGCACTCTCAATTGTGATTTCTTGGTAATTTCTTAAAATTACCACTTTGCAGCATTTGTCTGAGTACAGCTGCAATGGATGGCTGCCTAGGCTGTGCCCTTCTCAACTCCAAGGGAGTCCACTTGTAAAGACCAGCAAGGGAGGAGTGCTGCCCAGAACTGGACAGTGTAGCAGCACTGGCTGAAGCAGTCCACCCAGACAAAGGAATGGTTGCTACTTACGGCAGAAAACAACAGTGTGCTTGAAAAACTGATGAGACACACACAGAAACACACTCAGATGATTAAACCTGGGACACACTGAACATCAGTTTAAATCAGAAAATTAATATATCAGAACACTCTAGAATGATAAAATGATAAGTAAGTTCACAAGAGAAGTAAAGAAGCACCCAGGGGAGGAGAATACATTTTCCTGCAGCAAGGTGACTACTAAAACATATCAAAGGGAATGATGGAGGTTAAGTGAGAAAAGCATCTTTCTGCCTCCTTCACATTAAAAAACGGAATCAGACCATCAACAGCTGCTTGATCAGAGTCAAGGTGAGGGGCAAGAAGTCTGACAGAAAGAGGGGTTGTGGAGTCTTAAATTATCCCCTCTGATTTCCTGGTAGTCACTCAGTAAATGGTAATTATGTAGCACAGAAATTAGATGAAAATCCACCCAAATGATAAAAATGAGTGTCACCAAGAAGGGGCAATGGGGGACAGCCCTTGCCTTCCATCTGATTCTGGAGAAGGATTCATTGCACACATGGTGATCCAGCCAAATCCGTGACCTACATCTAATCACCAGGATGCAGGGAAATCCAAGTGAAGGGCTACTGTATGAAACAGCTTGTCTTCATTCTTGAAAAAATGTCTAAACAGCAAGGCTTAGATAACAGTAAAATAAAATAGACAGTCCTAGACTGGATGCTGTCCTAGAGAGAAAAAAATGCATCAAAGGACATTAATGGGACAACTGGCAAAATTGAAAGTGTACTGTAGATTAAAGTATTAAATTTCCTCAATTTGCTAACAGTAATATGGTTACATAAAAGGATATCTTAGTTTTTAGGAAATACACAGTGAAGTATTATGGGGAAATATGCTGTCTCCTCTCAACTAGCTCAGAAAAACTGTACTCATATACATGAATATTTGTATATGTATTTGGAAGATGAGAAGGAATAATACAAATGATGATTAAAAATGGATAAAACTTGGCTGGGTTTTGGTACAGTGGTTACGCTACCTCTGGGAACACCTGCATTCCATGGAATGATTGTTGAAGCCCTTACCTCGCTTTTCCATTTCAGTTTCTTATGAATGAGTACTCCTGAAAACACAGATCCAGCAAGTACCTGGATCTTTGCGATTCACATGGGGGGCTGGGACTGAGTTCCTGGCTCCTGGTTTCAGCCAGGGCAGTGCCAGCTGTTGCAGGTTGTTGGCCAGTGAATCAACAGATGGGAAAAAATTAAAAAATAGCTAAAACTGGGCAACCCATATTAAGGAGTATATTACACGATTGCAACCTCAAATTAATAAGTTTAAAGAAGCCAAACAGTGGCCAAACGATTTTGAGATGTATCGGTGTTCAACAAGCTTTTAATGAGCAGCTAAGTCATTCAACCTATAATTGGTAGTGCAAGATACAGGGTTAAATTCTTAGAAACATTTTGTTACTCTCATTACTATAATGATCTCCATTAAAAATTTATGAAACGCTCATTAAGTGGTAAGCTCCATAAAAGGTATTCCACTTGCCTTACCTATTTTAATCTTCTCAATTATCTTAGGAGAAGGGTACTATAATTACCTCTCTTTCACAGATGAGAAAACAGAGATTTACAGAAGTGTCATAACTTACCCTACGGAAAAGGAATTTATACAACCAGGGAATCAGGAACCACAAATCCAACCACGTTGCTTGGTAACAAAGATGGTGGGGCTTACTAATTACTAACTGCTTGTTATTGTTCCATGAAGAATGAGAGATCAAACTCAACCAAGATGAAGTTCTGACAAATTAGTTAAATATGCATGTGTTTATTTTCTTAATTAAAATTGAAGACAAATGAGCTAGCAAACATAAAAAAAAGATATTTTTGTTCTTTCTAATGTACTCTGTACTCTCTTTCTCAAAAGTCTGAACTTGGTTACCAACACATTCTTCATGACAAAATACAACCTACAACAACTTCTGCAATGATGTTGTCAGGATACATGAGTCTCAATTTTACACTGGAATTAAAATGAATTGTCCTCTTGCTTGCCTGTTAGTCTAAAGGGTTTTTATTAAAACTAGTAAATTATTAAATTAATCCATAAACGCTTTAAACAACTTTGCTCAACTTTTTCCTAAGACGTGAATACCTACAGCAAAACAGTCAGTGATTTCTATTGGTGTCTCAAAACTTACTCCTAAGCTTCTTGCTGAAGCAGCTTAGGGGACCACATGACTCTCAGGCGGCCAGCAAGCTATGCCACAAACCTCCATATGAGCACTGATTTCTCTTCTAGCAGCCCCACTTTTGCTCCAGTTCCATGCTAATGGCCTGGGGAAAGGAATGGAAGATGGCTCCAGCGTTTGGTCCCTGCACCCTTTGGGGAGATCTGGATAAAGCACTGGCTCCTGGCTTCTGCCTAGCTCAGCACTGACCACTGTAACCAATGTGAGAAAGAACCTATAGATGCAAGATATTCTATCTTTAACAGCAAAATGACTGTCAAGACTACCATTTGGTCTAATGGCAAATGACCCATCTGGTCATATTTCTAGTTTTCCTTCCTGTATAGGGTTTTCTTTCCTTTCAAGTCAAGTGATGTGATAGTAGTGCTCTTATTTTAGACTTGACATCTCAATTTCATTAAAAAAAAAAGTATGATTTGCAATAAAATGCTTGCTTTCCCAGAAGTGTACCATCATCTTCCTTACAAATACAAAATTAGCTGCTGACCATATCTTTCTTCCCAGTGGAAGCTGGATGACTTTAATATCAAAACACACACAGGTTCAAAATTCTGCAATATTTCTAAAATGTGCAGCAGTTTGAAGATACCTTAACACTTGACACTATGGATGTTAATTCCAGAACAATGGGCTCCCCAACCTTGGTTGCATAGTTAAATCATAGGGGATCTTTTAAAATCCTGATGCCAGCTTGATTTCAGCCCAATGACACCGGCACCTCTGGATATGTGTCTCAGTAATGATTGATTTATAAAGTTTCTCAGGTGATTGCCAGGTGCAGTAAGTGTGAGTTTCCAAGCCATCAAGTAATATATCTTTGATGCACAGATGCGGATGATTCATTAGAATTTATTATAACTGGTCTAACTTGCTAACGAGTGCATAGTTCAACTGAAAAATAAGACAGAAGCGTATGTAGAAAAAAAGTAACAAAATGAAGACTGAATACAGGGGCCAGTGAACCATGACACACAATGAACATTATCAGGAGACCACCTGGGGCGGCAGAGGAGGGTGCAACACCGTGAGAGCGTCTGACACAGCGCAGGTGAGAGAGGGCACGTCTGAAATGGAAGCATGCCCAGTGTGCTCAGACACTGGGATGTCCATTCTAGCCCTGGTTGAAGGTTCACTCTGCAGGGAAACAATCTGGAGAAAGAGGCTGGAGCTGGCCTCAGGAAGGCAAAGAATCCACTGGTGGTGCGCAGTGTGTCAAAGGAGGTGAGCAAATGACAAGACCTAAGTAACTTCTGAAAAGAGTGATTTGACAGATATTCACTATGGTTTTTGGACAAAAAAATGAAAGCTCACCACACTAGTAGAAGAACAGAGAAGATTTAAAACCAGATATATGACAAAGCATTGCAGCGATTTCCCTTTCTATTCAGTCTTCCACAGAAAGGAACCAGAGTTTGAATCTGAAAAAATATGCATCTTATGGCTCCCTCCACAGGTACAGTAACTACTCAGAGCTCAGACAGGGCAGGATGGAAGACTTGTCCCATTCTCTGCTCCCATGAAAACTGCCTCCATTTTCCTGAGGCATCCTCTCAGCTGCCAATTATTTCTGCATCTGTATCCTTCTCTTGTTTCCATCAAGGAGACTCAAAGGCTAGGATATATAATTTTAGAGGAAAATGTTTTCTTACTTTTTTTTAAAATAAGGTTTTCTGACAAGCTCAGTGATGCCTGTGTCATAAAGGTATTTGAAAGGCTAGGACTCATAATGGGCACCACTTACACAGCCATTAGATACTTGCTGACATTTGCTACTCTTCTAGACAGTGGGGCTGCAGCAAGATTCCCCTCCAAACAGGCAACTTAGAATTTCACAGGGATCATTCAAAAAATACAGTGACGATCTAGGGCCACAAAATTTATGACTGTAGTTGGTTAAAGTATCTGGCTATAGATATTTAAGATATTGAACAACAAGAGGGAAAACAATAGGGTTCTTTTAAATAATGAACTGTACGCAATAGGGGAAATTGTAGGCTAGTGTAAGCTTGCCATTAAAAATGCATTTAGAATCACCATTATTGGAAGTTTATTCTAGTCACTAGATGTATCTCAAGCTCCCTAAACAGTGCTGGCACATGCAATGTGGTAAAAAAAAAAAAAACAATTAAAGGCATTGCTGAATGGAATGGACCTCAATGTGAGATGCGGGGCAATTTTCACTCTCATCTATCTAAGGCAGTGAGGTCAACTCAGCTGCAGGTTTCAAATGTCTCACTGAAAAGATAGACATGTCTAGGTATTTAATCTTTCTATTCAATGTTGTAAAAAGCAGAATACACTGCTCATTTCTGAACTGACGTCTCGCCCATCTCGTGAACTACTCATGAATGACTACCCAGTCATTCACAAATCTCTGCTCTATGTTGTCTACAGGATTACCCAGAGCACTTGGAGTTCAGAGATTATCTATACCTGTTGATTTTAATTCCAAGAGTACAGCTAAATTCTCTGTCACATTTCCATCTTTAAACTATTTAATGAGGATCTGATTTTGCATGATTTAGAACTAGCGATGATAAGTCAGTCTGTACTTTCTCTGAGATAGAAAATACACAGAAGTCCTTGATTCTTCTTTCTCTACATCACTATGCCCTCTAGTTTTCAGACAATTTCTACTCTTCTCTGTGGAGGCAGAGCAGCTATTCAAGAGCTCCTTGCCTTCTCTTGTCGCTGGAGAGGAGTCTTACCTGCATAATGTACTGGAATTTCTATCTTTGGCCCAATGACATAGTGACCCTCCTCCAGGCTATGGGCAGTGATGGTGGTCCACTGACGGCATGAATGAATCAGAAGGTAGTCATTTTCCCGCAGCCCTTCTATGCATTCTCCTGGAAAACACAATGTTTACATACAAACACTTAGTCTTTACTCTTTAATAATATTTCACACTAAAACATTGTAAACATTGTTAACATAGAATTGATTGCTCATCCACAAATATGATAAAGTTCATTTCTGGGCTGGCAAAAAATAGAAGTTGGTAATTAATTATACAAAAGATTCTGTTTTCTGCTTTTTTGGCAAAGAGATACCCACTTTTCTCATTAAGCTGAAAATACTATATCTCAATGCTAGTCAAAACAAACATTTAAGCACTGCCTATAATATTTAGCATAATTGAGGTGTTTTATACACACTATTTCACATGGTAAGACAATGCTACTGAAGTGTAAGTACTGTTCCTTCTTTGAAGATGAAAGAAATCAAGGTTTTAAATGTTACTGAGTGGGAATTTAAACCAAGGTCATAATGATTCCAAAAAATTAATAATCACCATATCATTTCTTCCCAGAGAACTTAAAATGCTTGCACATTAAAAAAAAGTATGCAGTTGCCAATTCTTTCTGGCTTTCTACCAAGCCATTCCATACAATGAAGTGTCACAACATACATATACAACTATTTTTCATTTTAATATATTCTATATAATTAAAAGTTATTATATATGTAACACTGTTTACAAATGGCATTTATAGAGCTCTCAAAAGTTCTTAGAAGTTTCAATATTTTTTTCAACAAATCTTGGAGCCTGTAATGAGTGCCATGTTTATCCCAGCTATAAGTCATCTAGTTTGTTTCCAAGACACCTTGCAATGATTAATTATTAAGACAGTCTTAATGCAGAGACAGCTTTTCTTTGTAGTAGAAAATATTTTTTAAAAATCACTAGCTTTATCCCTGGGGAAAGAAGGGAGAAAAACAGACTTAGAGGAGACATTAACAGGAGAGGGAGAATCCGACTCACCAGAAAGAATCTTTAAAACCAGCCTCCACTGACTTTGATAAAGAGACCTCCTGGAGGCCACTCACACTCCTGAGCACTCTGCATCTCAATCGTGTTAGAGCAGGAAGGAAAGATCTGAAACAGGAGCTGCCAAAGAAAAATTATGTAACCCCCCTGTGGATGGTCCTACCAAGAGACAGGGCAGGCATGCAAAGCAGGAAGAGTGACGAGGGGATGTGTCCCACTTATACGTGACCTGGGGCAGGAACCTTCTCTTCAGCTCTAATGGGGGTAATTAGAAGCAAGCCCTGCCTCATGTTACAGATGTGAAGATATATACAAGTGACAATGAAGAGAAATGAATAGCACCAAGTCCGGCGTGTTTCTGCCTATAAAGACAATGCCATGATAATTCGTAATAGCAGAATGGTAAACCTCTCCCTGTTACTAAAGGACTATATACCACTGTGATAACAGGGTTAGTGGGGTGAGGGGAGGAGGAGGATGAGAGCAGAAAGCAGGGTGGGAGGAAGGGGAGAGAGAAGAAGGAAGCTACAAAATTTTTATCATGGAAAATGATAATAAAAATTATCAGAAAATTTTTAAAAGAAAAAAATGATCAGGAAAAATCAGTATTAGTTTTATTGTGTGCTCTTCCCCTAACATTTAATCCTTACCCACACATGGTAAGTTAGGTCATAGTTACTGTTTAATAGCTTGGAAAGTGCCCTTTACACCAGTGCAGAAACATGCCCAGAGCTGCACAGGTGAGAAGCAACAAAAACTGACCTTGGGTCATTCTACATCTCTCCTTGCCCTTCCCACACCACAGAGCTCTTGACCTTGAAAACCTCTGACAATTTCTAATGAACAGGGGGACTATGATCTTTAGCTTCAAGTGTCAACATTCATTCAACTCACTGGACAAGCACTGTTTGTTCTGATCAGCAGGGATACATCAGTGAACCAAACATTATCCAACATGGAGGAGACGGCCATTGCCAACAACAAACATGAGTAGCTGAGTTGCAGGTTAACTAAAAGGTGAGAGACGTTATGCAAAAAGTGAAAATAGATAAATAAATGGCAAGAGGATCAGAGTAGGCGCAAATTGTGTATTTACTATTTTAAAATACTCCTCATTCACTGCATCAATGAACATTCAGTGAGTATCCCTGATAAGCAGGCAGTGGGGGAGTTGGCAAAAATATCATGAAGATTTGGTCTGTGCACTGACCCTGACATTCTCCTTGGCAAAATGAGATCACATGTAGTTTTATGAAACATAGGATGGGACCGCTGCTTAGCAAGAGGGACAAGAAATTCAGAGTTAGAGGGACTTCAGCAGAGAAGATTAGGAATACCAGAAAAGGGAAAAGAGCATTTGGGCTGCTACTTCTTTGAACAAAAATGAGAGGGAGGCATTGGGGAGTCCTAGTGGGGTCATGGCTAAGACAATGACTGGAGCTCTGCCTTAGAAAAATTACTCTGGTGGTACTGTAAGAGATGGATCTGGGAAGGGAGAAAATAGAGCCATGGGGCTTATGCAGGAAACTCACAAGTATAACACACTGTCATTCAGGGAAAAAAGAAGGATGTCATTTTCTCCAACTAAATTGTTGTATCATAAAAACTGTTTTAATTTTATTCCACAATGGGCTCTAAAGAGACAGTCAAGCAACAACTGCAGTCAAGTTAATCAGAATGAAAATTTAATGTTAAATCCTACTGCTAGCTGTTTTAGCAAATACTCTGGCAAGAGGATTCAGAATGATTTTCAAACCCATAAAGTAGTAAGAAGCCCATGCCTGCTTTGCAGCTTCGTCTATCTTATTTTTTTGAACAACTGAACTGTGTGCTTGCTTTAGGCAAAATAAGTTTCACGAATAAAACTTGATATAATCATTTAAAAATATCTGCAGGAAGGCCACTAACACAGATAGCACATTAAATGAATTCATAAAGTAAACAACTTTCTGTGATATAATTATCCCCTTGCTCAACTACTATGTATAACGTACTACAATGTATATATTTAGCTCAATGATGTAGTAACAACAAGTCTAAAAGAACTGTGTGTGAAACACCAAAATATGTGAACATCATCCTTAATCTTCCCCACATGGAGCATGTTTTTAGAAAATATGCTACTTGCCTGGTTTGACTCATTTCTTCAAGCCTTATATACCCATTAAAACCACTTGCAACAACAGGACAACTAGACTCCATGAAATCTTCAAGCCCAGTCTGCTTTTCAATTATTGCTTAAAGTTATTCCTTATATTTCTGCTAAACTAGATTTCATCGATTGATTGATTGCCTGTTCAACTTCTTATCTGGAAAAGCATCAAGCCTTTTTACTCCAAATTTAACATGTTATCCCAAGACAGAAAATGAACAAGTGTGTAAGCATGCTCTCATCCAATGGTTTAATCCCTACCTAAATATCCACAAAGAGCCAGAATGAACCAGGAACCCAATTCAGGTCTTCCAAATGGTAGTAGGAAGCTAACTACTTGAGCCAACACCTGTCTCCTAAGTCGCACATGAGCAAAAAGCTGGAATCAGAACTGGAACCAGTACTGAACTTCGGCATTTGGAAATGGGATCCAGGTATCCCAAAAGGTATCTTCATTACTATGCCAAATTCTCACCCTAAAACATGAAACTTTTTCACTGCTGACATCTTCCTTTCTAAGAGGAAAATTTCACATTTGGCCCCACATAATGGGTTGCACTTGGAATTGCAGGTGTGCTAAATATATGATATAAACATTTCTCAGGCTCTAAGTGTACTTGAAACTTAAATCAATTTTGCTTGTAAGATTTAGGTCGCAGGTCGCATCTCAGGGTGTCTCATTATATATATATATGCCAGTATTTTAAATTCTGAAATAAACCTGAAATCTGAAAGGTGTACATTCCCAATCATTCAACATAAGGGATATTCAATCTGCTTAAGTGTATTTTGATGACTAAATGTAATCGGTTTTTTTAAAACATTTTGAAATCTCATTTTATTATTCTTACAAAAAATTTTAATGATTCAGGTCCACAGGCTCAAGAATGTTTTTAAATCTGTCTGTTTCATTTGATTATTTTACTGCTAGGGTTCTGATAACTACAGAGAACAAAACAGACTTATACTCATGCTGGTTTCTTGTCTGCTTTTTCCATTCTCACGTTGTGTCATGACTACGGTAGCTAGTAAATTTCAATATATTTTTTCTTGCTCACACGTTTGTTTCTTTGATCTTGGTACTGTATTTCATATCCGAGTAACATCAGGCTCAGATAATGGTTTGGAGCTACAGAAGGTGTGAACTTAAATCTTTTCAACTCCTAGAATTCCTAACTCTGCAGAGCAAATATATAATCTTATACTACCAATTTTTCAGTTTAAACAGGGTTTTTAATCCTGATTAGATTTATTTCTTTTCATCACCTTAATAGATTATTGTCTATGGGGGACACTTATGTTTTGTCACTGATTAACAAGAACCCACTTCAAATAACCAGGTTTGTTAACAAATGTGTGACGAGAATCACACTGGCTGAATTTAGCATTGTGTTTATCTGATATGGACATACACTGTTTCTTATAACTAAATCTATCAACAATGGCTAAATTCATAGGTTCTATTTTGTGTGATTACTTAATACAGATCTAACGTTAACAATGTGCATTGTTTTTCTTTTATCTCTGTCAAGAGAAAAGCTGTTCAAGCTGTTAGGGGCTGAGTATAGGTTGGGAGTCGCATAAGGCAAAATGAGTTGCAGGAACTTTCTACAGTTTCCTTGTCAAGTCCTGCATCTTAAGTCCACACCATGACATGCCAAAGCAGCATGCACCTAAGTCCAATGATGCACCTAAGTCTCCTTCCACACCAGTACAAAGGAGATGTCATACATGCACATTGGCTGAACTCCACCTACAGATGCCACAAAACTTTCTCTGAAGATTTTATGTGCACTAAATCCACACCCCACCCTGATTTCTATATTCAATTAGTGCATTCATTCCCATCCCCCCCTTAAGAGGATCACTGGACAGCAGTCATTCAACTACTTGGTCTTTTCTTGAGCTCTCAGCTTGAGGGCAGCTTGCTTTCTCGCTGGCCCTCTCACGGGGATACACCTAAATGTATGCTGACTCGCTCACTTTAAGTAAATGCTGCTGTCATCACTGCACATTACTTATGTCCCTGATCGTATGCAGAAGCAAGAGTCTGGAACGAAAAGCTGGGAAACACATTCCTACAACAAAATCTACAATTGTGCTGGTACTTCCTCACTACTACTAATAAACAGTGTGGTATAATTTAATCATGTTTACATGACCTTATAATCTGTTTCTGGTAGAAACTTTGGATAGATGCTCAAAATACACGGAGTCTCTTACAACTGAAATGTTTTAAAAATACCTGCAGTGGCAGGGGGTAATGATACTAAATGCATTTCTTCCATCCAGGCATCCTGTGAACAGTCACCACGTACACTGTCCCTGTGTTAAGTGCTGCCATGTGACTAGCTCAAGTCAACAGGGTGTGTGTGTGTGTGTGTGTGTGTGTGTGTGTGTGTAGAAAAGGCCTTTCCCATTTCCTGTTCTGCCCTTACCCGCAAGAGCAGCTCACAAGCCATCCTCTGTGTGCGCCTTTCTTGGTCAACACTAAATATTGATTCCGAGGGAAATCTTGGAGTAAGCTGAAGACAGCAAGTCTGTTGGCAGTCATGGTTTCTTAATTAACACATGGTAGAACAAACCAACTACCTAAGCCCTGATCACACACTGAGCTGTGACATGAGAAATCCTTTCTGCTGGGAGAGTATGCCAGAACTGGGTTGTGGCTCCTCTTTTCCTACAGTAGTAGTTAGCTCAGCTGAAATAAAACTTTAGCAGGCACAGATTTCAACACCAACACAGTCTCCTAATTCTAACAATCAAGGTTTTTGTTTTGAGGCTATTCCGAACATTTATTTCTTATAAAAACCAATATATCTTACCTCACAAAGGTAGTGAAGACTAAAAAAATTCCTCATTGTTTCAGCTACATTTAGTCCTATACCCACCCGAGGTTTTGAATGAAATGCTACTTCATCAGCATCTGCAAACATTTTCAATGTGCTAGGTTCTAGTGTTTTTATAGTCTCCAAACAAGGAAGAAATACTTGTTGGGAGAATAGAATAGGACATTGAACTAACATTCCAAAGGATGACAACCCAAATGACATGGTGACTATAGAAAGGGTATAAATGAAAGAGCTGATGTCAGCAAAATGCTGCAGAACAATGAAGGAACAATCATGAAATATGACATCTAAAATGCTTTCTGCAATGCAAAGGCATAAGGTACTGCAAAGGGGAAGTAACAGAAGGGGAGGGAAATCATAAAAGAAATAACTAATTGGCAACTATTAAGCGAAAAAAATTATTAAGCAACCAGGAAGGATGTGGTTGCAGGAAATCACTGAAGCACAGGTAATCATTTTTAAATCAATGGAAACATAAAGAACAAAGATTTCCTCTTTAGGAATGAAAGTTCTAAGAACAGGAGAAGAAATTGCTTTCAGCCTAATGGTTGAGGTATCAAAACAAAGTGTAGCGCTGAACTGAAGAGGAACAAACACAGACAGCAATCAAGACAAATGCTTCTAGAAAAGCACTGTGTGTGGCTGAGACAGGGCAAAACTTCTGATCCCATGAAAGTAAAAGAAAATCAGTGTCCTGTGTCTGGGTAGACACAATGAGTGGTCTCAGTACTGCAAAAGTCACCTACGACATCCCTACTAGTGCCAGCGACTTGCACGCACCTGCATTTCTGCTCTTCATCCACTTCAACAGCACAGCCCAATCGTAAGGCAATTCAGTTGTGAGCACAAAGACAGACAGGGTACTGGAAAAACCACCACCACTCAAGACAGTAACAGCATCACCGGCACTTCACTGCTGTCGTCAACATTCACCAACCTGAGAACACACCTGCCTGGCTGCTTCTCCCAGGCGCGTGATGAGTGGACTCTGTAGCCCAACAGAAGCTTAGACTTCAGGGTACCTGCTCATTTGGAAACAACTAAAAACTCAAAAGGAGGTGGGTGTGGAAAGGAGAAAGTCCCATGCCAGACCAATGGAATCAGAATCTTTGGACATGGGACTAGGAGCCTACAGGGTCTCAAATCTGTTACCACAGTTCCAAGCAAAGATCCTGGTGGATGATTTAGTTCTTGAACATGTGGTCAACAGGGAATGAGACAAAACAGAACAGGTGCATAGAAAGTATCAGCCCCACAGCAAGCTTCCCAAAAATATTACTGCTAATGACTACACTCCAATGTCGCAGACACAAGATTCTCTCGGGCAGGTGAGCTATTACGGCATTATCTGTCTCTTGCTTCATCGCTTTACCTTACTTAACATTCTAAACACATACACACCATTTCCAAATTAGAGCATATCACTTATGACAGAAACTTTCCTTGTCCTTTTCTGAGAACAGGGTCAACCAAACAGCTGGCACCACTAAACTATTGATGAGAACAGTGACAGGTCATTTTTCTCTACTTTGCGCCCACAAACTGATATATAGATGTACATCAACTATCAGATAAAACTAAAGGTATTTTCCTCCTTTTTGTTTCATAATTTGCAATAAAAATAGGGCAATTCCATTTTCTCAGAACTCTGTATTTAAATATTTCTCAGAACTCTGTATTTAAACGTAATAGGAAGCTTTTCCTCAAGAAGGACTGTTGACTTAACCACAATAACCCAGGGTAATCTATTGTTGCTGGATGATTCACTTTTAACTACAGATTGGCACAGACTATTTGTCATTCACCAATATTCCAGACACTCTTGGTCCTAGTAATAGTTCCCTTACATTAACTGGGTACATGGTTACCCAGAATCTACATACTCTATCCACAGCAAGTAAGTATAGCAATTACCCAAGTTATAGCCAATGAAAGTGGTGTGCACAACTGCCATGGTTACCATTTTTAAGAAATTTTTAACATATTAGGATATTCAGTCAAGTTTATAATTCTATAGTTTTGGTATATTCACTGAATTGTCACCATAGGCTAATCTCAGAACATTAATTACTCTAAAAAATCATATACTTATTATTAATTATTCCCTGCTCCTAACCTCAGTCTTATGGCAATCATGAATCTATTTTCTATACCTATAAACTTACCTAATATGAACAGTGAATCATAAAACACAAGGTTTATTATATTTTTTTCCATAATATTTTCAAGGCCCATCTATGTTAAACATGTATTAGTACTTCATTACTTTTTATGGCTAAATAATACTTGATTACACAGACACACCATATTTATTTAATCATTTGTCATATGACATAAATCAGAACTAGCTAGCTTGCATGGTTAATTGAGTAAACCTGCAATGAATACTTGTGTACAGGTTTTTGCCAAGACACATTTTCACACTGCTGAATTTCTAGGGTGTGCAATTGCTGTTTGTAGGGTAACTTTGAGATGAGAAATCAGAATTTCTTCCAAAGTGGCTGCAAATGGGGGTTTTATCCTCCTATATTCAGCAATGCTAGTTACTGTCTATATTTTACAAATTAATTGAGGCTATATATATATGTACATATATATATATATATAATACGTTAAGAATTTTGCTGCCACAGGACTCTAGCAGAACATATGAACCATTATCAAGACAAAAACTAATTTGCTAAATTTAAACAAATTTTAGTAAAAATGATTACCAAAGGAAGCAAGTTTAAGCCTGAATTCTGGTTGTAAAGTTTGAAAAATGTCTGGTATCTAATTTTTCATGGAGAACAATGATGAGACACCTCTCCTAGGATTTACTATGAATAGAATGTACAACACCATTAAGTATCTCAGCGATATCACATAGTAACACAGAAAGAAAAGTTGCATTATTTTTGCTAACCTGAATCTGTTTCATGAAAGATCAGAACATTACCCTAATCATCAATAAAAAACAGTGTCATACATTTAATAAAACTCTTTGGTTGTACCTATGTACAGGTAAGAAATATTTTGTAAACTCACAATGTGAAAGGGTGACCATTACGAAAACCAAAAACTAACTCTTCCCTCTGCAGCTCCACTTGGCCAGAAAACTGCCATACAGGTATTTAGAAGCTTCCCAGTTTCTGAAAATGGGTGAGAATTTAATGGAAAGCAACATGATTCTTTGGAGCAGAATATATAACATGCCACTCAGATCTGAAAGGTTTTTTTCTTCCTTTGTAGTCTCAAGGATGTTTTACTGGAAAACATTTTAAGTTAAGCCACATAAATATTGTCATGGCAGATGTTGACTAGTCTAAAAGTAGTTTCCAGTTCTTTTATTGGCCAAAAGTATGAGAAAAATTCACATTCCCTTAGCACCTGTTTTGAGTGTATTCACAAGAAATGAAAAATCTCCTATCCCCCTGCCTAGTCGACTAGCTCTTTAAGCCCAACATTCTCTATTTCTCCATCCTGTTTGAAATCCACAAGACCTCTGGGGACGGGGGGGGGGCATATAAAAAGGCATTCTAAATGAATCATCTTGGCCATAAATTAGAACAGGTTCATATCAAATCAGTCTAAACAGAAATTAAGCACTTGGGTTTTATTCAACATTACAGTCCTCAGGGAAAGCAGAATAAAGACTGTTTTTTATCCTCCAAGTATCTTCCAATTTTATCCTCTTACTCCAAACATCAACAATGTACATTGTCTAATATCATATTTTTGGTAAACACTTTATTCAAAGTTCCCAGGACTATAATCTTGAGTTCTAAGCAAGAGACAGAACTGTGTTTATATGTTCTATGATTCCCCACTAAGTATTGGTAAGAAGGAAACTGAAACTGGTTTAGAGATAGCATTAAGTGGTAATAAACTCAAAGAACTTCATGATGAAATCTAAGCAAAAAAGAGCATACAAAACCAAAGAAAAGATTAAGGGTATATTATTACTTCTCTGCAAATGAACTCTTCAACAATGGAATCATTTTTTTTCCAAAAAATTTTACCAAAAGCTAGACATAATAGATTTCTGCTATGTGAAACAGAAGATGCATAATGAAGTCAAAATTGAACATTTAAGTTTTGAAATACTGAACTGTACCTAACATTGAGAAAATAAGCATTCTAGCCAATTTTCAGAAAAACCAGATGAGTAATTGTACTTACCAGTATTTTTACAATGTCAGAAATATATTCTCTCCTAGTACAACGCCTGCACACACAATGCAGTAAGAAGGGAGAAGGGTCAGATTACAAAAGAAAGTCATTCTTTGAAAACCCATTAAACTGTAGTGTATGGACATTCTCCTCTCAGTACGTCTTGCACATTCAGGCTGTCTTCTTGTGTTGGACAGTGAATAGAGGGTGGCATACCTGGTTTTCTGTGATACGTATATTCAACACACCATAAACGGCAAATTGAGACCAGAAACAACTGAGACTGGCAGCAGCAGGCAGGCATCAACTCAGACTCCATCACACATTCAAGGCCAAGTTGCCAAGCATATTTCATAGGACCTTCATGCTTCCAAAAATTTAAATTGATGTAAAATGACTCCACTGGGCAGGTGGTGCACAGTGTGGGCCTCACACTGAGGTTTACTTTAAAATGCAATTCTAATATTTATTAAATGCACTGGTAGTAACTTCAAGCTTTGGTGATCTCACATTTAAAATGATAGTTATCACATTTTAAGGCACTCTGGAATGACTGACTGAGGATAATGTACCAGGAGCAGGTGCTGTTTAGGATATCAACAGGAACATCAGTTGAACTAGGGCTAATTTGCTCTGGATCTAGCTTCCTGCTAATATCCAAGTACTGGGTTCCTGGAAGCCACATGGGAGACCTGAAAGGAGTTCCTAGCTCCCAGTTTCAGCTTGGCCCAACCCTAGCCATTGAGAGACCTTGGGAACTGAACCAGCAGGTAGAAGATCTGTTCTTGCCTCCATCTCCCTCATTCTGTCATTCATATATATAAAGACATTTTAAAATAAATATAAAGGACTTCCTCTCAACAAACAAGACTGGACTTATGTTCTTCCTCAACCAGTTACAATCTTGTTAGCTGGCTCATGCACATACTACAATTTCTCAGTTCAAATGAGAAAAGTGCCACCAAAAGTACCATGACTTGCACTTTGTTTCACCTCAACTAGTACAATAAACGAGTGATTTCATCTGATTTCATCAGGTGTAAATGTCATGTAAAGCCCAACAACTTTGAGAGGAAAAACTGAGCCACACCTGAAACTCAGAGATTTTCAGTGTCGTTTAGTTTCAAATGTTATTATGACAAATAAAATGACCATAAAATAGGAAGCAAATTCAAAAATATAACCTGCAGAAGTTACATTTGATGTGTATTGTTATGAGATATCTGAATTACATATTTGACTACAGTTCTTAGAATTTTTTTGCATTGGAGATTTCCAAAAGTACCACCTACTCTTGAAAACAAAATAAAATTTCAAAGAGACAAAGTAAGACTAATACATATGACAACACTAAAAACAAATGATGTTAATAAAGACATTATATTAAAACAGAAATAAGTAGAACTAAAAAAAAAAAACTCAGGTCAAAGTTTACAGACAGATCAATAAAGATATAATGGGCCTGACAGAAACACAAAGTGTCCATGGAGAGCACAATTTCTTAAAATAGAACTGGGCACAACACAAAATCCTAAAAATAAAAAAAATTGTGGGGAATAAAAGACCTAGGAGTTTAGATTCAGAAAGATGTTGTCAAACTGGTACTGTGGTTTACTGTCACTTCCCAATCAGTTCTATTGCTTCAGATCACTTATTTTTCTTATTCTTCGAGGCCAAACATAAGGAAAATCACTTTGACATTGGTCTACTCCAATGGCTATTTCCTAAAGTTGCAATCTGAGACTGAGGAAGAGTTAAGTTGTTTGAGAGGAGGCACGTTATAAGACGGTACTCAAGTGCACTATGTGGACATATATTTTTTAAAACAAAAAATATTTTAACGATCTAAAGTATATCAGTTGGGCCCGGCGGCGTGGCCTAGCGGCTAAAGTCCTCACCTTGAAAACCCCGGGAATCCATATGGGCGCCGGTTCTATTCCCGGCAGCTCCACTTCCCATCCAGCTCCCTGCTTGTGGCCTGGGAAAGCAGTCGAGGACGGCCCAAGGATTTGGGACCCTGTACCCGCATGGGAGACCCGGAAGAGGTTCCAGGTTCCCGGCATCGGATCGGTGCACACCAGCCGTTGTGGCTCACTTGGGGAGTGAATCATCAGATGGATGATCTTCCTATCTGTCTCTCCTCCTCTCTGTATATCTGACTTTGTAATAAAATAAATAAATCTTTAAAAAAAATAATAATGTCAGCAATTCCATAAAAATGATCACTATTTGCAAACCTTAAATTATGCTACGGTGAAAAAAAATAAGTTACACTGAAATGTAATGGTTTTCACAGACATTGACAAAATAAGCAGCAGTACAGCATGGTGTGATGAATAAAGGCAGCTTCCATCAAGATCCATCAATGAGTCACTATGTCAAGTTGATTGAATGACTCAGAGTGGTCAAGGCTTGCTCAGACAGACAGACAGTCAAAGAGAAACTGCTGGAATATAGCTAAGCAGATATAAATAGATCTTTTTTCAGTCATGGGCAAACCTAATTAAAGAAGCTTCCCTGAAGAATGTAGATGCATTAAAAATGAATAAGAAACATTTTCAATCCTATCCATTTTCCCAATGTAGGTCTCAGAAACAAATCATCTTACAAATTACCCAGTGGACCAGTGTCCAGAATGTTATTCCATTAACTTACAAAATGAAGAATATTTTCATTTTCATATTCACTTTTTTTCTCCATGTGGAAGACAAATACTAGATAGAGGACCTTAAACACCAAAGAAGCTAAAATAGAACAGCGGTGTGCATATTCATCTAACAGAACCACCTGCATTCTAAGTGAGACACTGAATGAGGGACTTCCTTCCTGGCACGTTCACGCCTCCAACGAGCCAATGCCCATAACCCCATGGAAGGTCACAGGTTCCTTGTTGCCATGCACTGGGCACTTCTTCACTTCACCCTGTCTAGGTCCAAGTCCTACTTCTACTATGAAATAGCCACAAACTTCTTTTCTGCTTGTTTTCTGCAGATAGAATATGAAGAGCATCTCATTATCACAGGTAACTGCAACATGACATCACATCACCAAGAATTAACTTAGGAAAGTAACGTCACATTCAGCAAGCTGATAGTTTAACAAAATTAACAGGACAAGTAAAGCTTCCCATACCTTCCCACAGACGTTGTAACCAATATTGAATGTTTTCATATGACATAACCAGTAGGTTTGGATTTAGAGTTTAAAAGCAAAAAAAAATTTAAAAAGTGGTAAGGGGAGAGTAGGGAGGAAATAAATGGATTCTTCTCATGCAGTGTAGTAGTGGTTCTTATGGTCACAGCAAGAAAGCACCTGACACCAGAGAGAGGCTAATGATGCACTTCTCAGGACCAATAATCAGCAATGATAAAAATGAAGAGCTTATCACATCTTCTAATAGCCTAAACATAGGTAAAGACATCTGGCACTAAAAGGTTGGGTTCTCTGCTCAGGCTTAAAAGCAAGTTGTCCCCCAGCTAGATTCTTGTATCTTGGGGTCCTCTTCCAGAATGCATTCCTGTTGGCAAATTCAACTGCAGTTATGATTGATATCCCCTGCTTTCCTGACAGCTACTGCCTAAAGACTGTCCTCCATGTCTGAAGGCCTTTCAGGTCCTTGTCCCATCTCCATCTTTGCAAAGGAAATGGCCTCATGTTCATGTTTCATGTTTCTCATGTTCATTTTCTGTGTTTCACATACATTCTCTTCTGTAACCAGCCAAGAAAACAAAATGAAAACTTATGTGCACCCCCAAATTTATCTTAGGGACATAGCAACACAGAGAAAGATCTTTTACTCAGTTGTAGCATGGCATGTTCAACTCTCACTTGCAACGCTGGCATCCCATATGGATGCCAGTTTGTGTCCTAGGTGCTCCGCTTCTGATCCAGCTCCCTGGGAGGGTAGTGAAAGATGGTCCAAGTGCTTGGTCCCCTGCACTCATGTGAGAATCCCTGTCTTCAGCTCCTTTTTTCAGCCTGGCCCAGGATTTGCGTCTATCAACTAAACAACAAAACAAAACAAAACCACGCTCCCATCCATTGGTTCACTCCCCTAATGACCACAATGCCTAGGACTAGTCCCTGAGGCTAAAGCTAGGAGCTCCTAACTGAATCCAGGTCTCCCACAAGGCTGGCAGGAACCCAACTACTTGAGTCACCATCATTTCCTCCAATGGTCAGCATTTGCAGGAAGCTAGTTCCAGGAGCCAGAAATGGAAACTGAAACCAGGTACTACAGTGAGTGACACAAACACCTATCTTAAACCAGTATCTTCCCTGTTAGGCTAACTGCCTAGCCATAGAGAAAATTCTTGATTTTTAATAGGTTGGCCTGATTAGGATATAACAATAATAATCTCCTTATAATGCATCAAATATTTTAAGGTTTGTATATTAACATCTTCTAAGATAATACTAGTAGGAGGTAGAACCTTTGGGTGGAGTCTGGATCATGAGAATACAGCCTTCAAGAATAGGATAAATCTAGGCCCAGCTAAATGGCTAAATGGCTAAATTCTTGCCTAACACATGCCAGGATCCCATATAGGCACTAGTTTGTATCCCTGTTGCTCCACTTCCCATCTGCATCCATGTGGAAGACCCAGAAAAAGCTCCTGGCTTCAGATCGACTCAGCTCTAGCCGTTGTGGCCACTTGGGGAGTGGACCAGCAGACAGAAAATCTTTCTCTCCGTAAATCTGCCTTTCCAATAAAAATAAATAAATCTTTAAAACAAAACAGCATTAATCTCTTCATGTATTCCAGAAGTCTCTCATGTCTTTCTTGCCATCTGGGAGCACAAGAAGTCAGCATCTGCAACCCAAACAGGGGCCAGTATGAGAACCCAACCATACTGCACCACATTTACATCATCAAGAAATGTGGTTCATAACTCAGTCACTCTGTGGGACTTTCTTAAAGCAGCCCAAACTAAGACATTCCTTATATTAAAGCCAACCAATTAGTGACTATATCTGTAAGATGTCCTTTCTGTATAGGTAACAATACGATCCGATGTAACAATGGAAGCAACAGGCCATCTCAGAACTCCACTTGTCACAGATGTTAATAAAGAAGAAACTCAATACTCTAGAACACAGAAGAGACAGAAATGACATGCAGAGCATTATGGGTAAAGTGCTGTATTTAGACAGTAATTTTCAGAGAGACATGACGGGCAAAAAGCAATCAGAATTCATCTGTATTCTGAGATTTTTACAATATAAAAACTCATTGCCTCCCTTTTGAAAAGAAGACAGCCATGCTTCATTAAAAATGTGACTCAGCTAAAAACCACCATTCACTCAGACCCCCAAGACAATCTACAATCCTACCAATTTAGTTGAGAAATAAATGCAGCCAAAACCTAGTCATCTGTATTTAAGAAGAGCATTTGAAATAATTTTCCACAATTTCACTTGGCTTTTAAAAGCTAATTGAGTGTAATTGCAGCTTCAAATAGTTTCAAAACTATTACTCCAAACATTAGGCTTCAGATTCAAGACTTCTTTGCTATGTTCTTTGGATTGTACTTTCTGACCACAGACTGGAAGGGGAAAGGAGGGGGAGCTGGCGAATCTACTGCTGGGCCCTGAATTCCCCTCCCTTTGGATTCTACCTTTTTAACCTCTCCTGCCATCCTGTCTGGGACTAAGTCTCCCAACATGGTTGCACAGGCACTGAAGTCTCCTGGTGGCTCCCATTCATCCAAATGACAGTCAGAAAAACCACACACCTGTTGGGTTTATAAGTAACATTTCCATTTAACTTGGGGCCAATGGAATTCAAAGCCGGATTTTAGTTGCACAGATTTCCAATGCTTGTATGGTTGTATTGGTATGCTTCCTGTTCTGCCAAGGCTGGATGGTGTACCTGCCCCCATATTTGTGCTGCACTGCCTACTTAAGAGAAACATTTATAAATACTTCCTGGAAGAAACAGAAAGAAACGTGCCCCCAGAGTCCTTCCCAGGAAGGGCAATCAAGAAAGGGCCACTGAAGCAATATTCACCCCCCACCACCAATCCATTGGTCTGTCCTGACAACAGCTGCATGTAAAGCTACAACTAACTGTCAAGCTCAGGTCTGGTAACTTGAAGTGAGCTCTTACTGTCTCTGAGCTTCAGTTCTCCCTTCAACAAAATGCAGGTATTCACAATCATGTCTGCTTGTGAAGATTAAGTGAATTTGTAAAACACTTGGGCCAGGCCACCGGTTCACAGTAAGCAATGAATCTTGGCTACTGTGAACATTATGTCACCTTACTCACTTAAACCGCATCCCCTTATCCTCACTCCCTCTCCTTTTGATTTACTGCTAGTTCTGGTGCCTTCTCACTCACCTGCTGCTGGAATCTTACCAAATGCAAACCTGCTCCCACCTTCGTTCACTTGGAAATCTTTGTCAACTCCTGAGTATTCAGAGAAAAAAAGTCAACTTCCAAAGGGTATGGGATGAAATCCTCCATGTTCTACCTACAACAAACACGATGGAAATGTAGAAGGGATGGCAGGTCCAGTAAGGTGTATAGGTGAGCACCAGCGTGGCCCCCTATGCTATCTGAGATCTACATGGATTTTTCTCAGATTTGTCATATTGCCTAAAACACACTACCCACCCCTCCACCTCACACCTGTCTCTACAGCCCCACGAGGTCTCTGTAAGTGAACTCTTCCTCACCTAATGCCTAGGACAACTCTGAGGTTTCTAGTGTCCCTAATGCCTAGGATAACTGTGAGGATCCTTGAGACCTTCCCAAGCTAGATAAAAGTTACCCGTGCAGCACATGCCGTATGTCTCTTCCTTTGGCATGAGGCACCAACAAAAACTATTTAAGGTTCTCTCCTCAAAGCCTCTACTCCCCTATACAAGCTTCCTCCTGCTTGAAATGATGCTCCTGCACCTGTTGAATTTTGTTCCCTGTGAAGCTCGAGCTAGTATCTGCCTTCCATCTGTAGCTGGCACAGCTTCCTTCTTTCCTCTCCTAGTATTCTATATACATGTCTCCCAGGGCTCTTGTAATTGTAGTGGCATTTCCCAATTGTGGGTCTGCTTTCACACCAGACAGGCAGCTCAAGACCTTGGCAGTTTAAGTACTTAATAGGGATGTTTAGCGAACGCCTGCATAGCAGGCGTTCTGCTGTCATTTCCCATTCTTCAAATCTAGGATGAGAACCTCCCGATGCAACACTATTTCTTACAGGAAAATCAGGATAGGAGGAAGGTCTTTCCTCAGAATCATGACAAGGGGATTTTTGTTACCACAGCATCCAACACACAAATGCTGTCAATTCCTGGGTTAGACAACAGAAATTTATGTGAAAGTTTGATTTAATGTCCAAACAAAATTGTTTTAAAGTAACAATTTTAAATGGAGCAGTAATAATTGAATTTGAAACCAGAGCATTTCTGAATTAGAAGATGGCTGGGAGAATCCAAAAGACAACTGTTTTTATGTCACACCCAGTGTGCACAAGGCAGTGGGCAGGGACGACACTAAGACCCAGATTCATGCCTCTTCGTTTGGACAATTCTGTCACCTAAAAATAAAAATCAAGTCACCTATTCCACAAAATATGTGAGATCTTCAGATTTCGTATAAGTACAAACCCAGTTAATCATGTATCTCGGTGTAGTATCAAAGCTAACACAGTCCAAGTGAACACTGTGAAGCAACAGAACAATAGATAGCTGGCTGGGAAGTTGGAGGGCAGAGATTGAATCCCAGCTTGACCCTAGCTGTATGCTCCTTGTTAAGTCACAAGATCTCAGAGGGAGTTTTTGAATCTGAAAAATGAGAACAGTAACTCTTTCATAAAATGTGAGGATTCAGTGAGAATCTCGGTGAGTGCATTCGGAGAACCATAAATGTCAAACACAATTGCCTGCTATTAATAGAATAAAAGGTAGTATCACATCACATTGTATTTTTTTAAGTGCTGGAACTAGTCCCTGATTGATTATTCTGTTTATCCTTATATAATTTTTTTTTAAACTCTGGCATTTTTTCCCAATGGAATCATACCAACACCAAATTAAGTGGGGGGCAGGAAGGGAGTAGGAGATAGAACTCAAATATGCAATAATTGAATAATTCAAGGATTTCCTTAGGCTCCAAAATACCTCTTTAAAATAAGGTCACAAGAATAGCAGCATTCTACGATGATATACCTTTAGATTGCTACTGGTAAATTCAGACTTCAAGTTTCACACAGTTTAGTATCAGTTAAACACTTAAGTTTTAAAAATCATTAAAGATCATTTAAAGCTTTTCTTTTAAGGATATTTAAGGAAGAAAATAATCACACATTATGATGTTTTAGACATCAACATGCAAGTTTATTATTTTATGTGGTGCATCTGATCACAGATTTGACATGTGTTAAAAATAATTGTACACTCAAATGTCCTACATGGGAGTATTTTCACTTGCTAAAATTTATGAGGAATCCAATTCAAGACAAATGCTTAATGTGCATTATAAATCAAATATTTAAAAAGTTTTGACAGTTATTTCTCATTTCAGATATTGAACCTCACTTATATGCTACCCTAAACAGATACATTTGGGATCCCATTTTTAGGAAAAAAAAAAAAACCTTGGTGACATCGGGGTATAATCTGAGATGAGCTGCTAGGATAAAGGGTAAGACAGAAGCAACAAAGGGGAAAAAATCATGAATGTGGCTCAGGGTTGTAACCTGTACTGGGTGCTTGGCTAACATAAATCAGATTAGTAGGGTCTCATTCATTTTAAACAAACAAGACAAACTCTGGGGTTCTGAAATAACAAACTACATGAAGATATTTTATATACTTGGACCAAGACAAACTCATTGTCCTTCACCATACATATTTTAATGCATTGAATAAAACTGCTTTCAAATAAAGCTTCAAACATGCTTTACATTGCTACTGACTTCCATATAAACAGAACTTCTAAACATCAGATGTTTTAGCCACTTTCCTTTGTGAAATATCCTCATAACATTCTTTTAATTCAGCATGTTGTCAAATAGTACTTCTGAAGCACTATTCTCAGTGACTAAAACAGAACAGCCCCTTGTTCTATGTTGTAACTTGGCAGGGACAACGTCCAGAGAGGCCAGCCTTCGGAAGGGTATATCAGAACTGTTCTAAAGAAAGATCACAACACTAAGGCCCAAGAAAAAGGCACTTAAAATTCTCTCCCAGTCCCAATTTAGTGTTTGTGATGGAGTAAAGGGTCAACCAAATGATCGCCTGGCTCCTCAATGCCACTATTTTTACCCCAGTGGGTTGGCATACATTAATTTGCTATTGCTCATTTTTATATTCTACCATATCTGTGTTGAGTACGTCTATTAACTCAGCCTCCTCCACTTAAGAAAAATCTACAGTACACATTTTCCATATTTAATGATAAGAAACATGTTTACTTAACCAATTTGCTGAACTACCACTGTGACAAAAATTTTTATTTGGAGACTTTACGCACTAACTACTGTGAAAATTTCCAGAGGAAAAGTATTTCCATTTTGAAAACGGAGTTTAATGTTGCTTGAGGTGCACAGTGATTCCAAGTATATATATAAACATTTGGGAGTACATAGACTTTAATAACTCACTAATTGATCAGGTCTAAGAAACTCTGTAATTTCATAAAAAGTATTTCCTGTGCTCTATATTTTATAATCTTAACACAGAGGATAGCTGGATTTGTAAAGAGAGACATGGACTAACACCAATGAAAGAACCAATAAATAAAAGATAACACAAGAAAAAATTAATTTTGTGGTCAAGACTGTAAGTCAACAAAGATTAAGTGAAAGTCTACACTCTACTTCCTATTGAGCCAATCACTCACATACATGGACAGCAAGTCTGACTGTGGAGTTCATGCCTCTTACTCTTTTGCAACCGTGGCTTTTTTTTAACCCAACATAAACATCTCTTGAATGACTTCCCTGTCTCAGTTTTTACAGAGAGGAAACAATTGATTAGCATTCTGCTCAGAGACAACTCCCGCCTTAGTCAAAAACCAGAACTGGCTCTTCTCTCAGAAGACTCACACTTCCCTTTCTCTTGAGCCCTGTTTTTACATAATCCTTTGATTACTATGATGGCTTTCCATGGCTGTTTCCAGTTTTCCTTCTTGGACTGTAGAAACCAGAAGAGAAAGGAGTGTTTAACTATGGCCTTACCAACAATGGGCAATGCAGAATTATTTTTCTGTTGTTAAAACCTGTATTATGTAATTGACATTAAAGTATCAATCCTAGAATCTAAGGTAAATAAATGGCAGCAATTCCAGCTTCTGACTGCCTGGTACTTTTCAACACACAGCCCTGTTCTTCCCATTTTTATTTCAGGTATCTGCATGTGAATCTTCAAATGCATCATGACCATTTCCTTTATTCTACCAAAGTTCTTCTTTCTCTGAAAGGCAGAGTGACAGAAGGAGACAGATTTTCCACTCAATGCTTCTCTCTCCAGTTGCTGGCTAAGGGTAGGGCATGGCTAGGTCAAAGCTTGCAGTCAGCAACTCCATCTAGGTCACCAGGGACCTCCAAGTAGTTCAGTCTTCACCAGCGTGTGCCTTAGCAGGAGGCTGGATCAGAATCACAGGTGGACTCAAAGCGAGGCACTGAAACATGGAATGCACAAGTCCTAAGCAGTGGATTAACTGCTGTGCCATAATGCCTGCTCCAGGCATTAGAATTAAATCAAGTTAACCAATCTATTACTACCTGTATAGTTAATAAGCTTGGCACTCAATTTATCAGTTTACTTCTAAGATTGCTGGAGTTTCTCTCATTGCCTCAACTTTCCAACACAGCTATGGGGATCTGGGGGAGGTGTTTATATCTGGAGAGCCAGATGCAGTTGCAGTGCAGAGAAACAAGACAGCATTTTCGCAAGAGCAGGAGCTCTTAACATTGGTGTGGACTGAAGCACCCATACCACTAACTGTACAACAACAGTAGCTACCATTTGCTAAGCAGCATTGATTTCCCGGGAGCCATGTTAAGTATTGCTTCTAAAGGTCACTAGTTAGATAAGCTCTTTGTTCCAAATGAACAGATGACAGGAACTAAAGTTCAAACAGGTGAAATATCTAGCCCAAAGTCTCTCTGTTAATAAGTGACTGAGTTGGAGGGGAAAAAAAACCAGAGGTGCTCCTGTCTCCATGAGCTTGATGTGGAAATCGAAAGCTCAGTTTTGACGTGGGGACAGTGTGCAAAGTAAGGTGACTGTGGACCGGGTGGAATACTACTGCTGTCAGAGACAGGAACAAAGGAGCTGGGGAAAGCAGCATACCGCCTACAACAGCACATGAACATTTCCACTCCAACAGACTGCACTGTTACATTCTGCCAAATTACAAAAAATTAAAGTCAGACATATGGAGATAAGTGATACTCTGTGTTTAAATTAAGCATCTAACCTTGGAGAGAAAAACCGGCATTAAACTCACTTAGACAACTAAAATGACTCACAAATATTTCCAATCTTCCTTCCAACCATAAAAAATGTGACCTTTCAAAACTGCCACATCATTTACGGATATATTAAAGCTATATTTTCTAAATTTGAAAGTCAAATTCCTTAGGTCTGAAAAGAGTTCCAACACACAGCAGCTTGAGTAAAGGGAAGAAAAGAAGAGGGGTCTGGCGGAATCTATATAAAATGGCATGAAAAATGTGACTATGGATGGAGAAGTATATAATATAGATTATTCTAAAAGTGGTAATGGGTTACATAAGAGGAAAGGGAAGTCATCCCTTCATAATAGCATTAGGGATGCAGTGATCTTTGAGCTACATTGCAGCCACCTGGAAGAAAGCTGGTGCAACAGCTTGCAAAATAAAAGGAACAAAACACTACATTTCCAAGTTTGATACTCTGTATTCTTCCTGAGGGCCACACACCATCAGAGACTAAATATAATAGGCTGGTAAATCTAAACATGGAATTGCAACAGCTAACTTCTGGGGGTCCTCTCTAAATTTAATCCTTAACCACAGTAAGTCACTCTTTCTAAAGGTAAAGGGAATATCTGATACATTTATGCTTGAATGTATCAACTTTCCAGACACAGCTAAAAGGCTCCAGAATGGACTTGTGACCCAGGCTGAGCCACTGGATCACCATCTACCTTATCAGTTCCCCGTTTCAATTGTTTCGCACATTCCTGTCCTTGGATTCTTTGACAGGCCTAAATTCAATTTTTGAATAAGAGGCTCAAGTTTGTATTGTATCATTTTCACAGCACTAATGAGAGTTCACATTTTAAAAGCATTTACAGACAGTGTTTTATGTTTCTTTGTGTACTGCTTCTCCCCTTAAAAATTGTTATCTAAAATGAAGACAGCATATCATCTGTTTTATTAGTGGGAGTAGGAGGAAGGAAAATATCAATTTTGGAATTTCTAATCTATGTGTCCATATTACCTTTCAGTCTCTTTCCGAGAATAAAGGAAAATGCCTCCATCTCAAATTTTATTTCTTGCTTAGTTTCATTTGCATCAGTAACATCCAACTTAATAGAAACTACACATAATTCTACACTATCTATTGGAAATGTATTCCTCTTACACCTTTGCAATGATAGTCAAACCCATGTTAATTTTATGCTGCTTAGGATTATTTCTATCATGAGAATCAAGTATAAATATTCACAAAAAACGTTAACTTTCTGGAAAGTCATGTCTGCCTCTCAGAATCAGTTATCAATAACCAGGCTTAAATCTTTCAGCAAAATCAATGCTTTCTTCAGTTGTTGTCACCATCACCTCAGGGCCGAGGCTACACGCCATCTTGCATTTTGGTGTTTCCATGTTTCTGAACTACATAATACAATACTTCAAATTCTCCAAATGAATTCAAGCTGTGAAGATAGGAGCTGAAAAAAGCCAGAGAACATTTCAGTTTGCTGGCTGTTTCCAGTTTAGGTCTATGATAATGTTTTAATCTATGCTGATAAAGAAAACTTTTTCAATGAGAAACCCTGATCTAATTAGAAGTGAACCTTAATTGTAAATGATCGGCTGCATGTCCAGCTCACCCCATCTTAATGCAGGAGAGGAATGACATCCTATAAACCTTAACTGTTTTGGCCTTTGAACAAACACATAAGGTTGAAAAAAAGAACAACCTGACAGATACTTGGCTACTTGCTATACTATAAAGATTGGTTAACAGGTTCAAGACAGACTAGAAATAATGGTTGATGATGGACGATAAAGTAATATGAAACCAAGAGGCATTACTTGCTGACATTTTGGTTACAAATGTCATGTCACTATATTACATTTTCACCTGAACTCAGAAAGATAATGGCGGACATACGAATTTTTTCAAAAGTCCTATCCTTTTTAACTATCAAGCATATTGTATGTCAAGTGTCATGTTGGAATCACCAATCAAGTCATAGATTACTGTTCACAGGCCGATACCAAGGACTGTGGTGAGAACAGACAACAGTTGTTGCTGAGTAGGATCAAAGTGAGAGGTGGTAAGTGCAAAAAGCAATTGGCCATGAAATCCAACTTTACATGCTGTAAGTCCCAGAAAATGCATCAGATAAAACTGTTTTTTTTTCTAATTTGATTTTTTATTATATTTTTGACAATCTTTACATAGTTAATTAGGGAAAAAAGGTTCAAGGGCTATAGGGAAGGGGTAAGACTAGTATTTCCATATTGTTTCCTTTATGTATCTGAGGTAAAGGGGGATATTGAGGGAGAAGCCCCACCCAGTTTCCCACCCTCCCCAAGTCCCAGATATGGGGCATGCTCTGAGATACTTGCTTAAGTGCTTTTGATAGTTCACCAGTTATGAATCACTGCCAGTCTCGCCACTCCAAGCACGATGAGGTCGTTGAAGAACCCACTGATTGACATAGTCCATCATAGAGTCTCCATTTGCCCAGTATTTCGCTGCCAACATATAGCTGAGGTGGTTGGTTGACTTGTTCTGTCTTCTGTCTTTTCTTGGTTAGGGTTCTGAGTCTGGCATTTCCACTGGGGAGTTCCCCAAAGAAACTTTGAGGTATTCCCAAGACCAGATTCTTGTGTGTTCTAGCAAGCACAGGGTCCAGCACAGTCCATCACCCCAATCAGCTGGTGGTTGCAATTGCTGGGTTGGTTCTGTTTTCAGCCCCGACTTCCACTGGAACCAATGGGTATTGCAGTCCAGCCTGGTTCTGCCCAACACATTCTCGGACCTCACATAACCCAGCAGGAGCTGCAGCCTAGTTGGAGTGACCCACATTAACCCCCACCAGGCCCGCCCCCTACCCTGGTTTGCCAGTATGTGTAGCAGACTAGTCCAGTCTGTCCCACATCCCATTTGGCTCTTGTACATGTCAATGGGTATTAAAGCTTAGTTCCTTCTAACCAGCTCAACTATCCAGCCCTCATGGATGTTGTTGAGGCTTCTCTGTCTAGCCACCCCGGCCCCACCGTCCTAGTTTTTGTGCCCTCCCGTGGGAGTGGTAACCCAAGAGGGAGGAGCCTACTATTTCCCTCCCAGGTCTCTCTCACTCCTGGATTACGCACTCTGCAGGTGGTTCTGTGGTTTGACTTGACAGAATTAGCCCCCAGTGCCAGCTTCTGCCAGCTGATGCTGAAGCTAAGCACAAACAACCCTCACCCACTCTAATTTTTGTTTGCACCAGTGGGAACAATGAGCCCAGACTGGCTTTTCCTTGATCTAGTTCACCGCACAGGTGTTGTAGCCTTGCTTAGTCTGGTCTGCCCCCATCCCAGCCCACGCTCTCCAGTGGCAGTAGCTGTCCGGCAAGGGGACCCCCCACTTATTCCCCTTGCAGGCTCTGCCCCCTCTCTTCCTGGTTCTCATGCGTGTACTGGTTGGGTGCTGCAGTGACATGCGGTACAGGCAACCTCACCTTGGCATTTCGTATTGTGCACTGGTTTTTGTCGCGATCAAACCTGGCTCGACCCACACTCTGTTTTGGTGCTCGGATTTGCCAGTAGATGACATGAACTGATTCAGCCTGGTCTGCCCCCGACCCATGCCAAATGTATGCCAGTGGGAAACTTTCCATGGCCTATTCTGGGCTGTTTCCTATCATGCTTCTTGCGCTTACCTGCAGGGACTGTGTCCTGCCACAGGAGTTGCCCAGGCTCCTCCATCAGATCCCCTCCCAATGCCAGATTTTGTGCATACCAGGGGGTCCATGAGCCAGACCTACTCAGTCCATCTCCTGTTCTAGCAGGAACAGTGGCTTTTCTTGACTGGCCTTCAACCCAATCTGGCTCTTGCTGTTGGATGTTTCAGCCCAGTCATGGCTCGTCCATACCCACAGACAGCTCACATATGGCTCAGTAGGGGTTGAGATCTAGGCTAGTCCAACCAACATCTCCCCTGGTCCTCCAGGACACCAGATGGTGTTGGGGTCTGACCTGGCCCGGTGCATCCAGTCCCAGTCCACACTTGTGCCAAGGGAGACTACAACCATTTCCTGATCAGAACGCAGCCCCCATTCCAGCCCATGCGCCCATTAGTGGGAACCTCAACCCAGTTAGGGTGTCCCCTTAGCTCCCCAACCAGGCCTGTTCCCAGCCATAGATAATGCGCTTGCCAGTGGTTGCTCTGACTCAGCTTAGCTCAGCCCCTCACCTGTACCCACCTCTGCCTTAGTCACTGTGGCTTAGCGTCCCTGGCTCATGCAGACCAGTAGGTGCAAGAGCCTATCTCGGCATGACCTGTGCTCCATGCTGGTTTCTAATTTTGCTTGTGGGCTAAGGTTTGCTCAGTCCTGTCCGGTACACCCTGTTCCATTACCAATTCACACATAAGCCAGCTGTTGGAGCTACTTTGCCCAGCTTGTCCGACCCCCAGGTCTGGACCACATGTTCACCAGCGGGAGCTATGACTCGCCAAAGGCGTTTCCCAAGTTCCTCCACTTGATCCACTCCCCAACCCAGTTCTCATACATGCCAATGGGTTTTACCAGTGCCTGGCTCAGTCTGGCCTTCCATTTGGCCTTGTATGAGTTGGTGAATGTTGCAGTCCGGCCCACCCCACACCCTATTCAGGATGCACATTCGGGTGCTGCTGCCTTGACAAGTCCAGACTGTTGAGGGTTCCTTTACCTGTGATTGATGGCAAGCTCCTTGGTCACACCTAGCTTAGTCCATCACCACCCAAACTCTTGAGCTAACCAGTGGGGCTAGATTTTCCACAGGTTGTGGCTCACACATCTCCCACAGACTCTACCCCCGGATATGGTTCTCAAGTGCTAGTTAATGTCATGGCCCTGCCTAATGTGACCCGTCTGCTGATCCATCATCATTTCAGGTAATAGGATATCCTGGACAAGCCCTGAGCCTTAGCTTTTGCATGAACTGGTGTTCAGTGCTCAGCATTGTTAAGTGATTACAAGTTCTACAAAGGAAGAGTTACTGTCATTGGGAATCTTTAGGATTGACTCACATCCCAGAAGCACTGTGGGTTCAACCTGGAACTACCTAAGCAGCGATTTAAATAATCAAAACCCCAGAGCTCCCTATCCAGGCAGCCAGCAAGCGGAGCCTGGCGCCAAAAGGCCTGCTGGCTGCCCGGGGACAGCTCACATGGTGGCTGGAGTGTGGGATCCAGGCATGAGATGCCCCGTCCTGAGGCCCACCAGCAGCCGGGAGGCTGCCGGAAGTTTAAACCCCCAGACCCAAGGTCACGCCCCTCCCCAATACCATTCACAGCCCGATGAGGGTAGTGGGTGGGCCCCGGACCTACCCAGTCATGGAGACTTCCCCCCTCGGTGTACTCACCCCAAAGGGAGCAGCCCCCAGAGCCCAGGCAAGCCCAGGGACAGCTTACCACGTGCACATGTGGCTGGCGTGTTAGTTATAACTGTTTTAGAGCCGACTGATTATTCTAGGTACCTTAAAAATGTGAAAATCAGTCTTACCCAATGAAACTAACTGCATTACCAAAGAATGGCACACACTGGCATAGACAACTACACCGACAACAATGGGAGGAGCTGACTGTAATATCTTTGGTGTTAAATACACAATGCTTTGGTTACAAAATGTAAGAGATAAAAACCTGTGCACAATCACTGAATTCTTGTCACTAAATTCCCTTCTTACAGGGGTATGGGTTCAAAGACTTGGGATCAGAATGATCTCTACTCTTGGATATTAGAGGGTTGAGCAAGTAAGTGAATGTACTTTAAGCCAGAGGCGTTGGCTTTTCAGAATTCTTCCAATTCTCTTGATAAGGCATAGTACACCCTACTCTTTCTCTCCTTTGAAGATGATTCTAAATCCTGGACTCAGTGCACCATTCTGAGGACTCTGTAAGAGTGAGCAGCAGCAGGAGGGATGAGGAACATGAGCATAAGGTGACATAGCTGCACAGGGGAGTCTTCAGGCAATCCAGTGGTGCTGATGACAGTAGCAACTGCTGAGCATGTTGCTAAAACTATAAAGGAGGGGAATCTTGCTGACCTGAGAAATAATGGCCCCAAGTGTATGAGATAAAGCACTGTTGCTTTTCTCGGTTTCTCTTGCTACTAGCCTTGTCTGCATATGAAATGCTGGGAATGCATAGCAGAGGTAAAAACTCAAAACTTTTGACTTTCTGGTCCTGGGACTAGGAAAGGGACTTCTAGAGAACAGTAAAATGTCAGGGAAATCACAGTGAGGAAGGTGTTCAACAGAGTTATCCCAGAGAGTTGAACTCCTGGGTCACTTCTGCATATGCATGGATCTGACCTTCATCTACTGGACGCTTCTTCAGACTCAATCACAGGCTCAGTGCCACTGCTCCAGATGAAGACTGACAACAGGATGGTACATACAGATGTCATATCTGATATAGAGGGTTAAATCAGAGGATGAATAGATAGATATTATCCAGCATGAACAATAGAAAGAAAAAAAGATTAATGAAATCACTAAGTTCCCAGGATACTACAGAATTATCACTGCAAATCTAATGGGAAAAAAGAGAAAGAAGACTGACATATCTTGAAATCTAGCAAATGATAGACATTTATAGATTCTAGAATCTCAGCAGGTATAAAAGAGGACAAGCCCGAAGAAGTCTATGCTCTGACACATCACAAACTGCTGAATAATGGAAGCCAAAGAAGAAAAATCCTGTGGGCAGCAGGATTGCAAAGATGTTTCATCTATAGGGAAACAGTAACTCAAATGGATATTGATTTTTTTCATCAGAAATCATGGAGTCCAAAAAGAAGTAAAATAAAAGAACTCCACACAATCCAGAATTCTACATCCCAAAATATCCTTGACAACTTAAGGTGAAATCAAGGCATTCTCAGACATAGAAAAATGTGAAGATAAAATAATCTTTTGTCAACATATCTTCTCTGGAAGAAATGCCAAAGATCTTCAAGTAGAAGGGAAATGCTACCAGAAGGAAATCTGGAACACCAGGAATGAAAAAAAGGCAAGAGAGCGACCAGTGTGATAGTGTAGTGGTTAAATTAAGTCCTCGCCTTGAACACGCCGGGATCCCATATGGGCGCTGGTTCGTATCCCAGTGGTCCCGCTTCCCATCCAGCTCCCTGTTTGTGGCTTGGGAAAGCAGTAGAGGACAGATCAAAGCCTTGGGACCCTGCACCCGTGTGGGAGATCAAGAAGAGGCTCCTGGCTTTGGATCGGCTCAGTTCCAGCCATTGCGGCTGCTTGGGGAGTGAACCGTCAAACGGATCTTCTTTTCTGTCTCCTCCTCTCTGTATATCTACTTTTCCAATAAAAATAAATAATTTTTTTTTAAAAAGCAACAGAAACAGTAAATAAACAGGTGGTTATAACACACTGCTCTTCCTATTTTATTAAAACACACACAATGGTTAAAAGCAAAAGTTTTGATAATACCTGGGATTTTCCATGTATGTGAAGAGCTATTAAAACAGAGTGATTAGAAAGAAATGAGTAACATAAAATAATTACAGTATCTCAGAAAAGGTATAAGTGAACCATTCAATTTTTACTTAAGAAACAAGAAAAAGAACAAAACTAACTCAAGAAAATTACAAAAAAGGAAATAAGGGCAGCAACTTTAAAAAACCGTAAGGAGAAATCAATAAAATTAAACTAAGCAACAGAGAAAAAATCTAAAGCTAAGTTGAAAGGATCAATAAAATTGCCAAATCTCTGTTCACTGATTTAAAAAAAATGCCAAAAATCATCAGTAATAAGGAACTGAGTATTCAACAGAAAAAAAATAACATGGATAATAATCGCTCAACACAAACAATTCAGACAAAATGGGAGAACTTCCAAAAAATCACAACTATCAAACTCAATGAACAAGAAACATGACATGAATTGTTTTCTACCAACAAAATTAAATTTGTACTTAGAAAATTTCCCACACAAAAGCAATCCTAAACCCTAGATACTTTCACTGACAAATTTTACCAAACATATAATGAGAAAAATACCACCGATTTTACACAGTCTCTCCCAGAAAACAGACTGGAATACCACCTGGAGAGCCAAAGAAGATGCATTCTGCCAGACCAGCATCACCAGGACAAAATTAGATAAACTCAATACAAGAACTGACAATTACACTAACAACCCCATAAACTTAGGGGTAAAAATTTTCAACCAAGTACTAATAGTAATATGACCATATCACTGCTAAACACAATTTATTCCAGGAATATAATACTTGCAATAGTTGAAAAAACTTTACAAACCAGCAAAAGAATATTCCTAGTATTTTCTTTTTTACTTTTAAAAATAGTTTATTTAGCCACTTAAAAAAGACAAAGATGCTCTAGCTGTCGGTTCATTCCTCAAATGTCTGCAGCAGCTGAGGCTGGGCCAGGCTGATGCTAGGAGCCAGGAACTCAACTCAGGTGTTCTGAGTGGGTGGCAGGAACCCAACTATATGAACTGTCATTTGTTTCCCCACAAAGTGCATAGAAGCAGAAAGCTAAAACTGGGAGAGGTGATGGAACTTGAACCCACGCACCCTGATGTTGAACATAAAAAATAATTGTAAAGTCAGATTTACAAAGAGAAGAAGAGGCAGAGAAAGATCTTTCAGCTACTGGCTCATGCCATAAATGGTTATAACAGCTGGTATGAGCTGATCGGCAGCCAGGAGCCAGGAACTTCTGGGTCTCAAGGCTTTGGGAGTCATCCTCCACTGCTTTCCTCGTCTATAAGCAGGGAGCTGGATAGGCCATTAAGAAGCCAGGATATGAACTAATGCCCATATGGGATCCCAGAGCTTGCACAGGGAAGATTAACCAATTGAGCAATTGTGTTAGGCTCAGGATGTAAGCATTTTTTATTCACTATGCCAAATATCCTACTTGAAAATCCTTCTACCCTGATAAAGGGCATCAAACACACACACACACACACACACACACACACACACACACACACACACACACACACACACACACACACACACACACACACACACACACACACACACACACACACACACACACACACACACACACACACGGCGCAGAGGTAATGGCTCAACAGGCTAATTTTCAGCCTGCCAATGCCTGCATCCCATATGGGCACTGGTTCATGGCTTGACTGCTGCACTTCCACTCCAGCTCCCTGCTTATGGCCTGGGAAAGCAGGGGAGGGTGGCCCCAAAAGCCTTGGGATCCTGTACCTGCATGGGAGACCTGGCAGAAGCTCCTGGGCTTGGATCAGTTCAGCTCTCACCTTTGCAGCCATTTGTGGAGTGAACCAGTGAATGGAAGATCTTTGTCTCTCCTTGCCTTTGTGCCTTTCCAACAAAAATAAATAAAATCTTTTAAACACACACATACATACAGACCAAGAAGAAAAACTGAAAAAAAAAGAAAAAAAAAACCACACCCAACACCTAACATTATATTTTCCAGTGTAAGATCAAAAGCAAGGACATTCATCCACTGTTACTCAACATAATACTAGAAGTCCTAGCTACTGCAATTAAGAAATAAAAAAAAGAAATGTAAAGCATACATTTTACTTAAGAAACCAGAACTCAAATTCTCCTTATTTGCAGAGGTGATCTAAATTCCAACAAATCTATAAAAATGTTCAGAGCTAATAAGTAAAGGATAAATCAAGTTAATTGAGAACAATCAACAGTGCTAAAGACAATGAACAACTGGAAACAATTTTAAAAATTAATGCTGCTGTAGGCATTTAAACCACTGATTAAGACACCTGTACCCTACATTGTATGCACTGCCTTGGTTCAATGCTTACCCCGTCTCCTAATTCTAGCTTCCCGATAATGCAGGCTCTGAGAGGCACTAGCTCAACTACTTTGATTCCTGCCACCCACGGGGGAGACCCAGACTGCGATTCCATCTGTGTTCTTGGTCTATCTTTGGCCATGGAGGGCATTTAGAGAGCAAACAGCAGATACCAGAAGCTCTCTGCGATCCCAAATTAAAAATAACAACAACAACAAAATGAAAATACAAAACTACTTACAATGGTCCAGAAAAAAAGGTGAACTGAAATATAAATCTAACTTAAAGTACAGGATCCATAAACTGAAAATGAAAAAAGCTTTCCAAGGAAAGTTAAACCTCTAAATAAATGAAGAAGCATGGCATGTTCACAGATTGAAAGCTCATTATAGGTAAGATGTCAGTTCTCCCCCAAACAATTCACAGAATAAATACAATTACAACAGATATTCTAGCAGGTTTTTCTTGGCAGAACAACCTGGCGCTAATGCATATTCTGAAAGACAAACAACTAAAACCGCCAAACACTGTTTGACCAGAAGAAGAGTTGGAAGACATACATACCTGCTCTTAAGGCTTACTATAATCAAGACGGTATGGTACTGATGAATGGACAGACACGAGACTAAAGCAGAAGAAAAGAGAATACGAAATGAATCTACCAGTTTTTGATAATGAAAGCTGATTCCTCACTGTTGGAGGGGAAAAAAGTTACAAACAAGCAAAGGGGAACTGTTCAAATAAATACTGTTGTTCTACCGGATTTATACAGTTGGAATTCTTTAATCTACACATGGATGCACATGGAGTATAATGTGCATGTGTGTGTGTGTGAGAGAGAGAGAAAAAGAGAGAGAGAGAACTTGTTATTACGCTTATGTGTATTTCCTATCTCTGCTGGGAGTTCAGAAACAGTATTATTCTAGTAACAATACACACACGATGCGTGGATCTCCAAAAAGAAACCAGGGCTTCTTGAAGAAGCCGTTAATTACTAGGTTGTGGTAGGAATATCAGAAAATAATCCTGAAAGTATCTTATGTCAGAAAAATATGAAAGTATTAGATAAAAAAGAGGATGGAGGCACCATGAAGGATGCCGAAACTAGAATGAGTGCTCCCTATGGCCAAAGTTGGGGCAATCCAAGTAACAACGTAAACAGGCACAAAACTTGATAATAAACTCAGACCAAAAAAAAAAAATACTTACAGGTCATACTGATTAAAAAAAATGGTAACAAATACAGGAGTCAACACATCTTCAGAAGATTTGCAATTAATAAATGTGGAAGAAATGTGGGCAGTGGGAAATTCCCATCAGAAATCACTATAACCTTGCGACAGGCAAGATCCACAGCCAAATGTTAAAAGGAGTATGCAAAGGTTTAAGGAGATTCAGCATGTATGCACAGGCTTCAAGTCTCTCCTGCAAACGCATATTAATTACTCAGGGAGCACAAGTAACTCTTCCCTGGAGAAACCCAGTAGGGAGCAGCTTGAAGCCAGCAAGATGGACATCAACTATTGCTGGCACAATGCATGACGGACAGCACATCCATCTGACTTCATGTCCAGCCAGTGACGCACAACCTCTACACACGTCATCAGAAAAAAGCATGCCATATCCTGCAAAACGTTTGACCCGCATTTTTCAAAAGTGTCAAAATCAAGACCTCTAAGGAGGCTGAGAAACTATCCTAGAGAAATCTTAGGAGGCAAGACGAATGCAATATGGGATACCAGACAAAAACCTGAAACAAAAAAATCAAAACACAGCAAAGAAAACTCAAAAAACGCAAGTAAAGTCTAGAGTTTGGTTAGTACTAGTATTCGTCAAAAGTCGGTAGAAATATATTATAATGGAAATGGCTTTTTAAAAAATTGCATCAAGATAAACTTATCTTCAAATTTCACCGACTTTTGGGGGTACTTCTTCCATCATTACACTGGGGCCGTGAGCATCTGACATAGTGGTCAAGACGCTGGCTGGGATGCCCGCATCCCATTTTAGGGTGCTTGGACTGCAGCCTTGGCTCTGCGGCTGATTTCAGCTTCATGCAAACACATTTTGGGAGGCACCACGAGATGGCTTACATAGCTGGGTACCTGCCACCCACATGGACGCTTAGACTGCATTCCTGCTCCAGGGTTCAGCTGGCCCAGCCCCAGCCACTGAGGGCATTTGGGGAAACAACCAGTGAATGCCACATCTCTTCCACTCTCTTGCTCTCATTCTCTCACTCTCTTCTGGTCTCTCAAGAAAACTAGTGAGTTTTTATTTTAAGGGTTAGATGAAGAAAATGGTAAATTAAGAGAGCGAGATACTACTGTGGTCATAAATCTCATGCCAATTGTGAGGTTATTATGCCAGACGGCACCTGAGAGCAGGTGAAAAACACAGGTGAGCAGGATTCATGTTCGAGTTCCTAGACTGTGTCAGATCGGTTTGGGTGTTTTTCCTGTATGATCTTAGAAATCTTACAGCTACCTTGCGAGAAGAGTATTACTAACCCTGATTTATACATAAAACAAATGGTATCTTATATTTCATAGTTAACAGAATTTCAACATCAGGTGTGAATAATTTCAAAGTCTTTACTGCATCCATCTGTTGAAAAGAGACTTATTTTCCTCAGATAAAGGGCAAAACTTTAGACTAACAGGAATGAAAAGGATCAAAGTGGATGAAATAATATGAGAATAAAGATGCTGTAAGGCAGAACTAATGAGCTTGTTAAATAATAAAGGAAAGATGATGATGGAAGAGATCTTAGATTAGTAGTTTCCATACAAGAACTTGAAGACCAGGCAAGATGGAAAAGGCCACATTAGACGCTGTATAGAACCAGACTGCATAGAAAGCTGTTCTACAGAGAACCATTGAAGGGCAAGTGTGTGAAGTAGAACAAACAAAGCATGCAATCAAAGACCTTTATACCCTAGTAATTACTGCAGCTCTGATTTACACACTGAGAGTGAACAGTGTTGTATGTGTCACTTGCAGAGGCTTAAATCTAGTGATTTGCATGTAAGAAAAGTAATTATTATGGAAATAAGTGGGCATATCTTACCTATATCCTCCACACCTTCCGTGAGCAGGCCATTAATCATATTGAAGACCTTCAACCATATCTGGCTTTGACGCCCATCTACTGCTCTAGCTCCAGCTCTAGTCTCCAGACACCACTAATGCAGGCCCTGGGAGGCAGAGATGATAGCTCAAGTCACTGTGCTCCTAAAATCCAGGAGACAGACCTGGATTGAGTTCCTGGCTCTTGGTTTTGATCTGGCCCAACCCAAGCTATTGTAAGCTTTTCGGGAGTGCACTTACAGACAGAACACACTTCTGTCTCTGCATTTTCTTTGCCTCTCAAATAAGTTGATTTTTTTAAAATTAAAAACAAGGGGTAAGCATTTGACCCAGAATTAAGAAGCCAGTTGGGATGCCAGTACCCCATACTGGAATGTCAGGTTTGAGCCCAGGCCCTGATTTCAGTTCTAGCTTCCTGCTCGTCTGTACTCTGAGAGGCAGCAGGTGATAATTCAAGTACTTGGATGCCTGCCACATACATGGAAAACCCAGATGCAGTTCTGTGTTTCCTAGCTTTGACCTATCCTAGCTCTGCCTATTGTGAACATTTGGAGAGTCTCTCTCTTTCAAATAAATAAAGATGAATGTAATTTTTTAAAGCAAAACCATTCATGGAATAATATTTAATTCAAAAAGAAGAGGCTTCAAATTAATGCCTAGAACTTAAATCTGGGCTAAATGTTATAATATTAAAAGCAATGCCTCTGTTTATAGCCAAATTTCACTGTTCTTTCTTATACAATTCATTAACCTGATGAAGCAGCAAACCTGTGAAACATTTACACAGTTTCATTACTAATAGCTACCACCCTATCTACAATAAGTGCAATCACAAATTTTATTTTTAAAGTAAATCAGGATAATACAAATAGTTTAAGAAAAAACATCTATTCTAACTTGATAATTCAGATTTAAAACTGACAGAATGCAGAGACTCACACATTCTGAATAGCTTCCCAGCTGTGGGACCTTAGGCCATATCTTTTGAGCTAACCCATCACTTGAATTCAATAAGAACCTATGTGTATAGCTCCCATCCTCACATCTGCATATGGGCGCCCTTTAATATGTAGGTCAAAGGAAAGTGACCACAGCACATGGCTCCTTCACACATGGGTGATCAAGCCATTATATAATGATATGTAATCTGGCAAAAGCGACACCGAGCAATAAACAAGTGACCAGCCAAAGCAGTGTGTTGTAATGAAAACAGCATCTGACTGAGCCCAGAGACACAGGCATCGGCTACAACTGGACCGTCACTCAGCAATGACCTTGGGAAGTGTATACACTGTTGCCTGTGTTTGCTGCCCTTTCCCTGGGATGAAGCGGACAGGGTAGCTTCATCTCAATGCTTCCTTCCAAAGTCGTTGGTGCCCAGCATGCTGTAGAACACCCGTAAGAAGACCACTGCCTATGGAGATAGCTGGACCTACAGACAACAAACTAGGTGGCTTTGAACACAAGCAAATAGCCATACTGTGCTTACTCTCTTCTGGGGAAAGCTGCTGCTTTAAATTACTCAGAAATGTGCTTGTCTCAGCTCTTATGGTCTTCACCTTCTCCAAGTACACAAACTGAGCTTACCTTGAAACCATGTTTACTGCCTTGTAATATTCCACTTAAAAACAGCTGAACTGGCCTTTTCAGAAGGGTGAACCAATATCCAACAGTTCAAACTAACCAAAACCCAGCAATGCTAAAACTTAAGAGAAGGGGCTGGTACCATTGCTCAACAGGCTAATCCTTTACTTTCAAGCACCAACATCCCATACGGACACCGGTTCATTTCCCAGCTGCTCCACTTCGAATCCAGCTCTCTTCTTATCAACTAGGAAAGCAGCAGAGGATGGTCCAAAGCCTTGGGACCCTGCATACCCACGTGGGAGACCCATAAGAGGCCCCTGGCTTTGGATCAGTTTAGTTCTGGCCATTGCAGCCATTTAGGGAGTGAAACAGCAGATGGAAAATCTTTATCTCTCCCTTTCTCTCTGTATGTCTACCTTTGTAATAAAAATATATAAATCTTCAAAAAAAATAAAAGAAAATGTATGAACCAAAATATTGTTCCTATAAAAATTATAGGGACCCCCACATTCTCACTAATTCTATTCTTTTTTATTCAGAAATAATGAACTTTAGCTACCATTTCTGTCCTGGGCAAAAAATATCAGGAAAGGGAGTGGGGTGTTAAGCCTGGCAATAGGGATGCCTGCATATCCCACACTGGAGGCCTGAGTTTGATTCCTCCTCTTCACTCCAGTCCCCTGCCGGGGGAACCAGCTGTGATGGTTTAAGTAAGTAGGTCCATCCAATCTGTGAGAGCTGGGTTGTGTTCCCAGCTCCTGGAGGTAGGCGGCTGTGGCCTAGTCAGCACTGCTGCAGACATCCAGGCAGCAATAGGGCATACATGCCCTCAGTGTGCCTGACTCTATCAAGTAAGTAAATAAAACAGGAAATAAACAGAAATATTAGAGCATGCAGTAATTAATAGTATAAAATTCTCTACTATTAAGGATATTAGAGTGTGAAATAGCTAATATAAATAAAAGCCCCAAATAAAGGGCTTTATCTTGGGGCCAAAATCTTTTTGCACTAGAGGAAAGCTAACTTGCCATGTGAGATGCGGTCCTGGGGTGTGCATCAGCCCTGGGAATTTATGGCTACAGACCATGCCCTTCCTTCCACAGGTCTCGCTAAGCCTTCACACTCTCGTCACCTTGGCAGTCTGCCTGGCTCCTGCGATGACAGCTAGCTCCTCTACAGGGTCCTGGAGGCAACTGGCATCATTACCAAACAGACTCTTCCCCTCAGGGAGCTATGACCAACAGAATTGCCCAGACAGCGGGATTTAGGAACCAAAATCACCTCCACTCTTTGCAGAACCCAAGAGAAAGGAGCATGAAGAGCAAAAATACAACAAAGTCTCAACCTGATAAATAACACTACAACATGAAAACAAGGAACTTCAGTGGATGGATAAGTACATAATGGCACCTTCCACTTTATCTTTCGGTAGTGATCTAACTGCTGAATCTTAGATTTCTTATCTATAAAATGAAAACTATAGTAATACCACTTTCCAAGATGGCTTTCAAAATACTGCCAGTAAATGGTTTAAGAGAGTTAACATGGAAATAAAGAGTGAAGCAGTCTCTTGGGGAGCCTGAATTGGAGGCATCTTGTCTGCCAAGCCGAAGCTTCAGGGATTGGAGGAAGATGAAGGAGAGAGGCCCAGCTTTGCTTTATATCCCCCGTCCCCCAGCACTTACTCCCATGAGTAATGTTAGCTTATTTCAGAAAGGACAAAGAGGGAGCAGTACACATGACTTGAAAAACACTTGCTGTTGATCCCACCCAGCCCATGCCACCAGTCTAATTCCAACAAGCTTTACTGCCTTCTGGGAGCAGACACTGTTATTTGCAAGATTGCCAGAGCTTACAGGACACAAATGCAGAGGATGTTCATGGTAGCAGTCTGCAGTAGACGGTGCTGTTCTTAATCCATAGACAAGGCAGGTCACTCCAATTCTATAGCTCACCTGATTGATCCTGTGGTCACAACATCAGTTATCTAACATGAAAAATTTGAAAGAAGAGTTCTTTCCACCAAGACAGAGAAGGACTAAAACAGGGTTGTGTGAGAATAAGAAACTTGGTTCTAGGCTAGGCTGACATCAGACAAGCCTGGGATTGTCCCCCAAAGAAGTCAAGCAGACACACTGTTTGTATAAGGATAGACTACCAACAATTGCTTGGATCAATCTGTTTCTGACAGAGTGATGCTTTGAAAGGTTTCTGTAGTCTGGTTAAACCTCTTTGACTGCAGAAGAACTACTGGATTTACAACTCTGTATGTTGGGCCTTATCCTGGGTTCTAGAACAATAAACATTGAAGACGCAGGGGACAATGCTAACGTTGCAAGGTTACAGGGTGGCCAAGTAATGTTAAAGATAACAACTTCTAGAGGTCAGAGGTTGACAGCACTGAGTACAATGTTGGTTAGTAGAGCCATACAACAGCAATTCCCAACAATCATCATCTACTAAACTCCATTCTTTTTCTCTATCTCTCCGCACCTCATACTCTTTTGCCATGGATTCCTATTGCTAGGCTCCCAGAGCAGAAGCTGCCTGAAGTCTCTGTCTCATTCCTGTTAGTCAACATGGCCCTCCGAATGCAGATTCCGCATCTCTGAGCCATTCTCCTCTCTACTGGCAGGCCTCCTGAGTTTGTTCCTTCCTCTTGATGATATCAGTCATTTACTAATGTATTTAACACAGGTATTACTTTTAAGGGGATTATTTATTTACTTGAGAGGCAGAGCAACATAGAGAGCGTGAAGACCCAGAGCTTCCATCTGCTGGTTCACTCCCCAAATGGCTGCAATAGAAAGGTCTGGACCAAGCTATAGCCAGGGGCTAGAAACTACATCCTGGTCTTCCAGATGGGTGGTAGAAGCCCAAATACTTGGGCCATCTTCCATTTAATGGATGCCAAGTGCAGCACCTGAGATTCGAACCACTACTCCGATATGGGACACCAGCATTGAAGGTGGTGATGTAATCCACTGTGCCACAATGCTGGCCTCAACACTCGAATCAATCCTCAACATATCAGGCAATGTTTTAGCAGGGGTGGAGAGTCTTTCTTCTACCAAGAACCATTTGGATATTTATAACATAGTTTTGCGGGCCACACAAAATTACCAACTTAAAAATGAGCCTGGTATAGGTTCATTCAATGTCAAGCACCACTTGCAGTTACCCTCATGGCCAGATCAAATGATTTCACAGGTATTATACAGCCCATAGACTGAACGTTCCTCATCTTCATTTTAAGTTGCTACATTAAAAACTCTTCAGGTGTTAATTATCATCCTCCCATTTTGTAGATGAAGAAAATCATGCACAGAAAGTGAAGTAACGTAAGTTAATTTCCATGTGGTACAATGGGCTTCTGGAAAATGATATTTTAACTTTAGGTCCTTGGCCTATACATATTTCCAAAGTCAAGTTCCCTCTCTTTCTAAAAAGAGATTTACTGATTTATTTGAGAGGCAGAGCAACACACACGCAGACACAGAGAGGGAGTGAGTGAGCGGGAAGGACACAGAGAGATCTTACATCTACTGTTTCACTGCCCAAATGGCTGTAAGAACCAAATTTGGGCTAGCTTGAACCCTAGAACTCCATCTAAGTATCCTACAAGGGGGTTTGGGGGGTCAGGGATACAGGCATTGAAACACCTTCCAATGCCTTTCCAGGCACAGTAGTACAGAGCTGGATCAGAAATAAAACAGCCAATACTAGAACCAGAGCTCCAATATGAGATGCTGGCATTACACACAATGGCTTAAATTGCTATGCCACCACACTCCCCCTCTGTTCCCATACCCAGAACAAATTCTCAACCAGCCTGCTCAATACCTAATTATTACACTGCCTATTCTTTGTTACCATTAATAGTAATTAGCACAAGCACAGTCAGGGAATGATGAACCCCATTACACGTGATAGAAGTTTTAAGTCTGGGACTTCTTCTATTGTTACAATACTAAATTTCGTCTCTGAGATAAATGTCCAAAACTGGGAGGTGTTTTATCGTCAGTACCTCCAAAGGGCACTTGGGATGTTTCCCTTACTGCTTGTGTACACACACACATTAGAGCTGTGGAACGAGTGCCAGCAGCTTGGAAGAAAATACAGGAGACAGCAGTGGCATTCCTAAGAAACGCTGTGTCAACAATGCTGTTGATGGCACAGAGGCCTGTATTGTGTGCCCTTCCACTACCGGCCGAGTGGAAACGCAAAACACAAGAGTTCAGCTCTGAACAGGACAAAACATTAGGAACTCTCACTTGCCCAAGAATGAAAATCAGTGTAAGTTTCCAAGAGACTATTTAATAAACATGAAATAAATTTTTAGGTTATATAAAGCAACGGTAGAGCCTGCCACCTCTTCTGCCCCTTTGTTAGCCATATGTAAAACAACAGTACCTCTTAAGATGAATGCTTCCTTAAGACATAAGAAAATAAAGAGCTTCACATCATAGGGGCACCAGGACACTACCTCCTTCTTGAGAGGGAAGAACCCTTGAAAAAGCCTATAGGTACAGAGACAAGATCTCAGAGTTCATATACATTTAGATACATAGAAAACCAGTATATGCATTGATATTACTTTCCCATATTTAGGTTAGAACTCAGGCTACGTGTGAACTGGCAACCAGACTCCAGTGTCTCCAGAATTCCTTGTAAAACAGGAGACAATGTCAATATTTCACTCAGCTAGAGTTGTTAGGAGGACTGAACAACCCAGCTAAACAAAGCACACTGACTGGTAGAAAGTGGAGACATAGACTATGTTAAATGCTCCCAGCAATGAAGACCTTACTTTTGAAACAAAGTTGAAGCACATGAGTAAAAAGTTGCTACCTGCTGCACCCAAGCACACCGACTTACTAAACTTGAATGGTTTTTCTGCCTCTACAAAACAACTTGATCACCCAGACACATGCATCTTGTAAATGCAAAGACATTTTCCCTGACAACCAGACCCCAGAGCAGCCCCTACTGCAGCTTTATTTCCCTGTTTCTGTAATTGGATCTGAACCCAAACGGCTCCTTCTTCAAACGGCTCCTTCGGACATCAGACAAGCTAATCTCTCCCTATACAGCCCACCCTGCCAACTCTGCAACAAAAGACAAGTGCCCTTAAAGTCATCTGGAGAAACAATGTGCCGATATTTTTGCTACATTCCAAAAGACAGCAAACTTCCTGTCTCTAGTGCAGCCAAGAAGTCTCTGGGAAGGTTACTGCAACAGCAGTTCCAAGCAATTCACAACTACCCACAGAATGCAACCCCATGTGGCTAGAAGCTGTTGCTGGCATATTCAAAGCAGGTGCAAACTGTAATTTGTTTTCCCAGAAGAAATCCCTCTGAAGTGCTAGGCATGGCTTTGCCAAACACTAAATTACTGAGCTGTTACATGAAAATAATTATTGATGTACCACTGAAAAACTTTAAAAACTACATTGCAAATCTGCTATTCTATTTAATGCTAGTAAGTAAATTAGTTTATGGCTTTGTATAAGGTTCATTACTATGGTAGTTCTTATCACATAATTCTCAATTTTATTCTTATTAACAAGAAATATGAAACTATACTATTTCATGGAATTTTTTTTACAACATGGAAAGCAGAGTGAACCTAAATGAAAAATAGAAACTGACTTCTGTGACTTCAGTGCAAAAATGCCACTTCAGTTTTTTATTTATCATGTGACATTTGAGACTGGCAGGGATTCTTTGAAATACAAAGTATACTTCAAGAGACCTTGACACCTTTAAATTTAAAACACGGTATGTACAAGAAGCAATGTCACCGAATGCTGAAGGAAATACACTAAAGAATGAGAAAAACATCCTGCCATATGGTAAAATGAAAAGAAGATGTCTGTAAAATAAAACTTGAGAGCATATTATTTGAGGAGGAGAACAGAGGCGGCGACGCTGGCCAGGCTCAGCTCTGGGTTGGACATTAGTTTCCAGCTCTTACAGCACAGGGGATGTGGCAGGCTCCAAGTCACCTGCATGTCTTAAGCTTTGACCTCTCCTCAGCAGCTCTGTTCATGTGCAGATAAGAGGCTAATGGGAAGAGAGATGCTTTCACTGAAAGATCCCAAACAAATGTTCTCACAAAATGAAGATATTGTTCTAGAACAGAGACCAACTGTTCAGGTTCACAGAGCAAGAGCCTTCAGCCCTACACTGACGTGTACTTGCTATTGTAAAAGAGAACATGTGTATTCTTCAATTCATAATGACATTAGTTTAAAAAAAACTAAAACGAATCACTTCAAGCCAGTCAGCAGTTTCCCCCCAAATGGCCAAACATAAGGCAGAAAAGAATTAAGAATAATTTTTTTCCTGAAACTTTTCATGTCATTTCACATGAACTGAAACATCAGAAAAACTTCAAGCAGCTTTTAAAAAGCACAGATAACACATCATTAAAGTTATTAAAAGTCAACTCAACACAGATCAAAGATCCAAATTAAAAACTAAAACTATAAAGCTCTTCAATAAATACCTAGGTATAAATATTTGTGGCCTTCAATTTGGCAGATTTTTTTTTTTAAATATGAGAAACAAAGGTACAAAAGTGACAAGGAAAAAGTAAACTGGATTTCATCGAATTAAAAATACTAGTGCTTCAAAGGATACTACCAAGGAAAAGATAACCCACATAGCAGTAGTAGAAAATATCTGTAAAGACATTCATCTGCTAAAGCAGTTGTATCCAGAATGCACAGGAATTCTAACAACTCAACAGTAAAGATAAATAACCCAATTTAAAGCTGAGCAAATAATTTCAAGGAACGTATCTCCAAAGAAGTTAAACAAATAGCAACAAGTTCTTGAGAAGCAGCTCAACCTCATTAGTCATTAGAGAAATGCAAATGAAAGTGACAGTAAGATAGCACATAACACCTGCTACAAGGACTAAAATCAAGAGAAGCAATAAGGACATGCAGAAATGGGATCCTTACATACTGCGAAAACGTAAAATGGTACAGACATTTTGGAAAACAGTAAGGTGGTCCCTCAAATAATTAAATGTAGATTATCATGACCCAGCAATTCCACTCAGATGTGTGTTCAAGAAAAATATAAAAAAGATACCCATATAATAATTTAGGTACACGTTTCCATTACCGCTTTTTATAACAGCCCAACTTGGAAAAGAATCCAAATGCCTACCAACTGATGAATGGGTAAACAAAATGGTTAGGTTTATGTGAGGGAAAATTATTTAGCCAAGAAAAATAATGAATTACTTGTTAAGAGCCACAGACTCATGGGCCTTAGACTTGGCCTACCTGACAGCCTGTTGCATTGCAAAGCCTGCTTGGGCAAGCAGGGTTACAGCAAGCAGGATATTAGGCCAAAACATCCTCTGTAGAGCAAGCAAAATAGAACCTCCACCCTTGTTCCTGTTCAAATAATTAGCTCCTCCCCTGTTTCAATATAGATGATTAGTTCCTTCCCTGCTTCAATGAAGATAATTACTCCCAGGAAACCCCTTCCCTTCTCCTCCTCCCCTAGAGAGGAAGGTATATATGTGAGGAGTAAAAATAGAAACGCATTCTTTTCCACCAAGTAGGAGTGTCCGTGTGTTTCTTGGGCCAGCAGCCCGGGCCTACCAGCCCGGCATTCCCAGTCCACCCTCAGGGTTTGAGCGTTGTGTCCTGCAGGTCCGGACAATTACTGGTAATTGAAATCATTTAGCTAAGTAAAATAAGCCAGTTTTTTTAAGTTACATTTTGTATCATTCTGCTTATACAAAATGTCTAGCATAGGTAGGATGTCCACACAAAGAATTTAGTGGTTGTTAGGTCATACAGAAAGGGAGGATGAGGCATGACTGTTAATGGACACTAGGTTTCATTTGCTAGTGATAAAAATATTGAATAAGTTAGTGGTATGACTGCACAACTGGGTAAATTTACTAAAAACTACAGAACTGTGCACTTCAAAAGGGTTACTTTCATGGTATATGAGTATATTCCTCAAAAAAGCTATTAGTAGGGTCCAGCATGATGGCTCAATTGTCTAATTCTCCCTTGGCAAGTGCTGGTATCTTCTATGGGCACAGGTTTGTGTCCTGAATACTCCACCTCCCATTCAGCTGTCTCCATATGGCCTAGGAAAAGCAGTGGAGGATGGCCCAATTCCTTAGGAAGATGCTTCTGGACCCTGGCTTTAAACTTCTTCAGCTCCTGCCATTGCTGCCATTTGGGAGTGAAGCAACAGATGGGTCATCTTTCTCTCTCATTCTCTCTGTAAATCTGCCTTTCTGACAAAAATAAACTTTTTTTCTTAAAAAGTTTTTAAAAGGTGATCTCTTTCTCCTCATTTGCTGCAAAGCTTCTTTAATGACAATGCCTCTTTGGACCTTAGTTTCTGCATGTCAGCTGTTTGGGTAGTAGGAATAAAGGCCTTCTGCTATTCCAATGAGGTTATATTAAATATAAATCACAGCAAAAAAAATCCATTGCATATATGGTAGTCATTAGAAATCGCCCAATCTATTCTGGAGTAGGTAGAGTTATCACATAAGGAATCAAACAAATACTTTCCAAAACCAAAGAGACCACAGTTAAATCAGCTGGATGAATGCATCCCTAGGAATCCCAACCACCCAACAATGCAGGGCCCAGTTAAGCTGCCCCAACTCAGCCTTAGTGCATTATCCTAGCAACGGCAAGATAAAAATGGTCAGGATCCCCTTCCCTAGTTTGGCTGATTCAGATTATGCTACTGTTGAACACATGGGTTCTTGAGGTAAACTATCTCAAAGATTAAGAGAAGGCCATATCTAGGTAAGGGGTGATGAGAGATAAAGGAAAACACAATAGGTCCTTCACAGCTGGCTAACTCCCATCTGTCCTTGTAGATAGCACAGGTAAAACTTCCTCCAGCAAGCTCACCTGCCCTCCTCCGGAATCCTGAGTCTGGCCCTATCAGATCTTCCTGACCATCTTCCATGAACAGAAAATAAATCTATTAGAATGATTAAGAGTGTTCTGCTCCTTAAATGGGGATACTTATGCCCCAACAGCATCACCCTCTGCTGTTTGAAAAAAAAAAAAAAAAAAGAGGAAGAAGAAAATAAATGCTATAAATTTTCAAGTCTTGTCAAAATCATTAAATACAACAGTATCTAGAATTCATTAATTAATGATTTCTCTTTAAGCATAAAGCAGAAATCTTCCAATGAAAGATAACAGTCAAGATGAAAGGCTAAAGCTGAAGACTCTCAGTTTAACCAGCCAAAGTTCTAGGTGTAAATATGATTTTTGTCTTCAGGGTTCTACTAGTCAATCTTATGATACCACAACAAATCATTTCCGCTCCCAAAGAATTTAAAATCCCTGTAGTTAAGCATACACATTTAATTAGCATAACAAAGGATACTAGAATAAAGCCACCTTGTATAAGCTAAACTCGTTTTTCCAGCACAAAGCATGTAAGGAAACAACAGCATGATAAAAATTATTCTGTGTCAGCAGTAGAAGCATGTTTCTCTAAGAAATGTGATGCTGAGATAAATGCATACTGACCTTCAACAGAAATGTTCAGTCACCAGAGTACCACACCATACAAATTAATTCAAATACCAGAAGAGGAAATTGAAACAATGATTGGAACACAAGGATTTGTAGTAGAAATCTGCAATGATTTATGTACCACTTTTTCAAAATTGAGCAAGTGTTCACAAGTGTTAATGGTTATCAAAATGAACTCTCCATTTCTCAGACAACAGCTTGCCCATAAAACATGTATTTGTGTGTGTACAATTGCCTATCATTATTACAATATTCAAGGTCATGTGCAGTAACAATATTTTCACCTTTAAAGAAACATACAGTTAGAGAGCAAGAGAGTGCAAAAGTACAACAAAGAAAGATATCTTCTACCCACTGATTCACTCCCCAAAAGGCTACCACACCCAGGGATGGGCCCTGCTGAAGCCAGGAGGCCTTTCACTGGGCCTCCCACTTGGATGGCAGGGGGCCAAGTACTTGGGCCATCCTCCTCTGCTTTCCCAGGCACATAAGAGGGAGCAGCATCCTAAGTGGAACAGCCAGGACTTAAATGCAGTGCTCATACAGCGTATGCTGGAGGTGGCCACTTTAACAACCTGCACCACAATACCAGCTCCAGTGCTTCCATTTTCATAATCAAAAGAATCACACTGTTCATTTCCAGGTGACTTCAGCTAATCATGACTAGATGAGGAAGCAAGCATTATTATCTCCACTTCACCCACAATACACATAAATACATCGCCCAAGCCAGGACAGCTCTGAGAATGAAAGAGGGCATGATGTGAATTAATTATTTGAATTGTGTTGACGCAAGAGCTGTGACTTGGGACCACCAGATAAACGGTCATGCTGAGGTCTTTCATATGAAGTAATGAAAGAACATTCTTATTCTGTATGAACTTGGATTCACACATAAGCACAACAGGCACCTGGAGTGCAATCCATACTGCCTGTCATTCCAAAGAACAACTCCCCAAACATCCAAACAAGAAGTTGATGAATGCGCTGCCACTGTTTCTCAGGTTCCCATTTGGCTAAGGCTGTGGGTTCATCAGTATGACTCAGACAAGGCTTCCAAAGCCAGTGATTACTGCTTCCACTGACAGTTTTTTTTTTTAATCCCCTTGCAATTCCTATAATTATTCTAGGAATGTAACTGTGGGAGTTAAATTTTCAAGACACTGGGATGATGAAACTCTTTACCGAATGACAACAGAAAGATCCATCCATGGTGAATGTCACCAGGCACAGCCTCTAAAATAATCACTGGGCAGTGGTATCTTATTAAGGGGCGCTCACTGTATATGTCACCCGAGCAGGCTCAACTGCCAGGAGCCATCAATGGCCCTGATTGTGCGGTATACACAGAGAACTCTAATGATATGCAACTCTGCTACTTTTAAAACTATATACGCTGTTCCTACGACAAGCAGCACCACAGTGTCTCACAGCAAGTGTCATCAGCTGATTTACATTCAGTAGGAAGCTGTGAGTAGGTTTCTGACAGGTCATTAACATTTAGTATACAAATCATTCCTCCATCTTTCAAGCCAAAGATTTTCTGAACAGAGTATTTGTTACCAAATCTAAGACAGTTGACTTGTTTATATTACAAAATATCCAACTAAATCCCCTAGTCTAATTTTAATCATATATATTGAAAGGCATATTAAACAAAACCATTAAACAAACTTCTAAGTCCTAGTAGTACTGATAAATGTACTTTTATGCATATGATAAAAAATAATGTGCTTGGTTTTACAGAATTGTAAGCCCTTTGAAAGAAAACACAGGCATAACAATGCAAATTTTTCTTCTATCAATGTAGTGATGAAATCTAGAACGCCATAACCTATTTGTTTTACAGGGGAGCAATAAATGATGAATAATTGCATCTCCAGAGCAGTATATATTTAGTTTTTTTAAAAATCTCTACCAAGCCTACTGTAAGAATTGTCTGAAAATGATGTAATTCTAAAAAAGAAAAAATGATGTAACTCCAGTACTCAAAGGCAAAGTACTACATTTTTTAATCCCATGAGATTAAGGGCATTATATTTTTCTCACATTTGCCTTACATATCATAGTCATCTTCAAAAATTATTATTCCCACAGAGAGCTAGACATTTTAATAATCACCCAGGGAAACATACCTCTTAGACACCATACTGTTTTTTCTTTTTTTTTTTTTTTCATTTTTTATTGGAAAGCCGGATATACAGAGAGGAGGAGAGACAGAGAGGAAGATCTTCCGTCCGATGATTCACTCCCCAAGTGAGCCGCAACGGGCCGATGCACGCCGATCCGAAGCCGGGAACCTGGAACCTCTTCCGGGTCTCCCACGCGGGTGCAGTGTCCCAAGACTTTGGGCCGTCCTCAACTGCTTTCCCAGGCCACAAGCAGGGAGCTGGGTGGGAAGTGGAGCTGCCGGGATTAGAACCGGCGCCCATATGGGATCCCGGGGCTTTCAAGGCGAGGACTTTAGCCGCTAGGCCACGCCGCCGGGCCCCAGACACCATACTGTTGAACTTCACTGTAGGAACTACTAAAGAGTTTGGCTTGCCAGATTCTATGGCATGCAGTGTGTGTTAAAATATTTACTTCAAATGGACCAAAAAGACGTGAAGGGCAATAGAGAACACTGCTTAGAGCAAACATTTGCCACTGTGCAGATAGATAATATGGTGGCCGAAAGATCAAGAAGTGATGCATGTATGATAATACACAATTGTCAGCAACTTTCCTTTATCTGCAGATACATTTCCAGACCCTCAGCAGATGGCTGAAACAGCAAGCAACAGCATTCATCATGGTTTTTTCCCATGATAAAATTAACAGATTAAAGTAACAATAAAACAGAACAGTGACAATGCACTGTAATGAAAGCTCCATGAACTTGACCAGTTTATTCTAACTCATTTACCCAAATCAGAGGCTGGCTACTCTCTCCACCCCTGAGAATATCTTAGTGTCTTGCACACACCCTCTTCTTCCAATGTGATCTGATACAATGCCCACATGATGAGATACCATGAAATAGATGATGCAGGCATTGGGTACCCTGCTTCAGGCTACTCATTCTGATACCAAGGAAGCCAATCTGATAACCTGAGCTTTCATTAAATCCCTAGGAACATATACAGTGTAGACACAGTGGCCAAAGGATGACACAGGGCCTGGCACAATGGCTCAATTGGCTAATTCTCCCTTAGCAAGCACCGGGATCCTATATGGGTGCCAATTTACATCCCAGCTGCTGTACTTCCTATCTAGCTCCCTGCTTGTGTCCTGGGAAAGCAGCTGTGGATGGATCAAAGCCTTGGGACCCTGTACCTGCATGGGAAATCCGGAAGAAGCTCCTGGCTCCTGGCGTCGGATCAGCTCAGCTCTCACTGTTATAGGCCTTTTGGCAGTGAACCAGTAGATGGAAGATCTTTCTCTCCTTCTCTCCATAAATCTGCCTTTCCAATAAAAATAAATAAAACTTTAAAAAAAAAAAGGATGACATATGTCCTGGGAAGAGCAGAGTAGCATGGTGCAAGACTACATCACGCTACTCAAATGATGACTTAAAACACACAAACGAAGGCTGGCACAGTCGTGTGGTAAGCTAATCCTCCGCCTGCAGCACCAGCATCCCAAATGGGCACTGGTTGTGATCCACCTGCTCCACTTCTGTCCAGTTCTCTGCTTGTGTCCTGGGATGCCAAAGTCCTTGGGACCCTGCACCAGCATGGGAGACCCAGAGGAAGCTCCTGGCTCCTGGCTCTGGATCGGCTCAGCTTCAGGTGATGCAGCCATTTGGGGAGTGACCCAGCAGATGAAAGATATCTACATACACACTTCTCTCTCTCTGCAAATCTGCCTCACTAATTATAACAAACGAGATCTTTTAAAGTACGAACTGCTTATATCTGGAATTTTCCATGTAATATTTTTGTACTCAAGAGCTGACCACAAGTGACTGAAATTATAGAAATCAAAACCATAGATAGAGGGAAGTACTGCTCAGTATTTCTTTTTGAAGATTCACTCCATGGACACAAGTTGAGAATAGAAACATTTCTCTTCTACTTTCTCCCCTCTTCCCACTCTGTCCCTGAATTTGCTTTTGTGATTTCCCCACCTTTTAAACATATTTGGTTAAAAAAAAAATGTTTACTTACTAATTTGCCAGAGACATCTACCCAGCAAGTCACTCCCGAAATGGTCAAAGTGGCCTGGACTTGGCCAGGCAAAGGTCAGGAGCCAGAGTGGCCGAAGTTCAAGCACCTGGGCCACCTTTCATTGCTTTCACAGGCACATCAGCAGGGAGCTGGATGGGAAGTAGGGCAGTTGGGACACAAAGTCGTGCTCCCATGGGGATACTCACAACTCAAGTCACAGCTTACCCCTCTGTGTCACAGGGTTTGATGTGGGTTTCTTTCACTCCATTTTCAGAGATACCTATCATTTATCAAGGAACATGCATTAATCACATTAATTACATGCATATCTGTTTTGCACAGTCTTCACACATGTCTTCTCTCATCTATGTGGATGAACGACCCTAGCGTCAATGAAAACTGGGTAAAAACTGATGGCTTAGAATAAGAGCTGGTGAACTTTTGTCAAATGTCCAATAGTGAAGATTTTAGGAATGTGGCTCATCCAATCTCTGTCACATCTATTCACTTTCTCTACCACAATGCAAAAGCAGACACAGACAGTGTGGACAAATTAGTGCGTTCATTCTAATAAAACTACACTTTCCTCAACAAGCAACAGGCCCAAATAGGCCCACCAGGCACAGCTGCCACTCTGAGTTGGCTGAGTTAGGGTAAGCTCACTGCTATTTGGCGGGGAACAATGCAAGCAAAGCAAAATCAGCCTCGTGCAAATGCTGTGCATATCCATTTCTGAGAAGTCTTATATCAGCAGTTGTACTCTGCTGCATGGAACTTGGTTCCACAGCCAGACAGCACCCAAGGATCATGCGACATTAGAACATTGCAGCCCAGGGCCTGTATTGTGGCTTCAGGCAGGGGTGGAGGCAGCACACAAACACTCTCTACCCTGTGAAAAAACTGTTCCTACGCATGTCCATTTGCTGTTTCAGCAGATATTCAATAAGCAAGAGCTTCTGCCAAAGCTGTAATCAATAAACTATGAAAAAATACTAGCTAGTACAGATATCTACTGATGGAAATGGATCTATTTGTTTACATGGAAGCCTATGTGTGGCCACACTTCCAGCGTCTGTGCTCCTACTTGTATCTTTTGATGGCACTAGCCTATTTCTGCCTGGCTGTGGCATTTCCTATTTTACCCTGTAACATAAAACTTGCTACTCTTCAGTTAGGAGAAATGATGTGACTACAGGTGTGGGCTATATAGCAGATGGACAAGAGCACAAGCTCTCTGGAAAGAAGGTTGGAGTTTCTTCAAGCCCCAGCACAAAGAATGTTGAAGTGTATCACCATCTATATGAGATATACCCATGTATCATTAAGAACAATTTGGAAATACAAATCTTTTTGCATAGCTTGTATTATGTTATAATACTGTTCCATAGGCTCTGCGATTTCTCCTCTCCCCTCCCCACACGGATTCTCCCTCTAATATTGCAATAGTAGTCCTTCATAGAGTCCTAAGTCCATCATTCTGCTATTTAACAGCATCTTAACACTGTAGGTATGGACGATGGCAGAATCCAGCATCCTACTCTCAAGATAAACTCAACAATTTCAGTTGGAGTCCATCTTTTATTTGGAAGTAGAGATTCATATTGTATTATATCCTCACATTTGGATATGATAGTCTCTATTACAGTTCCTCTATATCCCCCTTAAATGAAAATCCATAAAACAAAATGAACAAGAGGAAGAGAAATAGAAAATTTACAACAATATGAGGTTCAATAACATAATACTGAATGATCAATGTGTTGCTGGAATAAGATTTTCAAAAGCCAAGAAGGATGGATAACCTTTATTTTGCTGTTGCTTGTCACCTACCACTCTAAACGCTTCTTACTGGGAGATAAACAGCATTAAAAAAAAAAAAAAGAAAGAAAGAAAGAAAAGAAAAAACCAACCTTCTGCAGTTAGGAATGTTCAGTATTCAGTTTCATTCCCTCTTCTATTAGTAGTCCTGTGGGCACCTTGTGGCTCTCTCCGCTTCAATTAGTGGCTCTTCTTGGTACTTTCACTCACAGTGGCTCAGTTTTTTAAATAAAAATGATTGACAAAAAGGCTAATTTTGTAATGTGCAATATGAATTTGGAAAAATTCCATACGAGTCCAAGCACTAGAAAAGGCAAGCTAGGGTCAAAAAGGACAGTTTCTAGAACCATTTCAGCTACTGGCTTCTTCACTTTCCAGCCATGCGGCCCTGTACAAATGATTCCTTATATCAAGGTATTCTTGGAGAAATGAATAAAATAATGGATATAAAGTGTTGTACAATAGCAAGCACCACAATTAGCCCTCAGTAAGCATTAACTATAATTATCACACATGAGTAAACAACAATGGCTTTGCTTATTTGTGGAACATGAGGCAGTTAATTTTAATAGTTTTACCTGACTCTGTCAAAAAGGAAAACAACTACAGCCCCACTCTTTAAAAGTTTTAATCATTGATACAAGAGTGTTATTCAAAAGATTGAGGGAATTTAAAAAATTTAATATAAATGGAATTAAAAATTTATTTTGATACAGTTTTTGAAATCCAAGCATAATTTTTCCAGAAGAGACATTTATTATAATTATTTTTTGGAAGATACCCTGGAGAAGTTTGATAAATAACTGTTCACCTTGACTGTGTCTACTAGGGTAGTTCATCAGAATTTCCTTCAAAGAAATAACAGTGACAGGCACTAAGCCAGATTTGCTTTCTTTTTCCTTATAAATACATGATCTAAAAGAAAAGAATTCTTGGGAAAATCACATGTCTACATAAAAAGTTTACAAAGATAGTAATTTAGGTATAAAACTATTGAGGACAGCTAGAAACAAGCTTAAGAATCCTAAAAGAGAAGGGACGATAGAGAAAACAGGTCTTAGATATGCTCCTCAGGCAATGGGAAAAGTGCTAGGAAATATTTCCCTTTTCCAGTAATTGCAGCTATAAAAAGAATATCATTACAGCTAGGTTAAGCCAATGTCTTTCTGTCGGAGGCACAGAAAAATGTTAAGATATTCTAATTTAGAGTACTTAGCAGTCTTAGTATCAATCAACTTATACACAATCTTTTAACTACAATGGCTTTTCTTTACAATGCTTTTCATTTTTGCTGAGTCAGAAAATTGGCTGAAATTCTGCAAAATCTGCGGACATCTTTTAAATTACTAAATGCAAGTCAGCAATTGTATCTAAAAATGCTATATCCTAGTTAAGTGATTAATTCAACCCCTATGCCAAATTTTAGGTAAAACTATTTAGAAGTCTGAATGTGCTGGTAAAAAAAAAAACATACAGATTAGGGCTTTGAAACATTTTCAACTACAAGCTTATTAACCTTGATCTTCTACCATTATTCGCACTGGCTCTTTTTCTCCCGATCAATGTTATTCACATCCGAGGCATGAGTTACAACTACTGTATTCAAATCACCCAATACTGTATCTCCAGCAAGCCCAGATTTCTAACTCTTGGACTGAATCTCTCTCAAATACCTGAACACAGCTATAAATCATCATACTTGATTCCCACAGTGCTCACCATTAACTTACTGGAATTTGCTCCTGCATATGGGAAGATGGTACATTTCTATCCTGCCAAAAGTTGGTGTGGCTGTGGAATTCACCAGTAAGGATGATGAAGAAGTGGGAGATGAGGTGCAGCATTCCTGGGCAGAAGCTTCTTTAAATGGCCAGTGCAGGATTTGCCATATTCTATCTCAACAACCATGGACACAGAAATACAGGACTAGTAAGTAGGTCTAGGGCTTCCAACATAGAAAAAGAGGTAGAGCAGAATCCTTTCCCACCCTTCAGCCAACTCTGGAAAAACACACTGCACACAGTAAACCCTTGCTGTTTTAAACCACTGCCTGATCTGGCCTATGCCAATACACTCACCGGCAATCTACTTCACCACCTGTGTTCTTACCATTGATAAAACATCCAAGTAAACTCGGGATTGCATGAAGTTCCCATTTTCCTCATTTCTCATATATCAATATGCAGTTCTGGTAGTCTCAACTTCAAATGTTTCCCACTTTGTCCTTTTGATTACATGTCACCTCTCTCCTTGATCACAAACTATAGCTTCCAAATATTGTCTTTTTCATTTTAAACCTTTTCTGCTCTAAATGAGCTTCCAAAACGACACCTGCACAATCCATGTAGAAAAACATGGAGCCTTTCCCCTAAATAAAGCACCTTAAATTTGTCCCTACTGTTCACATGTGAGGAGTTTCCTGCAGAGTCTGCTGGGAATTCTGGGAATAAGGATGGGCCACCCACCTGCACACTGACCTTGCCTGTGAAGCTGTGACACAGCTACCTGTAGCAGGTGGTGTTCAAAACTCAGTCAAGAAAACACTACAGCCTGTGATGTAATTTGTTCTGAAACACTGGAGTAGTTTCAAACTTCTTCGTGAAAACTGAACAGACATAGTCCAGCTTGCTTTCTAGACAGAACGAAAGAGGGACAGAGTTTCTCATTAGCTTCACAGGGACACACAGCCCAAGATTCCTCATCAGCCTCTTCTGAAACTGCTACTGATACAAGTTAACTCCATTAACACCACATAATACTGCTGCTTGTTATTTACTAATTTTTATGTTGGAGTTCATTAGAGTTCCGGTCCCACTGGATTCTGTTACAATCTAATATCAACAATTACTTGAGCTCAGAACGGGAAGAAAGGTTGAGTTACTAGTTAAACCATGAGGTAAAGGTCAAACTCCAATATATTTCAGCTCTTCAAAATCAGCTTCGAACTTGTCTTTTGGGCCTGCTCCTTTCACACTGTTAAAACAGCTCCGTTCAACAGGCTCCAAATCTCTCATGGGAATACCATTCTCCTGCTTTGAAACTTGGCAAAATCATACTCATTCTTCAATGACTAGCTCAGTCGTCAGTTAATGTTTTCAGTGAAACCTACCCCAAGAGCTTTTGGCAACACTAGGTCCCTGGCAAGAAGTAAATCCATGTTTAGAACAGGAAAATATTTAATTGTCTAAGAATTGACTTACCCAGTGGGCCTATGAACTCCCTGAGGCTCAAGTCTACATTTGATTATCTTCTGTCCCAAGCACTTGTAAGCCATCAGGCACATGAGCCATAGCTTTTAAGTGAATAGCATGGTGAAAACCGTATACCATGCTCCCACTTTTCGAATCAACTTATTGACAGACAGTAGGGGAAACTACTATTTTTAAACTCCAAAAGAAATTCCGTATTTATGAACCACCGATTTAAAAAACATGGCATTTTGCTTAACTATGGGCTAGTAAAACGCCAACAGGTGTACATCTACGTATATGTAGGTACAATAGTTTCCTGTGGCTGCTGTAGTGAATTAACACAAACTGGCTAGATTAAAACAATAGAAATTTAGTCTCTCACAGTTCTGAAGGTCAAAGTTCCAAAGCCAAGGTCTTGACCTTCCTTTGAAGGCCCCAGGATGGATTCAGTTCCCTGGTTCTTCTGGTTTCTCATCACCCCAGGTCAACTGGCTTGAAGACCTAATGCTCTAATCTCTGCTTCTGTCTCTTTGTGCTCACTCTGTTTCCTCCTTTTCTATCTCAATCTCGCTCTCTCGTAAGGACAGATTTACAGCCCTTTCAGGTAATCGAGGATGACCTCATCTTATGATTGTTGATTACATTTGCCAAGATCTTTTTCCAAATAAGGCAGCAATTACAGGTTCCAGGAATCTGGATATGGTCACATCTTTTGGGAATCACCATTCAACCTACTACCAGTATGTGTGTGTGTGTGTGTGTGTGTGTGTGTGTGTGTGTGTGTGTGTTGTACATAATGTGTTGTATATAGTAGCCACCCACAAAAAAAAACCTCACAAAAGTTATTAAAGCTCTCTATTAAACATCTACATGTTGTCTAAGCAATACAGTTTGGAACCCATGTTGGGAGTTGGGAACACAAATATGAATACAAAAGATGCAACTGCTGGTTTTAGAGCAGTCAGGCTCTGCTATTCTTTAAAGCTGTAAAATGTAGTATGTGGGACCCTGACAAAATGATGGTTGGGGAGTATTCTGTGACATCCAGTTTATCTCCTATCCTGCACTAAGACATTCACAGAAGCTCTCTGTTGCACATGTTTGTTTTGCGCACTGAGTTATTTGACCCAATGATCTTCTCTGAAACTATTACAATTCACGTACTTTAAGATGTCATCATTGGTAAGATTCTCAGTGTAACACTCATGACAGAATAAACACCTCTGATTAAACCATGTCATGCCATTACTTATTAGACACATCCTGATTTCTGATATACTAAAATGTGTACCTTAGCCAATCACTGAAGTGTGCTAATTTTCATTCTGAAATATGTACTCACAAAAAAGCAGCACAAATTAAAGAGCTTTTGATGAAACGATATGGCCCAATTTCAATGATCTGCCAGCAAAATTTTAATGTTAAATTGGCTTTATCCACCTTTGGAATATTTTTAAACTTCTTTCCATCAGGCTAATAGACAGACATGTAAGTAAGTCTTAGAATAAGACATTCTCATTATTGGGTTTTGTTTAGTCATGAGGAGCCAGAGCTATAGAAACAAACCTAAATTACATGAGCAATAACAGGAAGGAGTGTCTATTAGGATCATTATCATCTCTTTCCTTGCCCAGAACCTGCTAAAAAGTTAGAAAGTGAAGGATGGAGTACAGGCTTCTGTGTGTGGACTGGGGTGGAGCTGGCAAGGATGAGAGAACTTCATAAAGTCTGTGGAGAAATGGAATGAAAACCTAAGTTCATTTTGATGCAAAAGAAATTTTGGACCCATAGTTTTTTCATAATGTGTATTTCTCAACATTTTGAAAAACACATGCATTAAAAGAAAACTTCACAAAAACCCCTTTAATTCCATTTCCCACAAATATTTTCAAGTACCTAATTTTCAAGGGAGAAACCAGAATATCCCTCAACGTTTGTGATCCAACTGGTGGGACGCCATATTAGGTCCTGAGAAATGTACAAGAGAAGACAGGGTTCCTGTTCTTAGACAGTTCAGAAAATTAAAAATAGGATAAAATCTAAAAACAGGATAAAACTTTTAAATGCAAGGAGTTCCGAAATAATGTTTCTTAAGGAATCCAGGAAGAAATTTTTACTAACGGCCATTTTACCCAAGGGTCATAAAGTACTAGACCAAGTTTCAGAGAACATGGGTTCTCCTGCTTAAAGTTCTGACTTGTTTTCATTTTATTTCAAAGACAGAGAGGCGGACAGAAGACAGACCACTGACTCACTTCCCAAATGCCTGCAAGAGTCAAGGATGGGTCAGTCAAAAAGCAAGAGCCCAGAACTTGGTTCAGGTCTCCTAACCACACACCATGCTCTGTGGCCTCCCAGGAAACAGCAGGAAGCTTCCCTGGAAGTGGAAGAACTGAGGCAGGAGTTAGACATTTAGATGTGGAACACAAGGGGTCCCAAGCAGCAACTTACCTGTGATAAATGCCTGCTCAAAAGTTCGAATTTTCATTCTGAGATATGCACACTGTCCCACTTTTTTTCTAAAAACATTTAGATCTGGTTTTTGCATGTGAGATTAAGAAGAATCGGAAAGACAAGTCCAACAAAGACTTTGGGAGAGCTAAACAAAATGTAAGAGGGATTTATTTTAAGTCTTTCAAAATGGACAACTGTGAGTCACTACAGAATTTTAAAGGAACAGACAAGTACACGAAGTAAAAGTATGCCCTTCATGAAAAAGACATGGAGGAAATACTTATATATCTCAAGTAAGCTAAAGTTGAAGGCAATTTTCAGATCATCCTTGATTCTTAATTTTTTCTCCTCCACCCTTTCCCTCTCCCTCTCTCTCACACAAAATTGAATAACAGCTTTGTGAATTATTATCTTGAAACAAATTCCACCCTGGAGAAAACTTACTGCCAAAGTATCTGGACTATTCCTCCAGAAGGTGCTTAACAACTTACTATAACTTCTGAGACCCACCCTGGGAACTCTGGCTTCAAAATGAACTTAAGTCTTTAGAAAAGTGAATCTTGGGTCTCCTACAACCACTGAAGAAGAGTACGTGGAGATGAGCAGTCATTCTAGCTACAATTTCTATTCTTTGCAGAATTAAAGGATTGTTTTCAGATTTCATTAACCTGATGTGTCTTAGCAATCTCAAAACAGGACCTCAAAAGACATGTATGGTTGAAATTTATTTTTCTAGCGTTAAAGAGAAAACTAAATGTGACAAAGATAGTCCATGACAGTAAGAAAGAGATTTTTTAAAATAAATCGGCCAACACAATAGCAGTCTGGAGGAAAATAAAAATCTTACATCATAACAAAAAATTAATTCCAGATGGGGTGAAGACCAATAAAAAAAACTTCAAATCTTCTGAGACAATCTGAGAGACCACATATAATCTAGGTGTCAGGAGAACCTTTCTTAGCCAAGATTAAAAATAGAAAAATGATATTTGTCCATGTGAAAATAAAAACTCTTAAATAAAAATACAGAAACAAATTCAATAGACAAGACCAATGTAAACATGAACAGTTCCTCATAACATAAGCATAACCTCCAGAAATTGTAAAGAGTAAACCAATAACAGAGAATTCAAAGTATTATTACAGTTCTTAAAAATTCAAAAAGTAGGGCCTGATGTGATAGTCTAGTGACTAAAGTCCTCACATTGCACCCACTGGGACCCCATATGGGAACTGGTTCGTGTCCCAGCTGCTCTACTTCCCATCCTGCTCCCTGCTTGTGGCCTGGGAAAGCAGTAGAGGATGGCCTAAAGCCTCGGGACCCTGCACCTGAGTCGGAGACACAGAAGAGGCTCCTGGCTTCGGATCAGCTCAGCTCTAGCCATTGTAGCCACTTGGGGAGTGAATCAGTGGACGCAAGATGTTTCTGTCTTTCCTCCTCTCTATAAATCTGACTTCCCAATAAAAATAAATCTTAAAATAGTTCAAAAAGTAAACTCATATATAAAAAGAGCAGACTGGGGTTAGAGTTGTGGTATAAGAGGTAAAATCCCTGCCTGTGACACTAGCATCCCATATGGATACTGGTTGGAGTGCAGCTGCTCCACTTCCAATCCAGCTTCCTTGTAACATGCTTAGAACAGCAGCCAAGTCCATGGGCCACTGCCATCCACATGGATACCCAAAAGAATGTCCTGGCTGATTGGGGAGAGCTGCGATACTCATTGGTTCCAATGGAAGATCAATCAACCACCTCAGCTATATGCTTCCAGCGGAAAACTGGACAAGGGGAAACTAAGATGGACTATGTCAATCAGTGGACTCTGCACCAGCCTCATCATACCTGGACTGTTGCTGATGATATGTTGGAGCTTCTAATTGATCGAGGATCGAGGTGACGCTCTGCTGGCTCTGCCTTCAAACCTGAGAGGGCCTCCCTAAGAGGCCGTTGAACTTGAACTGGACAAGTGGGATGCTGGACTCTGTATGGTGTGAGCTTTTAATTAGGGAATCTCAACGGAACTTGAGCTGTGGTTATGCATCAAGGTGAAGGAATTCACCATGGGGGAAGGGTTTGGGGTGAAGGGGGGGAATCCCAGTACCTATGAAATTGTGTCATGTAATACAATGTAATTAATGAATAAATGAATATTAAAAAAAAAAGAATGTCCTGGCTGTGCATCCACCCAGCTCTGTCCATTATGGTCAGATGGGAAGTGAACCAGTGGATAGAATCAATGAATCCATCAAAATCAATCAGTCTCTCTCACTGTCTTCTAATTCTGCCTTTCAAATAAAAAATATTTTTAAAGGAGCAAATAATCACTAATAAGGAGATACAAACCATCACAGCAATAAATCTCACTTGACATTCACTAAACTGACCAACTTTTTACAAAAACATGGTGACAACCCTGTTTGACACGGGTGTGCAAAACAGCAATCTCACATCTCTATGACAGAAATGAGATTTTTTTATGGAGTCTCTGGACAGTATTTTGGCAACATCTATTACATAAATCTGCCTCTGTAAACTAAGAGTTGATGGGGATCTGAGACGTTTTCTCCTAGCAAGATCTGGTATGAGTTCTCGCATGTGAGATTAAGAGAATCAGGGAGACAATGCTATCAAAGATGCTCTGGGGAGGGAAAGTGAAAGATGCCAGATAGCAACCACAGAAACTTCCAGAAATAATGAACAAATGGACGGCATCACATGCACAGAGTTTTAGCGAGCTAAATGCCAACAACCAGGAACAAATTGAACATCAATCAATAGATGACTGAGTTATTCCTCAATATGGAAAATAACAGTTACCAAACAAGGAATGAATTTGTATTACATGAAATAATCCAAAGACCTCTGTGAGTGATATAAACAAGAGGACAGAAAGAACTTACAATATAAGCCCACTTTAATAAAATAATGATAGAGGGGCCAGTGTTAGGGTATAGTGGGGTTAAGCTACTGTCTGTGATACCAGCATCCCATTTGAGAACCTATTCTGACAGTTTGTGTTCTGGCTGCTCCGCTCCTGATCCAACTTCCTACTACTGACTGTGCTCAAGAAAGCAGCAGAGGATGGTCAGAGGCCCAAGCTCCCCTGCTACCCATGTGTGAGATCATTTGAGTTACAGGCTGCAGGAGTCAGCTTGGCCCATCCTTCGCCACTGCAGACACTTGGGTAGTGAACCAGCAAACAAAAGCTCTCTTTCTGTTGTCTCTTCCCCTCCTTCCCTCTTTCCTTTTCTAATAATAAAATTTTAAAAGTAAAATAATGATAGACTTCTGTCTCTGTCCAGGTGTTTGCTATGTTGGTACAGGATTAGCTGAGTACATAAAACCATGAAGATGGCACTATAGTTTACAGCAGATTACACATACACAGGTAAGAATGGAAAAGTGGGGGGTTGATGTGGAGGAAAAAGGCTTTTTTAAAAAAATAGTTGACCTGAAGACTCCCAAAGCCTCACCAAGGACTATCAGTACGACCACCGAGGACTACATCCCTACTGCCAAGGAGACCACGGGGGAAAAGGAGTGCCTTAGGAGGCCAAGAACTCTGAGGTCACCCACCCCCATTTGGACCTACAATGTGGGATGGAAGAAGCCCAATTCCTGCCTTGCAGGATCCAGGGTCATCGGAACGACAACCAGGATCCCTGAGCAGTCCACAGAAACAGAAGAACAGTAAACTTCCTTCGGAACTAGGGAGAGGAGCTTTCTCTGGCCCTTGCCTGCTTCCAACTTTGGGTCCCCACCCTTTTTTGTAAGGACCATCAGGATTGCTCCAGAAACCCCTCGTAACAAACAAACATATGAACAAACAAACTAGAATAAATAGACAGAGAACAATTAGGAAAGCTTAGAAACAGACAGGAAGCGGCCAGCTGGGATGCACTTATAACTCACTGGGTCGGACACAAAGATCAGTTACTCCTCTCTGGGGTGTTGAGGATTTCTCTGCACACCCCTCCCAAAAACGTTCACCTAAACTGTTGACATTTGTCCTGTTAAAGTTATAGAGTTAGACTACCCGAAAAACAACCAGGTTCAGCAAAATCATGCTTCAATGCTATAAAATGCTAAATACTAACATTGAAATAGACAAGAGACAGCTGAATAGCAATCTACAGCCATTTTAAAGTATATAGAACATGGTTGAATATAAACCAAAATTGAAATGTCTATGAGGAAGTCACAGGTGGTGGTCGAGAACATGCATTTCCCTAGTAACATATTGGTTAATCAATACCATGTCAATTAATGCCATAATGTTGTAAATGGTTGTAAATATTATGTTGGTTTTTTTACTTGATTGGGATGATACTCTGCTGGTTTTACCTTCAGACCAGAGATGGTCTCACCAAGAAGCCATTGAACTTACCAGGACAATAAGATGCTGGACTTTATGACTGGTCAAAACCTCCAATGAAAGAATCTCAACTGAATTTGAACTATGGAAATGCAACAAGGTGGAGCAATCCACCGTGGTGGGGGGGAAGGTTTGGGGAGGGGCGGGGGGAATTCCAGTGCATAAAAAAAATGTGTCACATAATGCAATGAAATAAATAAATAAATAAAATAGTTGAAAGCCTCTTTTATATAAAGGTATGGGTGTGTATATAAATAGGGGGTACATCAAATAGCTGATGTTTATCTCTGGGTAGCGAGATATTAGGACTATCTCTAAAAATATTTTTATATATTCAGATCCTTCAAAATACATACATTATGTTTCTAATTCAGGGAATAAAGTTTTGCTTCATTGTAAAAATCTAAAAACTAGGTACACTATCAACGGTTATTTAGACTTAATTGATGCGTCCTTCCTTCTCTCTCCTTTAGCCTCTACCCAGCACAAACCCCCTTTGCTTTCAGTGTTTAACTGCTCAGATTAAAAGCTCTCCATATAGTCAAAAATAAAGGGAAGAAGGCTGAGGGTTGGGTGAGCACAATTCATAAGCCACTTGGTCCACTAGGAAATTACTCTGAGATTTCTTCCCCAGTACTGAAGTTTTCTTGTCCATCAATTTTAGTAACCGTCACCTCAACACCCTGAGTAATACAGCTATGTATAGAGACTCAGGGTGCTCAGTTGCCAGACTGGTTGTATTTTATTCACTGGCAATCACAGGATATGTACAGAGGGAATTAGACTGGGATTTCCTTCCCTTACCTCTCTTACCTTCTTAGGCCATTACAGCAAAAATTTACACAGATACTCAACAGAAGAAATGACATTCAAAGGATTACCTGTGTCTGTGTTTCTCTAAGTGATGTGTGAATTTCTCTTATTTATTCTCTAATGTCAGGACCTAGATTGCGAGCTTCAATAGATTTTGAAGGTGCTGCAGTCCATCTCTCACTAAGAAGAGTTCGTTAGGAATTATATGTGAAAAACAATGCCACATTTGTACACATACCAATTTAATTCCTTCTCTTTAGAGTCAAATACTGACCAATATAGTTTGTCAGCTCAGTTTCATGAAATGCACAGGATTGATCCACAGGCAAGTATCTTGGAACACTCCATGATCTGAACACAAATGAAAGTAAACTTGAGAACACACAGCATGGGTTTACTAAAATTATCATGAGATGACTTCATTCTATGCAGTGGAAAGTGGTTCTTTCTTCCAAAGGACCAGCCACAGCAGTGATTATCAAGCATTTAAATCCAATACCCAGCTTGATAAAGAAATGTAAATCCATTATAATTCTTCAATTTCAAAACAAGAGCTAGGGCTTGGCAGCGTGGCCTAGTGGCTAAGGTCCTCGCCTTGATCCCATATGGCCGCTGGTTCTAATCCCGGCAGCTCCACTTCCTCTCTATCTCTCCTCCTCTCAGTATATCTGACTTTGTAATAAAAATAAAAATAAATCTTTAAAAAAAAAAACAAAAAACAAAAAAAACAAGAGCTAATACACACAGAAACATTAACTGAAAAGCAATAGAAGTATAAAATGTGATGAACCCATGTGAGACTTGAAGATTACCTATAAGCATCCTGTTGAAAACCAAAAATCAAGTACATTTTTAATAACAAGAACTTTGAAAAGTAATTGCCAATGAAGTGAACAAAGCACTGGGAAAATTCACAGAAGAAGGCCATTTATATTACTGAAACTGTTTTACAAGTAATAGGAAACAGTAAAAGTGCCCAATTTTAATTATTTGTATCGGAAAGACTGAAAAACAAATAATATTCTGCTATATAAGCCTTATTCACTGACGACGGTATAGTTTCCTGGGTGCAACTTATTAATCTAAACATAAATTTTCACCAATAAATCCACTTGCAAAAAAGCAAAACAATCTAAAACTGACAAATTCAAGTACAGACAGCCTCAAAGGCAGCAGACATAAAACATCTGATGTCTCACAGTTAGAGAAACAATCAGATTGACATTTACTGGACATGGCAGAATTCTACACAGTAAAAGAAATTTTATTTTCAAAGAACAATAAGGAAGGAAAAATTTCTAGGATAAAATGCAAAATGTATTCACTGTATTTGCAAGAAAAGCAGTGACAGAGAGATCTTCATCCATCGCTTCACTCCCTAACAGGCTGCAACTGCCAGAACCGGGTCTGGCTGAAGGAAGGGGTCAGGAACTGCATCTGGGTCTCCCACCTGGGTGGCAGGGACCCAATTACTTGGGTCATTAACTGCTGCCTCCCAGCCTGTGCATAAGCCAGAAGCCAGAATGAAGCTTGAAACTGAGACTGGATATGGAATATAGGTTTCTCAAGCAGATTCCTACTGTGGTGCCAAATGTGAAACTTAAAAAACAGTTTTATAAACAGCTTGCTCCCACTTTTACAAAGATTTTCTATATACACACCATGCCTGAATAATAGCAAAATACTAATAGTTTTATAACAAGTGACATGTTCTTTATAATGAAAAGAGATATTTCAACTTTCTCTAATGATGATATCTGGAAAAAAGTAAATATTATTATTACCCTTAAGGACAACCACAAAACCTCTGGTGAAAGAACAGAGCAGGATGGGGTGGGGAGAAAGGAAGAAAGAAAGACCTTTAACAATCATGTAATTATCCCACTGCTGTGTCTATCCAAGCAGAGGAAGTCCGAAGTGCATGCAAGCCAAAAAGAACGAGAGGGCACCTTCAAAACAATTCCTTGCAAACACACAACTTCTCAGCATCTACTTATCAAGCACTTTCATCTCTAGTAATGTGCTGTTTTAACCCATCAACCCTAATGGTTTAGTTTATAACCCCCCAAGTGCAAAGAGGAAGATGAGGCCAGAAGCTCATGCCGCCTCAGCTAGTTGGAAATCAAAACTAGTTATAGGTAAGAGTAAGCTTTTTGAGTAGGGGGGGGGAGTGAAGAAAAATCATCAAAGCAACAATGTGAAGGCTTTCCCTCCGGCTCCTCCTGCCGAAGGAAGCATTGGGTATTGTGTGCAGAGCTGCCTTTTCTCACTCCCATGCAGGACTAAGTCCTGACCCATGAAACAGAAGGAAAGCACTTTTTGCTTCTTCTTGTCTGGGATGTTGTCACCTTAACTGGAACTCCAGTCGATATCTAGGACCACCAAGTGGCCTTAAGAGTGAAAACCACTTGTAGAATACGACAGAACAGAAAGACACAAACAGCCTGGCTCCCTGGTGCCAGGAACCACCGTCTCAGTTCTGGAGCACAGACCTCCAGGTTTACTGACATGAAAGGAAAGAAATCTCCACAATGTATTAGTTATACTAATAATGGGCATCCCTGCTAAGCACAGCTGAAATTAACCTTAATAAATTCACATGAGCACAGTAAGTTTGTGAAAAGTTCTTCTGGTCTCCATCCACCCCCCTTCTTTTTAGCTGGTCATAAGACAGGACTAAAATAAACAGAAAAAAAACAACAGTAGAGTATCTTAATAAAGCTTTCTGTTACTTAGTATTTATTTTTAAGTAGCAATTTGAAACTTCTAGACTACAAAGGCTTGCCCAGCTTCTCTTTAGACATACTACATTAAATTGTTTCTTAACATACTTTAACAGATGCTTGAACGATTCTGTGGATTGGCGGGACACAGTAAGAACGAAGTTGACATTATTTTACGTATTACAACCTGTAACACTGAAGATGCTCAAAAGCAGGAGTAACAGTGGAGTAACAAACACGAGATCTCTTGACACTGGCCACCCTCTACTTTCCCAGCGCTGCTAGGGGAAGAGAGTAGCAGACCAAAGTTACTACAGCACAATCTCAGGTGGATGTCCCAGAGTACTGTTTTTTTTTTTTCAACTGAGCATGCTCAGGTGTTTTGTTAACCTTTGTTTTGGAAGAGAACAGTCATAAGCAGAGCTTTCTAATCACCTTCAAGGTCACAGATTTAAACATGGAGGCACAAGCATGAACCCTTTTCTGTTCTAGATAGTTGAAAATAATTCCCTGATTGGAGGAAGGTAAAACCTTTCATTTCTAACATTCTTAAAGTGTGGTGAGAGGAAAATTATCACCTTTAAAAAAGGATATGGTCAAGAAAATTTTTTCTCAGTAGGAAAAACACAACAGAAGTTACTATAAATCTGTATAGAGATACATCCACGCACACTGTTCACAGATAACAACAACCCTCTATGCTGTAAACATGAGTAGTGCACTGTGCATGCTAAATATTAACTGGAATAACATCTTCATAACCATAAAAATTCGTATTGCATTTTAAGTTCCATAGATTGGTATTTATTAAACAACCATTAAACCATCAAAGCCCAAGTGGTATTTAAATACTTCAAACTAGGTTAACAATTAGCAGAATCAATTACAAACACTTGCCCTATAATTTAAGTAATTTTGCCACAGAACTAAAAGGGCCTTGGGAGCATCTTATTCCCTCATCTTTTACCACTATGTAGTACTCAGAGAATAAAAGGAAACTCATTGTCTGGGATTAAGACAGTATGGCTTCAAGTCAATCTTGGGGCTATTCTAGGAAGATGACAACTGTACCAAATTAGCAGTTATAGTTTTGTTACACTACTTGAACCAAGTGCTTTGCTTTGCTTACAAGTAAAACTGCTGGTGTCCAGAGATGAGTCAATGCAAAAGCTATCTGGTTAAGACCTCCGACTGTAGTAAGAGCTTTTCTAGTTTCAAAGATTTATGGTATTCTAGTTCATACACTCAGGAGTCATGTGAACAGCTTGATGACATCAAATAGGAAACATTCACTCATTGAAAACTAACATGTAAAGGAAGTATTTTAATCTGCTTCAGACAAAAGAACAAAAACGTGAGAAAGAAATCTACAAAGGCGTTGCATTTTTCAGAACAAATTTAAATTACTGATAACAAATGGCCCTAACAAACATTATTTTATGAAGCAGGTAGCCATCAAGTCTCTCTTTTCCCTGTTGCTAATATGCTTCAACCCATGTATTTAACAATAGAATGCCTAGGGCATGGCACGATGGCTCAAGTGGCTAACCCTCACCTTTACAGGTGCCGGAATTCCAAGTGGGTGCTGGTTAATGTCCCAACTGCTCCACTTCCCATCCAGCTCCTTGTAATGTGACTGGGAAAACAGCAGAGGATGGCCTGAAGCCTTAGCACTGTATATACCCATGAGGGAGACCGGGAGGAGGCTCCTGGCTTCGGATCTGCTCAGCTCCAGCCATTGCAGCCATTTGGGGTGTGAACCAATGGACAGGGGATCTTTGTCTTCCCTTCTCTCTGTAGATCCTTCTTTCCAATAAAAATAAAATAAACTTAAAAAAGAGAGAGAGAATGCCTATCTTGAAAGAAACAAACGTGAAATTGGATTTCAGAGTCCCCAAATCAGCATTCCTAATGCTACAATGTTTCAAGATCCTATAATTTTTAATACTGACAACTGCTCATTGATTTATCAAAAACTTGCTGAGTGCCACCTAATGCCAAGCCTGTCACAGGAGCTGTGAAAAGGTAGGAATGATTTTAGATGTCTTCAACCTAAGTCAACAGTCTTGTGAATTTGGGAACAGGAACAGAGCAGGAAAGTGGAAATGTCTTCGTCTAGAACCCCATGAAAGTTAAGACACTTCAGCATATATTTCATATTTTGTCCAGCATGACAAAATAATACATAAACCAGCAATAAGCATTATTCTTCTCATGAATGATAGTCTTCGTAGAGCGGCAGCTCAGTAAGGGAAAAAACAGATACCTCAGGAATTTCAAACAAAAACAAATGACTTTTCAAGCTGGTTCTCAAGAACTCACTACTCCAATCAGGCAGCCAATGAATGAAGGAGACTAAAACACTCCCTCTTTAAACCGTGATGCAGATGATCACAGCAGTCAGTCGTTTTCCTTTCACAGGTGAACTGAGTACCTGAAGCTTTTTACTGGCAGTGTGGACACTCATCTCACTGAAGATCTTCAAAACAGACATGCTACTTGAAAAACAAGGACATCAAAAAAGCAATGCTTAAGTCTTGTCTTTGGGTCTAAATGCAACACTAACACGAACGCATCTCATGTACATTACTGCACTGAAGTCTCAGAGTAGGAGCCCCAAGAGGCCACAGGTTTTTTTCCTGATTTGTTCAGCACGACAGTGCCAACATCTACAAACAGGTGTAATCTAATAAATGCCAGTAGAAAAAAAGAAATTGCTAAATCTGAGGAAGCAAAAACAATGTCCAGCATGGGAAAACTACAAATGAAAGGGGTGACGAGGAATGACCAGGATCACACAGTTCTGAAATGCTGTACCAGAGCAGAGCTCTCTGAGCTCCTGGCACCCTTTAAATCATCTTTTTCCTATTCTGAGCACAGAAACCTAACTATTCCTAATATCAGGAGAAATAAAGCCACGAGACAAGCAAAGCACATTCTGGATGAAGATTTTCACTCTGTTACTTCAGGGGAAAACATTCTACATCAATATATTGATGTATCCAATCACCAATTACCGGTAGTCTTTGAGAACTTTCATCAATTTCAGAGATAAGACATGGATCTACAAAGACTCCTGACATCTGTAAGCAGCCATGTGGAGCCTCCCTGGGGTCCAAGTGTCCACCGTGCTGTTCCTCTACCTGCAAGGATGTAAATAAGGGAAGTGCAGCAGTACCTGCGCACAAAGCGAAAGCCAGTGTCTTCCCTCCCTATACGACGAAGACAGGATCAGGTCTGACTCCTCCACCCACTCAGGAGGGAGAGCTCCTGTTGCTCTGCTTGCGCTGTCCTCAATACCTGCCTATCTTTGTCTTCAATCTATTCCCGTCAGGCCATGCAGACTTGCTCTCCCTTTCTCTTTGTACATACAGAGCCATTAAGTCATCTTTTCCTGTCCTGGTATACATGCTGGAAGCAAACCCAGCAGCATCAGAGCTGTAAGACACTCAGTTTCCAGACTGAAGCCTTCCAAACATGCCCTTGGAAACTGTCCCTTCACAATGGTCCTTTCCCTGCTTTACAAAAATATGACATTCATGTTGCCCTTCATAGATCTTCTAACAAATGTCACCCTGGGATACAAACATGAAAAGTATAAAAATGTTGATACATGTTGAGGTCTGACAGGATCCAGTATTTGGGTAGCAATTCCATCAATAAATCAAGTTATTTCCGTTTTTTCAATATAAAAAGCATTATGGTTGAAAAAAACATAAAATATTGGATTTCAATTTACATACTTCTTTGTTACAGAAAAGGGAACAGGGTGATCAATAAAACACTTGCAGGCATTAAATTGTATTACACTGGAATGACCTTCTATATACACAAGCAAGGAAATGGAAACAGGAATTTAAGGAGAAAAAGAAAAGGTTTAGGAACAGATGCTGAGTCCAGGTGGTTAAGCTGCCACCTGCTACCCTGGCTCCCCACTGATCCACCTAGAATTCAGCTTTCTGCAAACTCACCTGGGAAGAGCAGACACTGGTTCAACTACCCGAATCCCTGTCATTCACACGGAAGACCAGATGGAGCTTCTGGCTCCTAGTTTTGGCTTGGCCCAGCCCCAGCTAATGTGGGTATTTGGGGAATGAACCAGCGGATGAGAGACCGCTTTCTCTCCCTCTGTCATTTTGCCTTTCAGATAAATACATACATAAATCCTTAATTAAAAAGAAAATGTATAAAACGTTCAACTGTTGAGTCTACTCATACATTTGAACATAACATTGAGGACCAAATATAAAGTCTGTTCATTTTTAAAATGATGTAACAATGTAATTTTAAAATATCAATGTGTACAATATGCTGAGAAACTATACCCTTTAAATTCAGAATAAAAAGCTTTAATAAACAAGTTTAAAATACGCATAAGGTGCAGAATTTCATGTTCTGGGACTTACAGGAGCAAAAAAATTAGAAGAACCTTGCTATAGCGTAAACCTTTCCAAGGTGAAATAATGGAAAAGCGAAGTGAACAACTCCCCACCAACCCAGCAAGTGAGGATGACTGGAAGCAGAACGGGGATTAATACTCTCTGTACTTTTCTTGGTCCTTAAACACATTCTTTGAATCTGGTTCCACAGCCAACCATTTACAAGACCGATGATGATTTTAAGCATCTGACTTTAAGCGCACCGCTGACGGCATTAGACCTCAGTTGCTGAAACGGATCGTATCAAAACTCCCAAGGAAACTTCCTGGGGAGCTCTCTAGAAAGACCTATGGGACAACACTTCACCCATAAAGGTTCACCAATTTTGTATTTATCTTAGCACATAAAGACATGTCATTACTGGGGCTGTCACATTAAACGCATCTGTCCAGTTGTCACTTGGGAGTGACAACAACTCTGCAACAAAGCAGAGATGGCTTTATATCATGTGCAGTGCTTTACATATGGCCAATGTACCAAGATGTCACCTCAACAGACAGACCCAAAGTCCCCACAAACTCCCTGTCTTCCTTCCTCCTTTGATTCTGCAACCTCTCTCCTGCCCTCTGCTTCTTCCCAGGTCCTCCTTGGGGAAGCAGAAAGGCATCTAATTATGATGAACAACGCCAGTGCTTAATTCAGTGTCTATGCTGTTTTAAAAATATTGACTTTCCCGGCTTCAAGCTCCTGAGTGAGACAGTGAGGCTATTTAGAGCAGGCAGCCCTACCCACACCTCCTTTCCTTTAGCATGGGAGGTAGCGCAGCCTGAGATAAGAGGTGAGCCTTCAGAGACAGAGAGTCGGCCAGAAATCCCACTGCTCCATTTACTGGATATGAGTCTTTCATTTGATTTCTTAAGGGTCCCCAAGTCCCTGCAATAGAGTTGTACTTTTCAAAGGTCAGGAAATGCAATTAGAAGATAGAGTTAGGCTAACGAAAATAATTTTGAAATTCATGCATTTTTTTTTCATAATAACAAGGCTCCACCAACATGTGGAGATCCCTGTATGCACAAATACAACCTTTTTTTGCAACAAAATATGAATACACATCTTTTATTTCCATTTTTCATAAACATATTAAACTACTGACATATGTATTTATATGCACATATATTTGTAGCATCCAGAAATATACCAACACATAGTCAGCATTCAATAATCATTAGTTACAAAATTCAATTTTTAATGTTCTTTCATGACTGCTTAAAATTAGCCAATATTTCTCTTTTGGCACAATGTCAACTAGTGGCATGTTTTTCATTTTCTTTCTACTCTCTTTTTAAAACAAGTGATTTGGAAAATGACTACCTTTCATGTCTAAGTATAGGGTGGGCGTGTGTGTGTGTGTGGAAAATGTACCTGCAGTACTAAAACTGGCAAGAAAGACATACACAGCATGAGGACTGAAAGAAACCGGGGACTTCACAGACAGCATTTATAGACATGGCAACATGTCCTCCGCCTTTCCGAAACAATTCTGTGGAATGGGTTTAAAACTGAGTACAGAAACTATGATAGAGTCTTAAAGTCTACTTAAATTATTACATTGCCGAAAACATACTTTCCCCCCACCAAATTAGCCAAGTTTAAGCAAAAAGGAAAAAAAAGAGTCAATACTCTAAGAGTGTGGGCAAGTGGTCCTTCCACAGGGCTCACGTTAGGGTACAGGGGTCTAACTTGAAGTCTGAAACAACTGAACAGCATGTATCAAAGGATTACGGGAGATTCAGAGCAGGCCTTTATGACAACAGTGAACACACTGCTGGGAATACCTCCATCTGTGCCAGAGTGCCCCGGGTGAACTAACAGCTCCATACTGGCTTAGTCCAAGCTCCTGCTGCTAATGAACACCTTGGGAAGCAGAGTGTGGCTCAGGTTGTTGAGTTCCTCTCACCCACATAGGAGACACACTCCTTGGCTGCTGGGCTCTGGCCCGGCCCAACGCCAGCTGCTACAAGCATTTGGGAAATTAACCAGTGGATGGAAGATCTCTCTCTCCTCATCTCTAATGCTGCCTATCAAATTAAATAAAAATATTTTTCAATAAGGCAGGATGATGCTGTAATCAACCATGTAGAAGGGCATGCATTATATCATATATTTCAGCACAGAATGAAACAAACTAATGGCCACGAAAGGAGACTAGATCATAATGATACAGCAATCCTGTGGAATACTATGCAGCTATTAGAAACAATCTTAGCAAAATGTTTTAAATGAGATGGGATTGGGCCTGCTGTAGTAGCCTAGTGGTTAAAATCCTTGTCTTGCATGCACAAGAATCCCATATGGGAGCCAGTTTGTGTCCCAGGGGCCTCCACTTTCCATTCAGCTACCTGCTTGTGGCCTGGAAAAGCACTCAAGGATGGCTCAAAGCCTTGGGACCCTGCACACGCGTGTAAGACCCAAAAGAGGCTCCTGGCTTCGGATCACTTTGGCTCTGGCCACTGCAACCACTTGGGGAGTGAATCAGAAGATGGGAGACCTTTCTCTGTCTCTCCTTCTCTTTGCATATCTGACTTTCCAATGAAAACAAATAAACCTTCTAAAAAAATGAGATGGGATTGTTAAATAAAAGCAACAAGGTATAAAGCGGTACTGAGTTCCATACTAGTGGGTCACTCTGTGTGCCAACATCACAGGCTGTGTCCCTGCTACTGTGTGAGCCGCTGGCAGTCGCAAGCAGTAATAAGAGAAATGTACAATGAAGAATTGGAATGACACAGAGTGCTGAAAATCCATCCCACAGCTTGAAAGGACACAGTGTTAACGACTTGCAACCCACGTCCTCATTCTGAAGAGAAGTGTGGGATGAGCGCACTGCTGATTCAGACCCTTTTTATGAATGGCAGGGATAGGAAAGTGGTAATAAAACTTGCGCCTGAAACTGATGTTCAGCCTCTTCAAATTTTCAGGTTAATGAAGCTTTTGAGTGAGTTTCACAACCACACCACAACAACACTCTCTGCCCAAAGTTCTGGCAGAGAGCACAGAGATGGTAGAAGCCTGCAAAAGGTGAGGACTGCAATACACACAGCTGCACAGGGCAGGCCCAGGTGTGAGACCAGGAACACACACACACACAGGAACACCCAGACGCACAATGACAGCACAGAACACCATCCCACCCCTCTCTCCAGACACCACCTGTCTGCCCCTGGATTCAGCAGCTACACTCCTGTGTACTTGAGTACTAGTTAACAATTCCTAACTTAACCCCAATGCCCAGCACTGCCACCAACCCATTCCACCACAAGAGCAGGCATGCTGGTTTGTTTCCCAGCCTCACAAACTTCTCTGCATTTATGCTTCACCCCTACAGGTCAAACAGTAACAAATGCCTTTGGTCATTTTACACAGCTCATGTTACAGGCTCCTTTATCCCAGAAAACAAGGAGTAATCCAAGTGCCTGTGACTTCAAATGACATCCTTCTGCTCCGAGCTGCGCTGTCTACCTGGTGGCCTATTTCGGGGATGTCCGCAGCTTGTTCTGCCTGCCTGAATCCAGGTGCTTCCCGCAAATTGCTGACCCAGATCCCTACCCCCAACTCCCACCCTTACCCCTGCAGAATCTTTCTGCAGGTCTTTCCTGCAGAATCTGAAATCGCATGAAACTAAAACTCATCTGAAGTTATTGTGAAAAGAAGCAAAGGTGATGGCATTCAACCGCCACCTTGCGTACCACAACGTTGACACCGAAAGGTCTCTACTAGACGCCACACCACACAACCAACAGTTGACACCACAACACACAACCAACAGTTGTGAGCCCTTCGGCTAGGTTTTGGTGGTCTGTCCATTTCAGGAAACACGTGTTTCTGAGCTCTGAGCTCAGAGTTCCAAATCAATACACGTTTTAGTGGCTTAATTTTTTTTTCCCTCCCAGGCTGGAAATAACGCTAAGCTAATAATTAACCTTAAACATACCATCACTCCTGCTAAAAACATTGTCTTCACTCAGCCCTAAATTACTTTCAGTTGGGTTAAACAAAACAGACAAGCTGTAATAAAAAGTCTCTGAGAAATGTGATCCCTTTCATTGGTCACCTAGGAGATTTTTCTTCTTAAATCTTCAGCTTCCAGGCGGGCGGAGAAGAGGGGGATGGGGGAGGGAGGACGGGTAGGGGAGGGAGCACCCAAAACAAGACGCCACCAAGATCACAATTATTATCGTAAGAAAGTTGCTTAAGATAACTCTTCAGGGTTTCGCAGGTTGAGTAATTCGTGCAGGCGGGGAGCAGGGACACAGCTCGCTTCCAAGATTAGTATCAGCAGAGGTTTCCCCGATGTTGATTTTTTTTTTTTTTTTTTTGGCGTCCTTTTTAATTACACTGCAAGGTCTCTGATTTCCACCTCTCTGGCTGCTGCCGGTAGGGATTGAAGAGCGACGCGCCAGAGCTGCGGCAGCCGCTCGGGCCAACTCTGGCGCTGGCGGGGTGTGGGGGCTGGCAGCCCACTCCCCACCAGCTCCCACCCGCCGAGACCAGGCGCGCACACCCGCGCCGAGCCCGCCTGCCCCGCGTCCCAGCCAGGACTCACCGCTGTCCAGGCGCGCGATCTGGGGCAGCCGGTAAGTGCTGACCAGCAGGTCGAGAGGCACTGCCACCGAGCTCCACTTCACATCCTTGAGGCTGCAGCCCAGCGAGGGCGCCGGGTCCATCGCGCCCTCCGCCGGCACCACCCGCGCCTCGGCGGCCGCCGCTGCTCGCGCTCGCGTTCCGGGGCGCGCGGGAGGCGCCGAGCAGCTCCGACGGCGGGCAGCCGTGCCGGGAGCGGGGGCGCGCGGCGACTGAAGCGGCCCGCGGAGAAGGGGCCGGTTCCCGGCTCAGCTTGGGCTGCGGCTGTTGTGGAGGCTGCTGCTGCTGCGGGGCATGGCTGGGGCGCCCCCGCGTGCCCTCAAGCCCGGAGTGGACTCGGAGCAGCCCTGCGGCTGCAGGCGACGGCGGTGGCCCGGTTGGCAGCGGCGGCTCCCGCTCCGCCTCCAACTCTGGCCCCGGGTCTGCAGCTGCGGCGGCCGCCCGCTCGCCTCCTCCTCCTCTCACCCCTCCTTCCCTCCGCCTCGAGCTTGTGAGGAGGAGCCGCGGGTCTGAGAAACGCCATAGCAGCGCTCCCAGCACTGACTAATCAACAAGGTGCGAGCAACGCCTGCGCAGCTCGGGGAGACACCGCCCCCGCCCCCGCCTCCCCGGCGCCGCCCGCTCCACCCCTGCGCGCCCTCAGCCTCCCGGCGGCCTGACGGACTCGGCTCGGCGGCTCCCCCGGCCCTGGCCGGCGGCACCGGAGGCTCCACTCTCTCCGTAAGCTTTAGCTCTCGCTCCCCCGTCCGACCGCTCGGGCGCCCTGCAGCCGCGCGTTCCACTCCTTCCCTGTCCCGGGCCCTTCCCGCCGCCCAGGGTTGAACAGAGAACTCGGGGATGTTTTCTCTATAGTGCCGGCGTCCCGCGCCCCTCTCACTCCTTACCCCTGCGACGAGTGGCTAATGCGACCCCACCTACCCTAGACCAACTGGGGCCTTCTCTCTTGGTGCCCGATTCCCGAGACCTTCTGCAGGTGGTCCGGAGAGTCCGGGGACCCATGAGCCTGGGAAATGTGTGCATGGAAACTTTTGAACCCTACAGACAAGTTACTCGCACCAAGCATAATGAAGAGGCACCCAGTAGCAGTAAGGCGAAAGGTAGCCAAGGCATACGCGAAGGAAGGCGACATTCCTTTCGCTAGCCCCTCAGTTGTAAGCAGGAACTGCCCGGAGTAGCTGGAGGTGAGGCCTCCCACAGCCATGGATAGCCCAACAGTGAGGCAAAATAGGCTACTACCGGGAGGACCGTCAGCTGTCTTCACATGCTTTTCCGGCTAAGCTCTCTTGCAAGTGTGGCAAGTTGGAATCATTCCTTCTGTTTTCACTACCGACACTTAAGTAATTTTGCAAGATTGCACCAGCCACAGAAGGCCATCCCAGGACTCCAGCCCCCAGGTTTCTTTCCATGATAAATCTGTTTTCCGCAATATTTTACATGGCCTATTCCATGTGGCCAGAGCTCAGTCAGACTCCAAAGGTGTCTGGGGGATAAGTGTTTCTCCAACCATGCCTAACTTTCATCTGCTAATCTATATTAAAACACACACACATACGGTGTTAAGTGGGCTGAGCTGCAAAGCTTGTATGTCAGCTCTGTCTGCCACATGCAGTTGGCGTTCAGAATTTGATCAGGCAAAACAAGCACCTGCTTGCTGCACTAACCCACAGGCCTCCAGGTCATCCCATGCCCACAGGTAGCCTACCTTAAGAAGTCTTGTGCCAGGCACCAGTGCGATGGCTGGTTAATCCTCCACCTACCAGCGCTGGCATCCCCTGTAGGCACCGATTTTTTCGCGATTTCTGCCCTGGCTGCTCCACCTCCTATCCTGTTCCCTGCTTGTGGGCTGAGAAAACCTTAAGACCCTGCACCTGTGTGGGAGACCTGGAAGAAGCTCCTGGCTCCTTGCTTAGGATCAGCTCAGCTGCAGCTGTTGTGGCTATTTGGGGGAGAGAACAGCAGATGGAAGATCTTCCTGGCTATCTCTCCAAAAAAAAAAAAAAATCTGTCTTTCAAATCAAAATAAATATAACTTTAAAAAAGAAGGAAAAAAGGTCTGTGTCAATAAAAAAAAAACATTCCATTTCCATTTGCAGGAAATAAAAAGTTCTTTTACACTCAGCCTGTTGGTCCTCTCACTTAAAAGCATGCATGATCATTTTCGCAAAATTCTGCTGAAGTTTGACCTTTGTAGTGTTCACATTAATTTTTGAAGAAGTCTTGAAAAGAGGGAGTGGGAATTATTTTAGTACTATATATTTTTAGCTCAGAGGCACAGGCCCATAAAATTTTGAGATTTGCTTACTTGAAGAAGAATGTTTCGAAACTATCAAGGGCTAAGTGCCAGCTATTTTCCCCCCTAAATAATCCTTTCTGGAAATGAAACTCAGATTTCCAAAATGACGTCTAAGGAAACATCTAAGATTGGATAGGGTCAGGGGTCCTTCCACCAGCAAGTTGATCCTAAATCTGCATGTGGTAGGTTGATTGGAAAAAAAAATAACTTGCTGTTATATTATATCCTCTTTAAAAGCTTCAGGGAACATGAAAAGTAATTCCCTGTCACAGAAGATTTGGTGACTTAGGACCTAAGGACAAAATAAAAAGAAAGAAGATTAATGTAATCAACTCTGTTTAAATCAATAAAGCACTTACATTAGGTTTGCTCTTATTGCTGAGCTTGCAAAACAGGTTTGGTTTTCATGTTGAGTATGAAAGGGAAGAAATGAACAGCAACCTCGTGGTTTCATAGGCTAAAGGAGGTTTTAGGGAAAGATCTGAAAGAGTTTGGGTTAAGCTGTGAAAACCATCAGCTGTGAAGGGCCGTCTTTCAGTCTGGCTGAGCTCACTTCCAGACATGTGTTTATTCAGATTACTGGATGCTGGCTAGCCATATATGTAGACCATCACAGTTGGGCACAGGGGCGAAACTTACAGAATTTTAAAGTTTATAAAAAAAGGAATGTTCAGGGAAAGTGTTCTGTGAGGTGAAATTTGATGCCCTGTTCCATACAGTACACCTTTAGAAACAGATTTGTGAGAGGAGTCATATTAGGGTGATTAAAAATATTGACTCCAGGGGCTAGCATTGTGTAACCTGTATTGCCAGCATCCCATATGAGTGCCACACTGCCTTACTTTCAATCCTGCGCCCTGGTAATGTGCCTGGGAAAGCAGCAGAGGATGGTCCAAATGCTTCCGCCACTGAAATCAAGATGGAATTCCAGGTTCTTGACTTCAGCCTGGCCCAGCCATGGACATTGCAGCCATCAGCAAATGGAAAATCTTTCTTTCTTTCTGTGTGTTCCTCTTTTGTTGTAATTCTGTCTTCCAAATAAACAAGTAAAACTTTGAAAAGTATATAAATTCCCGAGCCTGATGGCTGACGTTTGATTAGTTAGTGGCTCAGCTTCTGTTTAGTCTTAAGAAATTTGTTGCTTTCTCCTCTGAGAAATGAGGATGACAGCAGTACTCATCTCTTAGGGTTAATGGGAGAAGGTGGTCAAATACTCTACGTTGAGCTTATGGACCCTTGTCTGTTATACCAGAAATGCTATGGAAGGACTTGCCATGAGAAGATAAAGCGCTATGTATGTGGCTTTGAAGAGCCAAATTGTGACAGAGGAAGAAATAAATGCAGATGCAAGGAAATGGGTAGATTTGGGAGAAAATGGCTATTTCAGCGTAGGAGTAGAGCATTTCTCAAGTGGGAATCTTGGCTATAAGACTTCACAACTATAGAGACTGTGGGGTTAACTTATTTCACAGTGCCCCATCCTGTACTCAGTAGCTCTAGGGAGTTCAAATGCTGATTCCAAAAGAATCTAATGCTATTAATAAACTTAGAGGTGAAGCAGGCCTGCAATGTTGAAGAACTCCTATGATAGACACCAGTTTCCTAGCTGTGAATATATTGTTTGTACATAACTTGTTCATGCTGTGACATATCAACTTTGCCAGATAAAAATAATACATGTTGCTTTTCTTGACATCAGAGTGTCCTGGGTCACATAATTCTCCGGCAGTCAAACGTGTTATCAAAGTTCACAGCCCCTAATGATTGTCTGGGCCTCCAGCTTCTTCCTCCTCCTCCTCTTCTTCTTCTTTTTTTTTTCCAATTATTTGCCATGCTGTAGGCAGAATTAACACACAGTTCACTCCCTTGCTAAAACCATGTACAGTGTTTGTATTTGCACTGGCTGTGGAATAAAGTATAATGCTCTCTTATGGCCTGAAAGGCTCTTTCCGTGTGTGCTTCAGTCCGCCTTCTCAGCCTCATCACTACATCCGATCTTAGACACCCTATGATCCAGTGGTACTGCATTCTTACAGTGGCCTAAAGATGCCAGGTTGATGCGATATCCTTTCAGGGATTCTCTCAGATTGCAATACCCTTTTCCTTTCCTTTTATGAAAAACTCTCACTCAGCTCCAACTTCTTGCATTGCCTAACGTCCTGTATCTCTTCCTCAAGGGTATTCCTTGTTCTAACTAGTGCACCTGGCCATACCATGATTTAACGTGCTAATTGGGTTATGATTTATGATCTGTGTTATGTTGCTTTCCCTAGTTTTAGTCACCTCTCTCTGCAGCTCCTGTAGCATGCCTAGTACAGGGAAAGTGCTCAGTTAACGTTTGTCAAATTGTGTAATCAATGGACTGAATGGTCTTCCTACTCCATACTATTGTAGGTCACTGCATTTCTATGTAACAATTGGTATTCATCAAGCCTAGCAATTTTTTGAGGTTTTAAAGATTTGACTTCCATAGGACAATGTTTGTGATCAGATTGATCCATGATACTTTTCATCCATCTTGTATTCCATTGAAATTGAGATTTTTCACTCTTGTCACCAAACTGGAGAATATACTTCTAGGCTAAGCTAACATTTGCAACCTTTAGTAAAGCTGTTAGTATTTCTGTTAATATTTGGTAGGTTATTTGCGCTGTCTCTTACTGAGCCTTTATCCATCTGAAGGGCTTGATTTATTACTTTGCATCTCTGTCTAGCACTTGGCATTCAGTAGACCGTCTGTGTGTGTGTGATAAATAGATTGTATGTCCATATGGTGAATTGATAGACAAGTGTATATTTAGCAAATGGACCAAAGTACCATAAAAAAGCATATCACACTTTCAGAAACTCCTTAAAACATCCAAAATTTACTTTGTCATCTCTTCCCCACCCCCTTTTTTTGCTTTATTTATTTATTTGAAAGTCAAAGTTATAGAGAAAGGTGCAGGGGAGAGAAGTCTTCCATCCACTGGTTCACTGCTACAAATGGCCACAGCAACAGGATTGGCCCAGGCTGAAGCCAAGAGATGGAAGCTTCTTCAAGATCAACCATGTCAGTGAGGGGTCCAAGCATTTGGGCCATCCTTCACTACTTACCAGGAAAATTAGCAGGGAGCTGAATTGGAAGTAAAACATATGGGACACAAACCAATACCCATATGGGATGCCAGTGCTACAGGTGGAAGCTTAACTTGCTATGCCACACAAACCCACTGTTTTACTTTTGACATACGGCATTTCCTCCTATGTCAAGCACCAGATAATACAAGTATGACACAGCCATTATAAGAATATTAAGGGAATATATTGTACATTGTAAATTGGATTTAATGGAAGCATGCTTGTTTTCAAAACAATACATAACAATTCCATTTAAAAATAAGTATATTGTGACCCAGAAAATATATGTGTTATACACGACTGAGTCAATTATTTGACTCAAGTGTTAGAAGTGTGGAATGTTATGGAGTACAGCCAGTGATTTTTCCTTTACCTCTCCTTGTATACACTTCCCCCCCACGTCCTAATTAGGCCAGGATGTTGGATGCAGATGAGTCCAATTAGTCTTTTTAGCTACAAGCCCAGTTCCTGTTCCTGCCCATCCAATGAGAGCCAATTAACTCCTTAACTCACAACACTTAGGTATTTGCTCCTGCCCACCTGTGACTCACCTATTAACTGAGAGGAGAGAGTATTGCATGGTTGTGTAACCACGCCCCCCACAAGCCCCTTTAAAAGGCCAGTGAAGCGGGTCTCACTCTCTTTCTGGTCAGGTGTTTCTGTTACTCTGGCACCTTGACTCTTGGATGATCCAAGACAGGTAATCCCCTGAGCATGGTCCCTGTATACTGCTTTGATTGGGCTTGTGATCTGTTACTTTAATGTATTCTGTTATCACCAAGCTTGGTTAATAAAGACTCCTTAATAAAATCTTAAACATGTCTGGTGTGATCTCGCTTGCACCCCGTAACACATGCATATGAAGAGTCTGAAAAATTTCTGGGTAATATGTATTATGAAAAAGCTATTCATGAATTCTCATTAAAAGTAAACTTATCTTTTATATCTTCGGTGAACTTTTTGTAATGCCCTCATATAACTGACACAGAAGTTTTACAGAATGATATTTGCATGCTACATCTTGATTTTTTTTTTCATGTTTTGTGTTTAATTTCTCAGGACTAGTCATGACTCACTAAATTTATTTCACAACTCATAATGGATCAGCATCTGCAGGCTTAAAACTCTAAATAATAATTCACATTATGCATGAACTATTTCCAGTTCTTCAGAACAGTGCTATGGTTAAAGTTGTAGGAAATTCTAAAATCAAGAATAATTGGGTATAAAAGACACACGGTAGGAAATCATTCAACTTACATAACTCACATGGATGTGAATGCATGTGGGTGTCCATGTGAATTTGTGAGTCAGTGTAGAACTTCGTATGTTTTAAGTTTAGGTTGATGAAGAAGCTAGCTCTTTGTAATTAGTACTTTTACTCCAGGCCAAACTGCAGATCCCAATTTGAGGAGATGGCAATAATGAGACGTAATCTTAGTCCACTTTGTATTATTTTATTTATTTATTTATTTATTTTTATATCATGGGGGTGAAAAGAAAATAATCTCCTGTCTCTGGTTTACTCCTTAGATGCCTTCTTCTGGTTCACTCTAACTAGGGCTGGGCCAGCCAAAGCCAGGAGGCAGAACCTTCATCCAGGTCTCCCATGGGTGTGGTAAGTACCCTCCTACAGCTGAACCAGCCCCTGAAGCTTCCCAGCGTACATTTTTCAGAAAGATAGAATCAGGAGTGAATCTCAGACTCAAACACAGGTATTCTGATGTGAGCTGCAGGCGTCCAAAGCAGTAGGTTAACTGCTGAATCCAATATCCACCCCTGGCTTCAGAATGACACGAAAGGCTTCCCAGAAGGGTAGTTAAGTGAGTCACAGGGTATCTATATTTTTATGCAGTCTCAATAAGCCATTTCTAAAAATAAAGTGGAATATTAACTCATCACTAATTCTTCATCCCACTTATATTAATAAGTTGTTTTAAATAATGCACTTAAACATGGAGCCTAGTAGGCTATATCACTTATGAAGTAGACAAGCTCAAGTTCTTTGCATCTCAATCAGTCTGTGACTCATGATATAATTTGTATTTTTTCCCTCAGGGAATTTATTTAATATGACAAAATGTTCACAGGACAATGTTTTTTTCATGTTTACTAAGGCCGTGTAATAATGAATATTATTAAAAGGGCTCACTAGTGTTCTAGGTATTTCCAGGATGCAGGAAAGTTTACTGCTGTTCTGATGATTTGAAGCTTCAAAGGATGTTCAGTGTCAGAGATGGTTAAAGACAGTACCTACCTGTAAGCCTCCCCCGTAAAAGATAGTGAGAGCTCAGCTCCCTGGTGACAAATCCTCTAAACAAAGACCATCGTGCCTGTTTTCCTGAGTTGCACATGTTTTGCTGGTCATTTGTTGTCAACAGAGAAAAGAGGAGGACAATAAAGATTGCAGTTATGCTGGAGTCCTCGCTCGGACTCCAGGATACATTTCTCTAAATGGGATGCCTTTTCTCTGACTTCTCTCATGTTTCTAGTGCCTTGTCTATGAAGGCCAGAGAATGTCATGAACTTACAGCAAATTTCAGTTCTCTAGTACATTTCCACTCATTTCCCCCAGAAGTCATTAAATAATTTTCCAGAATGATGTTTAAAATGTCAGCTTCATAAAATATTACAATACAGAGAAATTCAACAGAGAAATATTGGGACCTATCAACCTATCACCCAGACTCAATGATCACTCTTCATATTTGGTGCATATTCTCCTTATTTTGGTAGATGTGGGTGTACACCCCTTTAACTTGTAGTAAACTACAATATAATTTTGTAGTCTAACTTATCATCGAGCAATATCTTGTACACATTTTTCCACTTTGATATATATTACAAAAGATGATATATATTACAAAAGACTATAGTATTTTATCATGTACGAAGACCATGATTTATCCAACCTTCTTTTTTGATTGACGCCTTCACTGTTGATACTTTTTATACTATCAGTAAGCCCTTTGTGATTGTCCTTATTAACAAAAGTTTTATCAGAGCCATGGCTTTTCCTCTTACTGGAAGTTCCCTTGTGAAGAACTGCTCTGTTGGAAGGTATGAACATTTCCGCAAGCCTTTGATGTGATTTTTAATTTTTGAAACTCTATGAATTTCCACTTCCACTTCCTAGAAACAGGATTCTATTAATTTGTTATGTAATTATGCCAAAATTTTTAAGATATTTATGAGAATATTAAGAAATAATTAAACATCCCTGGGTTAGCCACTAGTCTACATGATTGTATGAATAGACAAGAAATTTAGTAATAGATCCTGAAAAGGGATTACTCCTTCCCTAACTTAACAAATGGAAGAACTTACAAATGTGTAGCTATTGTAGGAGGTAAAATTTTTAAAAATTTCTATGCAAAAATACTGGGGTACAATAAGAGGATATAAAAAGTAAGGATAAGGCAGTATGGAGATATTTATATATACATTGTGAGTATAATGTTTTTCATACCTCTGATCCAGGCCTACCTTTGTAGTTTCTCCATGAAATGATCCTGAATTCATAACTGTTTTTAATTTCTGTATTTTAATATTAGATATAAACATGTCCTTTTAAATTCTCACCATTATATGTAAGTAAAAGATAAACAAGCCTTTAAGCAAACACAGAACTTAAGTGGATCTAACCTCAGAGTCACACTACACATAAATAGGCACTGGGGAATCATGGCAGGCAAAGACCATTGAGTTCCATTTTGCTCTAAACTATCCCAGCTAATGTAGTGGAATATGGCACCATTACAGTGATTACAAACTCTCTGTTGGATTCTGTCAGTGGTTCTAACTTTATACCCATGAACAAAGAGTCTTCTTTTCCTCCCCAAATTCCCATCCAAATTCTATTTTAATATGCATTTACATAGCACTATTTTTATATCTCATGTGATTAAAATAAACATGTTTTTGCTACATCATTTTCTGTGCCAACTTGAAGTTCTACTTATTATATTCCAAATAATTTATCCATATACTGTCATACACCTCACAATCATACGTGATCTATTATAGTATACTTAATCATAGTCAACTTTATCATGGTATTTTCCCAAGGACTGCAGTCATTTGTCACATTTTTGAATTAATAAAAAAGAAAAACACTAAAAAAGAAATCACTAAAAAAATCACTAAAAAAGAAAACACATTTATGTAAGATTATAGAACTTGAATGTTATTATATACACTCTTATAAATACTTTGCATTTGCCATTTAATTAGAGACTAAATATATTGACTATAAAATACTTAAAATGTTCCAGTATTTCTATTACATTTGTAACTCATCAGGAGTTTAACACAAGAATGTATTTATTTTAATTAGTAAAAAAGCAACCAAATCTGTTCTATTGTTGATAGACTTCTTGTGCTAACTAATCCCTTTTCAAAAGAGAAACACACTACAGTATATCCATTTTTCCTTCACTAAATGTCTAAGTGCATTTTGATTAAATTAGCATGTAAATGCCCATACTTCAGTGCCCACTCTTCATTCATTCATTCATCAATCTATCCACTCATTCAGTAAATACTTAATTGAGTTCTCATGTGCTAGGCACCATTCATGCCAGTAGAGATAGAAAGATGACTTTCAGGGAGAGCCAGAAATTCTTTTTTTTTTATTAATTACATTGCATTATGTGACATAGTTTTATAGGCACTGGGACTCCCCCCACCCCACACAAACCCTCCCCCCGTGGTGGATTCCTCCACCTTGTTGCATTACCACAGTTCAAATCCAGTTGAGATTCTTTCATTGCAAGCATATACCAAGCATAGCGTCCAGCATCTTATTGTCCAGACAAATTCAATGGTTTCTTGGGGAGACCTTCTCTGGTCTGAAGGTAGAGCTGGCAGAGTATTATCCCGATCAATTAAAAGCCCCAACATAACATCAACAACAATTTATAACGTTATGGAATTAATCGACATGGTATTGAGTAACCAATATGTTAAAAGAAAAAAAATGCAAGTTCTTAACTACATCCTGTGACTTCTTCATTGACATTTCAATTTTAGTTTATATACAACCGGCTGCCACAAACCTTAAAATGGTTATGGATTACTATTCAGCTGTCTTGTGTCTGTTTTCATTATAGTATTTAGCATTTTATAGGATTGAAGCATAATTTTGCTGAACATGGCTTTCTTTTGAGTAGTCTAGACTGGCTTATAACTCTAACAAGACATATGTCAACAGTTTAGGTGCAGAGCAGTTTTAGGAAGGGTGTGCAGGAAAATCTTCAGTACCCTAGTGAGGAGTGACTAATCTTTGTTTCCCACCTAGTAAAGTATAAGTGAATCCACGCTGACCGTTTCCTGTTTGATTCTAAGCTTTCCTTGTTCATCTCTATCTACTCTAGAGTTTTTGTTTGTTTGTTTTGAGGGGTGTCCGGAGCGATCTTGATGGTCATTGCCAGAGCGGGTGGGGACCCAAAGTTGGAACCAAGCAAGGACCAGAGAAAGCTCCTCTCCCAAGTCCCGAAGGAAGTTTACTGTTCTTCTGTTTCTGCGGACCGCTCAGTGCTCCTAGAGCCAGAAATTCTAATTCTAATTACAGTCTGATGTGGTAAGACTCCGAGGTTAACTACTGGTGCTCTGTAACTACAGAAAGAACCTCTTACCTGGCAGGAAGTTTGAGGAGCGCAACCCATACTAGCAAGCAGGCTGGAGAGCTTGTTTGCCAAGTCAAGACAAAGACTGGGAAAGAATGTGAGGTAAAAGAGACCCTGAGAGAAGCAGCATGGGGTCCAGAAGCAGTAGGAGAGGAGCAGTTATTAGTTCAGTTCTGCAGTTTCTTGAGGGTTGAGGTAGGGAGTGGCAAAGATGCACTTGTGAAATAGGAGTCAGACTGCACAGAGACTTGTGCTATGAAGGCACTTGGGCTGACCTTACAGGACCGATGCCGGATGATCTGCTAATGATGGAAGCTATTGGGACAGCTATGTGCGGCATTAACCAGACTGAGTTGGAGTTTTTGGAGGGAGTACAAAGCTAAATTTGATGAGGTTTAAGACTGAAGAGTGAGAAAATAGGCAGTGAAAGAAACTGGTGAGAGTGACCAAGGCTTTAGCGAGGACATTGCATTTTCAGGGTTGGAAATAAGGGGACAAATACAGTATACTTATTAAGGAAGTAAAATCTTCAGATTTTAAAGTTCAGAATTTGCTGATTAATTCACACCTTCTACTAAAGCAGATTTCCAAAATTGATCCTGAATCCCCTGGACAGTAGACAGATGTAATTGTGAAGAATTCAGTATGATGAAGCTGATAACTAGTACCTAGGGACAACTATAAGGAATCAACAGAAACTTTGAAATAAAAGCAAAAATATTGAACTCTCAAGAAAACCATGATTAATTGGAGTGGAGGTGAAATAAATAAGCAACACCTTGAAGGGTCGAGACAGTATTCAGGTCAGAACAGCTTTCCTTGACAGTGTCAAGACTCAGCAGATTCTAGCAGCATGGTTTATCTCTGGCAGAAACTAATAAATTGACCTTCTTTGTTCTAATTACACATGTGCTTAGCAACTGAAATTCCTTGTGACTTGTTGCTTCGTCTCCGGAAATGGTTATTCTATTAATAGAAGAGAATACTACTTTATGTATATGAGCAAGCTGGCCATCAAGTGTATAATGTAAAGATCTTTCTTACATCTTGTGGAAGAAGATGTAAATTTGATACATGCAATTATCTATTTTCAGTGAAACTTTAAATGTTTACTCAGTCATTCAACTTTTGAGAATCTGCCTTAAGTAGACTAGCCTAACTATAGAAAATAAATTTGCAGCATAAATATATTGAACTTCCCAAATGTATTTGTAAAAGGAGAGAATTTTAGAAGTCTTTCTCACACTTCAGAAGCAAATATTTCTTATTGTGGTAAATCACTGCGTGGGTCATTGAAAGGCAGTGCCGCCAAGTTTTCTTTCCAAGAAGAATAAATTATCACAATTCTTAGGTGATTTAAATACTGGTATAATGTATCTTATCAAAGTCACCTCCATTACATTTTGTCTCTAATGTAATTCATACTAGTCTATAAGGAAAGATAATAGAGTTTTCAAATGCTTCTAATTTTTTAGGTTTTGATCTTTTAGTATATGCTATTCAGCTGGAAGGACAGAATCACATTCTGAGACATGCATATTTAGTAAGTTTTATGTTTCTAATAGTACGGAATGGTATTAACTTCTGGACTGGGCTGATGTCTAGAAAGCTGATACTTTTTATCTTTTCAAAATCATTTTATTCATTTGGAAGACAGAGAGAGAGAGAGAGAGAGAGAAATCCACTTTCAGTGCTTCATTCCCAAATGCACATACAACAGCTAAGGCAAGGCCAGGCCAGCACCAGGAACAGAGAACTCAATTCCCAGTTCTCAGATGGGTGCTAGGCATCCAACCACCTGAGCCAACCTCACTGCCTCCCAAGGTGTATATTAGCAGAAAGCTGGAGTTGGGAATAGAGGCAGCACTTTAACCTAGCATTCCAATATGGAAGGTAAGCATTCCCACTACTAAAAAATGCTGGCTTCTATAAAGCTGATTTAAAATTTTCTTTAACCTTCGAACTAATGATTTTCAAAGCTACTGAAGAAGTCAAATGAGTTTATGTCCTGCTACTTTGCTCAAAAATGTCAGTAAGTGAGATTAAACCAGAAAGTGGGAAGTGAATGACAAGAAAACTTAACTAAGGTGTATGTAAAAATATAATTCTTGTAAAAATCTGAAATTGACTTGGCACTTTGTTAATTTTAATGTTTCCAGTAAGGTTGTGTAATATCAAAAAGCAAATTCCATGTCTAGAAGAAAGATGACAGTAATTTGTTACAGTATTTGACCTTTTCACATTAGTCAGAATTCCATATAGGATGAAAGGGTTAGTAAAGTTCTTACATTAGTAAATTTCTTTGATGGCAAGCTATACATTGGCATATCAGTTATGTTTTTGGTTCAGAAGTGAAGTAGCTGGCACAAGAACCAGTAACTTTACTGGATACTGGCATCATAGGTAGTGGTCTTACCTGTTAAGACACAAGGCTGGGCCCCAAATAACATCAACTCGAAGGCAACGAGGGAAGAATTTTATTTCATTTTCAAAGATAAAGGAAATCTTTGCTGGGTACATTATTCCTGATGGCAATTTTTTCCTTTTAAAGCATATGTTTTCTAATTGTTCAGTGCAAGATACCATAGCCATCCATTTGTATAAGCTGAATAATTTTTCCTGTTAAAATAGTCTCTATCTGGACCTGGCGCGGTGACCTAGTGGCTAAAGCCCTCACCTTGCACACACCAGGATCCCATGTGGGCTCCGGTTCTAATCCCAGCAGCTCTGCTTCCCATCCAGCTCCCTGCTTGTAGCCTGGGAAAGCAGTCGAGGACAGCCCAAGGCCTTGGGACTCTGCATCCATGTGGGAGACCCAGAAAAGGCTCCTGACTCATGGCTTCGGATCAGCTCAGCTCCGGCCATTGCGGCTGCTTGGGGAGTGAATCATCAGACGGAAGATCCCCAAAGACAGAATTAAAGTTTATTTTCTTAGTGTTCCTACTCCTGTTAAGCAGCACTTTTCCTATCACATTGCCTATACTTACTCATACATCCATCCCATTCTTATTTATGGGAGATTTTTCTTTTGAAAACGATGTATTTATTTATTTAAAAGGGAGGGAGAGGGATGCATAAATACACGTGTGTGCGCACACACACACACACACACACGTAAGAGGAAGGGGAAGAAGGGAGAGGGAGAGAGAGACTGGCCAGGCCAAAGCCAGGAGCCTAGGACTTCGTTCTCCCATGAAGACAGCAGGGGCCTAAGTACTTGTATCATCATTTACTGCTTTCCTAGGTTCATTAACAGGGATCTGGATGAGGAGTGGAGCAGCCAGAACTTGTACTACCATTCATATGGGATGCAGGCATTACAAAGACAGTGTAGCCCTCTGAACCACAATGCCAGTCATAGAAGATTACTTTTAAGTAATTTTTAAAAATCTGCGGGTCAACCCGACTGGGCTGCAGACCCCACTGGTTGATGAAAGAGTAGAATGCATGCTGGGCAGAACCAGGCTGGACTGCAACACCCTTGGTTCCAGTGCAAGCCGGGACTGAGAACGGAGCCAGCCCAGCGATTGCAACCACCAACTGATTGTGGCGATGGACTGTGCTGGAACCGGTGCTAGCTGGAACATGCGGGAATCTGATCTGGGAATACCTCTAAGTCTCTTTGGTGATCTCCCCAATCGAACTGCTGGACTCAGAGCCCTGGCTAGGAGAGGACGGAGGATGGAACAGGTCAATCAACCACCTCAGCTAAACGTTGGGCAGCGAAATACTGGGCAAACGAAGACTCCATGATGGACTGTGACAATCAGTGGCTTCTTCAATGACCTAATCGAGCTGGGAGGGATATGACTGGCAGCGATCCATAACTGGAAGACTATAAAGACCACTTGAGCAAGTATCTCAGCATGCCCCACATCTGGGACCTTGGGCGGGTGGGAGACTGGGTGGGGATTCTCCCTCAATATTCCCCTTCACCTCAGATATATAAATAATCTAATAAAATATATATTAAAAAAAAAAAAAAAAAAAAAAAACATAGATTGATTCAATTCACAATGTGAATCAAATCAAAATGCAGATTTTTCCCAGGACCCCAGCACCATCCTTGAACCCTCTACCACCCTCTGTCCTGATACTACCGTCTGATTTCCATCCTGGATATTAGTTATGTCTGTTTTTAAACTTCATCTAAATGAATTCATGGATTCTTTCTGTTCCATTGTTTTGCTGAACACATTGGCTGGATTTGTTCATGTTGCAAATAGCAGTATTTTGTTGATGATCACTGCTGTATGTGGTAGGCACTGCCTGGTGTGAATAAACTACAGTTACATAATTTAAAAAAAAAAAAAAAAAAAAAAAAAAAAAAAAAAAAAAAAATCTGCATTTGCAAAGGCTTGGCCAGTCTTTTGTGAACTGAATTTTATTGAGAATCTGCTTTACATTTTTTAGGACATGTAAAGAGATTTTCCCTTTAGTTCTAATAATAATCCTGTGGGAGATATATTATTAATCTTTTTCAACATATAAAAACAACCACCAGAAAGGATTAACCAGTCATCCTAGGCCTAGCATTCAGTAAGTAGAGATTGGAGTAACTTACCTGTTCTTGTTCTGTAACTACACTGTCTTCTGCTTATTCCTGGAGCCAACTTCAGCTGTTTCCAAAGTCTGTATTCACCAACAGTCTCTGTAGGGATACAAGACTGAGGAAACGCTATTATTTGTTTGATACTAGTATCTGAGAGAGCCATACTGTTTACCTGGAATGAACAATGGTGCCTTTGCTTGGGACATATTCACCTCTAAGAATGTGTATTCCTCCTAGGCACAGCCACCTAGAAATAATCATCAGATCATACTCTGATATGGGCTTTTGCTTGCAAATCTAACCTTACAGATGCTTATACTCTAGGAAGGAATTTAAGGCAAATTTAAGGCTGGTAAGGGACATTAATATACATGAGGATAAGGCTATTAAAGAGTGTTCTGTTTTCTGGTCTTTATGATCACATACTTCTGCACTTTAATGCTTGTTTTAATTTCTTGCCAGCTAAATGTCCTGGATAAGCCACTTTTATCTCCCTAGACCACAGTTTCCTCAGCTGTAAAATAGGGGTAAAGACATAGTTCTTATGGGTTGTGTAAGACAATGGTCATCCTATATATGATAGGCATTATTGCTATTTTTATACCAGAGAAACATAGTCTTCAGAAGCAATGAATAAGTTGGGTTTGTCTGTCTGGGCTAAATGTCTCTGGGAATACCTCTCTATTTAATGTCACCAATTGATCTCTCAAAGTCAATTCACAGACAACCATGGAAGCCCCCAAGCAGAGATTAATGCCCCAGCAAGAACTGAAAGAGAACACAAATATCTTTCCCTTCTATTCATGTGTAGCAGCTTATAGGAGCATTAGAGTAGGATGTGTCATAAATTTTATACAGATACTGTACATTAAATATACATATGATTATACTCCATCTGGAATGAGAATAGCATCAATTATGAGTATTATGTGTCAGTCACTATTCTATAAACCAAACTGGGCTCATAATGAAGTCTATACATGGTCTTCTGTTCTCCTTGTAAACAAGCGCGGAAGTCCTGTGGTGATCTATTAAAGGTTTTTCTGTATCCTTCCCTTGCTGCTTCTGATCCTTTTAGGCTCTTACAAGCAAACCGTTGATCATGGCTAAAAGCAGCTAAGTGCTTTCTTTCCTAGTGCTTAGCAGTTTCTCTGGAAGTCAGCAGACAATAATGTAGCCCTTAATAAAGACTCAGACCAAATTTAGTGAGTGGAGGAAAGAGCATGATATAAAGTTAAGGAAACATGGCCTTTCAAGAAGACTAATGAAGACAAATACTTTCAAGGTAATGTTTAAGTCATGTGGCTGTAAATGTTTTTCTTTGCAAATGGCTTTTGAATTTCAGTCCTTCAGAAAATAGAGTACTGAAAGAAATAAAATGAGCTAGTTGCAAAAATGACAGGACTCAAATATTGTAACTTATACATAACAAATCTCAGCTTATAAGGTGATGGATACACAATTTTCTCTGAACCCATGGATAGAAATAAGAGTAAATTCTGAGTTATTCTTCTCACTGTTCACCATAAAGGAAAGATCCCTACCCCAGGAGGTGTGTTGTCCTTTTGGGTAGTCTGCTAAACAGAGGCCGTATCCTTGCCTTTTTCCCAACCATTACTTTGACATCATAGTCACTCTTGAAAGCTACTGGAAGTTCTAAAGAGACACATTAGTTTTAACCCAGGATCAGCCAACAGTTTTCTTCTCTGCCCCTGCTGAACTGATATTACTCATTCTACCAAAAGCTTAATTTGGGGGCATAGAATGATACAATTAAGAAATGAAACATTGTGGGAGTGGTGCAGTAGTGTAATAGGTCTGCTTCTCCATGTTCAATGCCAGCATCCCATAAGGGCACTGGTTCATGTACTGGATGTTCCACTTCTGATCCAGCTCCCTGCTGATGGTCTGGGAAAGCAGTGCAGAATGGATCAAGACTTTGGGCCCCTGTTTATATGTGGGAGGTCTTAAGGAAGCTCCTAGCTCCTGACTTAGCTTCAGTCATCAAGTGGAAGATCACTCTCTATCTCTGCTCTGTAATTCTGCCTTTCAGATAAAAACCAGTAGATCTTTTTTTAATGTCATGCTAATGATAATATTTTAAAAATAAAGAGTATGCAATTAAATTTTTTTAATTATTTCATTTTATGACAGTTTCATAGGCTCTGGGATTCCCCAAATCCTCTCCCCAAGCCCTCCCCCCATATTGAATCTTTCCATATTATTAGAGTAGTACAATTCATAACCAGTCATGACTCCTTCATTGAGGACATGGAGCATGCAGAGAGTCCAGCATCTTATTGTCTAGATAAATTCAACAGTTTCATTGGGAAACCATCCTTGGTCTGAAAGTAGAGCTGGCAGAATATCATGCCCTCCAATGAAAAGGCACTACACAACTTAAACAGCAGAAAGAAACATGGAAATTTACAACATCGTGAAGCTAATTGACATGGTATTGAGTGACCAATATGTTAGAAGATGCAAGTTCTTAACCACATCCCGTAACTACTTCACTGACATCTCAATTTTACTTTATATACAACCGGCTGCCACAAACCTTAAAATGGTTATAGGGTACTATTCAGCTGTCTTGTGTCTATTTTTGTTTTTATATTTAGCAGCTTATAGTATTCAAGCGTGATTTTTACTGAACTTGGCAAATTTTAGGATAGTCCAAACAGCCTTATAACTCTAACAAGCCATATGTTAACAATTGAGTAGCAGAACAGTTTTAGGAGGGGTGTGCAGAGAAATCTTCTATACCTTAGTGAGAAGTAACTGATCTTTGTGTTCTACCTAGTAAGGTATATGGGAGTCCAAGCTGACTGTTTCCTGTCTGTTCTAAGGTTTCCTTATTGGTCTCTGTCTATCTGATCTAATTTTGGGGGCTCCGGAGCAACCCTGATGGTCATTGCAAGAGAGGGTGGGGAGCCAAAATTGGAACTAAGACCAGAGAAAGCTCCTCTCCTATGTCTCAAAGGAAGTTTACTGCTCTTTTGTTTCTGAGGACCACTTAGGGCTCCTAGCTGTTGTTCTGATGACATCAGATCCTGTGATGAAGGATCAGGGCCTCTTCCATCCCATGTGAGAGATCCGATAGGGAATGGTTGTCCTCAGAGTTCTCGGCCTACAAGGGCGCTCCAGCTCCCTATGATCTCCTTGGCAGTTGGGATATAGTCCTTGGTGCCCATACTGATAGTCCTTGGTAAGGTACTGGGAGTCTCCGGGGTTAGGATACAAGCCTCTTCCTGTCCTCCTGCTCCACTCTGGGGTTCCTCCCATCCCCATGCTCTGTGCACATGACCTCCTGTTAAGAGGTTGTCAGGATCGCTCTTGGATCCCACTCTATGTCTTTATAGTTTTTGCTAATGTCTAATGCAGATTCAAGTCTGCTGTCTGTAGGTTACCTGCTACAATATTGATAGATTATACTTAACATCTTCCTCACACACTCTAAGAAGGTGGAAGATTTCTCTGTTCTCCTGACCTGTTGAGGAATAGCATAGGGTATTAAAAGCCTATCAGGCTTTCAGTTCTTTGATGTAGATTATAAGCAGTCTGTCTCATTGATTATTGGTTCATTGGTTACATCATTTGTTTATTTGTCTTTGACCTCCTGTGCGTTTGGTGTCTTTTCTAAGAAGACTTTCCCCATTCCTATATCTTGGAGTGTGCTTCCTAGGTTTTCCTTTAATCGTTTGATGGTTTCTGGGTGTAGATTTAGGTCCTTCAACCATTTAGAGCTGATTCTTTTTTTTTAAAGATTTATTCATTTTTATTACAGCCAGATATACACAGAGGAGGAGAGACAGAGAGGAAGATCTTCCGTCCAATGTTTCACTCCCCAAATGAGCCGCAACAGGCCGATGCACGCTGATCCGATGCTGGGAGCCTGGAACCTCTTCCGGGTCTCCCACGTGGGTGCAGGGTCCCAAAGCATTGGGCCGTCCTCGACTGCTTTCCCAGGCCACAAGCGGGGAGCTGGATAGGAAGTGGAGCTGCCGGGATTAGAACCGGCGCCCATATGGGATCCCGGGGCATTCAAGGAGAGGACTTTAGCCGCTAGGCCACGCCGCCTGGCCTTAGAGCTGATTCTTATATAATATGACAGGTGTCGGTCTTGCTTCTTAATTCTGTAGGCTGCTATGAAATTGTCCTAATAGTGTTTGTTGAATAGACCAGGCTTTTTTCCCTGGATTGCTTTCACTTTTTCTTAGTTGACTATACATGTGTGGACTCTCTTCTGGTGTTTTGAATTCTATTCCATTGATCTTCTCTGTTTCTGTATCATACCAGACTGCTTTTTGGTGACCACTTTCAGTCTTGAGGTGTGGAATTGTGATTTTTATTCTTCAGAATAGCTTTGGCTATTGGTGGTCTCTTGTGTTTACAGATGAACTTTTGTATCTTTTTTTTATTTCTGAGATTTATGTTGTAAGGATTTTGTTTGGAATTGCATTGAATCTGTATATTGCTCTTGGTAATATGGTCATTTTGATGATGTTGATTCTGCCAATCCAGAAACATGGTAAGTTTCTCCATTTTTCAAGATCTTCTTAATTCCTTTTTAAATGTTTTATAGTTTTTGTCATAGAGGTCTTCCACATATTTAGTTAGCATAATTCCTAGGTATTTAAGATTCCTCTCCGCTATCTTAAAGGGGACTATACTTACAAAGTCTCTTATGAGTTCCAATAGTCTCTTGACTGAATCTTTTGGTTCCCCTATGTAGAGAATCATGTCATCTGCAAATAGAGATAATTTCATTTCTTCTTTTCCAATTTGGATTCCTTTAATTCTTTTTTCTTGCCTAATAGCTCTGGCAAGGACTTCCAATACTATATTGAAGAGTAGTGTGGTGACAGTGGACATCCCTGTCTATTTCCAGATTTTAACAGAAGGCTTCCAATCTTTCTCCACTTAGTACGATGCTGGCGTTGGGTTTTTCATAAATTGCTTTGATTGTGTTGTAGAATGTTCCTTCTATGTCTATCTTGTGTAGGGTTTTCAGCATGAAGTGGTGTTGGATTTTATCAAATGCCTTATCTGCATCTATTGAGAGAATCGTATGGTTTTTATTTTTCATTATATTGATGTGATGCATCACATTTATTGATTTGCAAATGTGGAACCATCCCTCCATGCCTGGGATGAATCCTACCTGGTCTGGGTGAATGATCTACCTGATGTACTGTTGGATCATGTGGGCTAGTATTTTGTTGAGGATGTTTGCATTTATATCAAGGATATTGGTCTGTAGTTTTCTTTTTCTGTTGTTTATCTGGCTTTGGTATTAAGGTAATATTGGCTTCATAGAAAGAGTTTTGAAGAATTGCCACTCTTTCTATTGTTTGGAAAAGCTTGTGTAGGATTGGGGTAAGTTCCTCTTGAAAAGTTTGGCAGATTCATCAGTGAAGCCATCTGGTCCAGGACTTTTCTTGGTTCGGAGGTCTTTAATTACTGATTCAATCTCAGTGCATGTTATTGGTCTATGTAGATTGTTAATTGCTGCTTGATTCAATTTTGGTGGATTGTATCTGTCCAAAAATCTATCCATCTCTTCTAAGTCTTGTGCTTTATTTGCACATAGTTGCTTGTAATAATTCCTGATAGTTCTCTATTTCTGCAGCATCTTGTTACATCTACTTTCTCATCTCTGGTGCTATTGATGTGTATCTTCTCCTTGTTTTCTTTAGTTGGGCTAGTGGAGAGTCTATTTTGTTGATTTTCTCAAAGAAACAGCTCTTTGATTCATTGATCTTATGTATAGTTCTCTTGGTCTCCTATTGGTTTATTTTGCCCTTATTTTGATTATTTCTTTTTCCTGCTAATCTTAGGATTGTTTTGCTGTTGTTTTTGCAGTTCCTTTAACTGTAAGGTAAGCACATTTACTTGATGTTTTTCTAGTTTCTTAACATAAGCATTGCTTGAGATGAACTTTCCTCTTAACACTGCCTTGATTGTGTCCCAGAAGTTTTGATATGTTGTGTAGTTGCTTTCATTTGTTTCAAGCAATTTTTAAATTTCCCCTTGGATTTCCTCTCTAATCCATTGCTCCTTTCATAACATTTTATTCAGTCTCCATGTGTTTGCAAATGTTCCTGGGTGTTTTGACTTCTTGGTTTCTAACTTCACTCCTTGATGGTTTGAGAAGATGCATGGTATAATTTTGATTTTTTAAAATTTGCTGAGCCTTGTTTTGTGGCCCATAACATGGTCTATTCTGGAGCAGGTTCCATGCACTGATGAAAAAAAAAAGTGTATTCTCTATCTGTAGGATGAATGGTTTGATAGATATCAACTAAGTCCATTTGCTCTAGTTTTGTTCTTGGGTGAGTTCTGTTATTTCTTTGCTGAGTTTCTGGTTTTTTTTTTTATCTTTCCATTGTTGTTAATGGGGTATTAAGGTCACCCACTATGACTGCATTGGAGTCTATTTCTCCCTTTAAGTCTATTAATGTTTGTTTCACATAGCTAGGTTCCTTAGCATTTGGCACATATATATTTATTATGGTGAGCTCCTCTTGCTAAATGGATCCCTTGATCTTTATATGGTATCCTTCGTTATCTCTTTTAATGTTTTCACATCAAATTCTTTATCATCTGATACAAGAATGGCTACTCTCACACATTTTTTCCTTCCCATTCACTTGGAATAGTTTCTTCCATTCTTTCACTTGCAGTTTCCTCCTATTTTTGTTGGTGAAGATGTGTCTCCTGTAAGCAGCAGATAGATGAATTTTGTTTTTTGATCCAGTCCTCTAACCTTTTGCATTTTCTCATGAAAAGTTTGAGTGATGCCCTTGGTCTAGAACATAGCTAATTGATATATAGACCGATTATCTTAGTGTTCATTAATTTTTGTGTACAAATTATGACACAGCTAGTCTCATAATTTCTCTACCTGGTTTTCCCTTTATTTATTCTGATAGAATGCTGAATTTCTCAAAAATTTATACCTGAAAGTCTTTGAGGGATTTTTTAAAAAATGTGCCCCTGAGATGTTGCTATTGCTGCTCTTAACATGTTGATATTTATCATGGGATAAAATGAACGAGTATGTTGGCTTACTTTATTTAGACTTTTGGCATGGGAGTAAGGAAATCAAGAAGTAATATGTGAAGGATTAAATAACAACATAGTAGTCTTAATTATGATAGGAAATATTAATTGGATCTTAGTGTTTTTAACTCTGTTCTCTGCAAAGGCTGAGAAGCAGTGATGATTCAAATAGCGACCAGAATCCTTAGCATTTAGTTTTATTATGAAGAAATGGTTGATTATGGATCCAGGATAAGAGCTTTGCATGTCAGAAAGCAAGTAGGCAATCCAAAAATAATAGGCATGAAATACCGGACTTAGGAGCCAACTCCGTAGGCTCTCCTTGGCTAATTTAAGATGTAATATTTGAATTGGATTGGAATTCATTAAATAAATTCATGAACTAACCTATTGATCATATTAGAAGGTACCAGGAAGCCTATTTAGTATTGTAAGAACTGGCAAACAGAGAAAATTTCAAGCATCATCCTGCCTTTTTAAAAAACAGAATATAAATGTATCTTCAAGTAACTAAATATTTGATGAAGTAAAATATCCTTTACTAGAAGTAACTGCATTCCAACTAAGCAGTGAACATAGACTTGGAAGAGGATGTCAACAATTCACAGAATATGAATTTAAAGGCAAGTTATTTTGATGTAAAATACAATTTTCCATGATTTTTTTCAAGATCTCCTATGTCACTGTTACATACTCTTACTAATTGGTAGGTCTAGCATCATAGAAACAGTCACCCAAAATGTCCTTTCTGATGGAAGTACCCACTATCATCTGTGGAGTAGTCTGGACAAAATGTGAAGTGAAGTAATCTAGACAAAATAACAGCATATTTACAAGTACAGAAGACAGAAGAACATGTTTGACAATGCTGTAATGATGCCCTATGACAATCTAGACAGTGGGGCACAGTATATTCAATCAGAAACTAGAGAGAAATCTCAGAGTTTAAGAGGGGAATCGAAGATCAAAAGAGACTAAAATAAAAACACACAAGGCTTTGTATTAGCTTAATTTTGATCCTTATTTAGCCAAACTTCTGCAATAATAGTATGGAAAATTGCAACACTGACTTACTAACACTGATACTAAGTAATTATTATTTGTTTTAGATTGCTAACAGGTAGTTTCAATGCTTTGAGAGCAATTTAACTCTGAGAGATAACTAACGATAGTGCTACAAACGAAGTGATTTATGTGACTGACTTGCTTCTAAATATCCAAGGTTGGAAGTGGCATTTGGCCTAGTCGTCCAAACACTGGCACTCCATGTCAGAATGCATAGGTTTAGCATCCAGCTCCGGCCCTTAACTGTCATTCCCTGCTAGTGTGGACTGTGGAAGCAGCAGTGAGTGCTGAAGGGATTATTTTCCTGCCATACACTTGGAAGACCTAGATTGAGTTCTTTCTATAGGCTCTGACGTTTGCCCGGCATTGACTGTCATGAGAACTTGGGGATTGGGTCTCTCTGTCTCTCTTGCTTTTACTCTATTCTCCTATCCCCCCTTACCTCTCCACTTTCTTTCTTTTTTAAAAAAACTTATTTTATTTTTATTAGAAAGTCAGTTGTACAGAGAGGAGAGATAGAGAGGAAGATCTTCTGTCCTATGATTCATTCCCTAAGTGGCTGCAATGGCTTCAACTGAGCCGATCAGAAGCCAGGAGCTCGGAGCCTCTTTCGGGTCTCCTCTGTGAGGTACAGGGTCCCAAGGCTTTGGGCCATCCTCGATTGCTTTTCCAGACCACAAGCAGGGAGCTGGATGGGAAGTGGAGCTGCTGGGATACAAACGAGTGCCCATATGGGGTACTAGCACGTTCAATGCGAGGACTTTAGCCACTATGCTACCGTGCCAGGCCCTCTTCTCCACTTTTCAAATAAATAAATAAGTGGAATCCAGAAGGAGTTAATAGATATGGGTATAAATAAAACAAAATTGACCATGAATAGATAATTGTTGAAATTAGGGCATAGATACATGGGAATTCACTTTAATCATCTGTTCCATTTTTGCATGTGTTTGAAAATGTCTTTGGGACAGGCGTGATGGCTTGGCAGGCTAATCCTCTGTTTGCCAGTGCCAGCATCCCATATGTGTGCCAGTTTGTGTCCTAGCTGCTCTACTTCTGATCAAGCTTCCTGGGGAAGCAACAGAGTCTGGCTCAAGTGCTTGAGCCCTTGAACCCAAATGGGAGACCCAGAAGAAGCTACTAGATCCTGGGTTTGAGGAAGCTCAGCTCTGGCCCTGGCGGCCATCTGGGGAGTGATTTGGCAGGTGGAAGATGTCTCTCTGCCTCTCCTCTTTGTCTATCTGCTTTCCAGATAAAAATAAATAAATTTTTAAAGGAAAATGATAAGAAAGTTTTAAATTGTACCTTTAACTTATTCTGTTGGGACAATGGACAGATGACATTTGCACGGACTTCTTTTACTTAGGATATTCCTCAACAAACTCCCTTCCATTTCCTCTCAACATATTTCAAACAAGCATGTTTTGTTACTATTAAAGGTAACTATTAACAACGATGGATCTGAGAGTCCCTATCATAACAGAATGTCTACATGGTGGGATGCTGAATATTTATTCTCCTCAAACCGATCATAACTTTTTAGTACTTATTTTACAAAAGTGAGATCATTCAGAGCATGCTGTTATTCTACATTTTTCTATTATTATAATCTACCATGACTATTTTTATCTGAGTAATTATACTTTTCATAACAGTTTTAAATGGTTCCTGGTATTCTATAATGTAGATGAGTTTATGACTTATAAAATGACTTTGTTATAAAAACAAATGCATACATCCAAAAACATAATAGCCATTTGGTTGTCAGCCAAAATTTCTGATGCTGTTTGGCTAGATTGCTCTAAAAGCTTTTCACTTTCCTTTTTTTATTTTTTAAGATTTCATTTATTTCACGAAGGATTATCCAGGAAGAGGAGCCCTATATGGGAATATAAACATATATTTATCTTAAAACCTGATAACAAACAAAATGGCATGCTACAGTATCAGGATTCACAGGCTTTTTATTGTACAGTAGGATTTGTGGCATAGATGAAGATATTAGATTATTGTAGTTTGGGTGCAATTACTGGAGCTAGAAATGGGACAACTGCCAGGTGAGGAAGGCTGAGAGCTCCATTGTACACAGTGCTATGCTGGAACTTGCTCATGCGATTATTCAGAGACCGCTGTGTACAACTTTCCCCAACCGTGTGTTCAAGGATATTGCATTAGTAGTTTGAAGTTGGGGAAAGTATTTAAATAAGAGCATCTTTTTAATATTGCAGACTATTTTGTTAAATATTCATCAGTGTCTGACTATCCCCAGTGCCACTATTCTGTCTGGAAGCTCCTGTTCGGGACCATAGCAGGGCAATGTAAAAAGTCTGGGATTCCTTGGGTCAATAGAAGACAAAATCCCAGGAAACTACCAGAATACACTAGTACCATTGTTTATTGATAGATTAAATTTAGGTATTATCAATAGACTTCTTACTATGTCACCCAAGGTTTGGTTATCTTCTGTCTCACTTGTAGCCCTACATTCTTAGAATATTCTTAAGTCAATATTCAGTGTTTACATTATGTTGACTGGGTACTATTCACAGCTCAGCTAAGAGCAGTGTGGTGATTATAGTTCCTTACTTGACCTGCTTTTCTGACTTTTTCAGAAATTGATTATCGATTCACTTTTATTTTGCATAATCTTCAATACAAGACTAATTATTCCTAGTTAGTTAGCAATGTATTTTATAAAAGAGTTCCCATTTTTTTTCATATAATCAAAGTTCTGTTCAGTTTTCCAGGAGCCATCTCTTCTAGAAAATTTCATTCTTCAACCACAAACTAGACTGGTTAATTTTTGTATCTGTTAAATAACTATTGTTGTGGGATTTTTTTCTTCCTTTTTTAAAAGATTTACTTATTTTTATTGGAAAGGCAGATATACAAGAGAAGAAGATATAGAGAGAAAGATCTTCCATCTGCAGGTTCACTCCCCAAATAGCTGCAATGGCTGGAGCTGAGCTGATCCGAAGCCAGGAGCTCCGAGTGTCTTCCGGGTCTCCCATGTGGACACAGGTTCCCAAGGCTTTGAGCCATCCTGGACTGCTTTCCCAGTCACATTATCAGGGAGCTGGATGGGAAGTGGAGCAACCTGGATTAGAACTGGCTCTCATATGAAATCCCGGCGTGTGCAATGCAAGGACTTTTAGCTGCTAGGCTATCGCAGCAGGCACCATAGAACTTTTGAATTCGTGTAAGAATCTACTCTTGATGGGTAATGTTGGAATCTTGTAGTGGTGCGCTTGGTAATGTTTCCTCTCCTATAGTCATTATGCTGAAGTGGGGATCTCTTTCAATTAGAAATTTAAGATTTTCAGTCTTTCTGAATCGGCTCCTATAATCATCATGGAGACATTATGCATGTTCTTCTTTCCTTCTATACTTCTGTATCTTGGTAGTTAGATAGTCTTGACCAAACTAAGGCTCAATTATTTTGGCTGGATTACTTCACTGATCATGTTAGGTACTTTCCTCAGTACCCAGAATGACTGATTCTCTCATATTCTCTCTCTCTCTCTCTCTCTCTCTCTCTGGTGATTATAGTAGCATTTGTAATTATTGCTTAGACCCATCAATTTTGTTGGGGTTTCCTGAAAACATTACATCTTTATTCATTGAATAGTTGGAATTTGATATTTCTACTAAGGAAAATTTTGCCACATAAACTCTTTGGTTACTTGAAAATAGTATATTTAAAAAAGAAAACTAAGCAGGATAATGCTTTATTTAGCCATTTGAAAAATATCGTGGAGTCACTAGGCATGTTATCTCTACTTGGTGTCTGGGCAACTCCATCAGTTCACAGGTGTTAGGTGGGACCTGGAATAATAAAGATCTGGGAGACAATTCAGGGTATAGCTCAGGTTGTTTTGGCACATGAACTCTGTGGCAAGTAGAAATGGAGACTGCTCCAAGTGCTGTACAGAGCATCCAACAAACCCCGATAGCAGAATCTCAACACAAACTTCCCAGAGTTTGGAAGAAGGCTATGTTCTATTCACCTAACAACTACTCATTACAAAAGAAGACCCTGATTGGCTGCTGGTCTTGGAATAGATTGAATGCTTCACTATAGTATATCCAAATTGCCAAACTGGTGTTTTCTGATCCACCGAACTATAAAATTGGATGTGCACAGTGCATTCTATTATAAAATGGAAGTAGTATATATCAGGGGTCAGCAAATTTTATCTGTAGATTACCAAATAGTTTAGGCTTTGCAGGCTATATGGTCTCTGTTGCAATTATTTAACTCTGGTGCTATAGCACAAGAGTGGTCTTGATCGTAACAATATGTAAATGAATGAATGTGGCTGTGTACCAATAAAGCGTTAATGGCTGATACTGAAGTTTGAATTTCAGATAATTTTATGTGTTATGAGATATTATTTTTATTTTATTCAACCTTTTCAAAATGCAAAAATAATAGTTTGCAAAGAATGTAAGATACAAGAGATGGGAGACTACATTTGGCTTAGAGATGGTGATTTGCCAGTCTCTGGCATATTTGGGACCAAAACCAAGCAGGTCTAGAAGGTACAACAAATGGTCCAGAATGAATTTGTGACTTAGACTATCATGGTGCTTCTCTCCATTAAGCTTCTCTATGATGAGTTTAAAGAAGATAAAAAGGAGTGGGCTTAGTAAATCGATGGATATGCTTGCTATGCTGGCAACAGGAAGACAGGGATAGCCATGAATCCAACACCAGTGGCAACTTTGGACAGTACTCATGGTTATCTACTTTGTGTATGAAGATGGAAGGCTGGAGAAGCAGGTCTAAATTAACTAAAGAGAAGTAGTTGACAATAGATTGTATACTCAATGACTTAGACAGGACATTGCTAGAATATTGATAACAGTGTGGGTGTGGGAAGAGATATTTGGATGAAGTTCTTGGAATAGATGGTGCATGATGATATTTCTGTGCCACATGGATGCCCATCAGAATCTATCCGTATGGAAAAGGATCTCCCTAATCTGGACTCATCCCATCATTGTCAGCCTCTTTCTGCAGATACCACAGTGCATGCTTCCTTGGTTGTATGGCTGGGGAGCACTGGTGACTGTGTACACATTTTCCAATTTGATCTGTTACCAGTATTGATTTGACTATTACCACTTGCAGAGTGATTCAGATTTTATTATATTGTGATCACTGTCATTGTCCTTAATAGGAATAGGCAAGTGAATAGCAAGGGAATGTCCCATGGATTGCTTGTGCCCACATTTTTTAGTAGCAACTCCATATTCCTATAATGAACAGGGTTGTTTATCATTCCTGGTATGTTGACTCATTTGGTGCATACAGATCTACCATCATAAGGATCCTAGAATTCTCAGACACCTGTGATAGCTTTAAATGTAGTGGGAATCTTATACCATAGTAAGATCATTATCCTCTGTAAACCAGGCTTCTGGATCCCAGAGCCTAACATATAGAGGTGGGAAGCACAAAGTTTTCAATAGGGTTATTACTAGAAAGTGGAATTAGTCACTTCAGTTATTAGTATTTGATCAGTTAACTCATAGATCCTCTGGGGGATACAGTATGATATAACAGCCTTGGTTTAAGGTGTAGAATGCATACTGAAGAACGTTACTTCATCCTCAATGCTCATCTTTTAAGCTGGTGCCTTAGACTCACTTTTAAGAGATCCTGATAATGCTTAATTGGGCTGTCAAGTTCTGGATAATTATATACATAGTTATCATAATTCATATATATATATAAATTGAGTGCTGGTCAAAAATCTGCACAGGCAGCAAAGTTAATGGCATTCTGGGAACACGTGTCAGTCCCCGTTATGGTTTCTGATAGCGGAGGAGTCTAACAACTTGCTACACACACACACACACACACACACACACACACTGATAGATTTTGGCCTTTTCCATATTGAGATATTCACAACAGAACTATCTGGTTTACCACTGCTAAGAGGGAACCCAACTTAGGAGACATGCACAGTATCCATTTTTTTGCTACTTTGGACAATTTATGTGTCTTGTGAAAGGAGTAGAGAGGCTGAGCACAGAGAGGTGACCCACCTCTCCTTGTTTGCTGTGTAGTTCAACCAGAACGATGCGGGCCTCTCAAAATGAGCAGCCTTCTCCAATGTATCACAGACATGTGATGGAGCTGTGTTCTCTAAGAGTAGTATGTTGCCTACAAAACATGAAGAGGCTTGCCAACTGCTCTGCTACAACATTTTAGAAGGTGCTAAGTGAGATAATTCACCATTTACCTTGGAGCTAATTTTCTGGCATGCCTCAAACTACTGGACTACTGAAAAGCTCATTGATGTGGCATTCCTTAACTTTTTAAAGACTGTCTGGAGCTCCTAGGTCATGCCAGGCTATTCAGAGTATTAGCACTTACTGCTCATCAGCAATATAGCAGGCCAATGTGAGGCTCAACTTCATTTGGGCCTTACCACCAGTAAAGAGCAGGAGAGATGTAGACCACAACTGTGGATGTAGTCTGTTGTTCATCCCAGTCATATCTGAACTGCTTCCGATTCTCCTTTCTCACAGAATATGAAAGGGTATGTGCTCACTGAAATATTCTTTAGTGGAAGGTGAGACTGGCATTTGTTGTAGGCTAAGTTTATGGTATTTCACTGTCATCTGATCTTTCTAGATCTCTCTAGGGCTAGACTGGCAAAATAAACAAGAGTAGAATAGTGATGCTAATTACTTCCATTCTACACAGGAGGTGGCATTTTTCTTAGGTTATTTTGGCAGACTTAAGAGGATCAATTGGAAGCAGAGACTGCTTCCAGATCTTTTGAGCATCCTCCTGCCACTGAGGCGAGAGGACAAGGATGTCACTGTCAAAGATGGAATTGCCAGGTGCAAGGTGGCCATCCCAGATAATAGGTCAAATTCAAAGTATCATTTAAGTCATACTTCACTTCTTTCCACAGGATAAACAAGAGGCCAAGACAGCAAATAATGACAGCTTGGAATTTCTGGAAAAAAAAAAAAAAGAGGTCCCTGCTGTTTTGTAGACCCTGGGGCTGATAGGGAGGAGAGACAAGGAATTCAATGTACAAAACACTGAGTTAGACTGGGGAGAAGTGTCCCAAGCTCCACAACATGGGGGTCTCAACAGAGGCATCTGAAGAGTGACCCTCTGCAGGTCTTCCTCAAATAAACAAGGTTTCCAGTGGGCATCAAGGCCAAGAATAGAGAGCATGTGTGAGAGCATGGGCTGGCAGGTCCTGAGTTCTCAACTGCAGGTCCCTTCAGCGCCTGCGCTGGGCTTGCTGTACCCACATCTAGGATGAGAACAGGCAACCTGCCCTCCGCCTGAAGCCTGTAGATAAAGCTGTTCTAATTGCCTCTGGTTGGGTTTGAAAGATCCCACACAAGATTGTGACTTGAAGCCAAGCTCCTCCATCATTTTGCTACCTGGGTAACTGGTTCCTGGGGGAAATTGGCTCACTCTTACATCAGGGAACAAAGAACTTAGATTTGAAACTCCAAGGATCATTTGGAAAGTGTGGCCTCCTTCCTCCTTCATGTAGGAATGTTCTGATGGAAAACTAGGACAACTTAATACTGATGAGACTGTCTAAGACCCATGTTACAGAAATAAAGTTTTGGGTGACCCCTCCATTTTAGATGCTGGTAGAGAGTAAGATTTCTCCTTGCTACCTTATTTTAAAGACACACCTGAGGTTCAGGTGGCAGAAGGATGGAGCTGACCAATCTTTATATACACTGTGGCTTTGGGACATACTTTTTGCCAAATGACGAAGAATGGATGCTGAGGACCAGAAAAGATAAATTATACTGAGTATCTTCCGTTCTTTCAGGTCCACTTTCCATGTTTTTACTCCTTTCTCATTGCTCTGGGAAGCAGTTTTGCACAGACTATATAAAAATTCCTTGTGTTTCTGGTTTCTGATTGGGTTAGCCAGCAAGGAGGCCAGGGAGGACAGAGAGATGAAAGTGTGTATTTTTCAGCTTTTTCCCTGTGAATTTTCTTTAGGTTAGTTATAACCATTGGCCAATGTCATGGTTCTCCTCGAGTTGGTCTCTTTCTCATAACACACCCCTTCAGTTTTTTAGTAACTGTTGTCTCCTCTTATCATTTAGGTAAAGGGGTGGAAACCACTGTATGGCTACTAGCATCTAGGTACCCTGCTCATGACTTTGTTACTGGTTCTTTTGTAAAACCTGCCTTGAATTATCCTAATGAGTTTGGGCCTTCTGTTTCCTGTTGTAACTCTAAGTTATAAAACCCCTGCTTTTTATTATTTTGAGTTTGATTTCTTGAAGTCATTCCTTTTTAGGGATTGGTTTAATGGTGACTATTCCAAGTAAATGTTGTTTATGAACATTGTGCATTATTTGTTAAGATGCTTGCTGGCCCACCCTCCTTGATTGAGACTCCATACTACTCCAAGTAGAAGGCAGCCTGCAGCAAACCTCTCTGCTTCCTAACTTCTCAAAGGGGTCTTTATCACCTGAAGATGACATTTAAATTTCTTAGCATGCCATCTTTGTGGTTGTGGATTACTTACCAGCAAGGACAAATTCTGAGATGCATGGCTAGGTGACTTCACTGTTTTATGAACATCCTGCACCGAACATACACAAATCGTGTAGCACCTTGATACAATCAAGAGACACCACAAACACAAGAATAGAGCATACAGTTCACAGTAAATGCTATTTAATAATTAGAATGGGTACATTCTAAAATGATAAAAAGTACAATAAGTTACATGAGACTGATGTGGTGCAATGGATTAAACCTCAAGTTCAATGCCCATATCTCATTTTGGAGAGCCGTTCTAATCCCAGTAGCTTTGCTTCCAATTCTGCTCCCTACTAAGGTACCTGGGAAAATAACAAAGGAAGGTCTAAGTACTTGAGCTTCTGCTAAGCATATGAGAGTACTAGATGGAGTTGAATTTCTAATGTGGATCTGATCCAGCTTGGGACATTATAGTTAAGTGAAACAATGGAAGAAAGATATCCTTGGTATTGCTCTTTCTCTATCACTCTCCCTTTCAAATAAACAAATACACACATCTTTTTTGTCGCTGTCCTGCAGCGATGGACTTGGTGCACGGAGCCGATAATAACACGCTTGGACTACTGACTGATGATCAATATTCAAAATTTATTAGGGGCAACAGACTTTATATGCTGAGGGTCATACAGGATTAGGGTAGAGATACTTAGTTCATCAACAGAACCATCAACTGTTCCTATGCCTTAGTTTGGAAGTCCTTTTGCCTTGTATATTACTTCCCACTCAACTGTTCTTATACAAATGATATCTCATCAGGTATACAAAAGGTAGCCATACAGTTGTTCTCATGCAAAGGATATCCAATCAGTCACACACAAGACATCCATTCAGTTGTTTATCATACAAATATTGTCCAATCAATTGTAATCCTGTGCTCACTGACTACGGTCTCTGACCTACGGTCACAATGTCCTCCTAAACTTTTTAAAAAGGTATAAGTTGGCAGCACATCCATTTATCAAAAATGTCATGGGTTGTACGTAATTGTACATGCTGCACTTTCATATGACTGACACAGTAGGCTTGTTCATCCTGACATCCCCACAAGTGTTGTGCTGTGATTTTCCTGCTTTTCCGAGGTCACCAGCTCCATTATAGTCTTGTGGACCACTGTCACTTGTGCTGCTCAGAGGGGGCAGACACTTCGCTCTGCAGCACATGACTGCATCAGGACTGCTCTGCAGACCTTGTCTGACTCTCCAGGGGAAATTGTCTCCTTGCTCCCCAGCCATTGCACCAGATTTCCAGGCCATGCAGATAGGTCTTTTATCCCTCTGCGTTACAAATTTTTCCTGTCTTTTGAGATTTAGTTGAAGTTGTCACCTCTACAAACCTCCTGGCTGCAGCCTGGTGCACTTCCATTTGTTCCACGGTATTTTGTGCACATTGTATTTAAAACTTTATACACACTTTTAAGAATATATTCTCATTCTTCACAATAGTCTTAGATGAAATAGTCTTCAAGACTAAACATATCTCCTCTGTGTTCAAATGTAACAACTATTTTGTAATGGCTAGATGAAATACTTTAAAACTTTCAGCTCGGAGTTGTCAAGTCTTGGATTTTGTAGTAGCTGGTCTTTCTTTAAATCCTCTTCTTTTGAAGTAAAATTGCTCCTTCTGTCTTCAGATGCAGGCACTTTCTGTGAGTTTTAATTCTTACTTCTTTTCCTTCCAGAAAGCGTCCCAGGAGAGAAGGATAAAACCTTCCCCACCCAGAGTTTCCCAATCGTCATTATACACTAGGGACTTGCAGTAACTGAGTTCTCTGTCTCCAGCCAAGCCCTCAAGAAATCTCTAAGAAAATAACTGACCAGGCTGATGTTTTAGTTCACATTCTTAATAGGCAGCAAATCAATTAAAATTTAACTTATCCGAACCCAGAAAATATGCAAACAAAATAAGCACAATTTTATACCCCATACATTTTTCAAAAAATAGGTTAGGCCATTCTGTTGTAAGAAAATAAACTTGAAAATGAATTAAAGAAATGATTTAGACAAGAAATTGTCAAGTAGTTGGTTTAATTTGCTAATCTTTTAAACTATAAGCATAATAATCAAATTTTTAATTTAGGTTTAAGTATCCAGAGAACTAAAGTTAAGGGGCTACCCTTTTTTTGCTCATTGCTCTCTTTTAGCTCTCTTCCTCCCTTTCAGCCTGTGTAAAAAATAAAAACAAACAAAAACCAAAAAAACAAAAAGTTAAGGAGTTTATTCCTATGATTGGGTAGTAAGGGCCTTGCTGCTCTGTAGTCTCAGATTGTGTCCAAACACTTAATAGAAACTAAAAAAAAAAAAAAAAAAAAAAAAGCAAATGATGGCCCATGTACTTGGGTCCCTGTCACCCACATGGGAGACCCAGATGGAGTTCCTGACTCTAGGTCTTACCATGGCCCGGTACTGGCTGTTATGGCCATTTAGGGAATGAAACGGTGAATGGGAGATTTCTGTCTCTCTCCATCTCCTCTTTCCCTCTGCTTGTCACTCTGCCTTCCAATCAATTCATTATTTAAAAAATATCTGCCACAAATTATAACATGCCTGTTTGGAAACAAAGGAAATTAATATGTTTTGTCTATGTCTTTGTATATTTAAGACACACTCAAAGAAAGAGGTATGGTGTGTAGGAGTTCCTTATAATAATCATCTTGCAATTTTCTCTTGAAATAAGTTTGAATTCTTCCCTGGTGTTTTCATGAACAAAACCTGGAAAGAGGCAAAACAGATGATTGATGGTACATGAACTTGATGTTTTTAAGCTCCCAGTAAGATCATCTTTGCTTTAAGTCTAAATTTCTAACTCCAGAGCAAATCTAACAAGGAACTACACCTGCTCTAGCTTCTTTGTTCCCATTAGCATGAGACTTGGGAAAAAGAAAAGACTGAATAACTTGATGGAATTCAGTGAGGAAAAAAATGTCAGTTTAGCTCAGCGCAGTCATTCAACACAAATTCCAAATTGCAAAAACAACATACCCTCTTCTCCCATTCCATTCCAAGTAATATTTAATTGCTTTCTGAACCACTTCCAACTTCAATTAGTGTTAATTTAGTGTGTAACTAAATACATTACCCTAAAATAATTAGGAATGGTACAGTGTCCTCTGTAACACAGGGAATTTGTATGCATTGCCTTGCTTCCCGAAAGTCTTAGGCAAGGAGACAGACACAGAAACTGCATGCTGTTTGTAAACTTACATCCATCACACAGACGCAGACACTTGATTAGCAACTGTTTCAACTGGTCATTTATGGAGCATGGGGTGCTATTGGCTGTGTAGGAGGTGTCGGGATGCCTTGGTGTGATACCCTATGTCTTTGATTTGACTTGTGTACTGTCTCTGACCTTGCAGCCCACACTACAATTCTCCCACCAGGACCTATGTTTTGTTTTGGTTATGTTCCCTCCCTACAATGTCCCCTGCTCATCTGGCTGAGCCACACTTACATTCTGAGCCTCATTTCAGGTGTGTGAGTGTGCTGAATATTCTCCATTTGTGACTGGAATCTTCCCCATCCTGCTCTCTTCCCCATGAGCTGATACATGATGTTCGTGACTGTACTCCCTGGGCTCTGCCTGTCAGTTGAGGTTGGTCAATGAGACAGCAGCAGCAGAAGGAAGGGCAGAAAGAGATAGAGAGAGGTGTGTACTTATTCCCTCACCCCCGCCTTGCCTATGCTTTCATACTTGCTTTTCATCCCGACAGTGGCTTTGTTGCTCCAGCCAAGGCCACAAACTTCCACCGCTGCAGCTCTCAAGCAACACTACAGACAAACCTTCTCATCTCTTCCCATTCTTGATTATCCCTGGGGATTTTGCTACCCCTCTGAGTTCCCTGAACCTTGCCTACATCTCTGTAAGTGGTCCTTCCAGTAAATTCTTGTCATTTTGAGTATATCAACTCCTGCCTTTGAGTATATCAACTCTCTCTTATTCGACACTGAAAATAATGGTTATTTTCCATGTTTGAAATACTTTTTGATTAACATGTAATACTTGCACATTTTATGATGTATCATGCTTATAGTTCTATACATATACACAGCATAAATTGATCAAACCAGATAAGAAGCTTTTCCATTTCCTTGTTTCTCTGTTTGGAACCCACCAGCCCCCCTCTTGAAGCTCTGTGATGAATTTTGTCACCCTGCTCTGCTGTGGAACATTAGAACTGGCTGCTTCTAATTGTCATTTAGGTGTAGGGACATTCTGTATAACACCAGCTTATCAAGTATGATTGAAATTTTGTGCTCTTCTTGAACTCATTGCAGACTTGTATCACACAACCAGGTGAACTGAATGAACCTGTTTAGTTACCTGTTATTGAACATTTTATTTCCTTGGTCTCACCATGATGAAACACAGTACTTGGTGCATATTTGAATAAACTGATGAATATCATGGATAGTATTGCAATTAACAGCAAAAATTTTTGCCATTTTAGTGACAGTTGTCTTATATTATTGCATTGTCCCTTCTCTATAATTCTGTGAGATCAACTTCTTCATTTTATAACTGAACGGACTGAAACCCATAGAGTATAAATATTTGGTTTAAGTCACAGTAATGAAAGAGCGAATCCACGCCCTTTTAATTTGACAGCTTATTCTTTTGACTATTATGCCATAGGGCCTGAATGATGAAACTCACAGGGTTTAACCCAATTGCCTGAAACATTTAAAAAAAAATAATTTCCTGATGTTTTCTGATACTTTCCAAGATCCCCCACTTACAGCTTAATCTTTGCTCTGCGGTAAATACCTGAGTGTGAATGAAGTTCACATTGTCACTCACACAACTGTGAAATGTTAATTTTGTGATAATTATTGTGATTGTATAGGAGACACTCTAAAACTGTTAACACATTTGAACTCTGATATGCCCAAGTATTTGAGAATTATTTTTTATTTGAAAATGAGTAATTGCTTTTTCATTAGGATGGGGTGAGGTTGTGATCCATCAAGGAGTATAAGGATTTGGGCAGGGCAAATAATAATCCAAATGGAAATGATTTCAATCATGAATACATAATAGAAAATAACACATCGTAGAAGCATGACAAGATCCGCCAAGTTCTTAACACATATGAAAAGGTTTCTTCTTGGTCATTTGGATAGTTAACATATGGTTTGCAGGGTTCAGACTACGTGCTAATGTTTCTGCTATCATTTAAACATCAGTTGTTGAGATTTTTTACTGAGCCAAGCTGAAGCCAGAAGTATGGAACTCAGTTCAGGTCTCCCCATGTGTGGCAGGAACAAGACCACCTGAACTATCAGCTACTGCCTCCCAAGAAGCTGGAAGCTGGAATCAGTGGTGTTGGTAATGCAACCAGGCACTCCAATATGGGAGCCAGGTGCCTCACATTGTGTCTTTGCTTAAAAAAAAAAGCAAAGCGATTTTAGACATGTATCCTAACTTTGAAGATTTTCTTGAAATTATTTATGACATTTAAGAACTTTATTTCACCTTGAAGAAGTAGTCATGATATGATGTTTCTCACTATACCTGTTCTTCAATATGCGATGTGTTTGGTTATTTCATTAGTTTGTTCACTACAAATTATGGAGTAGCTTCTCTAGGCTAGTTGTTTCTAATGCTTTGTGAACAGCAGTGAACAAAGGGCTGCTGCAGTGGCACAGCAAGCTCATCCTCTACCCTGTGGTGCTGGCATTCCGCATGGGTGGGCACTGATTTGTATACCAGATGCTACACTTTGGATCTAGCTCTCTGCTTGTGGCCTGGGAAAGCAGTAGAGGATGGTCCAAGTTCTGGGGCCCAGCACCCACATGGGAGACCAGGAAGAAGCTTCTGGCTCCTGGGAACAGTTTAGCTCTGCTTGTTGCAGCCATTTGGGGAGTGAACCAGCAGATGGAAGACCTTCTCCAGCTCTCCTCCCTCTGTAAAATCTGCCTTTCAAATAAAAATAAAGAAATCTGAGGGCCCAGGGAAATGGCTCAGTTAGTTAATTCTCCCCCTTCCAGCCCAGGATCCCATGCTGGTTAGTGTTCTAGTTTCTCTAGTTCCCATCCAACTCCCTGCTTGTGACCTAGAAAAGTAGCAGAGGATGACTCAAAGCCTTGGGACCCTGTACCCACATGGGAGACCTGGAAGAAGCTCCTGGCTTCGAATAGGCTCAGCTCTGGCTGTTGTGGCCATTTGCGGAGTAAACCAGCAGATGGAAAATCTTTCTATCCTCTCTGGAAATCTGTCTTTCCAATAAAAGCAAAAAAAAAAAAAAAAAAAAAAAAAAAATTAAGAGACTAAACTGGGGCTGATGTAATGGATCAATTAGCTAATCCTCTGCCTGCAAGTGCTGGCATCCATTATATATCCTGGTAGCTTCACTTCCCACCCAGCTCCCTGCTTGTGGCCTAAGAAAGCAGTGGAGGATGGTCCAAGTCCTTCAGCCCCTGCACCCACATGGGAGACCTCTTGATTACTGGCTTCAGATTCAGTTCAGTTCTAGCCATTGCAGCCATTTGGGGAGTGAACCACCAGACGGAGGAAGATCTTTCTCTTTGTCTCTCATTCTTTATGTGTCTACCTTTCAAATAAAAATAAATAAATGTTAAAAAAATTAAAATGAGTAAATTTCTTTTAAAAATGATCAACTGCCCTTATGAATCTGTATGTTTTCATAGAAATATATTATGTACACAGGGATAATTGAACTGAAAAATTTCCAGAAGTATATTCTACCTTGAGTTTTATTATCCATTCCCAAAGAATTTTTGAAATTACAAAAGAAATGCATATGAAACAACTCAAAATTTATGACTCACCACATCAAGCAAAGTGATCCTTAAATACCCTGACATTACTTTCACCCTCTTGTTACAAATGAGCAAATTGAGGCAAATAGAGGTTAAAAACAACAGAGACCACTAACACCATACAACGTTGCAGACTGGGACTTGAATGCAGAAGGCTCATTGACACTGCGTTTGCTCTTGCTCTCAGAACATGGATATGGATACAGATGTATAAACTGATTGGATCAATATCTGGTTAACTTTAGAAATCTTTCAAGTAAAATAGTTCCAGGAGATCAGAATTCACTGCCTGTGAAAGGGACTGAGTAGAAATATTATCTGTACAAAGCAGTCTGTTCCTGGTCTTGCTTTGAAACAATATAGAGAAACATCACTCTTTGTGTACTGGATCCACCACTCTCGTTTCGGAGGGAACCCTTGTGGCCCTGTCCCTTCCTGCCAGAAAATCAGAAGTGTTGAAGAGTTTTAATGATTTCTTTCTCTGCTTCCTCCTCCTCTGGCATCATGAAGGTGCTTTCCCTGGGTGAGACTTATCCATTGTGCTCCTCCTCCTCTTTAAATTCTTCAGGTTAAATAATTTGTGATCCCACAATTATCTAGAAATCAGGAAGAAAATAAAAAGAAAGATGAAAACTTCAGACATTCACTTCCAAGTCATTTCCACTTCTGCATTACAGAAAGAAAGAAAGCGACCCAGAACCACTACAGCAAATGAGGTGTATGACTTAATTCTGGATGTTGCAGGGAGGCTTAACGGAGCAGAGCAGCAGATTTCCCGAGAAGGAAAGGTTGAAGTCCGGAGAAGAATAATCATACCTACTGGGAGCTGAAAAACCAACAACTTCCGAGGATCAAGAAGGCTGGGACCCAATAGCCTTCGGGTATTATTTGGACCCCTGAAACAGCCTTAGATGGGGGAAAGTTAGCTAAGAATTCAATCACCTAAATAAAGTATTGCCGTAAAATCATTCGCCTTAAAAAAAATAATTTCTACCCTGAGATCCAAGGGCTAATTATAAGGGAACTCATAGCAGAATTGAATGTGTTTTGTACTTCAGTCTCTTCAGAGAGTAGTTACTTCTTTTTTTATTATTATTATTCATTGATTACATTGTATTATGTGATACAGTTTCGTTGGAACTGGGAATCACCCCACCCCTCCCCCCGCCCTGCCCCCCCCCCCCCCGAGAGTAGTTACTTCTTAACACAGTAAAAAAATAAGTATATAACAAATTATATTAGGTTCAGGTAAGATTTCTGTCTAGGTAGATGAAAAATTCTAAGGTTTTGTGGGACCTGGTGCGATAGCCTAGTGGCTAATGTCCTTGCCTTGAAAGCGCCGGGATCCCATATGGGCATCAGTTCTAATCCTGGCAGCCCCGCTTCCCATCCAGCTCCCTGCTTGTGGCCTGAGAAAGCAGTAGAGGACGGTCCAAAACCTTGGGACCCTGCACCCGCATGAGAGACCCAGAAGAAGTTTCTGGTTCCTGGCTCCTGGCTTGGGATCGGCTCAGCTCCAGCCATTGTGGCCACTTGTGAAGTGAATCAATGGATGGAAGATCTTCCTCTCTGTCTCTTCTCTCTATATATCTGACTTTGCAACAAAAATAAATAACTCTAAAAAAATTCTAAGGTTTTGCGATGCCTAAAAGAACAGATGACATGTTAAAGCCTTTTGTTCTAAACCCACTTTAGTGTTTGAAATTTGCTAGAATACACCTGAAGTTATTTAAGTAGAGATTAATATGGGTTTCTTAATGTGTTTCAAATAATAAAAAAAAAGGAACCCTAAGAGGATAAGAAAGTCTAGTGGTTATCCCTTTTCCCCTTGGACTTGATCTTAAATTGTACTATGGCTGCAGGTGAATCAAGACTCTACAAATGCTGGTTTAATCTTTCAGTAAGTATTTTTAAAAATTAAAATTTAGTAAGTCATTATCCTACAGAGCATCTATTCTCTTTACAGTTCGACTGTATGAAGTCAGTATGTTCCAGAGTTACCAGACCAGCTCACAGGGGTGGTGAAAGACGAATGGTGTCATTCAAGTGCTGAGGTGCCCATGGTTTGTCAGCTTTCCAATATATTCGTGCTTTGGGCTTCCCAGGAATAGCAGTCAAACAAAAAGGAACATGGTTGAAAGCAGCTACCTACTGAGGAGACCAAGTCTGTGTTTTCACACCTGGATTTCCTCCTGCTCATTTGGCTGTGTGCCTGTCTTGGAAGTGCTTGTTGGGAATGATCTTTAGGCATTGTCTCTTGCCTGCATAATGTAGTCACCTCAAATTTTCCCAAGGTCCATATACATCAAGCTACCATTGTATTTTCTTAAGATAATATTCTACCCTCGTGTATTCTGTAGTTGGATTTTATTTGGTGATTTAGTGTATCTTTAAATATTTTTATTTCTCTATTTATATTTTTTCAACTTTTTTGAAAGAGAGAGCTTGTGTTGGGTCAGACTGAAGTCAGGAGCTAGGAACTTAACCCTAAACTTCTTAGGGGTGGCCAGGATCCAAATACTTGAGCTATTATCTGCTATTTACCAGGACACAAATTGTCTAGATCCTGGGATTAGAAGCAGAGATGGGACCTAAAGCCAGGCACTCCGATCTGAGTGACAGGCATCCCAAGTTACATCTTAGCTGCTGCGCCAATTGCTCCCTCCTTAAATTTATTTTTTGACATAATATTTGTATGTCATACATGGGGTATATGATTGGGTATGGAGTCACAATGGATTAACCTTGTGCTTGGTGTACCTACAGCACATGTCAGAGTACCTGATTGGATTTCCAGCTACTCTGCTTCCAATCCAGCATCCTGTTAATATCCTGGTAGGCAGAAGAAGATACCGCAAGTGTGTGGGTCCTTGCCACCCACTTGAGGGACTAGAATGAAGCTTCTAGCACCTAGATTCTGACTGGGCCCAGTCCTGGTCCCACTCTGCTTTTAAAATAAATAAATCTTAGAAAAACATGAGATGCAGTGTCATGATTTGGTACATGTATGCAATATGTAATTATCAAATGAGGGCAATTAGCATTTCCATTTTTTCAAATATTATCTTGTCTGTTAGAAACTTCAAGTAATTTTCTTCCAGTTATTTCATGGTCTTAACAGTGTAGTATTTTCTTGAAGACTCTTACTGATCACATTAGTTCTCTAACCACAAAGTTTTGAGTTTTCCACCTCTTATTTAATTCCTAACATACTACACTTTCTCATGTCTAGAGCACAGTTTATGAGGATATGAGTTTTTTTTTTTAAATGATATGCCCCATTAAGACAGTGTTTGATTCTACAGTAGTAGGTATACAGGAAAAGATTTTAAAAATACTAAATTTCTAAAAAGTAGAAGCAGAGTGTTGGAGCAAATATAAATCAAATTATCAGAGTGCTTTGATATGAAGAGAACAATTGTCTAGATATTCTTATCCATGGTGTAAACATTATTTGGTTGGTGAATACATTGAGGATATTATTAGGCACTTCAGCTTTTTATAATTTGTCATGACATATCAAAAAGAACATACTTATTTGTTTCAATTTTAAAACTCTTTATTTCTTATTTTTTATAATATAGTTCCATCGCTTTGGAATTTCCCCTCCTCCTCTTCTTATTCCCGCTCACTCAAATGATTCCCCCTCTTTTATCACAATAGTATAATTCTTCTAAAACAGCCACAAGTCCATCATTCTGCTATTTATGTATATCCTGATATTGTAGGTATAGGCAGTGGGATAAAGTCCAGCATTCTATTGTCAAGATATATGTGGTAGTTTCATTGGGAGTCAATATTTAATGTGGAAGTAGAAGTGCATACTGCTTCGCATCTTCATTTCTCAGTATGATAGTCTCTATCATACAGATCCTCTAGATGAATATATGTATATGCATATTTACCTACATACCTATTGATGTTGTGTTTTCATGAAGGTTGCCTTATATCAGAGACAGCATACAATATGTGTTCTTTTTTGATTGGCTTATTTCACTGAGCATAATGGTCTCTAGCTAGGATTATTTTGCTGCAAATGGTGGGATTTCATTCTTTTTAAAGGCTGAGTAGTATTCCATGGAGTAGATGTACCAGGATTTTCTTATCCACTCGTCTTCTGACGGGCATCTGGGTTGTTTTCATGTCTTCACTATTGTAGATTGTGCTGCTGTATATAGGGTTACACTTTCTCATGTGCAGATATCATTTCCTTTGGATTATATTCCCAGGAGTGGGTTAGCTGTGTCATATGGCAGATCAATTGTCAGTTGTCTTAGCACTGTCCATACGGATTCCACAGTGCTGTACTAGCCTGCACTTGCACCAGCAGTGAAGGAGGGTGTCTTTCTCCCACATCCAAGCCAGCAGGTGTTTCTAGTAGAGTTTTAAATGTAGGCAGATCTCACCGGAGTTAGGTGGAACTTCAATGTGGTTTTCACTTGTGTTTCCCTAACAGCTAGGGAGCCTGAGCATTTTTTCATGTCTATTAGCCATTTGAATTTCTATTGAAAAATATCTGTTCATTTTCTTCACCCATTTCTTCACAGGGTTGTTTGTTTTGCTGTCACTCAGTTTCTGAAGCTCTTTGTAAATCCTGGTATTAGTCCTCTATCAGTTGTGTTGTGTATAAAGATTTTCTCCCGTCTGTTGCTTGCTGCTTCACTTTGTTAATCATTTCTTTTGCTATACTGAAGCTTTTTAGTTTGATGTAGTAACAACTGTTTATTTTGGCTTTGACTGTGCTTTTGGTGGCTCTTCTAAGAAGACTTCCCCAATTCCTATATCTTGCAGCATGCTTCATATGTTTTCCTCAATAGTTTAATAGTTTCTGGGTGTATATTTAGATCCTTGATCAATTTACATCTGATTTTTGTATAAAGTGAAAGGTCGGTTTTTATAATGCATCATAACTTATATCCAAAGAACATGATTATTTGTTTCAATCTTATAATGCATTTTTACAGACAGGAAAAAAGTTTAATTTAAACAAGCACAGCCACTTGCTTGTATTAAAGCATTAATACATTATATTTAATAGGTAACTGAATTTATAGTTTTCAATCACCTTTTTAAATAGAAACTACTATTTTAAGACATTTAAATTCTTAGAAAAGAAAATGAAGCATATTATTAAAACAAATCTGTAGGTTTTATGATACCAAGTGAAGAATCATTGATGAAGTATTACTAATGAAATACTTCATAATTAACTTGTCTATAAACTGACTGAAGTGATGAGAACTACTAAAAGCATTATTAGGATGGTTAAATTCAGTAATACTATACATAGTAAAGCATTTAACACAGTGTCTGGGACATAGTAAGTCTTTCAATAAATGTTGGTAATTGTTTGAATTAATAGTTAAGAAACCCATTTGCATAGAACAGAAGTCTGTTTATTGGTGTTGATGCTTTAATGTGAGTCATTTATTATACTGTACTTTTTTCTTCTCCAAGGTGTCAATTCTTTTAATTGTCTCTCCAAAAATAATTAATTTACAAGGTCAGGTCAGTAATGCACTGAATATTCTTTCCAGGTGAGACCTTGAAAGATGTGCTAAAGCGGGTAAAAATAAATAATATGAAATGTAATCCCTACAAGCAAACCTTAGTAATCTAAATTGGTAATGAAGACAAGATAGCATGCTTTGTCTTGCCTTGCAATGCATAGTTATTTCTATGACATGTGACTGCAATCTAGCAGATGTTTATATATAACAGTTCCTTTTATAATATATGAACAGGACTTTTTTTGTTCTTTCCTCAAGTGAAAATTAACCTTAAGAAAGTACTATTCATAAAATGGATATTATTGATTATACACATTTTTAACAACAACATAGGCCCCTACATTTTAATAGCTTAAATCTTAGATGAGAAGAGAAATGAAATGATAGAAGGTCAGTAAGTGTAGAAGATGATCTGTTATCACAGCACATTAAGTGACAAAAAGACATAAAGTGATTGCAACAAACGAGACTTCACAGATACTGTAGCATCTTTGCCCTGTATTATTGCGAAATTATGCACATTAGTTCTCCTTATTTTTATCTTTTTTTAAATTCAAGGTATCTTGTACACAACTGCTTACAACATTCTCTTGCACAGCTTAGCTTTTTAAAAATTCTAATGATGAATATATTTGGATTCTTTTTTTTTTAAGATTTATTTATTTTTATTACAAAGTCAGATGTACAGAGAGGAGGAGAGACAGAGAGGAAGATCTTCCATCCACTGATTCACTTCACAAGTGAGTACAGCGGCCGGCTCTATGCCGATCTGGAGCGAGGAACCAGGAACCAACCCCGGGTTCCCCACAAGGGTGCAGGGTCCCAAAGCATTGGCCCGTCCTCGACTGCCTTCCCAGGCCACAAGCAGGGAGTTGGATGGGAAGCGGAGCTTCCGGGAACAGAACCGGCGCCCATATGGGATCCCGGGTGTGTTCAAGGTGAGGACCACGCCGCCGGGCCCATATGTTTGGATTCTTGACCAGAGAGTCTCAGTGTGGATCTGGGGCCGATGAGCTTTAATGACTCTTTCAGAAATGCTGTGAAGTCAAAACAGTCTGCCTAGGCATTTGAAGATGTGTCTAACCTTTTCACTCATGTTTTTCCAGAGGATTCACAACTTGGGAGACATGACTATTAATGGATTGAATGCTTGTTTATTCAAATGTACTTGTTCAGCTCTTATATATATTAATAAAAATAGCTTGCATAAATAGATAATGTTGGGAGTCCTTAATTTAAGAGTGTAAGGCCTCTTGTAGCATGGTAGGTAAAGCTGCCACTCACATTGTGGGCATCCCATATGTATGCCAGTGAGAGTCCTGGCTACTTCACTTCCAATCCTGCTCCCTGCTAATCGTCAAGATATTTGGCCCATGTACCCACAGGAGAGAACCAGAAGAAACTCCCAGCTCTGGCCATTGAGCCCATTAGTGGAATGAATCAGCAGAGAGAAAACCTCCTTTAAAAAAATATTTCTCCATCTTTCTCTGTGGCTCTTTCTTTCAGATAAATAAATCTTTAAAAAAAGTATTTTTTTTTAAATAAAAAGGAGTATAAAAGGGTTGTGAAACCAAAGAGTTTGAGATAAGTTATTTCCATTCTTTGTTCTCTAGCAGATCTCCTTAGATTATGAGCTTTTCAATGATGAGACCTATATTTTGGCAAGTCTGCAGAGCTGGAAATAATACTTACAACACTGATAGTAAATATAATACATGGTGACATGGAAACACAATAATTGTGGTAAATGATGAAAAAAAGAAGATGACTAAGCTTGTCTTTTTTGATCACATTTATGAAATGTAAGAAACAAGTGACTGCTTAAGCCATAAGACAGTTCACCCATACTTTCAGATACGGGCTTCATGATTCTATTTGAAACATAGTTGAAGCCCACCTCTGAAAGGGCTAGTTGCAGATTTTATCTATGTAGGGATGATGGGGAGAACCAAGATATTTTAGTATTTGCCCAAATGTCCTCTGGTGGAAGAAATTAATACTAAAAAAAATTCCAATGATTTTCCACCTAGCTATCCTTACCACCCACTCATATTCCAGAAAGAAATCTCTTTTCGTAGAAGTAGTAGATTAAAAGTTTTGCTTTTAGGGATGGAATACCAGAGAATATATGGAAGATAGACTCTCTCTTGCCTTCTTGAAATTTCTTGAGATTGTTCTTTTAATATAGAAAGACAAATTGTAGTGAGTTAAATGTTAGTATAGAGAGACTAATATATCCATTTAAAAAATAAAACATCAATTTATCCCATATTTTATACTGGGTGCTATACTAAGTTATATTAAATAAGGAGGAACATATATTTATGTATAGTTTGAAAAATGATACATATCCAATCTTGTAACTGAAGACCTAAGTGGTAAAACTAATTCAACAATGTTCAGTTGACCTTTAGGATATAGAATGTCTCCTCTTTCTTGTACAACTTACTTTTTATTTCTTTGCAGTCTGTGAATGGTCCATCTCCTTTCTCCTTTTACACTTCGTGCTTTTTAATTATGCTAGTGCATGCTAATGCACAGCTGATTGTAGAGGAATATTTTAAGTTTTATTTTAAATGCAGTAAAATAGTTCTGTGCTAAATATTTGCGAAGGTCAAAATCCTAACACGACAAAGGCACTCCTACCAAGAATAAAAGGATATAATTGGATAGATTTTCATGTTCCTAGTTCTTGGTAGACAGTGAATCAATGCGTGTTAAGGGAGTGAAATAGTGAACATATGTTGAATCTCCCAGAATGTTTTCACTTAAGTTGTTTAAACATTTATTGTATGCATTCTTTGTGTCAGACATAGTGCAGGGGATAATAAACTGATATGGTGGGATTTCTCTCAAATATCTGAAGAGTCCTGGAGAGGAGTCTTATTTTTTCCAAAAAGTTATTTTTAATGTAAGATGATGGCAAGAGTGAGAGTGGCATATATAGATACCCTGAGAATAAAATTTTGGGGTTACCTAGTTTGGACTCTGAGAAGCAAGGTGATTTAAAAATGAATTGAAATCTGTGAATAACAAAGGAATTCCTGTTGGTTGGTGGAGGTTGGGGAGCGCAGTATGGGAACAGAGACTGTCAGAGGGAAGGCAACGAAGGATGAAGACAACAGAAGCATCAGCCAGAAGGGAGGCCTGAAGGAGAAATGCGGAGGGGGAAGGGCACGAGGCTTTGTGAGGGTCTACAGTCCAACACGCTGGTCCAGATGCTTCATACTATGGCAATGACAAGAATGGAAGAAAGGGGTAGATAGCATTTTCCTTCTTCTTTCCTGTTCTTTCTTGAAAGGAGCTTCAAGTCCTACGGTTGAACTTGGGGCTGGTTGTTAAGTTCAGTGGAGTCAGGGAAGAAGAAACAGTACTTAAGGGAGAATTAGTGACATACTTGAACTTCAGGGAACATAGGGCCTTCCTTGTCCTAAACTAACTCCCCACTGAGATGGAAGGCACATCTATATTAAGACCCGAGCACCACCTGGGATCCTCCTCTCCCATGGGATAAACTTGTAAACTCTCCTCTTAGACTGTTCTGTTGGATTGCCTTCCTCTGGCAGTTGCTTCTGCCATTCTGCACTACTGGACTGAGAGTTCTTCATGCGTTTGCTACAACAGCAAGCTAAGACATTGCAGTCTGGTAGAGTTCAGGGAAAAGGGGGTGTAATGGCCTGTTCAGACTCTTTTCAACCTAGATCTAAATGTAATGAGACAAATTTATCCAAAATGGCTCAGCCCAGATCACCGTTTAACATAATAACTGGAGTTGGCCCAGTAGTTAAGATGCTCATGCCCAATGTCAGAATATCTAGGTTTAAGTTTTGCCTTTGGCTCCATAGAGCAAATTCCTGCTAATGCATATATTAGAAAGCAGTGATGTTGGCTTAAGTGACTAAGCTCCTGCAGCCCATTCAAAAGACCCAGACTGAATTCTGAGCTCCTTGTTTTGGCTTGACATAGTCCCTACTGTTGTGGGAATTTAGAGATTAAACCTAGATAGGAGTACATGCTCTTCTCTCCAAATATGTGGTTAACAGATATTGGGGACTCCGTTCTCTGGTAATAACATGTGTGAAACAAAGTCCTGTTCTCTTTCAACCCCTCTTGAATAAACCAAAGCAAAACTTCTCTCCTTTTTCCATATAAGGTAATCTATGTCTTTTGTCATTAACTGATCCGGAAAGAGGATAGGAGATGTCATTCCATTTGCATGGTTACAAAGTCTAAGGGATGGTTGGTTATATGATTATGTGGTTGAAGTGAGGAGGAAGTCTAGTTCAATGGAGTTGAGAAGGTCATAAATCTATATACCAAGTTAAGTTGTTAAATGGGCTTCCTGTGTGCAGGAGCTGGTGTGTAAATTTCTTATTTTCAGTCACCAGAGTCCTCATAAGAGTTCTTAGAATAACTGGGGGAGCAATCCAAGAGGGTTAGTGGGTAGTGAGAGTGAATGTGCCTGAATGTCATGCTTCAATGACACCTTATTTAATATGGTGTGTGCAATATTGTTCTGGTTTCCTAACCAATATCCCCTTCCACGTGAGCTGAAGCAGGTGCATCAACCCCAGTTTGGTAGTTTTTCAGGGAGTAAGGGGTGATGGCTAACATTGTGTTCTATGAGGTTAAGTCATTCTACCAACAACTTGGGTCTTGGGTTAGTCATTTTATCTAAGCTCTTATTATTTAGAAAATTGATTAACATTTAATACAGAGAATGGAAGCAGTGAAGGAAACTGAGAAAGACAAATTAGACCAGCACAGTTTAAGTTTCATCAATTTATCTTGAGAAAAAATATTACGGCTTGGAGAAAATGAATAAATATGGAAAGACATTATTCTGTCTATTTATCTTTCTAAATATACCAGTCCAATACAAATAAATAAATATTAAAAAAGAAAAGAAAAAAAGAAATCCCAGCGCAAAGACTCAGTTGGTTAATCCTCCCCCTTCAAGTGTCAGGATCCAATATTGGTGCAGATTCATGTCTCAACTGCGCCACTTCCCGTCAAGATCCCTGCTTGGGTCCTGGGAAAACATTGGAAAAAGGGCCAAAGTCCTGGGACCTGGCACCCGTGTGGGAACTCTGAAAGAAGCTCTTGGCTTCGGATCAGCTCAGTTCCAACCTTCATGGCCACTTGGGGAGTGAACTACTGGATGGAAGATGTTTGTACTCTGTCTCTCCTCTATGTACATCTGTCTCTGAGATAAAAATAAATACATCTTTTTAAAAAATGGGAGGAAGAGCTCAGTTCTTTGGTAACACCCACCCGTCTCAGGGGCCATTTCCCTTGGCCCTTCACCACTGCCAGTGTTGTACCAATTTAATCCTTAGTTCTTACCAGGGTACTCTGATATGCCTGAGGCCTCAGGCCATCTCTGTATCTCAGTATTTGCTACTATGTTCCAGGATGTGAATACTAGCAACAGACCCTCAGGCTCTTCTGTGCATTACCAATAAAGATGGCAGAACTCCCTCGCTTTCAGGATTGAGACTACCTAACTTACTATCAGAACTTGAGTGATTTGCTGACAGCAGCCCTGCACAGTTTTCAACAGCAGTTATTTTACTGAGCTGAACTTTCCTAACATATCAGATCATTACTCTTAAGTACAAATACATAGTCTTAGTGAAGTAACGGGGCATAGCCTGCATTGGATTTTGATAGTTCTGGCATTTGGTTCAGCAGTTAGCTTGACCTTGAGTTAATTACTCTGACAATTCCTGCTGGCTGTTTAATCAAAATACTGCAACTTTCAGCTTCATCAGTAATTTAGTTCATTTCTCTTTATTATGATTCCATGATTACTTCTGGTTAGAGGACTGGTATTTTTGATCATTGTAATGTTAGTGATAAATGGTAATAATGTCTGTATGAAGAATATGCATTAGTATGGCTACAATATCATAATTTTTAAAAATGAGCTTTGTTTTAGAAAAGAAGATAGCGGCTGCTTCTATAATATTAAGACTGTTTCTCTGGTATTTTCATAAACTACCATTGATGATAGGAACACATTCAATTCAAAAAGGGAAAATATAATTTCTTCTCTGAAAGTTACAATATTTTTGAGAATGGTACAGATAACTTCACACAAACTGTAGGATTTTTTTAAAGTACTCTTCCAATCTATGTCCTTAACAGACCACTTTTATTTTTTCACAGTTTTTCCCAATCTTGTTTGCATGCATAACCAGTTTTATATAGTTGCAATTACAGTGTAGATTCAATTTTGTATCCTGCTTTTTTTCACTTAGCATTATTCTTCCGTAATAATTTAAAGAGAGTTTTATTTATGGTTATCTTGAATGTAGAGAATATAATTTTCTAAACTGTACTTAAGTGCTCAATTTAAATATTTTAATGGGCAACCCAAATCATCAAACATACTCTAGATAAGGGTGCGTGCTACTTAATGCTTACCATTGCAGGGAACAACTTGCATATACATTAAATTAAAGTCAAATGTTATATGCAAGTGGAAATGAGTACATTAAAGGCTGGTCATCGTTACGTACTTCAACATTTTTCTTTGGTCAGATTTACTTCTAAAATGGGGTTAGTCTGGCTGCTAAATTTTTGTGACCTGAACTAATTCAGCCAGTTGTAACATTGTACCTTTCTGTAGATGACTTAGCATGTGAACCTCATTTATGCTTGAACCAGCTATGATTCAGATAGCCTTATCTCAAATGATGTTAAGAAATTGTTCATTTTCTGTGTCAGTGAAAAAGAAGCAAAGGCCAACCGCAATTCGCCTGAAGAGAGTCATGTCAGAACTGGTATCTTGGCAGATATAAAAATGCTGGTAAGATGTTTTAACAGGGCATACTAAAACTAATGAACTGAGGACCACTGTTCGCTGCCCCATTGTATTAAAGCTGCATCTACTGAATTTACAAATGTTAAAAGACATGCTTTATTAGTTGCTGTAAGTCCTGTGTCATTTAGTTTATCAGTTAAACAGTAAATTTGTCTTCCTTTAGGGCAAGTTTTAACTCTTATTTTAAAATGTGGTTTGAGAAGATAGATTTTTTTCAAAATCAGTCATTATAAAACCTTAAAAGAAAAATGGACTGGCTCTATATTCTACATTTATTAATGAAAGAGGAAATAAGAACAATGAATTTTTGGCTGGACAAGCTAAGCAGGTTAAAGAGGCCTTAGGTCAGCAAAGTTGTGCATTAATCTAAAAAGCTACAGTGGTGATAGGATTTTTTGTTTATTTACAACACCTGGAAAAATTTACTTCATGTACGTCACTCTCGGGCCCTTATAACATTTGGTGTCAAACTTTAATTTTTATAATTTCATGATGAATTTCTTTAGGGAATTTAGGGAAGGGTAGAATTGATGAAAGGATAACCAGCTAGAACATGAAATCACATCTATTTATTTTTGCAGAGGAAAAACTAACATGGTTATTTATTACTCTCTTTAGGTGTGTTGGCTGTTATCCTGGGCAACAGGAACACTTTCAAACAGTCACCTCAACTTTAGAATAAAGTTTTGCAAAGTATGTTCCCCAAACATCACCATCAATGTCACCTGGGAATCTGAGAGAAATGCAAATGAGCTCACCTCACCCTGATTTATGCAATGAGAAACTGTGGGGGTGTGGGTGTGGGTGGGGGAGGGCAGCAATTGATTGTGAAAAGCCATACAGGTGAATTTTTAAAGGCAGAAGAAAGAGCAGGAGAGAGAGAGAGAGAGAGAGATTGAGAGATTGATTCCATCTGATTGTTCACTCCCCATATAACCTTAACAGCCAGGGCAGGCTCAATCCAAAGGCAGAAGACTAGAATTCCTTCTAAGTTTCCTACTTTGGTGGCAGGGGCTTAACTACTTAAACCATTAACTGCTGTGTTTCAGGGTACACATTAGCAGGAAGCTGGAATAAGTAGCCGAGCTGAACCTGAAGTTAAGCAGCAAGGTGTGGTGGTGCAAGCAATCCCGAGTGGCATCTTAAATTCTGTGCTGAATGCTTGCCTCTAAATATTTTACATCCACTTCTTATAGAAGAATAAGTAGTATTCAGATTAGAGTTGTAAAATTGGACCAAATCTTAAAATTTCTCCCTTCTTTTGATCCTGTAATGTAACATATAAAAGAGATTGGAAAATGAAAAAAGACACTATTATTCAAATCACTAAAAATGTAAGAGAAAACTGTTAGCCTTTTTCTTCTCTCCTGTTCTTCTTGAAAGCTTGCGAAAGCACCAGCTCCAACATTAGGGAGCAGAAAACCCTTCCTCCATTGGCTTCCCTAGGTTTACTGCTTAAGTATTCTTACTGTTACCCACAGCTGTGTGTTTCGTCAGGTTATGGACTGTGCATGCTGGGCCTACAAGCTGTCCACTCCTGCATCCTCGCTATCTTTGGGATTTCTTAGTGCCCATTCCAAATCGTAGCAGCCAGCCACTGGTGAACATGGCCATGGTTTGAAGTGTTCCCTCCAGAATGTAGCAATTGCTGTATGATGATGTCACCTTTAATGGTAATTGGGCCAGGAGGGCTCCACCCCCGAGGGTGGGGTTAGAGCGCTCATTAAGGAGGGCGCATGCGGCTCTGTGAGGAGGCTACGTTGGTGCTCTGTGCTCTTCTGCTACGTGGGGACACAACCAGAGGGCCCTCAAGAGACAACCAAGGATGACCCTTCAGTCTTGGAATTCAGAAAGGTGAGTTTCTAATCTTCACAAATTACTCAATCTGAGGTTATTCTGCCATAACAGCAGAAAACAGATGGAGACGAGCATTCCATGCAAATAGATATGGCCGTGGTCCCCACACCTGACGTTCACAGAAATTCTGCTCGCAAATGCTGATTGTCTTCCTTGCTTTGTTTTTTTTCTTTCTCACAGCAATTATCAGTTGTGAACATTCCACATAATGTATGTATTTGTGGTTTTCCCCGTCTGCCTACAGAGAGATTTTCGCTCGTTTGGTTTTCTACTTTATTTCTCCCCAAATCACCTCAAAGCAAATCACCTGGAGCAAAGAGGGGGTCAAGTTGTCATTGAAGGAATGTTTATTGCTATATGGTATTTATTCCGTCAAGAACTGTTCATTAACTTACCCTACTGTGGTAGGTGGTGGCTGTGGATTTGCACTTTCTGAGCTAGCGGTTTCGTGCTATACTCTGGTGCGTTTTACTCGCTGGGAGGGTCCATGTGTCTAGTGAGGTTGTAGGGCTGGCTGGCAGCAATGCTTGCCTCAACCAAGGGCAGAAGGAGGTGGTTCCAAGTGTGCTTCCCAGTGGAGCAGCAGAAACATTGCTTGGTGCGTTGCTCAAACACATCTTGGATTTCATTTTAGAATCGCAGAATCACTCATGGAGGGTGAGGGAGCGGAGAGAGCCCTCCAGGGGCATCTGATACCCATGATGGAGAACCACCATGGGGGGCGGTTTAGGAGAGGATTCAGTTCTAAAGCTGTTACTTCAGTCCTCTTGAAAAAAGAAAATTACGGATGTAAGGGGAATTCAACGTTTAGATTCACTTTGTATAGGAAAAGCCAAAGTATTTGAGCTACTTTACTCTTGCAGGTGAATCAAATCACCACAGGTCTAGTTGCTTATAACAATATATCGGTGTCTTGAAAGTCGAGGTTCTGAAACATACCCTCTGGGCTTGAATCAAAGTATCAGCAGGCATGTGTTCCCTTCAGAAGGCTCTAGAAGATACCTGCCATTTCGGCTTGTGGTGTGTTCCTCTATTTTTAGAGCCTGTAGCACAGTATTTTCCAGAACCTGTTACTCTGGCTCTGTTGACTGTATTGAGGCTTCTCAGCTAATTGGGATAACCTGCCCATCTCAAGAGCCTTGATTTAATCAAAGCCCAGCTGCAAACTCCCTTTTGCCACGCAAGGCAGCATATTTACAGGTTCCAGTGATTAGGGAGTGACCATCTCGAGGGCGCATTCTGCCGACCACAGGTGCATCGGGTAGAAGATGAAGCTGCTTGTGTTTTCAGAATGGCTGACTTGAGAATATCTAAGCGATTGCAAGAGGAGTAACAAAAGCTGCAATTACAGAGATAGAGAGAGAAGGCCGTTAAGATCCATTAAAAGTCCATTAAAATGGAACATTTTATGTGGTTAGTGATAATAAAGACAGATATTCACATTTATTGTATTTATGGCATTGAAACTGGAGCAAGGGCCAGTTCCAATTGCAGGTGGGATGGGTGATTCTAGTGGGGTTGACAAAGCTCGAATTAAGTGAAAGGTGCTAAGAAGGGCTCTCCAGTCTTAGGTTCCCCCAGTGGCACTTTCAGTGCACACCGTATCTGAATACCTTAGTCTGCAAAGTGAGAAAATGTCGGGAAAAGGCCATTTTGAGTCGAGCTCTGAGACTGTTCTCTGCTTCAGGGTAATTTATGTCAATTCAGTTATAATACATTTGATTGATTAGCTGTAAGAAGAGAAGCTACAGGCATGGAAGTCTGAGGCTCTGTTTACTCGCAGTATGAGGCTTAGTTTCCTGTTCTATAAAACCCACTTAATTATTCCTACATCAGAAGGACTGTGTGAATTAAAAGGTATAATGCAACTGAAGCAGTTCCACAAAGATGGGAACACGGTTGATTGTTCAATAAGTGCTGCACTTATTTGTGCAGTGTTATGGTTCTTACATATTGAAAATCCTTTGAAGAAGATAAATGGGAATAGCATTGCTTTTCTTTGTTGTTCAAATACGGGGCGTGTTCAAGTTTTTATTTAGCAATATTTTCTGCAACTATATTTCTAACTTCATCTGCTCCCTGAATTAAAGTGAGAAGGAAGAGCTCCATGAATAAGGAAGGTAAAAGATTCAGGAATACACGTAGTAACACCCAGGGGTTATGCCAGAACTTACTGAGGGTTTAAGTAGAAAACCCACCACCCTGTGACTGAACCATCATCCTTGTACAAGGCCCACCACACATAGGTGCTCAGTAAATGTTTCTGGACTGAATGTTCTGTCCTCTTGGTGTGGACTTAACTGTGTTCTTGGGTAAGCTGAATATTTGAGTGATCTCAACTTCAGCCTTCAAGTCTCTGAAACTATATGTCATATCTTAGGTCATTTTCTTTGAAGTGTTTCATAAGACTGGCAAGACAGAATTTGCTCCTTAAGTACTTGACAACTTTTAGGTTTTTTGCATCACTTTTTACCATTACCAAAATATTTCTTTATAGGCTGGACTCTAAGCTCACCAAAGGCAAAATTTAAATTTTATTCATATTTTCTGTAGCAGGGTAGGTGTTTATTAAATGGACAGACTCAGGGGAGTTTTAGTTGGAAATCTTAAAATGTACTGTTGAAAGGATTATTATGGGTGATAATGTCTGAAGATTGAGATATAGTGGTTGCCTCTGCAATTTGCTATCTCAAAAAGTAGAAGTTAACTATGTTGGTTGGCATAGATGATAAGGCGGGTAAGTACAGAGAATTTCAGGGAGGAAATAGGGGTGGAAATACGCAACCAAATGACAAAAAAAAAAAAAAAAAACCATTAATAAGCATGCACCTAAAGGAGGGTGATGGAGGAATGCTGAGAGATTCTTCAAAGTCGCACGTTTTCCCAAGCTCAGAAGTGCCACATTGCTGTTCAGCCTCCTCTTTTCCCCTGTTCTCTTTGAGGAAGTTACCTTTGCAAGGCCGAATTCTTTCCCTGTGGTGTTGACTTTGTTCTGTCTTAATTCCTTGTTCCGTAGGTGACATATCTTTCTTCCACTTCAGTTTTATGTTCAAGGCTGGCTCTTGGTATTTTCGAAAAGATGCCCAAGTAATGTTTCTCAAAGCTTATCCCTTTTGGTGATCTAGTACCTCTTTTGACGTTTTTCTCTGCATCCTTATTTTCTTCCCTTGCTAATCAGGTTGTTGACTGCCTCAATCTCTTCAACCTTTATCAGCTTAGTGGTATCGCTGCTGAATCTTGGATACTACTTGTGTTCATCTATTTATGAAGTATAGTATTCCTTGGTGCTGAACCCACTGAATTCTTCTTTTTGAGGAGTGATTTCCCTACATCTGCATATCCTCTTTCTTCGTCTTCAGTCTTATACTACTAATTTTTGATCAAAGTATGAACATTAGCATTGCTATCTACAAATATTATCTCTAGTGTTTGATTAAACTAATGAGTGGTTATTATGTACCAGTGCCATCATTAGAGAAAAAAGTGATAAGCCAAAATAGTAGGCTGTTTGCCTTGGTGGATATTGAAGATTAATGGGTAGGAGTTGATTTATCACACAGGTTACAGGATAGTCTTTCTCTGGGAGATGAGATGTTAGGAAGTTTGCCGCTGTGGAAGGCCATTTGAGATCTAAGGGATATCCAGGAGTTAACCATACAAGGGAAAATGTGTACAATTAACCATGGAAGGAGGAAATTGGAAGGATAGGGGAGACTTAAAGACCCGTTGGTGAAGTGGGAACCATTGGCAATATAAGCAGACAGTGGGGCTGGATCACCAGGGCTTTATAACCCAAGATAAGGGGATGGGAGTGGGGTGATTAATTGAAGATTTTAAGCTCCTGGATGGCCAAATCAAATTCATGGGTTGAAAAGATTCTTCCCGCTGTACAGTGTGGGGGATAAACCATATCCTTTCTTCTCCCCACTTAGCAGGCAGCTGAGGCTGCTACATAGTTCAAATGAGACATAGTGGTAACTTGAAACAAAGTGGAGGTAAACGATGAAGTAATTGATATACCTGAGTTCAGTACCCAAAAACATCCAGGAAGCCTGGGCATTACTTTCACTTAATGGTAAATATCTCAGTCAAAGGCCTCTAACCCCAGAATTTTTTAATCATACATACATGCCTTAGGGAAGCGAGTCTAAATTTATTATTTTCTAGTATACACACACATATAGTATATGTATAATGATTGACTTGGTAAGTACTCTTGGAACAGATGAATCAATGAAAGTGGATGAGTGAGTCAAGGCAAACTGAAAAGAGTTAAGTGATAAAATCTCAGCTTCTGGTTTTGAATTCTCTTATTTGGTGTAGCTCAAGGGAGCTTACAACTATTACATCTACCTTCTAGAATCTAGATAGGCTAGTTAGTACCTGGGGAGATTTAGAAGAGAAATGAGTGAGGAAGAAGTTTCATGGACAATTTTGGTTTCGATATTTAGGGTGTGAAAATAGAGCAAGGTTTGTCATTGTCACATCTTTGTCCTCGTCGCTCATCCTGGTCAGGAGGCATAATCACCCTGAATCATCTTGACACCTGTTTTTGTGAAAATGCCCTGTGAGAATATAAAAACCAGTGTTCCAGAGGATGATTAAGTGTTTTAATCTGCAGTCATCTAACCAAAGGTCAGGAAAATTGGGAGTCTTCTGAAAAGAGTGACATTGTTCCTTGGGGTGTAGAGTCTCTGGTTCCAGGAGTAAGAAACCCACAGATAAGAATTTAATTTCAGAACACAGCAAGTAGAGGATGCTTTGAAAAGTTGATGTAAATTCCTATGAAAAGAAGACTGTATGAATTTTTAAGGTGATTTTACACCAAAACAAACATTTATTTCTGGTTTCCATGAATGGGTACACTATCCTCATCTATACACTGAGTATATTTTTAAGTTAGTGAAGAGTTCTATTAACCCTGATTTTTATTTTTCCTTGTAAATAAGACTAATTGCTCACATTTTAAAGGAAAAATTCTCTACTTTTGACTAACTTCATGATTGTATTCATGAAAAATAGTTCTACTTTCCCAATGAATATTAGATCTGTATAGTATCTGATCTGAGCAAAGTCGGACATTGTTGGCTATTTAGTAGATCAAGTTTTCCTTAATTCTTTACATTGTTGGGTTATTAAAGATAAATGAAAGGTAGGGTGTCTTAAGGTTAGACTTAACACCATCTTGAATTAGTTGGAGCTAACTTAATGAGTCTTTCACATTGTGGCACCACATCTTTTCCATGCGCACACTGCTGATCAGATGGGCTAGGGCAAGTCTGGTATGCATGCAAATCGCACACTTTGTGACTACCTCCTATGACTTTGCCTTTGTCGCCAGAGATAATGAAGGAAAATTGAGAGCAGGGCAATCAGATCATTTTGTTTTTCTTTGAAATAGAAAAATGTATCTACTTCATCTTCTCCATTAGAGAAATTGTTGAGTCATAAGCAATCAAGACTTGCCAGTGTTGTGAAAAGTGCATCTGTCAAAACATTAGACAGAGCAGGGTTCAGAGTCTTGAGAAATCCTGAAGGTGCAGGCAGAGGCTGACTGGACAAGGTGGGCCGGTTTAGGCAGTGTGAGATGCAACAGGGTACCTGGGGCAGAGTTTCTGAGTGGGTTCTTTCAGGAGTCTGAGTGGGTTCTTTCAGGAGTCCGGGTGGGTCCATCCTTGTTGCTGCTCTCTTCCCCACCAGCTTCTCCCTGTTTGTCCTCAGTTTTTATGAGTTGCTATTTAAGAAATTATTGTGATGATAATCTTCACTGTCTCTTGGCACTAGCTGTGGGTTTATTTACTCCTTGCTTTCTCTTCTGTACCCACTCCACCCACCACTTCCTGCCCTTGCTTCCCTCCTTGCTGGTGACCTCAGTCCTTCCAGCTCCTGCCTACCCACTCTTCATCTCCTGCAGCTGTACTCTTGTTCTTTACTAGGGCTTCATGGAGTGGGGGAGCCTTTAACAATCAATTTAGCAATTACTACTATGCAAGTGATCTGGGCACTGGGGTATTCTTGTCCTCAAAGTCACCCCACCTGTCTTTACCACTTCACGTTAGGAACCATTGCTTTTCTTCTCTTGCTTAAAATGAGAGGTGGAAAGAGCTACCTTTCCCTGGTTCATTTCCTGAAATGCCAGGAAAAAACTGGTCGAAGAGACCTTGGTCCAGGTGTCCTCCTGGGTGCAGGAACCCAATTGCTTCAGCCATCACCTGCTGCCTTCCAAGGTCTTCATTGGCAGCGAAATGGAATCAGGAGCTGAGTGGGCATCAAACACAGGTACCTAATTTGGGACTCAAATGTGTGAACTACCAGGCCAAATGCTTACCCCAGAATAATTTTGTTTCCCAAAGGACTGGGGTATTTTAAAGACACATCAGCAAAATGCTATGCCACCACAAAGCAAAAAAAAAAAAAAAGATATCTTAATTTTGATAATCTGGGGAGAGCGCTTAATCAGAGAAAATGGGTTTCTTTTTCCTTCTGTCTATTGCTTGATGTCTTCCTTTGGTTTTTCCATTCATCCTCTGCAGAAATTCATGTGTCGTTGATCTACTTCTTCCAAACTTTGTGATTTGACTTTCAAAGTCTAGTTTTCAATGAGGCAAATAAATAAATAAACTTGTTTATTATTCTGTCATTATTGCTTTATCATCATGGCATGAAATACTGAATAATGAGGATGCAAACACCCATTTTATGGGCCTATTGCAATCTTCTCTGTATAATTAATATCTATCATTAGATGAAAGTCATGTCATTTGCAATTTGATGCAGCTTTCTTTAGAATTCCTTGATGACTCCAAGGTAGTTTATATGCTAGTGCACCTGTTGCTTGTAATCAGGTTTTAGTAGATAAATAGGCATCTAGCCTCTTGCATGCTCTCCTTCTTTACTCATCTTCTCAAAGGGCCGCTTGTAGTGGTGAGAAACAGCCTTATTATAGCTCCTTTGCATAATAAGGCCGCCTCTCCTTCCTTGCCTCCCACCAGAAGGAAATATTGCATCTGTCTCACTATAAGGGCATTCATGCTGGATGGCCTTGTTATAAAGCACAGAAGTTGGAAGCACATAAATCTAACATACTCATAAAAAGGACATGTCTCAGACTCGGCTTTGGGCACTCTGCTTGAGCTCTCTGTATTGCTCTATTCCTGGGAACATGAGCTGTCACTGACACTAATAACAAGGACTCTTGTAATACTTCTCTCTCTTTGCTTAATTATACAGAAAAACAGAGAAATTGGGTTCTGCGTTCATGAGGTTCACATTTGCATGGGATCCTGCTCTTTTTGTCTTAATTTCAAGGTAGCGAAAGATTGTTGCTGATGCCATTTACAGTGACAACACTGCCCGTTAAATTCCAGTCTCCACAGAAATCCTTGTCAGTGCTTGTGGTGGGCCAGAGGCCCCCATGAACTCACACTCAAGTGTGCAAATCCATCACCACCACTCAACTGGCAATGCCAATGCCATGTCCTCCTAATGGAAGGTCAGTGGCTCTTGCCTTGCCTATGGAGGATGGTCCGTGTCCTCATCTGGCAGAGTTCTCCCCTGACTCGGAACCTCAAGGAGGAGTGAGCTCATCCCCACAGGGCCTGAATGCCCTCCCACCACCCACACAGTTCATTGCACAATTTCCTTATTTATACAATTCCGGAGCCTGCCTGCGTTTCCTCTCGAGCTATCAGATTTCTCTGGTGCAAGAGGAAAGAAACAACAAGCTAATGGACATTTCTGTGAATGTCAATTAACTGGTATTATGTATTCATGGGCAAGGATTCTCCAAACTAGATTCCAGTGACCCATTCTATGGTAGCACGTAGTTTTTTTTTTTCCCTTTTTTTTCCCTTTTTTTTCCCTTTTTCCCTTTTTTTTTTTCCCTTTCCCTTATCTTCATTAAAAAAAAAATTCATTCTCTGCCTTTCATAGCTGAGGAAATGTCTGGGGAAAAGTCCTTTTAAGTGGCTAGAAGTACCTAGTTCTTAATGTCTTGTACATGAAATAAATAAATGTGGGTACAAGTTGATTAACTGTTTTAATCCTGGGTTTTCATCTGCAATTGGGAAAACTAATGGTATCCATCTTATGTGAACGTTCACGTGAACATCATACCAGTATGGTGTCAAGAGAAGCTAAAACTTAGAAGAAAAACACTTGTGTTGAATCCTGAATTTGTTCCCGAAAGTTATGTTGTTAAGCAAATCTTTAACTTCTCCAAGTTCCAGTAGTTGTTGGGGTTTTTATTTTTGCTTTTTTTTTTCTTGTCTTGTAAAGTGAGGATAACTTCTTTATTAGATAAAGAGTAAATGAGGTGCCGGCATGGTAGCCTAACAGGCTAATCCTGTACTAATGCTGCTGGCATCCCATATGGCAAAGCTCCATTTTTGATCCAGCTCTCTGATTATGGACTGGGAAAGTGATGGAGAATGGTCCAAGACCTTGCGCCCCTACACCCATATGGTAGACTCAAAGGAAGCTCTTGGCTTCGGATGGGCTCCACTGCAGCCATTGTGGCCATTTGGGGAACTAGTGGATGAAAGATCTGTCTCTCCTGCTCTTTTATTCTGCCTTTCAAATAAAATAAATACATAGAGAGTAAATTGTATCTTAGAAACTCCTGGTAGGCATAGTGTTGTGAGACAGCATGCTAAACTATTGCTTGCAACACAGGCATTCCATGTCAGAATGCCCAATGCAGATGCCTGCCAATGTGCTTGGGAAAGCAGTGGAAGATGACCCTAGCATGTGGGTCCCTGCCCCTCATGTGGGAGACACAGATGGAACTCCTAGCTCCGGCCACTTCTGGCTGTTGCAGACATTTGGACAATGAACTAGTAGTCGGAACACCTCTCTGTTCCTCTCCTTCCTGTCACTCTGCTTTAAATATCTTAAAAAACCGTTGCATATATCATAGGTTACCCATAAATGCTACTTTTCTTGAACTATTACTAGAAACAACATGTTAAAAACTGAGAAGCATGGATTCTAACTAAAAACTTGAAACTTCACAATTTAATACCAGTGTAACCGCTCCTTGCACAAGTTAAACATAGTCTAATATAAAAAATTAGATTACTGTAAAAGCCATAAGGAAAAAAATAGGTATTTATGCAAAGCTTTTTTGGCTCAATGTAATTTCTCTCTTTGGCAAAGATGTATTTTTAAAAGGCAAAAAAGAAGAAGCATGCAGAACTTGTTAACAGGAGAAAGAAAGGACTAGCATCTTTTATCTGAGAGAAAAAGGTATCCAGCAGACTGCATGCCCATGGCTCTACAGTTCAGGTAGAGAGGATTATTCATATATGCAATGCGTGAATGGCAAGATACAGTTAGGGATTGAAAGTCCTGTTTAAAAAACCTTTGTAACTACTTTTGTTTTCTTTGAAAGGCAGAGAGATAGGCTGAGAGTATCTTCCATAAGCTCTCCCTTACATTCTGCCAATGCCCAGAACAGCTCGGGTTGGAGTTGGTCAAAACCAGCAGCCAGAAACTCAGCCCAGGCCTCCCATGTTGATGGCAGGGACCCAATTACCTGAGCCATCACTTGCTTCCTCCCAGGGTGTGCACCAGTAGGAAGAAGCTGGCACTGGGAAAACAGCTATGATTAGGATGCAGACATCCCAAGCAGTATCCTAACTGCAACACTAAATGCCTACCCTGCACAGTCCCTTTCTGGTCCATTTTCTTCGAGAAGCACCCACCAGGGACTGCTGCTGGTTTCACAGATTGAAAGATTTCCAGGTGGGAAGCAAGCATCTCTGCGTTAGAGTTGCTAACAGTCTGAGAAGCCAGGCTTCCTGACACGGGCCATGTTCATAGGCTCATGGATGGTTTGGTTGGGGAGAGCAGTCCTGTCTCTCCTTGGGCTGCTTCATCCTGAACAGTTTCCACTTCATGTAGCACTTGAGACTTTATCGTGAAATCCTGCTTTGGAGTCCCCAGTCTTAAGTTTTTTTTTTGTTTTTTAACAAATTCTAGACAGAGATCACACAGCTGGTCTGTGTTAGCAAACAAACCAAGAAAAGCCAGCCAATGTACATTCTCCCAGAGAACGGGGTGTGAGTGTCTTGTGTCCAGAAGAAATTCAGTAAATCCAGGGCCAGGAAGTTGAAGGACTGAGATGGATTTTGTTAAACTTAGTTTTTCACTTCAACTTTTTGAAAACAATGTAAGCTATAAAGGCTATCTGTGGTCCGTCTTGGATTCTCACCCTGAGATTCTGGACAATTTTAATGATAGTATTGTCTCCTAGGGTCACAGAGCCATCAACCCATAGCAGTTTATTTCCTTAGGCTGTATTCCTGTGACAATGATAAAATATTCAAGTTGTTTTAATGCAAACAGAAGGAAAGGCTTAAAACTTCAGAATCAAGACACCCAGCCTTCCATAACTGGGGGAGGCTGGACCATCTTGCTTGTTGGATTCTTTCTGAGTTGTAGCATTGTGGCTTTGGAGGGACCGTCTGGTGCTGGTGTAGGCATCAACTTGGAGAAGCTCTAGCAATAGCACTTCAGCTAATTGGGTCTTCAAGATCTGCCTTTAACATGATGGGACTGGTGGGCAAGGGGTGAGGGGTAGTACCTATTGTACCCACTACTCAACTATATTAACCATGAGCTACTTGCAACGGTACTGTTGAAGGATAGCAGATGAGTGCCCAGGGAGAGGGAACTAACTCCTTCCACCTGTTCCTTGAGTACCACTCTCAGCACCATCTTTGTATTCATATGGTGAAATTAAGTGCTCAGCAAAGGGACTTATTTTGCTTTTTCCGTTTTGTGTCAACTTCAGAATTCCTGAGGGCAGGGGATGGGTCTGCCTATCCCGTTAGTACTTTTACAGGCATAGGTGCTTCACAAGCATCTAGTCAATCTACCTGCAGATGCACAACAGCGGTTTTCATCCTTCACCACAGGTACTGAAATAACCACATACCAACTGTCAGGACAGTGATGTTTTCTAAAAACAAAACAAAAGCAAAGAAAGTCACACATAGATTTTATCCTTCACAGTCCATTTTGGTTCACATTGAAAAACTAAAAGAAAGTACATAGTTCACATTTACCCCCATTCCCACTTGCCACACCACTGGCACACGTGCAAGGATTCCCCTGTTAGTAATGTCCGAGCTGGTTGTTTGCTTATTGCAATGGACAAACTTTGGCTGCCCTCTTATTACCTAGGGTTTACTCTACACATTCGCTGGGACTCACTCTGGACACCATACTTAACAGGGTTAAAATAAACATAGAAGCAGTCACATTTTATCATGATAGTATCAATGGAAGAGTTTCACTCTCCTGACCACAGCACCTTTAAAAGAATGTTTATAGTGTCCTTTATTTTAAAGTTTGAGAAGAAAGGAGCATGCTTGGTGCCTACAAGCAGAGGTCTTAACCAGCACAGGATGCCAAGGATGGCAGAAACAAATGTAGCCCGCAGCTGGCCCTCGGTCACCATTCCCAGTGTGACAAAGTGCAATGGCTCCTGCAGTGAGCACAGAGGGTTAGAGAGCTGTGTGTGTGTGTGTGTGGCTCTGTTTCTCTGTGGGAGCCAGGTTTTCATGAGGTGCAGTGGGGTCATGGGACCAGGAGATTTGAGTATTTAGTTTTTATTTGAGAAGCACAGACGCATAAGGTCACCCACATGGGTGGCAGGAGCGTGCTCTGCTGCCTCTCAGGATCTATGCTGGCAGGAAGCTGGAGCCAGGAATTGAACCTATAACTTGGGTGTCCTAACTGCTATACTAACTGTGGGTTCCGATAAGCCAGTGAGAATTTTCTGCTTCAGCACTATTGATGAGAAGAAGCATGGAAAGGAACAAGCTCTAAAATGGCCTAAAAAACCTAGATTTCCTTGCAATTGATGGCTAGGGTGGCTTGCATAAGCCCTGTGAATGAGGGACTAAATTCTCCCATTGGTGGAAATGACAGAGGGCTTTGCCCACCTCAAGGGCTAGACACAGTCCAGAGGCTTACTAACCCTTTGTCAACACAAGAATGAATGGCGGGCTCGGCAGCATGGCCTGGTGGCTAAGGTCCTTGCCTTGATCCCATATGGCCGCTGGTTCTAATCCCGGCAGCTCCACTTCCTCTCTGTCTCTCCTCCTCTCAGTATATCTGACTTTGTAATGAAAATAAAATAAAGTAAATCTTTAAAAAACAAAAAAAAACAAAAACAAAAAAAAAAAAAAAAAAAAAAAAAAAAAGAATGAATGGCAATTGGGCCCGGCAGCGTGGCCTAGCGGCTAAAGTCCTCGCCTTGAAAGCCCCGGGATCCCATATGGGCGCCAGTTCTAATCCCGGCAGCTCCACTTCCCATCCAGCTCCCTGCTTGTGGCCTGGGAAAGCAGTTGAGGACGGCCCAATGCATTGGGACACTGCACCCGCGTGGGAGACCTGGAGGAGGTTCCTAGTTCCCGGCATCGGATCGGCGTGCATCGGCCCGTTGAGGCTCACTTGGGGAGTGGATCGTCGGACGGAAGATCTTCCTCTCTGTCTCTCCTCCTCTGTGTATACCTGGCTGTAATAAAATGAATAAATCTTTTAAAAAAATGAATGGCAATTAATGTGAGGGGAATTTAAAAAATAACAAAAGCTGGCTTAAGGGAATTGAGAAATTGTGTGGTGTATACCTAAACAGTTCTTTTCATGGTGTCCGGTAATGTTGTATTTTGCATGTATGGGATGTTTTGTGTTCTATCTGTTGGGATGGTTATTTTAGTAAATTTACAGTTCTGTGGAACTAAGCATTCTGGAGAACTTGTGTTTAGCCCCTGGGATTGAGTTAATTTTCTACCCTTGTGTAAAGGCCTGAGTTAAGGTCCCCTAACAGGCACCACTACCACCTGGTGGCTCTTGGTGATGTTGCAAGCCCCAAGTGTCAGGAAGCATTTGGCTTCTGGGGAGCACTTTGTGTGCACATTAGTTCTGTCAGTGAAAATAACTGAGCTGTAACAGTGCTGCAGAGAAGGGAGCTAAAGTGTTCATTGCACCTGCTGTTGGGCAGAAGTCATGCCAGGGACTTTGTTGCATTCTCCCTACATCACCATTTTGCAGGAGTAAAAACTGAGGCTTAGCAAGGTTCCATGGTTTGCCCAAGATCAGAGAAGTAGGCCTGCTGGATCTGTGGGTTGAAATTGGGTTTGCTGGATTAGACTCATTCTTTGTGATACTTCCCAAATTTTGTGTAGCAGGATGAGATGCTTTGTGATTTTTTTTGAAAGAGGGTAAGCATAGAATTCAGACCCACAGCTACTACACTTGTCTGGGGGAACATTCAAGAAAGTGTTTGATAAACCAAGTCAAGATACTATTGTTCTTGTGCTTTAGAAAACTGCCAAAGACCCTTTGCCGAGGTGCTTTATATATTCAAAAGAAACCTTTTGGATCAGAGTCTATAACTTGATTCATTTGTTTATCAAGAATTTACAAGGATCTGTCGTCTTCTCAGCATGGCGATAAACAGTTAGATTTGATCCCTGCCCCAAAATAACATAGAAGGCTGATAGTAGAAATAGTATGTCCTACCTTCTGTATGAGATCGCCTTATGTGTGTCTCTTCGCTAACACGAAGCTCTGATTTCTTGGAAACCAAGGAAGATGGCAGCAATGCCATTTTAATGGGCCTTGCACCTATTTTAGCTAACTTCATCCCATTTTTTCCTGGTTTTTCAACATGAAGGTTGTGATCAAAGCTCTACTTTCCCTGCTTGTTCTCTTGATGATGCTACATATTCCTCTGTTGCTTTAGACACCACTCTGATAATTTCCAGTGTGAGCTCTACTCCCTACATTTCCAATGGCCTCTATTACATTTCTAACTTGGGGTGCATCAACTAAATGCATTAATTTAAAGAAAGATTTATTTATTTGAAAGGCAGGGTTACACAGAGAGGGAGAGAATGAAGAGAGAGTGAGAGATCTTCTATCTGCTGGTCTATTCCCTAAATGCTTACAAGGCTGGGGCTATGCCAGGCTGAAGCCAGGAGCCCAGAGCTGCTTCTGTGTCTTCCATGTGGCTGCAGGGGCTCAAGCACTTGAGTCATCTTTCACTGCTTTTTCATAAACACAAACAGGGAGCTGGGTCGGAAGTGGAGCAGTATCTCAAACTGGCTTCCATATTGGATGTTTTTGTTGTAGGTGCTGGCTTGACCCACTACACCACAGCACTCCTCCCTATAATATCCTTCTAAAACTTACTGCCATTCATCCAGTTCTCTGCGTAAGAAATACTTCACATTTTGTTTTTCACTGGACCAGGACAGATACTTGGCTAAGCCATATCGTATATCTATCCCTTTCCAAAATGCCCCCCTCACTTTGTCTTAGAATATAATTATCCTTTTCCTGAGATGCCACCCCATTGAACCCAGCCTTTTTATTTCTGCCAGAGGAGTTTAAAATGCACAATAGCTGCTGTGACTCTCGGGGGAAAACCTAATTGGTCTACCTTTGTATGGCGTGAGGCCTGGGTAACAGCAGGAGATTGGAGCAGACAGCTTCAGGTGGATCCCTGGGTGTGTCGGTGACCTTGCTGTCGATTGGGGGTGGTATGTATTACAGAGGACTTTTGCAAGGAGTGAGTTACTCTTTGTAGTATCCTTAAAACTACGTGGCACAAAGGTGTATAGAGTTTCTGTGGAGTTGTTGGGGTTTCAACACCACTGTCATATGCAAGTGGTCTCTGGTCCATACTGGCTCTTCCAGCTCCATCCGTTTCCTTCTCTGTGCATAACTCTAGCCACCACCAGCTGAACACACAGTGCTGTCCTGCCATATGCCTTTTGGCTTCTGGAGTCTGTCTTCTGCATACACGTTCTGACACCACTGTCACTTGGAGAATCCTACTCATGATGTGGTCCTCATCCAGGCAGTCTCCTCTGTGCAGGCACAGAGTAGTTCTATTTATTTCTAGGCATGCTTAGCAGGTATATGTTCATGACAACAATGGCTGTGTTGCTATGACTCTTGATTAGAGGGTTAGACCTACTAATGCAGGATCAGACTTTGCGCTGTTTTTTGTGTCTCTAGTGTTCAATGTATCAGGCCCGGATATGGGCTATGTGCATGCTTTTTTTTTATTGGAAAGGCAGATATACAGAGAAGAGGAGAGACGGGAAGATCTTCCATCCAATGATTCACTCCCTAGGCGGCCTCAATTGCTGAAGCTGAACCTATCTGAAGCCAGGAGCCCAGAGCCTCTTCTAGGTCTCCCACACGAGTGCAGGTTCCAAAGGCTTTGGGCCATCCTCAACTGCCTTCCCAGGCTGCAAGCAGGTAGCTGGATGGGAAGCGGGGCTGCCTGAATTCGAACTGGCACCCACATGGGATCCTGGTTCCTGCAAGGCGAGGAGTTTAGCCGCTAGGTTACCAAGCCAGGTGCCTGTTTTTGTTACTTCTTTGTATCTTGTTGCAATCAGAAGGAATTTAAAATAGCTCTTATAGCCTCTTTTTATTGAATATGTGGGAAGTGAGAATAAGGAGATGAGATTACCTGAGGCTTTCCTGCTACACAGTAGCAAAAGTTGAGATTAGAGCCTCCATTCTTCTTTTTCCCTTGAGTGATGTTCTCCTTATACCACGGACTTCTTTACTTCCATGGATCTTACAAAGACTTAAGAGGCCAGTGACAGGTATGCACACGCATCTACATCTGTGTGGGACACCAAGCACTGGGGTTTGAAGGAACTCTTGGATTTTCCCTCAAAGAACAGACTCCACCTGGTGGTGATTTACCTGAACTGCAAGTCCTCCTTCCCTGGATAGTGACTGCTGACCTTGATACTTCTCTGTCCTTACGACTTCCTCGTTGCTCATTTCTTTTGTGGATTTCTCTTCTTATTCCTGTTCAGTAAATACCGTGGTTGCTTGGGTTTGTGGCCCTCTCAGCATTGCACATCCTTTCTTTGGGGTGGGGAAAATTCCTGTGTTCTTGTGTGCCATATACTAAGTGCTTGTTCTTGACTGTCAAGTTGCTATGTTATACTAGAGTGTTTCTCCTCAGCTCAAGTCAGATCACCATAGATGTATACATTTATCCGGATTGGCACTACCGTTCCACGAGGGTACCTGCGTGGCTGGCACCTCCTGGATTGTGCAGGAGGTGCAGGCAGTGGTGTACAGTAGTCTGCAGAAGGCGCTGTCTCTGGGAGTCTCAGCCAACATGACCCAAATGGGAGTAATTAGTGCCCTCTGAGAACTCCTCTCACATGTGTTCTGACACCAGGGTGTGATGCTCTCTTCAATCTTCTGGCATTGCTGGCTTTTCTCTTCCTGACCACTGCCTCTCTGCTCACTTCCCAAGGTCTGGATAGCCTGCTGATAACACCTTGTACCATTTGTTCATCCTCACCTCCTTTTTGCATTTTTGTTTTTGTTTTACTTTGAACATAGTATAATTGTATGTGCTTATAGGTTACAGTGATGGATATGGTTTTTAAAATATTTTATGAAATGGTTCCATGGGCTCTGGATTCATATTCAGATGGGAAGATACAATGCACTGTGCATCTCTGTTTTCAAGTCAGCGGAGGACTCCCAAATGAACTGTTAAACATATCTTGTTAAATGTAACTGTTAAATAGAATGCTGGATGCTCTGCCATTGTCCATACCTATGTCAGGATACACTTAAATAGCAGAGTGATGGACTTAGGACTGTTTATGAAGGACTGTACTATTGGATATAGTTTTTATTTGAAAGGAGTGAGAGTGGTAGTGGAAGGGGAAGAAACATATTCCATTTTCCATCTGTTGGATCACTCTTTGGATGCTGTTAATGATTGGGTCTGGGCCAGGCAGCAGCCAGAAGCTTAAAGCTCCACCCAAATCTCCATTATGGGTTGCAGGGACCCATGTAGTTGATTCATCACCTGCTGCCTACCATGGTTCGTGTGAGTAGGAAGTTGGATGAGAAGTAGAAGCAGAATTTAAACCCAAGCACTTTGATAGCAGTGTCTTAACCTGCTTTGCCAGAATGCCTGTACCTACAAAGACGGTTTCATATTTCTATCTATTAAAATGTTTCTAGTTAATTTGCAATGTGAGTATTTAATATTATGTGGACTAAAGAACACCAGAACTTATCCCTTCTGACAATTTATATATATATGTATGATTTCTTTATTTACTAGAATGACAGAATTACAGAGAGAATGAGAGACAAAAAAAGATCTTCCATCTGCTGATTCACTCCCCAAATGGCAGCAATGGTCAGAGTTGTGCTGAACTGAAACCATGAGCCGGGAGCTTCTTCCAGGTCTCCCACAGAGGTGCAGGGACCCAAGACTTTGGGCTATCCTTCACAGCTTTCCCAGGCCATAGGCAGGGAGCTGGATGGGAAGTGGAGCAACAGGGGCATGTGTGATGGTGGCACTTGCAAAGGAAGGATTAGTCATTTAAGCTGTCATGCAAGGCCCCTCACTGATTTTTTTTAAAGCTTTGTTTTTCTCTTGAAAGGCAAAATTACGGAGAAGAGGAGAGATACATTTTTTTTCATTGGCTGCTTCATTCCCCAAATGGGTATAACAGTTAGACTGGTCTGATCTGTAGCCAGGAGCTTCCTCTGGGTCTCCCGTGTGGGTGCTGGGGCCTGAAGAATTGATCCATCCTCTGCCACATTCCCAGGTCATTAGCGGGAAGCTGGATCAGAAGTGGAGCAACCAGGACTCCAGTCACAGGAGATGCTGGTGCTGAAGGCAGAAGCTTAACCTGATATGCCATAATGCTGGCACCTCTGACTGCAATTTTGTACCCTTAGGCCAAAATCTCCACCTGCCGTTCACACCTCTGGTAACTAAACCACATTAGTTTACTTTGCCTTAAGGTCAGCGATTGGTATCGATTGCCAATAATTCTGCTGCAATCTTGTGGCAGATCTGAGTCCACTTTTGCCCATCTTTACTCTCTAGGCTGCTGCCAGAATGAACTTGCTAGCTTATAAACTTAGTCATATCAGTTTTCTGTTAATAGTTCTACAGTTGCTTCCCATTGACTGAGGCTCAGCTTTTTAAAACAATCTTTTAAATTATTATTGGAAAGCCAGATTTATAGATAGAAGGAGAGACAGAAAGATCTTCTACCCACTGGGTCACTCCCCAAATGGAATCACTCCCAAGTGGTTGCAACCACCAGAACTGAGCTGAAACAAACCCAGGAGCCAGGTGCTTCTTCCAGGGGTTCAAACGTGGGTGTGGGGTCCCAAGACCTTGGACCACCCTCCACTGCTTTCCCAGGCCACAAGCAGGAAGCTGGATGAGAAGCAGAGCATCTGAAGTGTGAACCGGCACCCATATGGGATCAGAGCAGATGCAAGGCAAGGATTTAGCTACTTGACTATCGTACTGGACCCAGGGTCAATTTTTAGATTTCTTAAAGTGGCTTACAAAGTCCTCCAAAACCTAGACTCTGGTTATTGTTCTCTTGGTTCACTTTTCCTCATTTCCTCTCATATCATTCATTCTCATCACAAAAAAGAAAAAAATAAATGAAAATCCCAACAAGTATAGCTTAGGAGCCAACTGGAGTTTATTAAACATTCGTGATTCGGGCAGCATTTCCTCTGTAGAATAAAGGAAATGCTGTCTTGGCTTGTGCAGACCAGTTAGTTTTGTAAGGTAACCAGAGCGGGAATAATGAGAGTCAGACAAGAGCATATTGACCTCAAGTCACTCTGAGGGTTAAACCAGAAGGGGCTTTCTCAAGGTTGACTGGGTCTTTTCTGATGGATTGCTGTGGATACACTGTCCTTAGGAAAAGTGTTTTTTCTTTAAAGGTATTTTAGTTCCAGTTTCATTGCGAAGTACTTAGTGTGGTCTGAACTGTGGTAGGCTGGTGTGGCAGCTCAGCAGGAAACAGTGGCCTCTGTTGTATGTTACTTAAAACACCATTCTGAGAGTGAGTTTCCGTAGGAAATATGATCACTTTCATTTCAGAATCTTTGTCGCTCATACCTATTATTGTATCCTTTTTCTTCTGTTTTTCCTGACTAACACTGAATATTCTTTTGGGGCTAAACTAAGCTCTGACCTCCCCCAGAAATGTGTCCCTTGACCAACCAGGGTTGGATTAGGTACTGTTTATTTCCAGTGGCTACTAACCACAGCATCCCTACAACATTTTTATCTTACTCTATTGTAATTGCTCACCTACATGCCATCCCACCTTGCATTTATCTTCCTTTAAACAGTGACTAGTTTGCAGTCACTCTGTAGGCAGAGTATTAATATCTATTTAGGTACAAAGTAGATGGTCAATAAATTCTTTGCAGTGTGGATGAATCAATGTAAGAATAGTTCTTGTGAGTTTCTTTGCAATTGCATATCTTCAAAGGGATGGTCAATGTCAGAAACTTGGTCAGAAGGCTCAGGGAATGAAAGCCGGGTCTCCTTCTGGAGAAGGAGCAGAATCTCACTGGGTAATGGCCTAGAAAATCCATGCTGACTTGAAAGCCTTCTAAACCCTGCAGGGGGAAGTCTCTTCCACACTGGAGGTGCGTTTCTGCACTCTGGAATCCCTTTGTAGGAGCTGCAGCCTTTCAGTCCGAAAACTTAATTCAACTGGAACAACTCCTGCTGTTCTCTTTCACACTCCCATCCTGAAAGCAGTTAATTGTGCTCCAAAGTGAAGTAGCCTGTGGTATTCTTATGAGCTGGTCACAATACCAAGTGGGCCCTTGGCAGAGCAGAAAAGGACCATTTTCAAACCAGCAGAAATGTTGAAACTGAAGAAGTAAACACGTAGTTTGAGTATTTTAAGATAGTTTGAGTTTTTCATACTTTTGCATGGGTTGCCTTGGCATGCACATGGAAACCCATCAGCTCTTTCATGTCCTTGGTTTCTAGGTAAATCCAATCTCTTGGTCCCCAAAGATAAGCAAGCAGAACCAGAGCGTTCAAGATGTTTGTACCCTAAGAACCATACCAAGTCGTGGAAGCAGCAGTCAGTTTATTTTGATGTTAGCTGAAAGGCAAGGCGAAAGAAAGAGCTCTCCATCCTCTTGTTCGTTTTCCACATTTCTGCAACATAAGGGGCTGGTCCACGTGGAAAGCCGGGGCTTAGGACTCAGTCTGAGTCTTTGGACATGGGTAGCAGGAGATCAAAGCTCCTGAGCCATCATCTGGTGTCTCCTAGTACAGCATTAGCACAAAGTGGGAACTGGAAGCAGACTTGGCATCCTAAATTGTGTTTCCATTATGACAACAAATACCCACTTCGAGTAATTTAATGCTCTGAAGCATGGTATGTTAAAATGACATGTTAAAAAGCAAATATAAGATTTCAGTAAAATTTTATATTGGGTAATATGAAGGATTTTCCTTTAAAAGCTTCATTCATAAAACTTTCATAATCCCCTGAGATGTTTCTTATATTTTCATGGATTGTGAAAACTGTATTTGAATCAACTACATGTATAATCAGTGCTGTTTCTGCTGCTTGATCCCATCCACATTCCTAAATTAAGACTGGACACTCAGGAAACCATTGGGTTGTGCTGATAAAACTAAGCAAGACTTTATCCTTTAAATATAGGACTTCTGTCTTTTCTAGATCCCATGAATGACTGACTGAATAAGGTGCAAGTTAGCATTTCAAGTACCATTTGATTTAAAAACAAAACAAAACAAAAACCAGGAGCCCTAGTGGCTAAAGTTCTTACCTTGTGTGTGCTGGGATCCCAAATGGGTGCCACTTCATTTCCCGGCTGTTCCACTTTCATTCCAGCTCCCTGCTTGTGGCCTGGGAAAAGCACTAGAGGATGTCTCAAAGCATTGGGACCCTGCACCTGTGTGGGAGACCCAGAAGCTCCTCGCTCCTGGCTTCGGATCAGCTCAGCTCTGGCCTTTGCAGCCACTTAGGGAGTGAACCAGCAGATGAAAGATTTTTCTCTCTGAATCTTCTTTTCTTGGTAAATCTGACTTTCCAGTAAAATAAATAAATATTTTTAAAAAAGAAAAAAAAGCTTCTGTGATGGGTGAAGGCTGAAGGATGGAAGGAGGAAGGGACAGGGGAGTTGATCAGTTCATAGCTGCGGGCGAAACCAAGCAAAGTCTCCTCCACAGTTCTGAATGTGTGTCAGCGTCGTGACCTAGCATCCCTGGTGCCACTGCTTCCTGCTGCTTCTGGGCCTTCCAGACACTACCTCCATCCTGTGGAGTCTCCTTATGTACTCCCCTCCCATGCACTCCTGTTATCCTACTCCTCTTATCCATCACCTATGTAGCGTCCCTATAGCAAGTTTGTGCTTTACTTCCCAGAGCTTTCATGCTAGAATTTTCTGCTGATCCTTGGACCTAGTGGATATTTTTCTGTTAGCTGGCTCTTCAGGTGCTGATTGTTAGAACGTGTTCCAGGACCAGTCCTTCCTTGGTTAGCATCTGCAATGACTTGATAAGCTCTTTGATTTCAGAGAACTCTTGGACTCAAAAGTTTTGGTTAATGTACCATTCTATTAGTTCTAGTATAATGCACAGCAAGAGATAAATCACTCCTGTAATATGTGCATGGGTGGATATCATCAGTAAGTGCCTTGTGCTGGATAAGGCACAACTGACTTGAAGCACATTGTAGGATGGGCCTCTGAGTGACTTGAGGATGAAGGGACCAGCCTGATTGTCATTGTGCAAGAAACACGGACTCATGCCTCCTTTCTTCCCTCCTCTCCTTCCTCCTACTCTCCTATATGTGACTTACTTCCTTTTTTTCTTTTTTGGAACTAAAAGATAAGTTTGTTACTGCAAAAATTTTGAAATCCATGCCTGTCAAAGCTCTTTAAGGAGTTCGTGAGAAGTGAATAGCACAATAAAACTGAGCATGACAATTTCATTGGTCAACATTAAATGATTTATGCAGCAAGGCCCATAAACAAATTATGGTTGGAACCTTAACCCACTGTCAAGTAGATGGATTGATGAAGTGCAGCTTGCAATGTCGAAAAGTAGACTATTAAAAACAGATGAAAATATGGGCCATTACTTGTTCTATGAGATGTAGTTTTCTTAGAGCAATGGCAACATGAAACTGTAGTAGCTAAAATGTCAAAAGTTGTACTGTTCCATCTTACTGTTTTAACTTTTGCTATGTCAGTAAACATTTAACAAGAAACAAAGTTTAGAAGTTGTCTATAATCAGATATCATTTGGGTAAAGAAAAAGTGTCTTAAGCTTAAGTGATGAGAAATATAATTATTCTAATGCAATACAATTTTGGAAGGCATTAAATCTTGCAAAAAACATCAACCCTCACTCAGGACTGGACTTAAAGAATGAGCCACCATCAAAGGAGAGACCTGTTTTAACTCTCAGGGCTTTGCCTAGCTGGACAGATCTAGCAAGATCGGCACCATTAGAACAGTGATGCTGCAGAATTCCTGAGAAAAGGAGGCATCGTTGATGCTTTGGATTTTAGTCAATGAGTGTTGTGAAAGGCCAGGATAAAATCATAACGACCTTTCCAGTTAAGATGCCGTGAAGGTCCATTACTGATCCAAGTACAAAGAAGACTCACATAGAGCGAGGTTAGAGGGTCTAGCCTTGCTTGGTCTTGGATCACACAGGTATCTGGAGAAAGGAAAAGCTGAGATGCTGTGAAGCTGGCTTGTGCTCTGACTTATTAACTGCCACCCTCCTGTCCCGATTTCACATGGTTTTATAACTCTGCAGCAATGGTCTTGACCTTTTCCTATAAGCTCCAGCCATAGAAAGGTGGTATCTGTCACTTACATGTTCTATATTCAAGATGATGAGCTATGTTTTTGTAAAAGTGGACAAACTACATTTAAAAAAAGTTTATTTTCAACTACTGGAGAAAGAAAAAGAGGGGGGTTGTCTATCTGCTGATTCACTCCTCAAATGCCTGTACCAGCAAGGCAGGGTTAGGTCAGGCCAAAGCTAGGAGCCTGCTTCACTATGTGGGTGTGCCATTTGAGTAGCAGAGCCCAAGCACTTGAGACTCCCAGGATGCATTATCAGAAAACTGCATGAGAAGCAAAGCAGCTGGGACTTGTATCAGAACTTTGATATGGGACGCAGACATTCCAAGTAGCAGCTTAACATTATGCCATAGTGCTGCCCCTGCGTGGTCATTATTAATTATAGGATTATGAAAAATGCATCGCACTACAAGTTGTGATAAATTAAGAGTTAAGTATTTCTCAGTGTATGCCTATCAAAAATTTCAGTTTGGAAAGTCGGAATTACAGAGAGCTTCCATCTGCTCTGATTCACTCACTGAATGACCACAGCAGCCAAGGGTAGGCCAGGCTGAAAATAGGAGCTTCAGTTAGGTCTCCCATGTGTGTGGCATTGCACAGACATATGGGCCATCCTTTGCTTTTCCCAAGCCATTAGCAGGGAGCTGAGTTGGAAGTGGAGCAACTAGGACATGAACTAGGGCCCATCATGGCCCAGATGGGATACTAGCATTACAGGTGGCAGCTCTGCCTGCTATGTCTCAATGGTAGTCCTTCAGTGTATGATAATGGTAGGAATATTATAATTTATTCATTTAAATCCTGAAAAGTATGTGGAACGTAGGAACCTGTAAGTAGTTGACAAGTACAGGCAAGAAGCAAATTTTTGTCCAGGTTAAAAATCACCTTTATAGTATCTAATAATGTTTAGATTCATTTTCATTTCTTCCAAATACTTTGTCGAATTCTTGTCGAATTCATCACTGGGTCATGAATTACACAGTGCATCATTTTACCCAAGAGATTTTTGTGTTTTCCTTTTGTCACCCATGCATTGGTTATACAGTGGCGTGTTCTTTTCGATTTTATGGTGCTGTGATTTTGTGTTTTGTTATTCTAATTCATACCGGTTTTTGACCTTATTTTGTGGCTTCTCATTTAAGAGAATGTATAGTGATGGAGTAATAGAGACTACCATATCCAGATGTGGGGATACAATGCAATCTGCATCCCTATTTCCAAACCAAAGATCGACTTCCAATGATACCATTGACATATCTAAACAATGGGATGCTGGACTGTGTGACATGGTCTGTACCAGCAATGTTGGGACACACTAATGGAATCATGACTGCTTATGAAGCACTATACTATTATAGCAAAGTGGGGAAAATCAGTCAGGGGGAGGGTAGGATTTTGCAGGGGTGGGGAGTCCCAGTCTCTGCAAAATTGTACCATAAAATTAAAAAATTCAAAATAAAAATTTAACAAAAAATGTTTAGATAAGGCTCATGTTTATATTAAGACATTAACTTACACTCATATATTCCTTTCACTCAAAGACACACAGGTTGTTACTGCATAGAAGTAATCATGGAAAATTATGACTGTTTCTGAAATCCTGAAGAGCAATGCAACTGAAAGAATATAGTTGCTGTTTTATTCCACAGAGCTTCAGAGAGGGGGTAACCTGCAAGTGACTCTCAAAGAATAGGAGGGAGAGATTGGCAGGGATGCAAGGGAAAGCTAGAATTCAATCCCAAGACTTGTTGATTGAATTGGGTCATCACAGTGGACACTTACACCAGAATTTTGCTTGGCATGCTGTGATTTGTCTACCGAAGGGGCTTTTAGAGGATTCATTTAACATCTGACTTCTCCCATTGATCAAAGAATGAGCTTGAGGTATTAACTCAATTCCAGGTTCGGGCTGGCAGCAAATGCAAGTTTCCCGATAACCTCAAGGAGATCCTGGAGTGGCAAATGAGTGATGTAGGGTGTGGGTCAGGTTCCAACAATGTGCAGCAGGATAGGGGAGAAAGAGTGGGGCAGCAGAGGTATTTGACAGGCAGATCTTGATATTAATGCCTGTTTCTGAGAATGGTGACCAGGCAGGGAGGGGTTTTCACCCATTCCATGAGTGTGATTTTTCTGTTCCTTGGCATTCTGGAAGTTTTGTTGCTGGAGTTCAATTTGCATTGAGTAAGAGGTGAGACTTGCTCTTTGAAGTAGGAACCCTGTGAGCAAAGCAACTAAGAGAACCAGAATCTGCTTCCCCAGGTTCTCCGCTTTTAGACATAAATGCAAGTTGAGGGCATGGAAAGTGATTTTCTTGTAGTTATCGCCTCTGTGCATACGGTTGACAGCTTATCTTTCCAGGAATTCTCTCACCCTCGGTGGCTGCTGAGATGTGTGTTTCTGCCTGTTCTGCTGCTGCTTTCTGGCAAGTGGATCAAACTAACAATTCCTGAAAGTATTCATTTCATTTCCAACAGTCTCTCTCGATAATTTTGGAAGGCCAGGGGAGAGAGATCCCATACACTAGATTCACTCTTCAAATGCCTGCAGAAACATGAGCGGAGTGACGCTGAATGCGGGAACTCAGTTCAGGTCTCCCACATGGGTAGTGGACACCCAAGTACTTGGGCCATCACCTGTTTCCCTCCAGTGTGCATTGTAGCAGGATACTGCAATTGGTAAGAGAATCAGAATTGGTGAGTGAATTGAAGCAGGTGTGCTTGCCTTCATGCTCAACAGTATGGCGTTTGAATGCTTGCTCAGATTTCTTGGAACTTGTTTCTCAGACGATCACAGAAGGTTATTCACCAAAGTCAATGGGTCTGAAATGTCCTGTGTCAGCAGGAGAATGTGACTAGATGCACTCTCATTATATCCACTGGAAGCATTTCCCCTGAACCTCAAAATACATTATTACATTTCAGATGACATTAGGAGATAAGTCTTTAGTCACGGAATTTTAGTAGGAGGGGGGAAATAGTTTTGATTATTTTCTTTATTATTGTTGTTAAAATGTGAATCATGCCCTTCAGTTGATGAATTCTCATTGAAGCTTCAATGGAAAGGGAAGATGAAATAACATAAATGATAGCTATAATTAATTTTATACTAAGCTTCCTTGATGAAATTAATATTGTCAGATGGAAATGTAATTTAAGCAAAATATGCTTATATGCTCATGTAAGCTGAGTTACACATTTGGACTTTAAGAAAAAAATCACTCTTGCATTTCACAGAACTGCTTACGAAATGATTTAGCTTAATTGTTTGTACAGCTTTCTAGACATTATAGCTCTTTAAAGGAAATAAGGGCATTTGGGATGAAAGGGAGAAAGACAAAGGTCATTTTAAATTTATTTCTGCTACTTAAAAAAACTGCAATGTAGGACGCTTCTAATTCTCTGAGAAACTAGTTTTTAACATACATGTTAAGATCCTTTGTAGTAGTTCTGTATTTGTAAAATAGAAGAGATAACTAGTACTTTAATGCAATATAAATCTAAACTGACCTAAATTATACGGAGACTTCTTAAGTAACTTCAAAACGTACTGCCCTAAAAGGTCAGCAAATGTTACTATAAAATACATGCAGTAGATACTAACTTGTGTCTGAATTCTTTGTCTTTATGTGACATTTCAAGTAATTTGAATAACTGGTCAGAACAAAGTAAAAAAAAAATCAAGAAGCACCAAGATGGCTCGCTGATTTCAGATAACATTTTTCATGTTCTCAAAAAACACCTGTGTCAGACACTGACATAGAAAAAAAATTGGTTTAATTTGCAGCCAAATATTATGCACATAATGAAGTTTGAAAACCAGTTGACCTTTTATCTCATAAGAATCTAGGTCCTGTGGCTATCCAGAAAGAATATTTATTATGTTCACTGATTACAAGAGTTAAAGTTGAAAAATGTGCTATATTCCTGAATGTTTGTATTTGTTTAATTTTAAGCATTCTCTATATCCATATCTGTGATTTCTCATTCTTACTTTTTGTAGTTTATAGTTTCTATTTTAGTTAATAATGTGAAAGGCATGTGCAATTGATTCTTTCAGAAAACCAACTTGTAGATTTTCTAATCATTTGTATATCCTTCATTGACTTGATGATGATGATGATGATGATGATGATGATTTTGAAAGGCAGGTTTACAGAGAAAAGGAGAGAGAGAAGGTCTTCCATCCTTTGGTTTACTCCTCAAATGTCCGCAAAGGCCAGAGCTGAGCTGATGTGAATGTGGAGACAGAAGCTGCTTCTGTGTCTCGCACATCCTCTGATGCTTTCCAAAGCCACAAGCAGGGAGCTGGATGGCAAATGGAGCAGCCAGAACATGGTGCCCTTATGGGATGCTGGCACCACAGGGGTAGAGGATTGCCTCATTTACTTCTTTTACCTTTGTACTTTGTTTAGGGTTATTTTGTGATTTCCTAATTTCTTGGATGAATCCAACTTATTCTATACTTTCACTTTCTAATAAATTAAATCCCTTCATATTCTATACATTAGATCTGAATACTGCTTTCCCAAGAGTTACATCTGTCATGAGAGTTAACATAGAATAACCAACAGTATGTATGACTCTGGTGTCTCTTCTAAGGACAATGAGGGCCTCACCTTAGGACCCTACACCTTGATGCCTTTCTTAGATGTCACTTGTCTAAAAGCAACCAATCATACAAAGGGTTGGGGATTTAACATGAATTTTTAAGCCATGCAAATATTGAATTGCAGCAGTCAGACATAGCCATGGGTCAAATGTGGATCACTGCTTATTTTTCTAAATAAAGCCTCAGTTGAAGAGGCCCTACTCAATTTACAGGCAAGTATTATCTTGGCCTCTGTTGCTCTGCAGTGGTAAACTGAGTAGTTGCAAGAGAGCCTAAAATATTTACTACTTAGCTCATTACAGGAAACTTATCATTTCTTGCCCTTAGCTTGGTACACAACTTAATGCCTCTAGACAAATCAATCATTGTTAATTCCTGTGGTAATTGTTTTTAATATAGTCTTTTAATTAATCATGTATTGTTACTTTTTAAAGCAGAGTTATCTTGCTTCCCATCTATATTAAATCATCTTTAAAGAATAAAACACTACTATTTTTCTTTGTTTTTATTTAGTGTTAGGCCAAAAGAAAGATGCAAAACAATTATTCATTAGCTTGTTTTATTTTCTGTAGATTTTATTATTTGTCTTGCCTGTCACTTTTTTAAAACAAAGCCAAAATTAAAAACAGGTCTCACTACAGCTTCTGGGAGCAGAAGGGCTATGTGCCGTATGATTGTTATCCCTGGCTGGCAATGAATTTAGATTCTTAGTTTGAACACAAGGAAGCTGCTGTTGGCAATCTGTGGGAAAAATAGTCTCAGACCAACAAGTGCTGAGATTATTAACCCTTAGCTCCCTACCGGAGACCCCTGTCCTTCACCTGGGCACAATCTGCCAGTAAGCCCATGACTACGAATTCCACAGTTCAGTCTCTGCTTTTAGGGAAGCCAACCAGGAACCAAGACAGGAACCTTGAAGTCAGACCAGGACTTCAATGCCTTGGGCATTGTATTTGGAGGTGGCAATTGAATCTAGTTAATCTGTATGATGCAAAGTTATGGTAAGGAGCTAAAGCAGGAAGAGACTTCATTTGGAGAAAATCATTATTACATTAGCATAGAATATTTGAATGTTGCTTTGGATTGTCTTCTGTTGGGTGGGGGTGAAAGTAACGATGACTTCAGTGTGGGCATTCCTGTTATGTTGGGTGCACATAGCTAGAGCCCGTGGAGGGGATACCCCAGGTAAGTTTGGTTGACTCCTGTTTAGCTCCTTCTAGGGAACAGACTGGTTATTAGCTGCTGCTTAAACAGTCACCATTTACCATCACTTCTGTGAGATTCAGCTAAGACCAGCTGATCCTGTGACTGGCCAGTGGCCAAATCATAATCCATCCTGAGAACTTGGATTGAGATAGACTGTTGATGGCTGATTCTGGACCATGAATCTTTAAGTTCATGCAGGCTCAGGGATAAAGGGTTAAGCATTCAGCTAGTCACTGGAAAGAACAATGGTTGAGAATAACAAGATAATAGTGGCATCAGGAGATGGTGAAGATGCTGTCATGGGAAAAAGTAAAAATGCTGAAGATCAGAAACAAGAAAAGGCTTGGCAGAGAGAATGAGGACCACCTGTGTGCTTCACGGTGCAATTCCCAGCTCCTATCCCCATGAAACAACTGTTCAACTCTGGGGTGTACCTAAAATGACAAGTATCATTTCTCTTCTCAACAAACTCAGACAAACTAGCATAAACAAAAGTCAAAGGCTTTAATGCAGTAAGATAAGAAAGCATAATACATTGGAAGTGATGTTCTATTTTGCTGTCGTTAGAAAGCTTGGGTCTCCCACTGTCTGGACAAACCCTACTTCCTTTTTTTCCAGCCAGCTGAGAGAATTTTTGTTCCATGTAACAAAAAGAGCCTCAACCATAGTGTATCAATTGATGAGTAATTTTCCAAAGCTTGGCAGAACAGTGTCATCAGGTTTCTAGATTGTTAAGGAATAAGATCAGATTCTGCCCTGACCCTATTTGTAGGAAAGACTGGGTACATGGACAATAAGAGTGTCATTTTACCAGAGGAGGAAAAAAAAGCTTTCAAAATACAAAGGGAAGAGGTTGGGAGATGTGAAATTTTGCAAGAAGGACAAAAATGGTGATACAGAGATTGGATCCTGGCTAGCCATGGAGCTGATTGGTTTGGGAAGTGAAACTAGGGCTGAGCAGTTGGTGTAGTGCTACCTTTTCTCCTGTGCAGGCGCAGGATGCCAAGGCTTTGGGCTGTCCTCAACTGCTTTCCCAGGCCACAAGCAGGGAGCTGGATGGGAAGTGGAGCTGCCTGGATAGAACCAGCACCCATATGGGATCCAGGCGCATGTAAGGCGAGGACTTTAGCCACTACGCTATCACTCAAGACTCAGAGGATCATACGGTTTTTACTTTTCAGTTTGTTGATGTGGTCTATCACATTTATTGATTTGCAAATGTTGAACCATCCCTGCATACCTGGGATGAATCCCACCTGGTCTGGGTGAATGATCTGCCAGATGTACTGTTGGATTTTGCTGGCTAGTATTTTGTTGAGGATGTTTGCATTTATGTTTGTCAAGGATATTGGTCTGTAGTTTTCTTTTTCTGTTGTTTCTCTATCTGGCTTTGGTATTAAGGTGATATTGGCTTCACAGAAAGAGTTTTGAACAATTGCCACTCTTTCTATTGTCTGGAAAAGCTTGTGTAGGATTGGGGTAAGTTCCTCTTGAAAAGTTTGGTAGAATTCGGCAGTGAAGCCATCTGGTCCAGTACTTCTCTTGGTTCGGAGGTGTTTAATTACTGATTCAATCTCAGTGCATGTTATTGGTCTATTTAGATTAATTGTTGCTTGATTCAATTTTGGTGGATTGTATCTGTCCAAAATCTGTCCATCTCTTCTAGTTCTTCTGATTTGTTCGCATATAGTTGCTTGTAATAGTATTTCTGCGGTATTTTGTTACATTTACTTTCTCATCTCTCATGTTATTGATACGTATTTTCTCCTTTTTTTGATTAGTTCGGCTACTGGGGAATCTATTTTGTTCTTTCTCAAAGAAACAGCTCTTTGATTCATTAATCTTATGTATAGTTCTCTTGGTCTCTGTTTGGTTTATTTCCTCCCTTATTTTGATGATTTCTTTTTCCTGCTAATCTTAGGATTGTTTTGTTGTTGTTTTTTTCTAGTTCCTTCAACTGTAAGGTAAGCTGATTTACTTGATGTTTTTCTAATTTCTTAACATAAGCACTGATTGAGATGAACTCTCCTCTTAACACTGCCTTGATTGTGCCCCAGAAGTTTTGATATGTTGTGTAGCTGCTTTCATTTGTTTCAAGCAATTTTTAAATTTCCCCTTTGATTTCCTCTCTAATCCATTGCTCATTTCATAACATATTATTCAGTCTCCCTGTGTTTGCAAGTCTTCTCGGGTGTTTTGACTTCTTGGTTTCTTTCTTTTTTTTTTTAAAGATTTATTTATTTTATTACAGCTAGATATACACAGAGGAGGAGAGACAGAGAGGAAGATCTTCCCTCTGATGATTCACTCCCCAAGTGAGCTGCAATGGGCCGGTGCGCACCGATCCGAAGCCAGGAACCAGGAACCTCTTCCGGGTCTCCCACATGGGTGCAGTGTCCCAACGCATTGGGCCATCCTCAACTGCCTTCCCAGGCCACAAGCAGGGAGCTGGATGGGAAGTGGAGCTGCCGGGATCAGAACCGGCGCCCATATGGGATCCTGGAGCTTTCAAGGCGAGGACCTCAGCCGCTAGGCCACTGCGCCGCTGGGCCCGACTTCTTGGTTTCTAACTTCACTCCATGACGGTCTGAGAATATGCATGGTATAGTTTGAATTTTTTAAAATTTGCTGAGGCTTGTTTTGTGGCCTATAACATGGTCAGTTCTGGAGAAGGTTCCATGCACTGATGAAAAAAAAGTATATTCTCTATCTGTAGGCTGAACTGTTTGATAGATATCAACTAAGTCCATTTGCTCTAGTTTTGTTCTTGGGTGAGTTCTGTTATTTCTTTGAGCTTTTTTTCTTATCTTTCCATTGATGTTAATGGGGTATTTAAGGTCACCCACTATGGATTGTATTGGAGTCAATTTCTCTCTAGCCAGGTGCCTTGGGATTTGGTGTGTATATATGTTCTGGTGATCTCCTCTTGTTAAATGGATCCCTTGATTGTTATATTGTATCCTTGTTCATCTCTTTTAATGTTTTTCACATCGATGTCTATATCATTTGATATAAGAATGGCTACTCCTGCATGTTTTTCCTTCCCATTCGCTTGGAATATCTTTTTCTATCCTTTCACTTTCAGTTTCCTCTTCTCTTTGTTAGTGAAAGATGTCTCCTGTAAGATGGGTTTTGTTTTTGGATCCATCCCTCTAATTTAAAGGATTTGGTTGATGAATTTAAAGCATTTACATTCAATGTTAATATGGATAGGTGGCAATTTGGTTCTGTCATGTTAGTTGTTCTTTAGTTGAGTCTTCTGTTGCCCTCTAAGTGGGTTGTTCTCCACATACGCCTTTGGTTTTGGTAGCTGCTATTACTTTTCTTTTTCACTAGAACATCTTTGAGTATTAGCTGTAGGGCTGGTTTTGAGGACACACATTCTTGGAGTTTTTCTTTATTGTGGAAGAATTTCATTTTCAGTGACAAAGGAGAGCTATGCTGGGTGCGTTATTCTAGGCTGATAATTTTTCCCTTTTAGAGTCTGGAATATGTTGCTCCATTCTCTCTTGGCCTGCAGTGTTTGCTCTGAGAGGTCAGCTGTGAGTTTGATTGAGGTTCCTCTATAGGTCATTTGATTTTTGTCATGTGCACATTTAAGGATTTTTTCCTTATATTCAACTGAGGAGAGCTTGATTATCATGTGTCTTGGTGAAGGTCGCTTTTTGTCAACCCTGTTGGGAGTCCTGTGCCGCTTGTGGATATTGTTTTCCATGCTTTGGGTTTTGACCCAGAAGGACTGTCACAGGTGATATTCATTTAGCCCATAGACAACAATAGGTATGTCATACTCTTCAGCTACTTTTCACCGTGGTAGCTGAAAAGATTGGGGACATTATCATCCTCTAGAGTTCCCTAACTGGAGGATCTTGTGGCTAAAAACAATAACCTCCTGCCCGTCCATGTTTGTTTTTTCCATCCTAGCCAATTCCCCAAGTTAACACACCATGTATCAAGTGGGTGAAATCACAAGAGAAAAACACTGTGGATGGGGACAACCTGTCTTGCTGTGATCCTCAGGAGGCAGGCTTACTGCCAGCCCTCTGTGAAGGGATCTGTAGCCCTTCATTGTGCTGGTAGTCCTGTCAGCTATGTTCAGACTACGTAGCCACTATGCAAGCAGGTGGTGCTCTTTTAAGTTTTATTTCTGCATCTGTATTCCTGCAATCTCTCATGTTTTCTTAGACTCAGCCTTGTAGTTTGGGCTTCAGTTGTCATTGCTGCTGCTCTTTCTGTTTCTTCCATGATGGGGTTTTTTGAAGGAAATACTCATCACATCTCAAGGCTTTCTTAGGTTCACCTACTGAGTTTGTGCTGCTTGCCTGTGTTCTCAGCTAATCTTGTTTCAGCGCTGAACTCCTACAGCCCCACTAGGGGGCCACAAGCACTGCTCTCAGAGCCTGCTGTTGGCTGCTCTGTTGGAAAGTTATGTCTGTCTCTCTTTCTCTCTCTCTTCAGAAAGACAAAGCATGGCCGGTATCAGAACTGGATTGGACAGTAGAGTCCTTTGTTGTGATGTTGCAGCTCATTGTTTCTGCAGAAGGAAGGGAGGATTTTTTTTTTAAAAAAAGAGAGACTTGCAATTTTAAATGACGCTGGGTGAGTGGGAGCAGCAGAGAGGAGACATCAGGAAAAATGAGATGTCTAGATGATGTGGAGACTGTTGTTTGGGGCTTTCAGAGTTAGTTTGATTCCTTCCTGCCTCTGTTCGGCATCTATTTCAATTCATCTCATCTGCGATTGACAGATCTTGCCTCCAATACAAAAAAACAGAAGCAAACAAGAAAACCCCGAATCAAAAATTCTCACAGGCTTAAATTTAACATTCAAGGGCTTGTGTGGGAGCACCTCAAGCTAATCCTCTGCCTGCAGGGCCAGAAGCCTATATGGGTGCCAGTTTGTGTTCTGGTTATTCCACTTCCAATCCAGCTCTCGGCTTATGCCCTGGGAAACCTGCAGAGAATGGCCCAAGTCCTTGGGACCCTGAATGCACATGGGAGACCCAGAATAAGCTCCCTGCTACTGGCTTCAGATTGGCTCAGCTCTGGCCATTGTAGCCATTTGGGGAGTGAACCAGCCACTGGATGGCCTCTCTGTCCCTTTCTTTTTATAACATTTGCTATTCTAATAAAAATATATATAAAAATGTAGCATGATATGATCATATTAGAATTAATGCAGAACATTTTAAGCAAATTTATTCACAATCACAGCTGTGTACTTTAAAAAATGGTCCAGTAGGAGAAACTATTTTGTCAATTTAAGATCCTTGACTCTTCTGGATTCCTTGACCCATTGTGATAGATCATTGGTCTTCCTTGGGCTGTGTGAACTGTTGATTAACAATAGTAACCTAGAGATGTGTACCCTAAGCATTGCTAAGCATTGCTGGTATGTTCATCTGGCAGGATTCTTTGCTTCTGCCTGTTTTCCCAAGGTACCTGGCCTCCCGTGTGTGTCACCTGGCCTTTTTCTGTCTTGTGGGCTATTTTTCTGTCCTCCTCTTTCTTTTTCTAGTCACCACCCCCCCATCATTGATGCTTTCCTGGTATGCACAAAATATGTTAATGTATCAACTAATTTAAAGTATTGCTGATATCCTATGTATGTTCCATAATTCCTTAATTAGCAAGTGTTCTATTTGGTTTGCTTCACAACCATGCTCCTCTGTGGGCTGGGAAACATTCACTTTTGAATTTCCAGCCACGCATCACTTTATACCTTTTGTCTCTATTTGCACAAGAATTATATTGGTGCTGAGGTCATTATTACAGGAGACATAAAGAGTAGAGCTGTGGTGATGACAGGCGCAGGTAATCGAGAGTCTTGAGTAAACAAAAAGCTCTAGTGGTGCTTACCTTTGCTGTAGTTTTGATAGTCGGCTCTTGATTTGTGGCTTTTCTTTCCTGAATGTTTGTGGGTAGCCTTTCCTGCATGACCCTGCTTCCTCTTACTTTGCCTATGGTCTTTCTAAACACTTTGTCCTTGTCACTCCAGGAGGCATCATCTTGGGAAGACTGAACATGCCGTTTTCTAACCAGTGAAAAAACATTTTGAATGATCAAAGCATATTTCTTACACGAACTCATTTTGGCAGGAGAAAGAGAGTAATTGCCGTCATGGCCCATCAAAAAATAAATCCAACATTGATTTCATTTCTGGCATACTGTAGGTACTCATGTGTATAAATATTTATAAATTATGGAAGCACAGTTGATCAACAACATTAGCTGTTCCTTCACTTCCTATTTATTCACTTGTGTGTTTGAACAGAGTGTTGGGTGCTCATTATGTGGCCAATGCCTTACCAAGTAATAAGGAGATAATAAACATGCGTGTTTTCATGGTATGGCCATCGTGGGCCACCATTCAGGTGGTTTAGTCAATGAGAGATTGGGCACTGTGTGCATTAATGTGAGTGCTAGGACAAAAGAGAAGGAGGCGGTGGGAGCACTTGCTGCCTGAATTAAGAGGGAAGCAAAGGCTCAAAAATAGCCTTCTGGAGAAAGAGGTTATCTACATTCAAACATGAAAAAGGAGTAAAAGCCATTTGGGTTTAACTTGGATGGGCACTATGCGGTGAGTTGTTACAGCTTTGAGACGTGAGATGCCTGTTGTAAGTTTAGGAGCTGTTGCTAGCTGTTGGCGTGAAGTGGGAAATGGGGCACTGATTTCCTTGCACAAAGAGGAGTGTTCTTTGTGATAGCAGGAATAAATTTTTTTCAACAGTTATCCTCCATGTGCCTGTTTCAAGCAAGGAGTCCTGAGGCAAGGAAGATGACATGGTCCTAGATTTTTCAGCAATTGAGTCTTACTTTATCTGTTAACCTCAGGCCTATGAACTATGTTGAAACAAACTATCCATCTTTTTTAGAAAAGATTTATTTATTTTTCTTGGAAAGTCAGATCTACAGAGGAGGAGAGAGGGAGGAAGATTTTCCATTGGCTGACTTACTCCCCAAGTGACCACAATGGTAGGAGCTGAGCCAATCCCAAGCCAGGAGCCAGGAGCCTCTTTTGGGTCTCCCACATGAGTGCAGATTCCCAAGGCTTTGGGCTGGCCTCAACTGCTTTCCCAGGTCACAAGCAGGGAGCTGGATGGGAAGCGAGGTTGCTGGGATATGAACGAGCACCCATATAGCATCCTGGTTCATGCAAGGTGAGGACTTTAACTCCTAGGCTCCTGTCCCACTTTTTTTAAAATCTTTTTTTTAAAAAAGGCAGATTTTCAGAGAGGAGAGGCAGAAAGATCCTCTATTTACTGGTTCATTCCTGAAATGGCTGCAATGGCTGGAGCTGAACTGATCCAAAGCCAGGAGCCAGGACCTTCTTGTGGGTCTCCCACGGAAGTGCAGGATCCCAAGGACTTGGGCCATCTTCCTTTGCTTTTCAGGCCACAGTCAGAGAGCTGAATGGAAGTAACATAGCCAGAACATGAAACAGCATTGGAATGGAATGCCAGTGCTTGCAGGTAGGAGATTAGGCAATTGGGTCGTCACACCAGCCCAGAATAAATGCAGTTCTTCACTAAGATGGCACAGAGGCGAAGAATAAGCAAAACTGATTTATCAGTTTATTCAATACTTGCAATTCACAAACTTTAAAAAAAAGATTTATTTATTTATTTTTTTATTGGAAAGGCAGATTTACAGAGAGAAGGAAAGCCAGATTTTCCATGTGCTGGTTCATTCCCCAAGTGGCCACAGTAGTCAGAGCTGAGCTGATTTGAATCCAAGAGCCATGTACCTGGAGCCTTTTCCCGGTCTCCCACACAGGTGCAGCGTCCCGAGGCTTTGGACCATCCTTGACTGCTTTCCCAGGCTTTAAGCAGGGACCTGGATTGGAAGTGGAGCAGCCAGGAAACAAACCAGCAACCAAATTAGATCCTGGTGCTTGCAAGGGGAGGATTAGCCTATTGAGCTATTGTGCTGGGCCCAAACTATCCCTCTTTTAAAAACAAGTGATCTAAATAGCAGTAAAATTGGGAAAAATCAGAAAAAAACATAATTCATCAATTTTGTAGTAGGCTTTTGATATGTCTGTATATATATCTGTATGAAAATGTGTATGTATATAAGTGTACATGAAAAGCAGAAAAATTTGTGTTGTAGCTGAAAGTATTTTCTGTCAGATATATCTATCCACATGATGTTTTACATAACGAAACAGATTGAAAATTTGTCAGAATTTACCATTTTTTTCTTTCCTTTCTTATTCCATGCTTCTCCCTAATATTCCCTATACTCCTCCTAAGACCAGTGGACACTTGGTGCTTCCGGTAGCTCTGAGAGAGCTATTTCTGAAGATAATGTTCTGCTTCATTCATTTATTCTAAGTGTAAGTGAACAAGTCTAATCTTGGGAGGTATTTTCAATATGATTGTCTGGGAAGGCCAGTGCTCAACCCTATGGAATAAATGCCCCAGAAGTAGAGAGTAGTTTCCAAGTCATTCACGTTGATGGTTTGGAGTGAGGAGATGTTCTTTGCCTTTGACTTATATAATGTAAGTAGTTTGTCTTGAGTATGCATAAGGCAATCTCTAGGACAGGAGCAACTTGTAACAAAATTAGGGCTGATCTAAGGTGAGTCATATGTGGAGAACTTCCTGAAAGTTACAGTGTCTGAAGAATGTATTGAATTGACTGCATTTAGAGTGATTGCAATGTACTTGGGTGATTTTGGATTAAACAGTCAAGACATGATCACTTAAATTATGTTCAATCACTGTTGAATATGGTAACCATGCTGGTTCCTCAGATGGGCATCCCTGTGGGGAGTACACTGAATTTTCATTCCAATGCCATTGAGCCCCAGGAGGTAAATGGACAAACAACACCTTAACTCCTTCTGCAATCCCTTCTGTTAAAGTACAGGCCTTTGGAAAGAAAGAAGGCGAAGATCTAAAAGCAGACATGCAGACATGTTAGTAGTATTTGCTAACAGGAACGTCTTTATGACACATTTTTAGCTGGATTAACCTACTATGTAGGATTCCTCACAGTAAACATATGTAGTCTATATATACCTGAGCTTGACTCCTAATAGCAATGGCCCTGGCTGAGGGTGATGAAACAGTGGTTCATGGCCAAGAGGGATCCTTTTATGAATGTGATGTAATCCTACATGGATGCTTAGGATCTGTCTAATGGGTAAAAAAAATCCATCCTGGAATCTGAACTGATAGTACTAAACCCCCTCTGCTTTGTTCTTGTGTCCACGACAGTGTCAGTAAAGCTTATTATGGACTTAAGTATCTCTTCTGTGTGAGTCTTACTTGATTACCTGACTTCTGTTTTATCTCCTCCTTTTTAAGTTTTGGATTAATTTTCATTTCCTTGTATGTTTAGTATATAACTTAAACTCTGTGCCTCAGTTTTTCTCTTCGGCAGTGGGAGTGATAAATACCTTTAGCAGGTTCATATGATTTGCATAGAGGCAAAATCTAAACTTCATTAAACACAAAATTCTCTGAGCACATTCTTGAGAGAAAGGAGAAATATATACAAAATTGATTGAATCACATTTTCTATCTTCCCAAGAGGAAGCTGTGCTCTGAGTCCTGGGTGTGACTTCATATTTGTTCTTCCATGGCACAACACCATTGAGGAATCTATAAAAACTTCATCTTAGAGAACAATTTGTTTTTGAGGATCAAATGTCTTTTAATGCACAGCCGTGTACTACTGAGTCTCCTAGGAAAGTAGAATGATGTAAGTGAAAAACCCTAAAAGTTGAATGGCTGCAGAGGTGATTTGGCTCAATATCTATCCTTCCAGATCTTAACATTGCAATTCAGGAAAGTTCTGGAATTTTCTCATACAACTATTCAAGTTATTGCTGGATCTTGAACCCTCTTTCTGTGTAGATAACTCATCATTCATGGAAACTGTCTCGCTCTCATCCTAACTTCATGTGGTTCTCATGAGAATGGCATCACCTTAATTCAGGGTTGAATAGGTGGCAGTATCTACTCAAACTGCTTCAACTTGCTGTTAGTTCAGGAATGGACATGCTCCCCAGTTAGGTGAGTGAGAGCAACACTGGGATTTTTCCTGGAGCCATAGAAACGGGCCTTTTTTACAAGGAACTGATGCTGTTCTACAGGGAGCCGAGACTGGAGTACACGCCTGATAAGAGGGAGGGAGAGACAGGCAATGACCTTGATAGATTGGGTCGACTTTGGTTTCTTAGTCATATGAGGCAGTGAGTTCTCGTTTTGCTTAAGTGAATTTGATTTGAATATCTTTTCCATAAAATAAGAAAAGTTCTGACTTACATACTATGACTTCTGATTTCAGGTCCTATTATAAAAATTTATAACCTTTCCATTGTGTGAAAAATGTTCATTTTTTTGCAAAGTAAAGATACAACATAATGGTATGTGGAACCAAATGTAATTTTGGAAGGACAAAGGAATTCCAAAGTCTCCAACAGTTCCACACAAGGGCGGAACTCACATCTACTAAAATCATTCTTACATTGTTAGATTGTAAGCCTCCCGAGGACAGGAGCTATGGATTCTGTTTTTATCTCTAACAACCAGCAAAAGCAGTATTGATAATGCCTAACACTTGTTGACTGTTTACTGTGTATATCAGGCACAAACTGATGTTTCACTTGTTTAATATTTACAATTAACCCAGATGGGTGTCCACAGTCACAGCTTGCCAATGGTAGAGTGGAAATTCTAACATGTACAGCCTGTCTGCCTGCTGGTGCTCTGCTTTACCTGGCTTGTAGTTAATCAATAAAAATGAATGATAAATAATAAATGAATAAATATCTATGGTAGTGGGACAAAGAGCTTGCTTTATAATATTTCTTTACTTAAAAGGCAGAGTGGCAGAAGGGACAGATCTTTTATCCCTTGACCAGTCCACTTTCCATCCAAATGGCTGCAACTGCCCAGTCTGGGCCAAGACAAAGCTGGGAGCCAAGGACTTTATCCATGACTCCCTTGTGAGTGGCAGGGACCCAAGGGCTCAGGTCATCTTCTGCCTTTCCAGGTATATTAGAAGGAAGCTGTTCTTAGAAGTGGGGAAGCTGGGACCGAGGAAACTCATACTCTGATATGGGATGCAAGCATCCCAAGCAGTGGCTTAACCTAATGTATCACAACATTGTATCTGAAAGATATCAAACTTTTGTGATACCTAGTTTACATTTGAGGAAGCAGATCACTATGGAGAAAAACTAGAGCCTGTATTTTACCGATTCTTTAAAAAGAGTTATTTAGTTGAAAAATAGTTAGACAAAGAATCTTTCATCCATTGGTTTATTACCCAAATGGCCACTAACAGCTGAGGGTGGGTCAGGATAAAGCTAGGAAATTCATTTGGGTCTCCAGTATAGGTGTAGGGGTCCAGGTATTTGGACTTTTTTTTTTGCTGCTTTCCCTTCTGCGTTAGCTGGGAGCTGGACTGAAGTGTAGCATCTTGAACCAGTGCCCATACAGGATGCTGGCACTGTAGAGGATAGCGTAATTTGCTATGCCATAATACCGATCCTAATTCTTCACTTTTTTTTTTAAAGATTTATTTCATTTCCATTACAAAGTCAGACACACTGAGAGGAGGAGAGACAGAGAGGAAGTGGAGCTGCCGGGATTAGAACCAGCGGCCATATGGGATCAAGGCGAGGACCTCAGCCACTAGGCCACGCTACCAAGCCCATAATTCTTCACTCTTAATGAAAGTACTTTTCCCATTATACAGTGCTCACCTAGGAATAAGAAGTATAAGTAAAATATCTTAAATTTGAGGATCCTGAGAAGATTTATAGTTTATCAGTATGACTCTGATATGACTCTTCTATATTAAAATATTTTTAAGAAGCATCTTCTTATTCATTACCCCCAGTTTAAAAACAACAATGAGAAAACTGTTTAAAATGCAAAAGAAAAATTTCTAAAGCATTTTCCCCAAAGAATGAAGGAAATAATTAATGTGGGTGATAAGTGAACAGGGCTACATAAATATAACAGGTGGCATTACTTATGTTGCCATATATCATGTTAATAACTTGAAAACGAGCTAAACCACTTATAAACTATTTCCCTTATTTGCAATTTAGGAAGCCCAGAAATAAGGGGCTCTGTGACAAAGATAGGCCGTGTTTTCCATGAAAGATTCCTGGAAACTGAAAAATAAGGTCTTTTAACGTTTTGTGATATAACTGTTTTTCTTGGCTTAAGCGTAGGTTTTAAAAAATGGTGCTCATTGTTTTGCTTGTAGTTCTTTTATGCATGGACACCCATGCTGATGATGCATTCAGTCTAGGAGAATTTTCCAATTGAAAAAGTGCTCTAGAGAAGTTTAAGCGCCATGAATCACCCAGACCTCATCTAAGTCTCGTGAAAGCAAGGGCTGTGAAAGGCAGTCACAGAGAGAAGACACATTGTAGTTGTGCTGCTTGATTCAACTAAATAGAAAAATATTTTGTAAAGACATGAGAATTTCAGGCATGTAGCAGAGTGTAAGGATAAATGTCACATTCCATCAGAACTGCTCCTTCCCACCCTGCCTCCTTTTCCCCTCACAAGGGACAGACCTGGAATCCCAGTTGCATACGTTTGTGAAATATAAATCCAAAAGGATCTTGGTGACAGTTAGGAAAACATAGGAAATAACAGTGTCATTTTCCCTTTAATTATTTTCTAATGGTCTTTGGACAATCAACAATTGGTTTGATCTGCTAACGGATGCATTTTCTCAGTAGGAAGGAGATTGTCATTAATAACACGTCACAAGAATACCAGCAAGTGTGTTTTGCACAAAAAGATTGATTGTTTCCACCTTTGTTCTCCTACTTGATTTCAGGAGCATGAATGGGGGAATTCTTTTCTTTTGCCTTCTGTTAACATTTAATTCTGAATAAGATGCGTTTTTTTTTTTTTTTTTCCGTCAATGGATTAAAACATAGCAAATGAACCTGATGCTTGGAATTTGCTCTTGCTAACCTTACTAGCTCTCCAAAAAATTTTTTTCTTTATTTTCTCAAAAGAAAGTCTGGGGATTTTGAAATCTTTCCTCTCCGATGTCTCTAATTACTTGCTTCATTGGTTATTTGTTTTTGTTTTTGCACTTGTTTTTCATTGGTGGTTCATTTTCAGCCCGGGAAAAGACCTAGGGCATGGCTGCACTGATGACCTTGGGAAGCGTGGAACTTCCCTTCAGTATTGAGAAGTATATGAGGAAGATATCTTTCCCCACCCCCCCATGATAATTACAGAGGAAGGTATTTGCATTCCTGTTTAATCTTTCCTATATCAACTCCATTTGCAGTTTCAAGGAACGAAATGTGGATGTTGCGTAGTGTGGTGCAGATGAATTGAGGCTGAATTTGTGCCAAGTGCTTTCATATTGTCTGTGACCTCTATGCCTTTTTCTCCCCAAGGGCACAAAGGGGAACAACCCTGAGGTCCAACTTGGGCAAGTGCTCAGTGCATTCCCCATAACCCAAAAGATGCCTCTGCAGGGGCTGTTCTGGGCATCAGACCACTGGACAGGCTGAACTCCTGAGAGCACATCACATGAGCGCTAAGCAGCAGCCAGGATGGCCTGCAAGTTGGTTGGACTGCAGGCAGTTCTTGGGTGCAAACAAAGTCTTGGGTCAGCTTGGACTCCTTGTCTCCCTGGGCATTCTCACACAGATCATTGAAGCAATAGAAAAGGCTGCAGGGAGAGAAAAGTGTCAGTCTGTAAAGCCTTCATTGAGTAGACTGGTCACTGGAAGTAGAAATGGTGTCGGGAAAGCTGATTCTCTTAACTTCCAATCAATGGGGATATCTCCATATATGGTATATGCAGATATATCCCAAACTGAGAAATGGACTTTTTTTCTTTGCTAAAAAGCAATTCACTGCTGTCTCCAGACTGTGCTACCACAGTGTCCCAACTATAGAATAATGTAAGTGGTAAAGGTCTGGTTGCACAATAGTGATTTACTTGGCTTTAGGTAGACTTACTCTACCCCCATGAACAAGACTTCCTCCACTTTCTCACTCCCATTGCTTTCTGCCTGCCTTCGTTAGAAGATTGGTGAACATTGACAGGTTTCACATTTGCTGTATTACAGCCAGGACACTTACTGTTTTCCTTTGTGGATTTGTCTCTTACTAACAATCTGACTTAGTACATTGTGAAATTAGAGATCAAGAATCAGGCAGTAATAAGAGAAGAATGGAAAAGAGGCAGAAGATCCACAGCTTGCCTGGAAAACTGCAGTGCGATGGGAGAGTGGGTGGAATCCAGTGTCTGCCTTGGAAGGCTCAGTTTGCTTCCTTTTGAAGGGCCTCAGTGCTTTATTTGGGAATAGGAACAAAAGCCCTCCTTATCTCACCATGTAGTGATAAGAGCAAAGCAAATGAAATGATGCCTATTCAAAAACTTTGTAAAAGGGAAAGGACACCACAGTGTTGTGATTATTACTAGAACACTCCTCATTTATTTCTAGCAAGAACGTGATCAAAATCACTGTTGAATTTTACTCATTGCTTTCCTCCATCTCTCTGCACTGGTATCTACTTCTCTCTTCTATCCAAGCTCTGAAAAGTGAACCCAGTGCCAGCAGAAAGAATTGCAGCTGATTCTCATCAATTTGTAGTCCTCCTGGTTTAAATTAGTGAATACTGAATCATTGTTCTTAGGGGTAATTCAGAATTGGGTTACCTCTGGTGGCAACAATATTGCTAAGCCAAAAAATATGTAACCTTATTTTATGTACTTTGTTAAGGTATTTTGTTGAATCATTAACATTGAACTCATGGTTGATGGCACTATAATTCATTCCCCCACCTCCGAAGCTTATCTAACACGTATGCTTTCCTCTGTGTAATATGTCACAGCCTTTTTGTGCTTAGGAAAACTTAATTTGACATTTTACTTAAAGGACATTTTGTTTTTAAAATACTTTATTAATATGAAGAGAGCAGATTACATGTAGTTCATAAACACAATTCTAAGATCATAGTGATATTCCCCCTCTCTTTGCCTCCCTCCTTCCTCCTCTCTTGGGAGACAATTTAAGCAACAGAATTGCCAACAAAATGCACAAAAATACAAAATGACACTAAAGAGATCATTAGGAGAAGACATTTATAAAAATAAGCAAAATTGGGCTTATAAACCTCAGCTGGGAATGTGCATAGATATTTCAGCTTTTTGCACAATCATAAAGTGCACTGACTACAAATTTTTGGGGTTTTATACAAATTATAGATAGCAGCTAAATTTGAAAATAAAGAAGAATCAAGAAAACAATTGTGTGTCCCTAGGGGAGTTAACTAGGGTTGATTGATGGAAATTACAGGAAGACAGTTCTTCCAATCACTTAAAATTGTTTATAATTATAATTATCCAGTGACAGGATAGACTTGCCCATGAGCCTCGATGTTGCAAATGTTCTGGTAGGAGGGACATGTTTTAAATTGGTTTGGGAAAAGAATATAGATCTTGAGCAGAGGCCACAAGCTTTGAGATGAGTGATGACTAAAGAAAGAATAGAAACAAGTCAAATTCAGTTACCATCATTGTTGATCATTCTCTAAAATCGATCTCCATTCTCCTATACCCAAAATGGGATTTCAATTAGGCCAATATCTGGCACTTAAAAAAAAAGTAGAAAGCAGACCTCTTTAAATGGGAGTGTGTACAGAAGTGTCCTTTCTTCTGGCAAGCTGTCAGATGCTGGAAGCCGGAAGCAGCATTTAGTAGATTATGCAGAAGTGATGAGAAAAAGGCTAAGAGATAAGGAAGGCTCCCTGAACTGGAAGAGCAAGTTCTTCAGTAAAGCGTCAGAACATAGAAGACAGAAACTTCTCTGCAAAGATGTCTTTTTCAGAAATGCATAAGCAAAGTAGGCAGAAAAAAGATGCTTTTCTGTGAGTGTTTGAAACATCTGGAGTATTCTAAAGCATTTCTCCACCTCATACCACCTCCCTCTGTCCCCATATAAGTAGTCATTTTAATATCACACAACAATAGGCACATCATGGAAACATCTGATGCTGAAGTTTAAACCCTGACGAAGTTCCTAGTTCACAGCCTAGGATCATCTCAGTTCCAGCCATTGTGGCGATTTGGGGAGTAAACCAGAAGTGGAAAATGTCTGTTTCTCTTTGTAAAAAAAAAAAATCTTTCAGATAAAATAAAACTTCCAGTACTTACAAAACCATTGGATTCCTGGACCACTCAGCTCATTTTTAAAAAGGAGGGATAAGTAAAATGATATTTTTGTCTGCCGTAGCCCAGCCTATCTTCTTGCATTGGGTTATGGAGTTGCTCCTGTGGGATGCATTTCTATTCACTTTAGTTCAGATTTTAAATTCTAGACTAGTGGGAACTTGGCACATAGCTACTCATGGAGCTGGCTACGTTTCTGATTCCTCTCTTTTTCCATATGCACTTCTCAGTAAAACAGTAGGAAGCCAAGATCTACAAAGTTAAGATTTTTAATTTAAATTCCATATGTGGGAGAGTTCTTAGATCCTAGAGGGATAGGTCAGCTTCCCACTCCCCAGGGGCCTGGACCTCATCCTCTCCAAACCCCAAACATTTATATTTAAACAATCAATTTAGCTTCTGTTCAACATTTGCTTTTCAGTTCTGTTCATTTCTGAAAGTTGAGCTTGTTTTTCTACCTCTCAAGCCTGGATATTTGCTAAGTAAAAAGATTCACTTAGAGTAGGTACTGTGATTGTATCCTGCTCCTGCCTAGTCTGCAATAGTGAACAGAAGTTTGTCAATCCAATTGTTAATTTTGACAACCTCCAAAAAGTTGAAAGGTTCAATGTCCTTCATTTAGATTTACCATTTGTTTTTGAAAATAGTTTACCTGGAAGGTAGATCAAAGGCACGAGATTTTTCATCTGCTGGTTCATTCCCTAAATAGCTGCAAGAGCCTGACCAAGAACTTAGTCCAGGTCTCTCATGCTCAGGGCAGGAACTGAAATGTGTAAATTACCACATGTGCCTCCCAGGTACATTAGTAGGAAGTTGGATCAGAATTGGAGGCAGAGCTCTATCCTAGGAACTCTGATTTGGTCTGTGGGTCTTCCAAGCAGGAGCATAACTGGCTGAATACCTCCTTTTTTTTTAAAAAAAATTTTCATTTTGTTGAAGTGTTTGAGACTAAGTTATGCACATCATGCCACAACTCAAACATACTTTAGAAAACAACTACAAATAAGGGTATTATCCTTCATAACTTTATTCCCTGTATCATAGAACTTGAAAATACTTTTTTTAAAAAAAAGATTTATTTTACTTAGAAAGGAGAGGCACAATGTGATCTTTGATCATCTGGTTCACTTCTGAAATAGCTGCAATGTCCAGAGCTGGGTTGGTCAGAAATTTGGAGCCACGAGCTTCCTCCAGGTCTTCCACATGAGTACAGGGGACCAAGCACTTGGGCTACCATTTGATGCTTTCCCAGACATTGGCATGGAGCTGAATTGGAGCAGCGGGGACACAATTGGCATCCATGAGGGATGAATTAGTCTGCTATGTCATCACACTGACCCCAACAATAGTTCTGAATAGTCTTATTTAGAACCATCATAAAGTGTTCCGCAAAGGTTGTTTGTGCTTTTCAAATCAAGAAGTTCTACAGTTCAATTAAATTTCACATATTGTACTGACTTACGTGATTGATCCACCTGTGGTTGAGATGCTTTTGATTATTGTAAGACAAAATTTACCATTTTAACTTTCCTAATGTTATAATTCACTGACATTAAGTATATAAACAAGTGTCATCTCCACATGTATTTTCGTCATCCCAAACTGAATCCCTGTAGACATTATAAAGCAGCTGTCCAGGCTGCCTTCAGTTGGTGTCTGGTAACCACTATCTTTTCTGTCTTTATGCACCTCTTATTCCAAGTATCTCACAATGTTGGAATTACAATATTATTTGTCTTTCTGTGCTTGGCTTATTTTACCCAGCAAAATGTGTTACATGATTCAACTTGGATGAAACTTGATCATAATTCTATTAATAACTGAATAACCTATTTGTCTGTTGTGAAACATTTAGTTCTTTCTATCTTTTGGCTACTGTGAACAATGGTGCTGTAAATATTGGGCTACAAACGTCTGAGTCTCGGAAATTTAGTATTCATGATTAAAATTTTCTGTCAAATCCTTACAAAGTTGAGATTGTATACTTCCCATTGAATCATGGTCATGTTGGGTGCCACATTGATCAGTTTTAAAAATTTATTTTCATTGGAAGGAGATTCACAGAGAGGAGGAGAGACTGAGAAACATCTTCAATCTGCTGGTTCACTCCTCAAATGGCTGAGGCTAAGCCAATCCAAAGCCAGGAGCCTCTTCCAGGTCTCCCATGCAGATGCAGGGTCCCAAGGCTTTGAGCCATCCTCCACTGCTTTCTCAGGCCAGAAGAAAGGAGCTAGATGGGAAGTGGAGTCACTGGGATGCAAACTCATATGCAAATTTGATGCCTTCAGTTAGAGGTGGAGGATTAGAAAGTTGAACCAACTTGGATCAGTTTATTAATGCTGCTAATTACTAAGATGATGACTGCTAACCGCTCTGTAAAGGTATTTTTTTTTAAAAAAAGATTTGCTTTATTTGAAAGACTAAGGGAAAAAAATGAATCTTTCATTCCCTGCTTCGGGCCTCAACTGGCCAAAAAGGTCAGGACCAGGTCAGGCTGAAATCAGGAGGTAGGGGCCCATGTTCTAAGGCAGTTTTCCCTTGCTTTCCTTGGGAAAGTTGTTAGGGAGCTGAATCAGAAACAGAGCAGTAGGAACTCAAGCTGATGCTCCAGTGTAGGATGCCAGCTGTGCGGGCATGGTTTAACCCATTAAGTCATAGCAGTTCCTATAAAGTCTTCTGTCTTTTTCTTATTAGTAAGCCATTATACACTTTGAGATGTACATGTACTGTTTCTTCAAAAGTCTTCACTCATTAATCTTAACATTTATTAATGATTCTTAGAACCGGTTGTGTTGGTGATTACAGGAACATGGTTTGGAATTCAGTTGCTCCTTTTACAGTTATTAGTTGGCAGTTTTCTGTCAAGAGTAAAGTAAATCAGTTAATGAGATACATCTCTATCAATTTCTTTGTATTTCTGCCTTTTAAAACTGATTAAAAACAAGAGTAATATGAACTTTCTTCCCTTTAATATTAGTAAAAAGTTGTTTTTGGTTTATAATCCATCATTGTTGATATATTTTTTCAAATTGTCCTGTGTCCAGTAGCAATTTTTTAAATTTAGCAAATAACAATGCATCTTACTCATAAGTTGATACCAATAATGAATGAGATATTGAATTGTACATACATCACAGTTTATACACAGTAATTATTACTATTTTAGTAGAGGTTTATGAATCAAAGGATTCTTCTAACTGCCTTTAGCTGATAGCATGTTCTTTTGAATACCCCATAGCTCTTGTGTCATGTAGAGTCCTAGCAGTACCGATTGTGGGGCTTGGAGTAATCCTATAGATGGTCCTGGTCCTTATCCTATACATGGATCATATAGATGATCCTAGCACATTGGCATCCTAGCATCTTTTCCCAACAAACTGGAATTAGATGTGCTTTCCCTATTCTTCCTGATAATCACAGCTTAATGTCCTGAATATTAGGTGCAGAAAGTATGTCACTCTTGATGTTGGAGAAAAGTCAGACTGGCTAGGGACTTCAATACACAAACAATAATGTGATAAATTTACAGGAGTTTTTAAAAATTTTCCTTGTAAATTTATTTCATTACTCCATGATACAGTTCCATAGGCTCTGGGATTTCTCTCCTCCATGCCTTCCCCAACCCCCCGATTTCCCCCATAGCATTATAATAGTATATACCTTCACAGTCATAAGTATTGTTCTGCTATTTAAGTGTATCCTGACACTGTAGGCATGGGAAATTGCAGAGTCCATCACCTATTGTCAAAATGTAGTTAACAGTTTCATTGGGAGTCCATCTTTGATTTGAAAGTAGAGATGCATATCAATAGGTATCATAATACACATCAATAAAGACCTGATTTCTCTAGTCAAAGGATCAGGAAAATGACAATCTCATCAGACAAATCTTCTAAACACAGTGACTTCACTATTCCAGCCAAGTACCGAAACAAAAAACAAGCAAAAAAAACCTGGCACCCATCATGTGAAAGACAGGCGAGGCTTAGTGAGAACATGGACTTCCAGCTTCACGAGACTGTCGCTAGAAGTACCTCCATATTTCCACTGGAACGATGTTAGAACAAATTGAATAAAGAAATAGGAATTTTATACTTCCTGGGCAATAATTAGTTCCTGTTTTCTCCAGTGTTAGGGGATACCATATGGGGAAGCCTGGGGAAAGTCAAGATGTTGGCCGCTTCCCAGCAGTAACAAGGCTGCGTCTCTTTTCCTGCCGTGATGTCAATGGAGGCTACATGAGAAGCAGTAATGAGTCACTCCTCTCTCCCGGTCTGGGAGCTATCAGTAGAGGCCTAGAGAAGTCCTTTGCCCACTCCGCCCTTGCAGACACAGGGTTCACTGTATTGGATTGCAGACACAGATTCGCTGCTCAGGAATTAACAAAGGGGCAATCTGAACTTAACTATCTGGTAGTAAAATACGTACTTCCTTCCTTCACCTGCTTGAGTAGTGTCAGAGGACAGAAAGAACAAAAGTAGGATATAGAGTCTCAGCATACCTAATATGTGGGTGTTTTTGTAGAAAGTCACCATCATATGACGAGCAAAGAAGATCCAACTGAATTAAGAACAATCAATAGATGCCAACATTGGCATAGTAGAGACATTAGGATTATGACAAGTTTTAAAGCTGTCATAAAGATGATTCAACAAGCAGTTGTGCACCCGAAGCGAATAAAGTACAATGTTTTTACTAAAAAAAAACTTTCAGTAGAAATACTGCATGTGAACACAAGAACTCAAATGGAAATTTTAGAATTTAAATAAATTCAGTAACTGAAAAACTCAATGGGTATGTGCAGCATTAGAACAAAGGGGTTAGAGCAAAGAACCTCTCCAGTGGGAGAAAGAATAACAGAATTATGCCATCTAAACAACAGAGGAAAATATTAAAAAAAAAAATCAGCTTGGGGACCCGAGAAAGTACAGGAGCACCTGTTCTGTTTACATCCCTCTTGCTATGGCCTCCAGCAAGTTTCAGTTCCAGGCTCCTGTGCTGTGGTTCTGACGTAACCCATACAATCGGGACTCCTTGGTCACCACTCTCCACCCCTGTGATCCTACGTTGTGGTTGCTCCATGGTCTGCTCAGCCTTTCTCCCATTCATAGTTCCATTAGCACCTAGGATCAGGGAGGTGTGGGCTATGACTTTAAACTAGTCTTAGGGTTGTCAGCAGCTCCTGTTGCATGGATTTTTTTTCTTTTGCTGGAACCTGCTGGCAGTTAGCTCTGGGGGCAACCTTAACCTATTTTGGCTGGAACCTGTGGAATGTCAGTATTTTCCCATTGGGGCCAGTGCGAAGTGTTGAGCAGGAGGTGAGTTCTCCCCTGACTTTGCACATGTGCAGCTTGCTGTGTCTCCCTGCCAGAGGCTTTGCTATGGAAGTCAAAGTGGTGCCTGATGTGGCACAATGCAGATCTGGACTATAAAATCTAGTCTGTTCCCGCACCTGTCTGACGGGGGTCCACCACTCTGCTTCTGTTCATGATCAAATTAAAAAAAAAAAAAAAAGGAACAGCAAGACCTACAATTCTGTCTGGACTCATCTCCTGAATCCTGGTTCTCTCTCCTTCCCACATGACCTCCAGTTCAGCTCTGATCACCTCTGCGGTATCCATTTGCTGCAGCAACACTTTGCTGTTTCTACTGCTTCCCCATAGCCACAGGTCACCAGGTATCCCTCTGCCATCAGCTTATCTTCTATTTTCCAGTATCATGCCCTCTGTTCTTTTCCTTCACCAATCCTTCATCTATTTTAACCTGTCCTGATTCTATTCTGCCATCTTGCACTTTCCACAATAGGGAAGTTATGGAAACAACCCAGATGCCTGTTGGAAGAGCAATATATGTAGAAACTGTGATGTAATAACATGTTAATGTGCAATTCTCTCATTGGAAAAGCTTAGCTGGAAAGTTATTTTCTTTTATCCTGGTAATGAAGTTTTTTATTCAGTTTGTCAGCCTTCTGGAATTGTGCATTTCTAGTGATGCCGCATGTCTTTTTTTGTCTGGAGGAATTAATTTTATTTTTATTTACTTAAAAAAATTAAGATAGGGCCCGGCACAGTGGCCTGGCGGCTAAAGTCCTCACCTTGAACGCACTGGGATCCCATATGGGTGCCGGTTCTAATCCCGGCAGCTCCACTTCCCATCCAGCTCCCTGCTTGTGGCCTGGGAAAGCAGTCGAAGGTGGCCCAAAGCTTTGGGACCCTGCACCCTTGTGGGAGACCTGGAGGAGGTTCCTGGTTCCCGGCTTCGGATCGGTGCACAGTGTCGGCCCCTTTGTGCTCACTTGGGGAGTGAATCATCGGACGGAAGATATTCCTCTCTGTCTCTCCTCCTGTCTGTATATCTGACTTTGTAATAAAATAAATAAATCTTAAAAAAAGAATTAAGATAAACAAAACAGATTTTATGTATTGATACATAGAATTCTCAGAGTATAATGATACTTCCCCCTCTCTTTCACTCCTTTTTCCTTTTTCTTTTTAATTTTATAGTGCTGTATTTTTAATTTATTCCAAATAGTCTATAAAAATGAAAATAAAAAGACCACTGCTCAGCAGGGGCATATCAGTTTCTGTCATTGTTAATACTCAGAGTGAATAGGATATGTCTTTTTGTAACTTTTATTTTTTTTAAAAAAAGATTTATTTTTATTTGAAATGCAGAATTATAGAGAGAAAGAGAGACAAAGGAGAAATCTTCCATTCTCTTGCTCTCTCACCAATGGCTTAACATTTAGAGCTAGGCTGATCCAAAACCAGTAGCTAGGAGCTTCCTCTGGGTCTCTCCGTGCATGCAGGGTCCCAAGGACTTAGGCCATCCTCTCCTGCTTTTCCAGGCTATAAGTCAGGAGTTGGATTGGAAGTGGAGCTTCTGGAACATGTACTGGTGCCCATTTGGGATGTTCATGCCAAAGGGAGTGGTCCAGCCCATTATGCCACAGTGCCAGTCCCAAGGAACTGGCTTATCTCACTAAGCATATAGTTTCCAATTGCATCCTTTTTGTTGTGAAAGACAGGATGTTATTATTTTTAATAGCCAAGTAGTATTCCTTTATGTAAATATACACATTATCTGATTATCAGTTGATGGACTTCTGGAGTAATTTCATAATTTAGCTGTTGGGAGTTGAACTACTAAAAATACATATAGGCATGGGTAACACTTCAGTGTGCTGATTTCATTTCCTTTGGAAAATTCCCAGGAGTAGGAAGGCTGGATCATATGGTAGATGTATTTTTAGTTTTCCTAGCAATCTCCATACTCTCTTCCATAAAGGTTATACAAGTTTATATTCTCCAAAAAGTGTAGTAGGGTACTTTGTCTCATGAGCATTTGTTGCTTTTTGATATTTGGGTGATAGCCCTTCTGACTAGGGTAAGGTGAAAGCTCAGCGTGGTTTTTAGTTGCATTTCCATGAAGGCTAGTGATCCTGAGCAATTTATTAAAATTCATTAATTTAATTCAGTTCCAAAGGCTATGGTACTTCCTCTCTGATTTCTCCTATTTTCTACAATAATACAGTTCTTTAGAAAAGAATCATAAGTCCATCGTTCTGTTATTTAAATGTATCCTGACATTGTAGGCATGGAGAATGGCAGAGTTCAGCATCCTGCTGTCAAAACTTTCAACAGTTTTGTTGGGAGTCCATCTTTGATTTGGAAGTAGAGATGCACACTACATTGTGTTTTCACATCTCAATATGATAGTCTCGATTACACAGTTCCTCTAGATGACGATAGCTACATGCATGCTTACCTATATATCTGTTGATCTTATATTTTGGATGAAGGTTGTTATTGATAGATGATGATTTGGTCCTTCCATTTTCCCACGCATATTTACATTGTTTTGCATCTCCTTTGTTCTTTTACTAGGAGATTTTCTGCCTTCACATTATTTCATAATGCTGTTTACTTTCTGTGTAGCACATTATCACTTGTAAGGGTAGCTGGGTAGTGACAGATTTTTTTTTCAAATTCTGCTTGTTTTGGAACGTTTTTTCACTTCCATTTAGACAAGAGCTTCACTGGTTGAAGTATTCTGGGTTGACATGACAGATTTTGAGGGCTTGGGCTTTATCTCTGCATTCTCTCTCGGCCTTTGGTGTTTCTGTTGAGAAATGTACTGTCAGTTTGAGTGGAGAAAGTTTAGAGGTAATCTGGTGTTTCTCTCATATGTTTTAGGATATGTTGTTTTACTTTTGAAAGCTTGCCTATTAGGTGTCATGGTGAAGATTTTTTCTAATTCTTATTTACATTTTGATGCACTTGGATGGACTTTGATGTTTGTGGATGTCCATGCTTGTCCTAATCGGGGAAATATTCTGTTATTTCATTGAATACATTTTATGCACCATTATTTTTATCATATTTTCAGGGACCACTAGGACATATGTATTTGCCCATTTGATAGTACCCATAGATCCTAAACATTGTTTTCTGTTTTTCTAATATATATATTATAGAAAAATATAATATATATAGAAAAATATCTATATATATATTTTTCTTTGTCTGAGATAGTTTAAAAGGCTTCTAGCTGGGATATTCTTCTGCTTCACCAAGTCTGTGCATAAGGATTCTATTGTATTTTTTAGATTTTACGTGGTCTTCATTTTTAAACTTTCAGTTTGCATTTTCTTCAATATTTCTCAGATATTTTATACACGTCACATATGGAATTCTTTATTTCATGTAACTGCTTCTCTATTTTTGAATAATCTTAATTGTTCTTCCAAATTCCTTGTCAGGCATTTTTGTTCATATTCTTGTCTTCGCAGTACACTGCTAATTATTGTGTTCCTTTTGTGGATTCATAGTGCCCTGCTTGCTCATGTTTCTTGTATTTCTACACTGATTTTTATGCATCTGAGGAATCACTTGTTGGCATCTCTTCTGAAGTTTTTGTTCTTTTGTGACTTTGAGGAGTGCCATGTGGCTTACGCTGCAGATCCAGATGTGTGTTTTGTCTGGGACCACGGAGCTCTGGACACTGTGGGTGGGGCTAGAGTCCAGAGTGGATCATGGTGAGTCTCTTCTGGTTACAGTAGGGGAAGGGATGTTAATGCTGGCTGGGTGATCTCAGTTTTAGTCCTTCTTTGTGCAAAGGTGAATGTCTAGAGTGAGACCACAGTGTCTGCGTACGCACTCTCAGGCACAGTCCTGTAATGTGACTGTCAAACTTATCTGTGAGGTCTGTCCACGGCGCTCGGGAAACTCCAACTGCGCACGTGCCCAAGAACCCAACCACAAGCCCTAGCCCATGACCTTTGTTCCATTGCCTCTGTGGAACTCCTGCAGTTACCATAAGCAGGGGCCGCTGCCTCAAAGAATGCCCCATTTCTGGATTGAGCCATTCCCTGAATCAGGGCAGAGATTGGTTGAAGCTCCACCTCAACTGAATTGGTTGCTTTGATAAGGAGATGGAGGAAGCAACATAGCCTCTCTTCACAGAATTAAGTGAGCACCCTGCTCCACCCCCCCCCATGAGCCATAAGGCAGGACTCACAGCCAATGTAGGCAGTGAAGTTCTCCATTATGCATGTCAGCCATGTCACAGGCCACGTCAGCTTCCTCTTCCCTTGCCCCTTGCCGACCGAGAAGGTCATGGGAGTTGCTGATGGTAAGCTGCCAGCTACTTTTATGTCCATTCTTCACTGAAAATTTCTCTCCAACTATTTCTTATGAGCGTGGTCCTTCCCTTGTATCTTCCACGGTAAGAAAACAGCATGTCATCTAAGTATCTGGTCATTGCAAGTCTGCCTTACCGCAGCAGATTCTGACACAGAGAGCCCCTGGAGCATACGCTGAGAAATAGTATTCTGAGGCTTTTCAACAGAAATTGGGAGAAATCACACTGCTATGCTTCCCAGTCTACTTTAAGTCTGCGGGAATATTTTTCTTTACATTTGTATCTTTTTCCCTTACAGAGAAAAATCTAATTCCTAATATAAATGGATCTCTGCATTCATTTGGTCCTAAAATACACAATTTTAACAATCAAGATAGCACTATTAAAGTTCATAGGGTAAAACATAGTTTCTCAATCATTGCCTCTTAGAGTACATAGCACCAAATTTTATGGTCAGAATACTGTATTCAAAAATTACTGGAGGGGTAGAAGTTTATCTTATTTAAGGTGCCTGTTTCCCATGTCAGAAAACCTGGGTTTGAAATTAGTAGGACTTCTACTACATCAAAATCCAGTAAGTGCTTGTGATGGCTCAAGGTATTGGGTCTCTGCCACTGGCAGTTTTATATTAACTTTTCGACTTTCAATTTCAGCCTGGTCCACCCCTGAACATGTTGTGTATTTGTATAGTGAATGCCCAGGGGTACAGGAACTCTTCCTCTGCTTTCTGGTACAAAGCAAAAAAATTCTTACTGTTACTTGAATTTGTTCTTGTCTCCCTGTGGTTATTTATTTATTTTTAATTCAAGATCAATTCAGCATATGTTTCATTTACTTTGTATTGCATCTTACATGTGCTTATCTCTTTTCTTGTTGCTTAGATTTGTTGACTTGAGAGGTAGAATTAAAGAGAAAGAGATATTTATATATAGAGAGATCTTCCATCCACTAATGCACTCTTCATATGAATGCTTTGGCTTGAGCTGAGCCAGGTCAATACAGGTTGTGGGTATTGCAGGAGGAATCCACGCAGTGCCAAATGCCTCATTGCTTGATTATTTCTCAAAGATTTGATTTTTTTTTTGCCCCCAAACTATTTAGTCATAGTCATCAAAATGTGTTTTGACTTCCTATGGACAGGTTTTTTCCTGTGCTCAACTTGTGCCTTTGGGAGGATCCGTTCTCCAGCTGTGGGATATTGCCTTTCTCAGCTCTGATGTTCTAACGTCAGATATGGCTGTCTGGCCATGCTAGAAACCTTGATCAGAATGACATCATGGAAGCCTCTCCTGGCAGTGGACCCCCGCCCCCCTAAATCTGACACTGTTTGCTCACAGTTGGGATAGTTATAAAAGTAGTGGTAAAGATTTGAATGGAATCAGTTTGGGAGGTGTTTGCATTACTTTGGTTTTCAAAGCCAAAAAGTCAGAACTTACAAGTTGTATGTAAAATATGTGCCAGTTAATAGTGATACATGAGTTCATTCCAAGTGCCTTCAAAACCCCCTGTGTAGAGCAAGGACACATACCAAAATATATACAATTGCACCTCAAAAGTTAGAGAGGGAAACAAAGAATTTGAAAAGAAATGAGAAAAATCAGGGATTTTTTCCCCTTGAATGTCACTTGATTGGTCACATGCTATATATGTAATGTGAAGATTTTGTTATTGTTGTAAAACCTTTAAATTTTAAATGCTCAACTTTATTTGAGTAGGTTTTTATAAAGTTGTTGCAGCAACTTATCAATTATAATAGACACAATTTGCTAGTAGTTATTTGATATTAATGATCAATAAAACTAATATTTAGTTCTTGATCATTTCCTATTTGCATAGCATGGTCTCAGATATATTTTGGAAATAAAAGAGCACCACATGAGTTGTGCAAGTTTGTCCAATTGCAGTTAAAATAAAGATATTTGACACTTCTTACATATAACTCAGTGGTATTATATATGTGTGCTCTGTATGTTTTAGTATGTGCGTGTATGTGTTTAGACAAGAGCAGAAGGTTAATTTTAGTAATGAGCATTTATTAAATTCTACATTATAAATCATAAAGTATAAATTTTTCCTTTGAGGATCAGCAGAATTAATGAGGGTAAGTAACTTGTTAAGGAAGTTGGAGTGATGGCATTTTGTTACCATAGCTCATAGAAGTGGTACTAAAATAGCAAATATCTGACAACAGATCTCTGAAAATGTTGGATGGGTCTTGTTGACACACTCTTTGGAATGAACATGCTATGGTTTTTAATTTATGTTTTGTCATTATACAAGACTCTTTTATGAATGAACTGATCAGAACATAATGTTCACAAGATTTGAAGCTGGAGGCATCAAGCTTATAATTTTACTCATTCACTCATTAAGTGTTGATAGATCCTTTGTGGGACTTACACAGTAATAAATAGTTAAACCATCTTAAAACTGAGCAATGAAAGTAAAACCAAAGTAATTATAATACAAGGTATTGAATTGAAATCAATAGAAAGTTTTGTACCTGCAAAGCAGCACAGATTTGGCAGCTAACATGAAAGTTGTCTGTTCCTTCAAAGGAAAGATCCTGAACAATATGTCCGCATAGTCATGTAGCTTTTGCAAAAATTTAAAAGTGTAAGATTTTAAAAATCCTTTATTTTATATTTGGCCCTTCAAATTGGATAATAATTGAGGCTCCAAAAAAACATGAAACTTCTCCTGGGAGGTCTGTGTCTTAGAAAGCTATCCTTGACAGTGCAATGGGTGTAGTGGCTTAGATGGTATAGAGGCTGATGGGAAGCTTTTGCAAGGGTCTAAGGTGAAGGTAACTTAACTAAAGTGGTGAGTTGTAGAGATGATCTTGAGCAAGGCTTGGTTCTCAGGAGGTGGAATCAATAGGATTTTTGACAAACTGGTTTTGGGAAGGAGCAGGTGGAAGACTTCTTGCAAATGTTAGATCTTCACTGGATTCTAAAGAGAATTATGCGATGTAATATATATTTGTTGACCGGAAAATCCCAAGTTGTCTTTGGTATAGGAGAGGATCATGAAAGAGGGACAGATAACCATGCTAAATACTCAAAACAGGAGGGACGAAATGTCAAATTTGGTAATTAAGAAATTGATTAGTTTAAGAGAGTAATGATTGGATATACTGGATGGTATGAGTATAATTCATATTATAGCCATGAAATATTAGACAGTCCTTGTAGTCATCACCATCTTCATGAGTTCAAAGATAGTTCACTCATGCCTCAGAATTCTATCAAGTGATGGACAGAACTCACTTCAAAAGGGACTGAGAAGGGTGCCATGTACTTGTGAAGACTCAGTAGTGGAGCTCAGAGCAAAGTCATTTTAGAATTAAAGTCTGGTTGCTTGAATGCAAGGTGCTAGAAGTTCCAAGTTAGGCTGCACTGGCACTGAAACATTCCAACTTTGTCATAAGATGTTCCTGTTTCCAAGTAAAATCACTGGGCACCAGAGCATATCAGCCTGTGATTTTAGAACAAGAGCACTTAGATTCTGACGGTAAGACAAAGGGATCAGAGCCTCACCAATAGGAATATCTGGAAGAGTGTAATCAAAAGACAGAATTTGGGGTAGGGGCAAAAAGCAGCTGCTCTTGCCTTCCTAATCTGGAATCTGAAGTCAGCATTTCTTGAACTCAGAGGGGAGATTCAGGCCCATTGCCCTACGCATTTCTAACACTAGTGCTGCTGTCTTTTGATGGTATCGTGTGACCAATTTGAAGTTTCAGAAACGAAGAACTGGAGATTTTGCTATAAAGATTCCTAAGGGGAATCAAGAAAGACATAGTATAGGTTTGGGAACAATTCAGTAAAGTACTGCTAGCAGGCAAACCCAAAAGAAACACAGCTGGAATCATTCTATGAATTGCAGGCAAATTGCAAGATTGAATTCAGCCAAGATAATTGGTTTTTAAGTATGTCCTTTTCTGTTTCTCCTATTTGACATTATTAACATGAAGTCCTTTTAGATGTCAATAATTTAACTGTAATTTGATTTCCTTAATGAAACTATTTAATAATTTGAGAATATAAGAATAGCTTCTGAGCAGAAGCATCAGGGAGGGGAATGCAAGTAGGGGATGCATTTAGCCTTGAGGGGAAAGGAAGGTGCCTTCTTTCCAGGGAGTTGCTGGTTGATGCCCGTGGAGTTCCTTTGAAAGTCCTTCTGTTTCAAGTTCCCCGAGCTGAACACAAGGGCACAGCCTGCCAAATGCCATTCAGGAAATGTAAAGTATATTAGAATAGGCAGTGATCTAATGGTATTGAATACGGTTCCTCTGCTCACAAAACTGTAGGATTCAAACAAAGATAGAATCTGGAAAATAGATTGGGCTGTCACAGTCCTATATTCTGGTGGTTAAAGACCTCCATAACAGACTGTGCAAAACGCTGAATTATATTCAATACTGGTTTGCTTATTCTTTTTCTAGCAAAAGTCCACATTTTATCTGTCATGTAATTTGGAGATTTAAAAAGTGAGAACCTGAGACCAAATAAGACGACTTGGTGTTTTCTCCATTAAATGCTATCTTGGGGTTTTTGAATTTCGATTAGACCATGTGTATAAGTTGTTTAGAGCTTTTGGATGGCTATTCAGTATATCATCTTTCTGCTTTATACCATTTTCAAATGTAAGAATTATGCCATTGACACCTTCATCTAAATAATTGAAAAGTTAGAAAGGAGAGGAACAAATCCTTTTAAAACCTAAGGCAGTTTCTGTGAGTTGGTGTGTATTAACTGATTGGGAAGTGAGGGTGGTAGAAGGAAAACACTTTTATGGAGCATCTATCATGTACTTGATACTGTGAATTACTCTTTGCATACAGTTTTGCATTTGCTGTTTACCGAGAGTAACACAATAAGGAAATGCTGAACTTAGACTTCAATGATACATCTCTTAATTCAATGCTCTTTTTTTTTTTTTTTTTAATTTTTTTTTTTTTTGTGAGCGCCAATTTTTTTTTATATATTTATTATTTAACTTCAGTAATTACATTGTATCATGTGACACAATTACATAGATACTTGGGTTCTCCCCACCCCTCCCCAAACCCTCCCACCATGGTGGATTCCTCCACCTTGTTGCATAACCACAGCTCAAGTTCAGTTGAGATTCCCCCATTGCAAGCGTATACCAAACATAGAGTCCAGCATCTTATTGTCCAGTCAAGTCCAACGGCTTCTTAGGTATACCCTCTCTGGTCTGAAGACAGAGCCAGCAGAGCATCATCCCAGTCAATTGAAAGCTCCAACATACCATCAGCAAAAATTTACATCATTATGGAATTAATTGACATAGTAATGAGTAACCAATATGTTAAAAGTAAATGCGAGTTCCCAGTCACCTTCTGTGACCACCTCACCTATACTTCAATCTTATAAACTACATTGCATCTAATTCATTGACGCATCTACTAGGTTGTTTAATATCTGTTCTATTAAATTTTCCTCCAGTTCATATTTCTGCTTGTTCATAAGGGTGCCAACAGGGACCATAATAAATATCTGGCTGAAATTCAAATACATTATTATGTACTACACACTATTTCAATTTCTCTTAGAGTCATAGCAAGACAAACATGTGTTTTGTGGCAAGAGATGAAAGAACACAATCATGAAGTGTTAGGGTTTGATTATTTTTTGTAAAGATTTTTATTTACTTATTTGAAAAGTAGTTAGAGAGGGAGAGACAGATTTTCATCCATGAATTCGCTGCCCAGATGGCCACAGTGGCTAAGACTAGTCTAAGCCAAGGACAGGAGCCTAGAACTCTATTCAGTTCTTCCACATGAGTGATAATATATTACATGAGTGACAGGGGCCCAAGCACTTGAGTGTCCTTCTGATGCTTTTCTAAGTGCATTAGCAGGGCCTGGACCGGAAGTGTAGCAGATGGGAATGCAAACCAACTTCCCTGATAGGATGCCAGAATCACAGGTGGCAGCCTAACCTATATCACAATGCCTGCCCTAGGATTTTCTTTCTTTTTTTTCCCACAATGTAGCTGTTAACTTTTTTGGATTCTTTGTGGAATGGGAAATATGTGACACAAACATTAGAATAAATAGAAATATAGTTTTTCATAGTTAATGTAGATTTTATATGCTATGATGCTTGATTTTTCTACATTTGCATTTCTGTAGAGTTTGAAAATATGAGGCATGTGTTATAATGATGAATCCTCTGACATCTGGGGATAATCCTCTCAATATCCTAGATGTGTTGGTAACAAAGATATAGTATTTGGGGTACTCTATCCCATGTTGTATAAAATGTTTCACAACATGCTTATGTGCTTCCCATTATTAACCCATTATTTTATGTTAGGAGTCTGATAAACCTAGAGAAGTTAAATAATGTGCCCCTGAGTTGTGATTTAAATTTAAGAAGATGGTCTTTTCTAGTGCCTGTGGAAATAATTCTTTATGAATGTCTTTCATTTCTGTCTTTGTTGTTAGAACTCACTGTCTTGTTTTAAATTATCCTTTCCTGGATTTTATGTAATGAACAGCCTTAGGAGATGATGTTTCCTTGAAAAATTAAGGTTTGTGTATTGTCCAGCATAATAAAGACAATGCCTATATCAGAAGTTAGTAGGGGCAGAAGTTAGTAGGTTGTTTATCATAAGAGATCCAGGTTCCCTAAGCTAAGGATTTATCTAATGAATCCCTGTGTGTGAGCAGGTACCACCTGGCCCCACAGTGCATGACTGTGTGAGAATTGGGACTGGAGTAACTGGCAGAAATGTTGGTTTTCTAAAAACTGCTATTGCTATGAGCAATAAAAATCATCGGTCCCTGACCCATGAGTCTCCTGCCTTTTCCTTGAAATTGTGATAGGCCAACTTCTTAACCTGCAAGCAGGTTATAATCTCAGATGCTTCCTAGTTGTTGATCATTTCTCTTAATCTGTGTTATGCAAAGTGATACTCTTTTCACGAGAGCTTGTTGCTTTCCGATGACCTAAATATCTTTGATGAAATGCAGATTAGTAGAATATTCCCCGTAACAGCATCTGTCCTTTTCTTTTTGTCTTAGATAATAAGTGTACAAATGGTAATATCACTGTTTGAAGGTAGCCTAAAAGGTTACTTCTAACTAATACCATTTTAAACAGAACTTTCAAATCAAATATGCATCTGGCTGGGTTGCTGTTGTTGGTGCCCAAAAGGGATGTAGAGTAACCTTGAATGAATAAAGTAAAGCACTCAGTTTGAGTTTTCTGTAATTTCAGAGCTTAGCGTACGTCTGTTGACATTAGAAGCTGTGTAGTGTCAAAAGGTACAGAAATTCACATAACTAATTGCGAAAAAATAACATTTGAAAAATCGGTAGAGGCTCACTGGAGGAAGTATGTTTTTATTTAGTTCAGAAGAGTGATCATAAGAGTATATAAATAATAGTTTTATTTTATTATGATTCTGAATACTATGCATTTCCAGAGTTTTGGATGAAAGATTTAGAGTAAAGCATAAGCTTGCAAAGTTGAACTCAAAAGTTTTAATTACATTGCTTAAAGTTTTACGCACATATCTAATCTTTCCCTAAACTGTTTTGCTTATCAACTCAGGCAAAGAGCTTAAAAAAAAAAAAAAAAAACAATGTATGGTGGAAAAAAGCCAAAATATTTGTCTCCCGGGCAGAGTTTGGTCAGTGGTACACTGGAGTGCAGGCTTCAAATATGGATATCTGGGGCTTTCCTTCCTTTTAATTCTGCAGTTCAATTAACGGTGATGGACGCAGAGAACTAGTCAGTGACTAGTTTGGAAGTAGGATGTTACTAGCTGCAACTGGGCCCACCCTGGCGTGGGTCTGTACAAGATTCCCACAGAACAGTGATCCCAAACTTCAGAGGGCACCAGAGTCCTTGGAGAGTTTGCTGTTTCAGTCTGCTGCTTGTGACCTGGGATGGGCCTGAGAGGGTACTAGGAGTACATGATGCAGTGACTCACAGCACCCCAGGCCTGGGATGGGGAGCTTGTTAGAAATGGTCACTATTGAAGTTTTTTTTTTTTTTTTCCGCAGCTGCTTTAGGGAAGATAAGAACTTTTCTAGGGAATTTTCCTTCTACTTGATACAGACTTTTGTATTTCCTTGCATTCCTCTTTTACGTAAGTCAAGAAATCCTGCCATGATTTATATTGAATGTAAAGGTAAATAGGAACCTTTCATTTCCTCCGTTTTTCTCCCATAACTTTCCTCCTTCACATGGGAATCTATATGGACTACTCTTTCTCAATACCTGCTTCTTGAGGTTTCAATAACTAACGCTGTTACCTATGAAGATCAGCTCACAAGAGGTGTTCGGTAAAGGAGGCTGTTGCTAGTATGTGGATGGAAGACCTGAAAGACCTATTCAAAATATTTAAGATGGATGAGTGTGTTACCAGAAATGCCCAGTGGGTTCTTCCCTCAGCTTAGTATAGAAATAAAAAGCTGGGAATCTGTTGCAGACAGAAAAGTTTATTTGTGAAGGGACCAGGTGAGCAGGGAAGGGAGGGAAGGGGAAAGCACCTCCAGAGAAAGCCAGGAGGTGGGATGCCTCTCGACAGGGGAAGGAGAGAGAGACTCCAAAGGGGTCTTTGGAAGGGTCTTGGGGTTTTAAACATTCCCTGACCCCTCCTTGTTGGGTGGGAACCTACAGGTAAGATGTTCCCCATTGGTGGTCTCTTAATCAGTTTGGAAGTGGGTGGGCAATGCTGGTGCTGCCCGCCTGAAGGTGTGGCCAAGACCTCAGCAGGCCTGGATGGTCTCAAGAGGATAAATACTTTCTGCATGATTAGTGATTTCAGGCAAAATAAGAAATACGGAAAGGGAGATTACAATGAATGCAAAGAAGAACCTTCTAAGGGACGAGAAGCAAAATTAGAATGTATTTTGGTAAGAGACAACAGGTTACCTACCCCAGAAAAGTATTCAAAAAGAATCTGCTTGATTTTGGTCCAACTGTGTAAAAGGATTCCCACTTTCAATGGAGAGAAGATGAGGGTCTATGGTAATGAAATTTTAAAATCTAATTATACTGTAAAATTCGTACTAATGGTGTTTTGAAAAAGCACGCTCTCTCCTCCTATTTTGTATTGTCTGTAATGTTAGCTCTGGTATTTCAAAGAACATAGATATCTGTAAAGACTCATGGGTCTTAAGAGATTCCCACAAAGAAAACGGAAGCTTGCTTATTTGAAAACAAGCAAAATGAAGCAGCAGAAACCCGCTCCTTTTCTTTGTTTTAAGTACAGTAATGGGTGCTTTGCTTACCCAAATAAGCACCAAATATACCCATTTAGCTCATCCAAAATTGACACTCCTAACAAGAGGACATTCTGAAAAAAACATATCAGGACATGGCAATTGAGTCTGGCAGCCCCAGGAAGAAGCACATTACTGTGGCTGGATGTTTCTGCTACAGTGATCAGCAGTGAAATGATTAACAGTGTTGGCATTTAAGTGATCATAATTGGGTTTCAAAGTTAACAGCCCATTGAGATAAATAGTGGAAGTTCACACCTCTCTCAGTGCTATTGTTTATCAGACTGTCAAGTTGCAGATTCAGGAAGACAACATTAATGTGACTTTGGACACTAATTGCCCAAAGCCAAGTTACATCCACCTGGGAGGGACCTTTGGGTATTTGCTCAACTAAAATGTCAAACAATATGCAGTATTGGGATCCTGTGCTGCCTAATAGACACCATTGTACTATTTTGGTGCATAGCATGCAAATAATATGGGAATATGTTAGCATACTCAGTAGGAATCTCCGGTGTAACAGTGCATTGGCCTCACTTTCTCTTCGCAACTGGCAATGAAATGGCTCACTTGAATGGAATGGTCCCTGAGAGGAATGAGGACTCAGATAATGTCAGCCACAACAATCCCACCCCCCTTTGCTGAATTGGTTTTGTAACCTACGTTATTGTCCTAAAGGAATTATATATACATTTTGTCAATAGAAAAACACCGAGCGCGTAATTAATTTTCATAGAATTCTGATTTTCCCCCACTGTTTAGTTTCCTTGCATGGTTGCATGTCGCCTGATGCCGAATAAAGATGGAGAGTATTTTCAGTTTAGAAAACATTGATTTTTTTTCAAAAGATATTCAGTAACTAAATACAGCGAAAATGGGGTGGGAAAGGGACCCCTAAGCTTTAAAAAAAATACTGCAACTTTATAGGATGTTTGTCTTTTCATGAATCAAAGTTTCCTGCAAGTGGGAACTCGATGGTGCACGTTACTATACCAATGTAAAATAATTGAACGATTTAAAAAAATTACGCTGATAAACAAAGGAAATTGAGCTTTAGAACCTCCCTAGTTCTTGTTTTACCTTGAGCATGATGGTTTTTTTTTTTTGCTTGTCTGTTTTTGCATACTTCTGCCTGACAAGCAGAAAAATGGAACATGGTATTCACTTTAACTCTTCGTGCTATCTCAGTAATAAGTGATGACCAAAGAGGAGATGTCAGTGGAGGCAAGGAAAGTCAAGAGAGAAAAGAGGAGTGGGAGCAAGAATGTAGATGACGGGATTTAGAAGCAGGTAAAGTGGAGAGGAGGGACATATGTCAGATACTTGAGACATTAGGACCCTTCTTTTCCTAACAACTTCATTAGAAACAAAGGTCCTCTACCTTGCAAGTAAGGTATTCTGAACTGAGAAGCTTTTTCAGGAAAAGAGCTATACCAGTAGCAGCTCTAGTGTTTCTGAAAGGATGGGAGGTATTTTAATTTCTTGCTATTGAGTTTTCCAGTTAGAAGACCCTGACACCAGTAAGTCCAAATGCAGGCAGCAGTCTGTGTTTTCCTAGGCTCTTGGCCAGGTGAACCATAGGCCTGACTCAAGAAGTCAGTGGAGTCCAGGGTCCAGTGACTGGGAAGAAGTCATGTTTTATCAAGGTGTAAACAGGAGTTAGACTGTGAACTCACTGAGGCCCAGTTTTTCCCTTATTAATTTTAATATCCTCAAGTTTAGTGCTCCATGTAGATTGTATAGTTTTAAGCCTAAGTGCAAAATCCATCCTAAATAGTTTAAACCAACTTGACTATTCATAAATTTTTAACATTTTTATTTTTTAAAGGTTTATTTACTTGTAAGGCAGAATTAGAGGGAGAAAGAGATGGAGAGAAAAAGGCCTCTGGTCACTGGTTCACTCTCCAAACGGCTGCAGCTGAGCTGGGCTGGGCTGTAGCCAGGAGGTATGAGCTTCTCTGGGTTTTCCATGTGGGTGAGGGACCCAATCAGTTAGGCCATCCTTCATTGCTTTCTTAACCACATCATCAGTGGGCTAGATCAGAAGTGGAGCTGCCAGAACTCAGATAGGTGCTCATACGGATGCCAGAACTGTAGGTACCTACCCACAGTGCTTGCCTCTGTTTTCATAACTTTCATAACACACATTAAATTATTTGTTTTTCAGAAAGCTTCTGTAGTACTTTCAGACACTGTTGAATTTCTTTCAACATGAACAAAGTTCATCTCAAGAACAAAGTTATCCAATATAGAAATAATGATGTGATGGTCACTATCATGTGTCAACTTGGCTAGGCTATTGGCAGTAATTCAATCAGGCAGGAGTCCAGCTATTGCTGTGGAGATGTTTTGTAGTGTGAGTAAAATCTGTTACCAGTTCACTTCCGGTAAGGGAGGTCCTGCCAGATTACCTGGCTGGGGCTGATCCAACCGATTGAAACCCTTATAGGCAGAAGAGACTTCCCTGAGCAAGAATTCTTCCTATGGATAGTAGCTACACTTGCCCCCGACAGTTTCAGCCTGATTTGGCATAAGTTGATTCCTTGTAATAAATGTTATTTCTTTTTACAAAACAATTTTACTGAGATATAATTCGTGTATCATGTAGCTTTCCCATTTAAAGTATATGAATAAGTATATGACATACATATTCAGTAACATTAATTATATTCACCATGTGTGTAGCCATCATCATTATTCCTTTCCAAAACTTTTTTTTTAATCACACCAAATGGAAACTTTGTAACCATTAAGTAACAAGTCCTCTCTGGTTAATCTCTAAACTATAAAGTAATATTTTGTATCTCTATGAATACTTGGATTTCTGATACTCATGTGAGAACTCGGATGGAATTCCCGGCCCCTTTCCCTGGCCTGTCTAGACCTGGCTGTTGGGGCATTTGAGGAGTGGACCAGAAGATGGAAGATCTGTCGCCCTACCTTTCAGTTAACTTAAAACTTGTAAATCAACCAACTGATCAGAATACCTGCCTATCTTTCTTCCTCTCTTCCATTCTCATTCAGCCTCTCTCTCTCTCTCTCTGCTAGCTTACTCCCTAAATGCTCACAAGTCTGGGGCTGGTCAAGCTGAAGCAGGAAAGCAGAAACTCCATCCAGGTCTCCCAAATGTGTGGCAGGAACCCAAGCATTTGGTTCATTTTTTCCTTTTATCCTTAGCACATTAACAGGAAACCTGATCCGAAGTGGTTCAGCTAGCCGCTGAACTAAAATTCTGATTTGGCTACACAGGCAATACGGCTGTGACTTAGACCTCTATGCCATAACATTGCCTTCAATAATTTTTGTTTTAAACATAAGTTTGTTAGAGCAAAAAAGAAAATGAAGTCCATATACAGGAAGGGTCTTAAAGTTCGTGGGGTAGCTATTATGGGCTAGTAGATTAAGAATGTGGCATGTCCACATTCCATATCGAAGTACTGGTGTGGGTCCCAGCTTCTCTGCTTCCAGGCAAACATCCTGCTAATGCATCCTGGGAGGCAACAGGTCTTGGCCCATGTCCTTGAACCCCAGTCACCCAGATGGGAGACATTAATGAAGTTCTGAGTTTTAGCTTCTGCCTGGTCTGTCCTTGGGTGTTGTGGCATTTAAGGGAGTGAACCACCAAATGGAAAAGGTCTCTTTCATTCTCTCTGATATTCAATTATATAAAAAAATATAATTTAAAAAGTTCAAGGAAATGAATATTATGAAAAAACTGAACTTCAAGTTTTTTTTTTGTGCCAAATTAAGATTTCATTCTATTTTTCAAAAACTTCTTAAAAAGATTTTTATTGGAAAGTCAGGTATACAAAGAGGAAAATCTTCCATTTGTTGATTCGCTCCCCAAGCAGATGCAACAGCTAGAGCTGAGCTGATCCAAAGCCAGGAGCCAGGAGATTCCTCCAGGTTTCCCATGCGGGTGCAGGGTCCCAAGGCTTTGGACCATCCTTGACTGCCTTCTCAGGCCACAAGCAGGGAGCTGGATGGGAAACGGGGGTGCCATGTGGGATCCCAGTGCTTTCAAGGCAAGGAAAATAGCTGCTAGACTAACCACGCTGGGCCTTCAAAAACTTTCTGAAATACTTGGGTGTGTGCCTCTGGCTACCTCTTATTTTAGTCTGTATTCTTTTGATGAAGTAAATCATGTTGAACACAGAACTTTTGTGAGTCTTATGAGTGTGTATTCTTCCAAACACTTAAACCTGAGGGTGGGTTTTGCGGGCTCCTGAAGTACACCCTCCCAAAGCCTCTTCAGGGTGCAGGCTGTCATTTTAATTTTTATAAATGAGAGCACTGAAGCTCAAATAAGTTAAGAAACAGTGAAACTTGTAAGTGGAGATCAGCATGGTTTCCAAACCATGTGCAGAATTTCCCAAGCCATTACTTTCTATGCTTTTGGGTTGGGATTGCCAGCTGCAGTCCACTAAGGGTGGAACTTAGAGGCATTATTGGATGTGTTCCATGCTCATGTGTAAGCCAGTGCTACTACAGGAAACCCTGGATTTGCTTTCTGAGAAAGAGCGCATTTACTATTCTCACAGGGCTATAGGAAAAAAAGGGCAGTCATGTCAAGGCTCCCCCAAATCTGTCCATTTGGAGAGAGATTTGGAAATTTATGGGGTTAGGGTAACAAGGGTCGAACCAGGTAAAGCAAAGTGACAGGCCTGATAATTGCATAGAAAAGGAATGAGAACAAGGTATCTTGACAAATTACAGCTTCACAAACTAGTGCTCAAACATGGTTACTTTTATCAGAGGTATGTCACTTAACAATTATGAATCTTAATGTAATTCTCAGGTGAGTCTGACTTGGTCTTATCTGGACTCCAGTTGCAAGGCTGAGTGTGGCCAATCCTATCCAAGTTTATCTAGGACCTTGGAAAGGTAAATCACACAACAGATTTCGTTTGTAAAAGCAATTATCCTTTTAAAAACTTGTTAGAGATTTATTGATTTGATTTGGAAGGCAAAGATAGAGAGGGGCAGAGAAATTTTCCATACACTGCCTGACTGCCCAAATGGCTGTAACAGCCAGGATTGGGCCAAACAGAGGCCAGGAGCCAGGAGTTTCATTCAGGTCTCTGACATGGGGTAGGGACCTAACCACTTAGGCTATCTTCCTCTGCTTTCTCAGTCATGTTAGCAGGGAGCTGGATCAAAAGTGGACAGCCAGGTTGTGAACTGGTACCTACAGGGAACGCTGTTTTTGCAGGCTGTGTCTCAACCTGCTGTACCATTCCACTGGTTCCTGCAAAAGCAACAATTATGGTGCCAGCATAATGACTCAACTGGATAGTTCTCTGCCTGCAAGTTCCAACTGTGGATCCTATATGAGTATTGGTTTCTGTACCAGCTGTTCTACTTCCAATCCAACTGTGGCTTGGGAAAGCAGAGGAGGATGGACCAAAGCCTTGGGAACACCCACGTGCATGGGAGAGCTGGAAGAAGCTCCTGGATCCTGGGATTAGATAGGCTGAGCTCTGGCTGTTGTGGCCATTTGGGGAATAAACCGGTGGATGGAAGATCTTTCTGTCCTTCCTCTCTCTGTAAATGTGCTTGTCCAATAAAAATAAATCTTTTTTAAAAAGCAATTCTGGCATTGCAATTTATTATGCAACAGGTAGGCAGAGAAATATTATGAGCTGTTATTAAGCTGCCACAGGAAGTTTGCTGGTAAGAAAAGAGGTGAGAGATAGTTTGTCATCCCGTTTCAGAAGGAATAGATTGGGGATGATTTTGCAGTTAGATGCATAAGTCTGGAGCTCAAAATTCAGATCTTGACTGGAGCTATACATTTAGAAGTCATAGATACTGGGTATTATCACAGGGATGAATGTCATCAAGATAAGGGGAGAAAAAAGATGGACATGAGAATAGAATCAGATCTAACAAGATATGATTAGGAGGAGCCAGAAGATCCAGCATGAGAATAGTCACAGCTAAAGAACAGAAATCAGAACTACAGCAAGAACACTGAGCAAGAAGTGTTTTCAAAGAAAGGTATGAATAGTGGTCGCAAACGACTGAATAGCTATCTATTAAGTTTAGAAACTGGGAGATCTTGGCAAAACCAGTGTCAGATTAGTGATGGTGATGGAAGCAAGGTGAAGATGTGGCAGGTGGGAGGTAGACAGCACTTTCTCTGCCACAGACGAGTCATTTATCATTCACTTGATTCTTTGCTATGTTCATCTCCCATGGGAATGTGTTCTTGACACAGCCTGTCTATGATCCTGAATTCTTTGCACTCGACCTTAAAAAGGGAAGAATGTTAAAATCAATTTCCTATGACTTGGGGAAGAATAATTAAGAAAATAGGTATCACATGTTATACAGTAACTGGGACCAGAGAAGAAAACCTGCAGTTCTAGAAACAAAGTGCTTGCCTAGCTCAGAAAGGACAGCACGGAAGCTCAAGCTTTCCTTGCTGAGACATTTCTTCTGGAACAACTTCCCTAGCCAGCCCCCTGCTTATGGATGAATCTCCTCTCTGGTCTGGATACATCTGCCTATTCCCCCTCACTTCCTTCTCCTGATTGTCTTTCCCCTTGATGGTGTATTTTTTTTTTTTAAGATTTATTTTTACTGCAAAGTCAGATATACAGAGAGGAGGAGAGACAGAGAGGAAGATCTTTCGTCCAATGATACGCTCCCCAAGTGGCCACAACGCCTGGAGCTGAGCTGATCTGAAGCCAGGAGCCCAGAGCTTCCTGGTCTCCCACGTGCATGAAGGGTCCCCAGGTCTTGCGCCATCCTCGACTGCTTTCCCAGGCTACAAGCAGAAAGCTGGATGGGAAGCGAGGCTGCCGGAATTAGAACCGGCGCCCATATGGGATCTCAGTGCATGCAAGGCGAGGACCGTAGTCACTAGACTGGCACACTGGGCCCTATGGTGTATAGCTTTAATTCCAGAAGTCACATCTCCCAATATCATCAGTATACAATAGGACACATTGGGTAAGTATTGTTTGTTGACTGAATGAATCATTGTCACTGTTTTCCTGAGATAATTCAGTGAGTCATTTTTTTCTCATTTGTATAGCGAAGGTGTACATAAAGTGAGAAATGAAAAATACCAAAAAGCATTATTTTGATTCATGGGTAATTTCAGTTTGTTTTGTTTTCACAGAAGTTGTTCAGATCTCCCCCTCTGAATAAAGGAAACCTGGTCAGTTTGCATGGTACACAATCTGCATACTCTCAGGCTTTGTCAATATTTAGCTAGTTTTCTCTTTCTCCCGATTGCCCACAAGCAAATGCTGAATTTTAATTCTGTAATTTTATTTTTACATTTTAGCTATAGTTCCTTTGCAGTTACAAATACATACATCCCGCCTTCCCTCCAACAAAAATTCATCTGTACTCAAAACAAGCTGTATGTAAATTTGCCTTCTCACCTTTATGCACCTGAGTTAAATGAGGCTCATAAGAACACTTGCAATTTGGTTAATGGTTTCCTTCTGACACAGAATTTTAATTTGGGATTGTATTTTTGAGAAGGTGCTATAGTTTAGGAGGAGGCTGACTATTTAGGAGGTAATTTAAAATGACATTTTCTCCATGAAGGGCAGTAAGGGGCTTCTTCAAAATTTTACCTGGGTCAGGTTGCAACAAATGCCCTACACATTGAAAATGTTGAAGTATTTAGAGGTCCAGTTGTTGTTTCTAATGCTGTCAAAGGGTGATGGGATGCTAATTACTCTGATGAAGTGGCTGAGTCATGTTGTAACCTTCCTATCAGAAAGTGTGCCCATTCTGAGATGCTGACTGAGTACAGAGGGCAGCCAGCCATGCTGTTTTTGAAAGTAGCAGTGAGGCTAAGGATGCAAGGGATTTAAACTTCGTGTGTGTGTGTGAGAGAGAGATGTATATTCCTACATATGTCAGGTTTTATATCTAGGACTTACCCTACGCACTTAATTAAACCCTATAGAAAAAAAATCACTCTTCTAAATTATTTGGTCAGATCATTTACATTTCAGGAGAACCTATGCACAATATTCGTTTGAAATAAACATTCTAAAACTTAAGAATAAGACACATTTTTGAACATTTTGGTGTTTTGAGTGTAAGTTCAGGGGCCAAAGTGATGGAGGTAGGTTCTGAGGCAAGGCTGATCAAGGATATATAAAGAATGGCTTTGACCACACTGTCTCTGGAACATTGTCCTAGCAAGGATTTCTTAGACTTCCTTCAAATGAGTCTCATTTTCAAGTTATCTATTTGTCAATGTTATAGATTCTCAGTTGTTAAAACAGTTCTTCCAATAAAAGGTCAGTAGACAGAGCCCTTCCAGTGGTGGACAGGTCTGAATGTGTGTGTCATCCTCAACTGTGACCATGTTTCAGCTTCTCCTGTTTCTGGAAAGTCTGACCACTAGCAAGATAATCTAACAGGAACAAAATACACAGGAACACCCACAGGCATGCTGCTATGACAGGAAGACAGAATCATAATGTGTGCTTGTTCTTACAGCACACTGCTGAGTAGTGCTGAAAAGCAGCGGTGTTTGTTTAGGCTACCTAGAATAAGAGTATATCTAACAAGCTTGTTTATTTCTGTTAACACCCACCACAACACTTTCCTCTCCCTTTTCTGGGAAAGTGAATACTGTTTATCAGATCAGGGAAGCAAACATCCTGAAGCAGAGATACTCTGATTTGCTGAGGATATGGTGGTGCTGTGTGCTGGAGCAAGGTGCCCTAAGGAAAGTCAACCCAGGAGAAAGTGTGCGGTTACTGTCATCTCACTGGCCTCCCAGCATGACATGGCATAACTTGACACAACTCTAAACATCTTCATACTGCTTCTAACGGAAGAAGAACATGTATGTATGCTACCCATGTATTGGTGTAACCAGGAACAGCTCACTAGACCAAACCAAGTAAATCTGGCCTGTAAGAGAATTATTTAATGTGGGTTTTGTTGTAAAATTAAATGGAGGACACAACACTGCTAGTTTGAGCTTGAGAATGATACACGCAGGCTTTAAAAGGATTATTCTAATAGCCAGCAAATAGAGTGGGAGCAGATTGCTGAATGAAAGAAATTTTGGGGAAGGTTATTTTTTTTTTAATTTTTAATTAATATTTAGCATTATGTGACAGTTTCATAGGCTTTGGGAATCCCCCTCCCTCTCCCCCTCCCCTCCCCCCTGGTGGATTCCTCCACCTTGATGCAGCATTACAGTTCAAGTTCAATCAAGATTCTTTCCTTGCAAACATATATTAAGCATGGAGTCCAGCTACTTATTGTCCGGATGGGTTGAACAGTTTCTTGGGGAGACCATTTCTGGTCCGAAGTCAGAGCTGGTATAATATCATCACAGTCAATTAAGAGTCCCAATATAACATCAACAGCAATTTGCAACATTATGGAATTGACATGGTTTTGAGTAACCAGTATGTTAAAAAAAAAAAAATCAAAGAACAAAATAACAAAAAACAAGTCCTAACCACAACCTATGATTAGCTCATTGACATTTCAATTTTAGTTTATATACAGGACCGGACCGGCTGCTATATACCTTGAAAAGGCTATAGGGTACCATTCAGCTGTCTCATGTCTATTTCATTTTAGTATTTAGCGATTTGTTGTGTTGAAGTATAATTTTGTTGATCTTGGCAGATTTTGGGATAATCTAGACTGGCTTGTAACTCTAACAAGATATTTGTCGACATTTAATGTGCAGAACATTTTTTTTTTTTGCGGGGGGGGGGGGGTGTGCAGGAAAATCCTCAACACCATGGTGAGGAGTGACTAATCTTTGTGTCCCACCCAGCAAGGCATGAGCCAATCCATGCCAGCTCTTTCCTGTCAGATTTCAAGCTCTACTTTCTGTTGTTTGTCTATTTATTTTAGGTTTTTTTTTTTTTTTTTTTAGTTTGTATGATTGTTTGCTGTGAGGGGTTTTCGAAGCGATCCCGATGGTCACTGCGAGGGAGGGCGGGGGTCCAGAGGTGGAGCCAGGCTCGGACCAGAGAAAGCTCTCCTCCCTGGTCCCGAAGGACATTAATTGTTCTTCTGTGTCTGCTGACCGCTCAGGGCTTCTGGTTGTCTTTCCGATGAGGTTGGTTTCTGCGCGGTAGTGTTTGGACTTCTTCCATGGGGAAGGTTATTAATGTCACATCCTGTAAAGCTTTATCACTCAAAGAATGATAATCTGAACATCTTAGAAATGTTAATGTGCAAAGATCCTGCCCAGGGCCGTGAACTTGAACCTCTGGGCACAGGGTTACAGGCCTTCCCAGAAATTCTGAGGCACATTCATGGTTGTAAAGACTAGCTTTAGGGGTGGTTAATCTCACTCATGTTTGGAAACCTGAGTGTTCGCCTGTTACTGTATCTGAGCTTCGTCTATTCAGGAGACAAGTGTACTCTGCAGGGTTAACTTTCCATTCTAATGCAATGAAGGAATGCTTTTCAATGATTTGGGTTCCACTTGGGAAACCACAACTTCCAGGGTATAAATCAGGCCACCTGGGAATGGTTTAGTCTCTTTATTGAGAGGAGTGTTCCATCTGCCTCGATTCATCAGAGGATCTGGACTGCACAGTAATAATAATCATGTGATGACAACCAGCATTTGTTTAAGGGGGAATGGATGATGGCAGGGTATGGAAGGTTTGGGTGTTGAGCAGTAATAAATCTTCTCTCTTTGTCTTTGTGGGTAGGATAACACTAATCATTCTCTTCCTCCCTCTCCCTGCTCTGCCTCTGCAGAAACACAGCAGGCAGCAACCTGGTGCAGGTGGTTTCAGGGATGCCACAGAGGCCTAGAGGAGGGTTCCCGATCCTTTATGTCTGTGATACTCTCTCTTTTCTGGACACTCTGAAATTCAATTACTTTTTTTAACTACTTAAAACCGAAATCACTTCAAATGTAAATTTCTTCTGAGTATGTAATAATTTCACAGTACCCTGTATTGAATTTGAGGAGAATCCTGTATATATCTTTACCTTAAAATACACAGAAAGATGGCACCAACATTACATACATCTTACTAATGAAAAACAAAAAGATGTGAATATGCATAAATTACAGGTTTCTCCCCATCTCCAATGGATTCTGTGGTGAACTGTGCTTGGGAGATTCCTGCACTGAGATGCACTGAGATGCACTGTGATAGGCTTTCGATGATCAGGCAACCTCCTGACACGTAAGGCAAAATGGTTAGGCATTGTTTTGGAGAGAGAATGTAGCAGAACTCTCTTGAAGAACTTTATAGATACTTATAAGGTTAAGAATCACAGATAAGGGAGGGGATGTAGAATGTCTTCAAATGAGATTCTGCAGAGGGTGGTGCTGTTTTACAAATTGGCAAATGAAGCAAAATCAGGTGATTTTCTTGGGTTTACTCAGCAGGCATGGGCTGGATCCTCGATTGAAGGAGATAGGGCAGGGGCCTTTCAGAACACGGGAGTTAATAGGCTTCGCATAGGTTAGAGACCTGCAACAGACACATTCTGTCCTTTGGGTTATGAGAAAGGCGAAGAGCTCCTTATCAAGGGCTAACATCTCCAGTTGTGCCATTGAATCTGCCTTACTGTCCTCCTGGGACCATGGCTAATGAATTATTGTCACTACTGTGCACTGCTGGTTTCTTCCACTGCTCCAGTGACTGCATTAGGGTAAATGGAAAGCAGGTGGAGGACAATGAAAACGAACTCCAGACCTGTAGATATGATTCTGTCTCTGTTTCCTTTTTCTCTCCCTGTTTGAGAATTAGTCCTCTGTATTTATTATGAACTTTATTACCTATGAAAGCTTGCAGAATTTTTATTAAGGAATTTTCTTGACTTTTCTTTTTTTCCCCTAACACTTCTAAAGCATAATGCTGTCCTTCAACTCCGGTGTAGCGGTACCTTCTCTTACAATATACAGAGCCCATAAGATTTTTTTCCCCTAACTTTCTCCTTAAGTTGATTATAAAAGACTGGTGTTTTTTTTTTTCTCAGTGTGTGTGACATTTTGCTGAAACAAAGTGTAAAGGCATGCATATGTTGGAGGAAGAGCTGAATTCCATTGTTCAAAATTGCCAAGCTCTATTCCTGATGGGGCGAATGGCTCTCCTGATTTTCCTGGTTCTAACAGGTTTTCAGTATATGGAAGTTTCAGTGTGAAACTGTGAAGAGCTCCTGGCTCGACTCTTTAAGCGATAATTCAGCTATTTGACTCCAGGACACTTTTCCAGGCTCAACTTTCATTACATCCTCTCAGCCATCCTGTGTTCCAAAGAAGAAAACATGACCTTGAAGTTCCTTGCAGATACACATTTGCTAAACCTGCTGCGAGGAAACAGAACCCAACACAGTGTTCTGAGGAGACAAACTGCTATTTCTTGTGTATTTGGTTCAATTTGCAGGAGGTCATATAAATGGAACAGACTCAAATGGCAGTGGAAGGGCTATGTTTAAATGCAGAGTAAGGTGTTTCAAAAACAAGATAAGTGCATGGTGTGTTGCAGGATTTCTCAATGTGTGGTTCTTGGGCCAGTAACATCAGTGCCACCAGCAAAGTTGCTAAAAAGTTGCAAAATTTTAGGCTTTTATCATCACCCACTTCACCCTCAACTTACTGAAGCTGACATCCAGGCAGTGGGGCATAGTTAACTGTGTTTTAATAAGCTGCTTAGGGGATTGTGAAACATAGATAAGTTTGAAAGTTGCTGTTTGGTGAAATGAAAGCCTTATCAGGAGTCAGAAAACCCGAGTTGGGATGCCAGGTGCCATGGAGCATCACTCCAGATCTCTGAGACTCAGCTGCTTTACTTGCTGCTAACCAAGGGGATTCAGACCCATTCTCTCTGAAATATCAGCCTCACTATGAAAATTCTTTCATGCTATATGCTCATGGTACACCTGATACTATTAATGGAACATTATTAATATGAAGGGGTGAAAGTCGTTTTATAAAGTGTACCTGGGCACAACTGGGATCCACTGTTACGATAGTACCTGATACCTCTTTAAAAAGAAACAGGCTGTTTTCTCTGATGTTTAATTATTTTTTCACATTTCTCAACTTCCTCTTAATAGTCTGTATGCTGTAGTCCTGCAATTCAGACGGTTTCAAAACCTTAATTTAGTAATTGGTCTACCTGGTACATGGCAATTGTAGATGAACGGAGCTGACCCAAGCTGATTTGGTCAACTTCACTTACTAAGCCTTTCTGGGGAAATACAAGTGGTCTTAGAAAAGTTTATGAAAAATGTTACGTGAAAATTATGCATTGATTTGAATTTTCGTTTGCACCAGAACAAACATCTTTTCATTATATTTCCCACACGTTTTTGACGTTGTCTCATGTTGGTAGCATTCAACAATTGGAATTTTGTTGAGGTGACAGATGTTTTTAGGGGCAGCCTGGACACAAAGTTTTGATGACACAAGGCTCACATCCAGTTCTACCATCCATACACATTTTTTTCCCTATAAACTTGTGAAGTGTTAGCTCTAGGTCTTTTTGGGGACTACAACAGATATTTGCCAGAGTAGTTCGGCAGAGATAAACAGATGGCATTTTAGCAGAAGGATTCACATAAGGATCCAACCAGGCTTTCAACATGGAGAATTCTGAGTCAGCCACTGAACCCAGCACATCTCATGAATCCAGCATCAGGCAGCAGCTGGCTAGGAGTTTTTGCTGAAGTCTTACACCCTGTTGGTACACCAGTGAATGCCTGCACAACATTCTAAAAGATGAATGTATCTTAAGCATCACTCATTTCATCATTGCCGAATCGTTTCTCACAGCTGAAACGTTGCTGGAGCTTCATGTGGAGGTGGCGTTTCCATCAGAGTCTTCCAAATTCTGTCTAATCACTCCAAGTGACAGCTCACATCCTTCCCTTTAGCTATCTGAAAATCACCTGACAAGCACTGTCTAGAGGGAAATATCTTTTTTTGAAGATTTATTTTTTATTGCAAAGTCAGATACACAGAGAGGAGGAGAGACAAAGGAAGATCTTCCATCCGATGTTTCACTCCCCAAGTGAGTGCAATGCCGATCTGAAGCCAGGAGCCAGGAACCTCCTCTAGGTCTCCCACATGGGTGCAGGGTCCCAAGGCTTTGGGCCATCCTCAACTGCTTTCCCGGGCCACAAGCAGAGAGCTGGATGGGAAGTGGAGCTGCCAAGATTAGAACTGGCGCCCATATGGGATTCTGGTGATTTCAAGGCTAGGACTTTAGCTGCTAGGCCACTGTGCTGGGCCCAGGGGGAAATATCTTAAGGTAGATCATAGGTAGCATGATCAGAAAAAGTTAATATTACAGATTTCCTAATGTATGAAAATGCTGTATATTAGAAATTTCTAGTTGGGGGTTGGTAATGTTGATTTAACTCCAACATGAAGCCTTGAGTGGTTTGAGATCCACGGTTTCAACCAACAATGGAGGGAAAATAATCGGGAAAATTGCATCTGTACTAAATACATATAGATGTCTCTCTTTGTGCTAAATAATACAGCATAAAGTCATCTACTTTGCTAGTTGTTTCTGGTATTATAATAGAGATTTTGACTATAAAAGAGGATGTACATAGATTACATGCAAATACATGCCATTTTGTGTAAGGACTTGTGCTCCATGGATCTTGATGTCCTGGTGACCAGTCCTGGTACCGATTCCTCCAGGGATATTGAGGAATATCCATGGTGTTATTGTTTTCTGACCCTGGTTTTCATCTCTTTGAGTACCCTGGCACCAACCTCCCCACAAACTTTGGTATTTGTTCTTTGTGTGAGATGGTCCCTTCCCAGTCCTTTCCCTGCTAAGTGCCACTCATCCTTCAGACCCTACCTTAGAGATTGCAGCTTAACTTGCTAGAGAATAAGGTTCCCAGCAGGCAATCCAAGTCATGTTACAGTTAAGTGTCAAGTTCTGAGACATGATTTGAGATGTCATACATGAATAAGCTAGAGAACTGACGGTGAGGCTGAGAAGCCAGTTAAAGGCATTTGCGATGGAGCAATCAGTCCTTCTACTACCTCTCTCAGTCCTAAGAGGCAATGGAGGAGAACACTGGCCACTCACCACTCCCTGTGAGACTGAGTCCCTGATGAATCCCACAGAGAGCTCCCAGCACCACCAGGGCTGAGCCAGAATGACAGAAGGATGAGTGAGGTGTAATAACAGCAGTTACACCAGATAAAATAGAAATGATATCATCTGGGATCACTCAACCAATTAGTATACAATTCAGTGTAATGAGAAAACAGGGCAAAATAGCAAAGAGAATAAGAACACACGTGCATACGAGAATAAGTGAGGAAGCAAATGACCGAAACTGTTAGATTTCAGATCGTCTCCATTTTCTAGGAAGAATTGTACCCAGCAAAGAAGAGAATTGTGTTCCTGCCATTTTGGGGTCCAGCATAGCATCTTGTGCAGATTTTGACATCTTACTTAGCCTCATGCTCGTCTGATTTTAGGACGAGTGTACATTATTTACATGAAAACAAATATGAGCATTAGGAGGCTTTTTCCCCCAGTGTGCAGTTTCAACTAAAGAATTTACATTCTTCTAATTTGCTGCTTTGCTGCACCACTTCGTATCCGCCTGAGATGTGCACAAGGCCCTCACAGTTAGGAAGGTGCTGAGGAGTTTTACCCTTTGTGCACTGAATCCCTCTTGGAAGCCATCAAATCCTTATTCATTTGAAATTCTTTTCCAAGCATCTGTTGTGCTTTGTGGGTATCCGCTGACTCCAGATCTGGAAGCAGGCTTGGGAAGACATTTGCTTTCAGCATGTAACAACGACTGTCCTATTGCAGAATTTCTACTTTGAAAATTATGTTTTTGATAACATGCAGAAACATGTGTTTCATTTATTTTGCAATTGATGAATTCTTTGGAAGGGGCATTGTGAATGTATCTTAGCAACACAAAAACATGAATACCATATGGTGGAGCTGCTTCCTGCAGTGTGAGGGTAAACATCATGAATACCATTAATGTAAACCACACGTATTAGTGGCACTGCCTAACCATTTCAATAGATTTACATACTGAAACTGAACCCGAAGTGGCTTACAAGATCACACACTGAACTTCTTTTATGTCAAGAGATTTGGTGGGAGCTGCTTTCCGTGAGGCAAGGCCAATGTGCAATATGCATATCTACTTCTGAATAAAAGATGGACACCCAATGAAATAAATATATTTTGACACTAGAATGTTGGATTTTATACCATTCTCTGTATCTACAATGTCAGTATACACTTAAATAGCAGAATGACTCTTGTGACTATTGTAGAAGGACTACAACATTGTTACAAGTTAGGGGAAAACTTTGGGGAAGAGGGGAGGAAGGAGGGAGGAAGTGGAAATCCCTGAGACTAAAGAACTGTATCATGAAAAATAAAGAATTAAAGAGAGTGAGAGAGAAGTCTTCAACACGTAAGGATGCTTTTGCTTATTGCATTTAAATTTTTAGAACTTAGAATGACAGATGAGGCCAATTTTAAGGCAGCTTTTGATGTGATTGTGGACTTCTGCTCCTCACAACTTCTATTCAATTTGAGATGGACAGCAAGCATTGAAGACTTCTTGAGGTATCTTAGGACCCTGCTTTTGCAGCTATGCCCAGATCACCTGGAAGAGTAATTTTGGCTTGTGGAGAAGTTTCGAGCTGCTTGAAGACCAGTCAAGAGGTTTGGTTGGCCAGCAGGGCACTTCAAAGGGTGATGGAGAACTGCCAGTGGTTACATCAGTGGGCATTTCCCTTTACAGCCTGTGTTCTTCTCGAATGTCATCAATTTGTTTTGCTGTACCGTTTTGTTCATTATTTCGCTGAAAAAGATGACTTGGTTGGATTATCATCATCTGCGGGACTCTGTCCCTGAAACCTAGATTTTATGAAAAGCTGAAGTATTTTCCAAAGTTTGTTCCCTTACTGTGCCTGTCTTCTGCCTATTTCCTGCATATAGGTAAGAAAGTGGAAACAGGAGAATCCAGTTCTGTCTCTTCCTGTCACATGTTGTGTCAGTCACTTGGCATGGTTCCTGTGTTAGCACTGTTCCCCTATTTTGCCCTTTCTGTTTATGTGCCCATGTTGCCCATGGGAAAAGGGATATGACCTCCCATCCAATCTTTTTATCCCTTGCTTCATTTTCCTTTCTCTGTACCAAGACTTTCCAATATTTTTAGTGGTGACAATCCATGTCAATCAAGTTGAGTATATATTAGTTGTTGAAGCTGAGTAAAAGGTATGTTGGGCTCACTGTGCAATTTTCCCACTTTTATGTAAAGAGGAAAGTTTTCATAGCAAAAGAATAAAGCAATCTAGGTTGATGACTCAAAATTCCTATTATTATTGAATATGGTCACTCCACTTCAGTTCCAATGAATAAGGCTGTGTGTCAGATTTCAATAGCAGTCTGACAACTCTTCCTTTAAGATCTCAGACTATGTAGTGGCCAAAACTGAACAGATTCAAAACCAGGAGCCAGAAGCTTTTCCCATCTCTTCTATGTGATTACAGAGTCCCAAGGATTTGGGGAGTGTGGTAGGGTAGGGTGTTGACATTGGCGTAAATCCTAGAGTTTGAAAGCCTGAGAGCTCTGAAGAATACAGATAGGAGAGGGCGAATGTCCCAGCTCCAGAAGAGAAGACTTCTCCTTCCTCTTTTTGTTCTATTCAGATCCTCAATGAATCTGATAATGGTAAGGCTGGATTTTTCAAAATCGTTTTCTGATTGAAATGTTCATCTCTTCCAGAAATACTCAAGCATAATATTTTCTCATTTTATCAGCTATCTTGATATTGTTTAGCTCAGTTGAGTTGACTCATAAAAGTAGCCATCCCTGGGAAAACTCTGTAACCTCAGTGTCTGCTTAACACATGCATTTGAAGAACATAGCCAGCACTTATGCAGTGATTGAGTCAGTATGCCAGGTGCTGTACTCAGATTCAACTTAATTACTCAGAACACCCTATGATACCATTTTGTTGTGTCATTATATTGTATGTGAAGATTTGGAGCTTACAGGCAGGAAATATTTTGACTAAAGTTAGAAAGCTGGAGAATGGTTAAGGTGGGATTCAAACCCAAGTCTGTCATGTAGCAATACTCCTGACTTACAGACTTATGGTTCTTGAGAAAATGCCCTGAAGTAATACAGTATTAATACATTTTTATGCCACATGTAAATGTTAGTTAATATAATTTGGAGGTGCAGCAAATGCTGGGTCCTTCGATGCTTCACCATCTTGTGCACTTGATTCCAGCTTAGCTCCTTTGGCTAAATTGCATCTGCCAATGTTCATAACTTGGCCTACTTTCTGATGATAGAATATGACAAAACTCAGGACTTAAGTCTTCCTGGGACTGTCAAGATAGTGGTGTAGCAGAGTGAAAGTGGGGGGCATTGTCTTCCATGTGCTGCATGCATGCTGGAGCTGTGAACTTACAGGATTATAACTGCCATGCTAATCTCCTTCTGGGAGAGTAGAGAACAATCAATGGCAGCAGCCACCAGGGGCTCAGGTCCCCTCTACAAGTCTCGCAAGGTTCTCTGTCATGCCCTCTGGACTTCCTGCATTTCCAGAAGTAACACAGAACAGAGAATTCATTTTCTTTTCACATCTAGGCAAAACTAAGCAGAAAGAGATGTCAGCATTCACCTAAGGTCGGACTTCACCCTACTAAGAGCAAGGACTGGAAAGTTAATGTCTCTTTAAATTCTGGGTTTCATCTAGCAGATGCTTCTGTCTAAAAGGCGGGCATTTCGGTTCTTTTCTTTTTTTTCCCCTAAGCTCTATTTCAGCCTCTCTTCTGATGTATGGCCCAAATTCTGCTTCGGTGGGTCTTGCTCAAAACTCATTTCTTTGGTGAACCATCCTCTAATCTCATATGACCACAGGCTCTCCTTAGACCGAAGCTCACGGCCATGGTTTTTGAAAAATGACATCATAATCCTTAAAAGAAATGAACGAAATTGAAACCAATCTCTGCGACACACTATTTTTATTTGGTTGCTCGTGTTATTTAGATGGAGAGGGCACTGGGATAGCGACTGTATCTTTTCCATGTTTTATGCCATGCGCAATAAGTTCTCAGAATGTAATAAATGTTTCACAGACCAGTGAAAAATTCCAAAGCACATAACCTACTTGGGAGATTGTAAAATTATTCATGGCTGACACCAGTGAAAAGATCACAATTTTACCCTACAGAAAGAAGACTTCGTGATGCCCGGAGAAGTCAGGAATTATTCTTGGAAAAAACCAGATGTATGCAATGTTTCAGTAAAACATATTTAAAAAATGAATATTAAGGCATTAATAAATGCACAAAATCAGAACATGCTAATTTGTGCCTTTCCATAATAAGGTTAATAGTTGATACTGATGATTTGGCATGTGATACACTAATTTTAACATGGATCTTAAAACTGTACATTACTGATTGAGGTAGCAGCAAATGAGTATTCAGTATCATATATGAAAGTTATTAATGATGGAAAAAGGTCAGATATATGAACAAGTGAACGGACTTTATGGAATTCCTGAAAAAAGTGCACATATTTTGGACAAAAATAAATTGAAATAAAACTATCCATACTCTATCAAGGTACATGGGCTGTGAGAGAAGATTGCCTGGAACAAGAGGCAGGAGGAAACATTGCCAAGAATAAGAGTGGGGAGAAAATTGTATTGTGCGTGGAGCTACTTCCTTATTTTTCTATGGTAGTGCCTTGAAATAACTTAAAAAATGAAATAATTTACTAATATGTGTGCATTAGGGAAAGGCATAATTCTTATGTATTCTGTAACAGTCTAAACACACCAATATAAGAAGGTGAATAATGTAAAAAAAAAGTTGGAGTGACTGTGTGAACCCACTGGGAAGCAGAAGTTGTGAGGGCTCCTGCACAGGTCAACTGTCAGTGCTGGCATGAGCTGAGTGTGAGCAGAGTGACCTGGAGTACGGTATGTCCTTGAGCATAGAGAGGATGATGGGCCCTCCAAGGTGGTTTTTCCGAGATGGTCTGTGAAACAAATTAGAGCATCAGAGGAAGTTATCATTCAGAAATGCTAGGAAAATAAAAGAATGCTGATGCCTTCATCTTTCACCCATTCAATTCAAACATCTGTTGCGTGTCTCTGTAGAAGGGATGTATGCTAGATACATCTGCATGCTACACATTGGATATTCAGTGGTGAATTGCTTACAGTTTCTAAGATCAAGGAAACTCAGTCTTGTGAGATATTGAATTAATAGAAAATTCTAGCTGCTGTGCTGATGATGCTGTTGTATGAACATTGACTAGATATTAAGCATATATTTGACATGCATTTATCTGAATTGAAAGCACTTAGTTTTTATTTGGAAATTGACAGTTAAGAATAACTCTGTAACGCTATGAAATTACAAAAGAAGTGTATTAAATCCAATTTACCTGCATTGTTTTAAATTTCTGGGAGGAGACTTCTTAAACTGAAATAGAGGTGAGAGGAGCAGGTAGAAAGAGGAGAACATTCGAGTTCACTTTGGATGGCAGGAGGATGAAGCCCATTTTATCTTCCCTTGCCCCTTCCCAACTCCATTTCAATATTCTTGCTGGGTTATACATAAACAGCTTGGTCTTTGGCAAGAGTGTCATCCATATAGCAAGAGAAAAATCAAAACCCCTGCCTGCAACCTGTGGTTCCTATTTCTGGTAGATGCTGTTTCTGCTTATTAATATATTTACTCCATTCTGTTGTCACATAGGTTATAGTTTCCTTACCCCCAAGGACTTAGCCATAGAATTTGCTTTGTTTCCTAATCTGTGAACAGAAATAACCGGTGTAAAGGCATATGGATGGTGGTTTGCATTCTTCAGCCTCCTCTTTGTTCTGTGAGCTGGGTGGGGGTGGTCTTGTGTTCCAGGTGGTTTTGCTGTAGGATGATGGAGCCTCTGTCAGCCTAATCAGTGAGTTAGTTATTCCATTGGGTATCTAACTGTTGGGAAGTCGTGGGGTACACTGTGCTTGCAGAAAGTTTTCAGTAAGAAAAATGTCCTGTTTGATGAAACTGATAAAATTTGATACAGTGTAACTGTATTTTAACATTGTTATATATGTGTTTATTTCACATGAAGATCTTTTTTTCAGATTTCCATCTTGTTTTTCTGTCCTTTGACTCACTGGTCCTGGATGACATTGATGCATATGTTGAACTAAAATTATTTCTGAAAGTGGAATACTACTGTCATGAATTTCAGGTTGGGGTTGGTGCTAAAAATATGAGAAATGACTATATTTTAAAATATGATATGATTAATATTCAGTCATTAAAACTATAATATGTTACCCTCAGTGGTTTTATATTTGTTCATTTTGGGTTTTTTAGGGATTTAATTATTTTTACTAGAAAGTCAGATTTACAGAGAGAAGGAGAAACAGATACTCTACCTGCTGGTTCACTCCCCAAATTGCTGCAATGGCTGTGAGCTCAGACAGTCTGAAGCCAGAAGCCAGAAGCTTCTTCTGGGTCTCCCATGCAGGTGCAGGTTCACAAGGCTTTGGGCCTTCCTCTACTGCTTTTCCAGGTCACAAGCAGGGAGTTGGATGGGAATTAGAGCAGCTGGGATACAAACTGGCACTGACATGGGATCCTGGTGTTTGCAAGGGGAGGTTGAACCCAATGAGCAATTGCGCCATGCCCTGTTCATTTTGTTTTCTAACCGAAATGACACATCCTTTAATCACTAATTAAAGTGATTTTAGTGTTCAGAGAACATGATATTCCTATTTTCATGAGGAATAAGCCACTTAGAAATTATGTGTGGGAGATGCCATTTAACTAAAGCAGCAAAGAGGCTCACAATCCATATCCAAGTATCTGACTCTGATTTTCTGTGTTCCCAGCTCCAGGGTCTTGCTGATATGGACAAAGGAAGGCAGTGGTGAGGGCTCAGGTGCTTGAGCTCCTGCCACATTTACTGCTGAGTCTCAGGCTGCACATTTATTGCAGAAGTGAAGTGGTAAATGGAAGCTCTCCGTCTCTTCTGCCTCTTAAATGAAACAAAAAAAAATTATATACATGGGTTAAGTCCATATATCCTTCTGTGATGATAACACTTTTTAAAAGGGAATGTTTCCACTACATTGCTACAACCTGCAGTTTGCATTAATTAAAATATGCATGAATGAACCTCACTGATGCTGGAGTTGCAATGTTTGACACTTACGAATGGCATGGGAAAGTTGGACTGAAACATGAAAATTTGAGTAGGCTTTTGGCATAGAATCTGTCAGTTTTGTTTCTCAAAAGAATTCACAGGGAAGGCAAAAGGATGATAAATTCAGGTGCAAAGACACCATATTATACTGGATAACTAAGATGAGAAGCTGCCCTACAAAGTGAGATTCTTATTACGCAGTTTAGAAAGGATAAGGAGAACAGAGGTTTTGGTAGCATCTTTAAAATTTTTTGTTTCTAATTTGAGAGGCAAAAAGGAGAGAAGAAGAGATTTTCCCATCCATTGGTTCACTTTCCTACCACTCCCCAAGCTGGACCAAGCTAAAGCCACGAGTTAGGAATGCAATCCAGGATTCCCACATAGGTGGGAGCACAACTCTTCAAAAATTTTAAATTTATTTTTAAGAATTTTTATTGGAAAAATCAGATTTATAGTGAGGAGAGGAAAAGAGATCTTTCATCCACTGGTTCACTCCCCACTGGTTCACTCTCCAAGTGGCGACAATTGCTGGAGCTGAGCCAGTCTGAAGTTGGGAGCCAGGAGCTTCTTCTGGGTCTCTCACACAGGTGCAGAGTACCAAGGCTTTGGGCCATCCTCTACTGCTTTCCCAGGCCACAAACCGAGAACTGGATGGGATGTAGAACAGCTGGGATACAGTGACTGTATGGAATCCCAGTGCATGCAAAGGGAGGACTTTAGCCAATATTCTACCATGCTGGGCTCAGGAACCCAATTCTTTTTGCCATCATTGCTGCCTCCCTGGCTGTACATTAGCAGGAATCTGGAGTCAGGCGCAAGAGCTTGAACATGACATGAACATTTTTTTGAAGATTATTTTTTTATTGGAAAGGCAAATTTCTGTAGAAAGGACAGGGAAAGAGAAAAATCTTCCATCTACTCCCCAAGCAGCCACAATGGCCAGAGCTGAGCCTATTTGAAATCAGGAGCCAAGAGCTTCTTCTGGGTTTCCCACACAGGTGTAGGGTCCCAAGGTTTTGAGTCATCCTCTACTGCTTTTCTAGGCCACAAGCAAGGAGGAGTGGGAAAGGAAGTGGAGCAGCCGGTACATGAACCAGTGCTCATATGAGATCCTGGCACATGCAAGGTGAGGACTTTAGCCACTAGGCTACCGTACAGGGTCTGATGTGAGCATTTTATTTTATTTTTATTTTTAAAAGATTTATTCATTTTTATTGGAAAGCCGGATATACAGAGAGGAGGAGAGACAGAGAGGAAGATCTTCCATCCGATGATTCACTTCCCAAGTGAGCGCAATGGGCCGGTACTGCGCCGAACCGAAGCCGGGAACCAGGAGCCTCTTCCAGGTCTCCCACATGGGTGCAGGGTCCCAAAGCCTTGGGCCGTCCTCGACTGCTTTCCCAGGCCACAAGCAGGGAGCTGGATGGGAAGTGGAGCTGCCGGGACCAGAACCGGCGCCCATGTGGGATCCCGGGGCGTTCAAGGCGAGGACTTTAGCTGCTAGGCCACTGTGCCGGGCCCTGATGTGAGCATTTTAAAAGCCTGTTCATTGGGTGGGGAGCATTTAATTTGGAGACTCAAAAGGAAGGTAAGAAATCCTGTGATTTGTCCCTGTTGAGGAGCCTCGGCTTCCTCATGCTCAAAAGAGATAGTTCACGAAGCGGCATTTCCTTAAGTCTTTTTGTTTCCTTTGGTGTTTCTCACATGCTTGGCTCTTTAAGAAACAGTGAAAACAAATGTTGAGATTACCAAATAAAAAAAGGCAATCAAATTGGTTGCATTGGAATAGCCATGATGACTGAGAGAATGACTTTTGTCCTGGTTCTTTTCTAATTAATTTGAATGTCAGATTTACAGAGAGGAAGAAACAAAGATCTTCCATCCACTGCCTCACTCTCCAGATGGCTGCAATAGTACAGACTGGTTCTATTCAGGCCAAAGCCAAGAGCTTCATCTGGGTCTCCCATGTGGGTTGTATGCACCAATAAGGGAGCTGCATCAGAAGTGTAGCAGCCTGGACACAAAGAAGGGCCCAGATGGAGGCAGGCGTTACAGTGGTGGCTTCATCCCATATTCCACAATGTTGGCCCCATCTTTGTCCTGATTCTATCTGTTCTTCCTGGTTATGTTGTCTTTCTGCTCTTGGAATTCTTTCTTGTGTTCTCCTACTCCATCCCTGTCTCTTAACTTTCCTCTTTCTCCTGATGTAACTCTGTCTGACTTCCATCTTTCATGTGACCTCTAACCTTTAGGTGTTCTGGGAGGAAAATGATGGGATGATGTACTTTAAACTATCCTTTGCATAAAGAAGTGAGGTTTGGGGTTATTATCTTCACACCCTTGGACCAGGCAGCTTTTGGGAGGATTGTCTGAATATTTTCACACCACTGTTATGCAGGTTCCTTTAACTCACTGTTTCAAAAAGTAAGGTTCTAAATGAAGATGTGACAATTAAGCACCAGCTTGGTTTGTATCATGCATATTTCACTGCTATATATAATTTTAAATGAAAAATTGTACGTTGGAGTTAAAATGTGTAAAATTAAGTAGAATGACAGTTGGTTCACTTGAGAGCAGAATTATTCCATTAGCAGAAAAACTAAATTCTCCTCCTTGGATTCAGTTTTCCCTTGTGGAGTTCATATTGAGTGCACCCATTCCTGTGCCAGTTAGGTGCTCGTTCCTATTTTGTGTCTTTTGAACAATCAGTGTTTTCGGCTAGTTGGTTAGCAGAGGATTTAAGTGTTCTAAACAGAAAGTGGAAATCAAGCAGAGAGATTAGATGGTGAAGGATAGAGTTTGCAGGTGATCTAAATTCCCCAGTCATTTTAATACCTTGCCCATTTGGCTTTGGTATGAAATCGGAAGCTTCAGGTGTTTCCATTGATATTAGCATGTATTCACACACAAGGAGCAATTTTTTCATTTATGATTGAATTACACAGGACACAAGATCGTTGATCCATAGATGTTGCTTCCAAAAACATGCACAACTCATTACTACTAAACAAGGCTTGGCAGCAACTATACAACCAATGGATACACTCACCAAATGAGTGTACCTTATGTGTTCTCATTTTGTTTTTAATCATGAGCTGTTTCCACCAGTTTAACATGTACCAGGACAAAATACCAAGCCTTTGGTTTGGAATGGACTCTAAGAGGTACTTGGAAAAATTAAGCCGCCTCTTTCTCATTCTAGCTATATTTGAGCTGAATGTGAAAATCAGTTTATATCTCCTGAGATAATCATTGACATTTGAGAAAGTGGCTAAGGCAGGATGGGGTTGACCACAAGCTCACCATCTCCAGAAATTTCCCTCGTCGTCATAGTAGGAAGGGGGACAAGGAAACTCTGGAACGTTGACAGTACTTTTTTTTTTTTTTTTTTTTTTTTTTTTACTAAAAAGGCATGAATTTATTTATTTTTATGGCAAAAGTTAATGCATACATCATAAGAAAACTCACATGAAAATAAGCACATTGAAAAATTCACCTTGGTCTGCAAATACACTGGGATTAGATATGTACCAAATATTAAAGTGTAGTTATCTCTGGGGAAGGATTATTAGTATAGGAATTTAGTTTTTATAGTTCCTTTGGAGAAAAACAGATACTTTTTAAAAAAATCATACTGAGTTAGGCCTTATGGAAAGCTATACTACTTGAAAAATAAGTGTGGAAATTCAGAAAGTAAGCTCTTAGATGGTGCTACAAATGCTTTCAGATTTTTGTTTTCACCCTTTGAAGAACCAAACTGGAAATAGCAGATGGCACAAGGGTGTGAACAGAACAACCAAACAGCTCTGCCAGCAGTTGATAATCCAGGAACAACTGTGGCTTTGCAGCAACAAATGATCAAATGGTCAGATAAATGTTCATCTGAGTGGCTTAAATCACAAAAAGATTTTTTGTATCTTTAATTTTTCCTGGCTTTTGTTGTTGTTGTTTCTTTTGTTTTGTTTTGGTGGCAACTGTTCTTGTAAAAAATTTTTTTCTAAGATTTATTTTTCTTGGAAAGAATTAGAGGGAGAGACAGAAATAGAAGGGAGGGAGGGAGAGAGAGAGAGAAATATTTTGTCTACTGGTTCACTCCCCAAAAGGCCACAATGGCCAGAACTGGTCTGGTCTGAAGCCAAGATCTAGGAGCTTTCTCCATGTTTCCCAGGTGGGTTCAGGGGCCCAAGGACTTGTGCCATCCTTTGGTACTTTCTCACACCATTAGCAGGGAGCTGTATTGGAAGTGGGATAGGAAGTGGAATAGTCCAGACTTGAACCAGCGGCCATTTGGTATTCCAGTGTCACACGCCAGAGGGTTAGTCAGCTGTCACCAGCTCCTTGGCAACTAATTTTAATTCTTTTAAATTCTTATTTATTGATAGCCTAACCTGGTTAATTCCAAATAAACTTCAGTGCTTCTGGCCTTTTATTAGACATTTAGTCTCTTTCATGAAACAATTTTTTATGTGACATAATTCTAAACTCACACCTAATTTTAAGAAATAAAATAGATGGTGCTTGTGTGCTCTTTACCTAGTGTCCCATGGTAGTTACATTTTGAAAAACTATAATGAAATGTCACTGCCAGAATGTTGACAATGACAGAGGCAAGAGGTACAAGTTGCTCTCTTGAGTTCTTAAACCAGATCCTTCGTGTCCCCATCTCCTCCTTTAATGGCCAACCACTAACGTATTGCTCATCTTTTACTTTTGTTATTTAACAAATGTCCTATGAATGGAATCAGTATGTAAGATTGTTTGTTTTTTTTTTCACCCTGCACAATTCTCTGACCCAGGCTGTGGTGTGCATCGATGGTTCCATTGTATTACTGAACTATATTCTGTGGTATGCATGTACCACACACACTACTGGATATTTAATATTTACCCATTAAGGAAAAATTTACATGCCTTCTGGGACTAGGCTATTGTGGATAAAGACATTATAAGCATTTGTATACAGTTTGTGTGAATGTGTAGTAAGTTTTAATTTCTCTGAGGTAAAACTTCAAAGTTTAGCTATTGGGTTGTGGTGTGGTTGCATAATTACATATTTGGAAGCTACCAAATTTTTCAGAGTCATTTTTCACATACCCACGCAAAATGTGATTTATTCAGATTCTGGCCAGAACTATGAAATGTTAGTTTTAAAACTGCAGCTATGTCAAGATGCGCGATCTCATCAAGATTTAATTTTGATTTCTCTAACAGCTAATGATATTGAGTATCTTTTTTGTCTGATTCTTGCCATATTTGCATCCTCTTTGGTGAAATAAAGAAGGACTTCAAAAGTTCTTAAAAATATGAGTCATGTAAAACTGCACATGAATTTAATTTTTCTTGTGCCAAAATAAATCTATATTTTATTTCAATTTTCAGGCACTTTTAAAAACATCCTCATATTGTAGAAATTTAATATTTAAGATTCTTTTTAAAAAAAGATTTATTTATTTTTATTGGAAAGTCAAATATACAGAGAGGAGGAGAGACGGAGGAAGATCTTCCATCTACTGGTTCGCTCCCCAAGTGGCCACAACAGCTGGAGCTGAGGCGATCTGAAGCCAGGAGCCTGAAGCCAGGAGCAGAGATCACTTTTGATCTACTCCACTGGGAATTCTGTACACCTCTCTGTATTTTGTTTCCCAGTTCTTTCTCCTTGTTAGGGAAGTTCTCAATTATCATTTCATTGAATACCTCTTTGAACACAGCTTGTCTTTCTGTGCGTTTTGGAACTCTTTTTGCAATGACTGGAGCTGCATCAGTCTGAGGCCAGGAACCCAGAGCCTATTCCAGTTCTCCTACACAAGTGCAGGATCCCAAGGCTTTGGACTTTCCTAGACTGCCTTCCTAGACCATAGGCAGGGAAGCGGAACCAATGGAATTAGAACTGGCACCCATATGGGATCATGGTGCATGCAAGGCAAGGACTTTAGTTGCTAGGTACCCACTGGACATGATGTTTTTTTTTTTTTTAATAGCTGGGTGCTTTTCTTGGCTTTACTTAGTTTCTCTTCCAACTTTTTAAGTTTTTAAGCAGTATTACAGAAGGTGTCTTCTAATTTTGAGACTCTCTGCCTCACTCATTCAAATATTGAGGATTTCTGCTACATTTTAAATTTGCGGTATTGTGGTCTTTGTTTCTAATAATTCGACTTCGTTTTCCTTCAGTGTTGCCATTTCCCGTGTAACATAGCCTTATGTTGTTCTAGAACTAAGAATGAACCTAATGTGGCACAACTAGGTCTCTAGACCTTGAAATATATCGTGTTCCCACATCGATTGCTTGGGCTTGCCGCTATGCTTCTGCTCATGGTTGGATTAAAACCACCAGCAAGACCTGCCATTTTGTGGCTGGGTTCACCTGATTTCTCAGTGAACGCCCCTTCCCACCTGCCTACCAATAGAGCTCTTCCTGCTGGTACCTGCTGGTACCTGCTGGTAACAGATCTGGGGGCAACCTGGACATATTTCTGATGGAAAAAATAGGATGTATTCTCACCGTTGTTCTCAGCATAGAACTCTAATTCCTGGCTGGCATAATATAGCAAGAAAATATGGCATATGGATCACGAGGGAAGAAAGATAGCTGTCCTTGTTTGCATGTGACATAAAATCTGTGTAGAAAATTCCAAAACTTGCCTCTCATCTATGACCAATACAGGGTTTTGTGTATTGAATTGGATTGCAAGATATAAATGCTCAAAAATGAGCTGATTTTCTTTACCATCATGAACATTTGCACACATTATAGTTGTAGTATCATCTGCAATCATTCACAAAATAAATTATTTAGGTGTAAATCTGATTAAACATGTACAGGATTTAAAACTGTTGAAAACTGCGCCTGGCGCAATAGTGTAGTGGTTAAAGTTCTCACCTTGAATGCGCCAGGATCCCATATGGGCACAGGTTCTAATTCCATCAGCCCTGCTTCCCATCCAGCTCCCTGCTTCTGGCCTGGGAAAGCAGTTGAGGACAGCCCAAAGACTTGAGACCCTGCACCCATGTGGGAGACCTGGAAGAGGCTCCTGGTTCCTGGCTCCTGGCTTTGGATTGGTTCAGCTCCAATCTTTGCGGCCACTTAGGGAGTGAACCATCGGATGGAAGATCTTCCTGTCTCTCCTCCTCTCTCTATATCCGCCTTTCGAGTAAAAATAAATCTTAAAAAAATAAAACTATTGAAAACCGCAAAATATTAGTGAATGAAATAAAAAGATTTAGACACAGAAAAGCATGAAAGCCTTTATAAAACATTTATGCAAAATGGAATTGAAACTAAAAGAAAAGCTTTTGAGGGGAGCAAAAATTTTTGAAATCCATATTCATTAGATATCTCCAAATAATTCTTAACAAATGTATATTAAAACAGTAGATTTCAAATTTTGCACCAAACTGATTTTTACTTCCAATTTTATGAATATTTTGAAGAAGTAACATCATTTCGCTATTTAGTTAATGGTATAGTAAATGCTATGTGGTAGTTTACAGTTTTGAGGCATGTTTAATTTGGCATTAAATTTACTTATGAAAATTTTATCGTATTCTTATACCTTTTTGATATTTGCAGGTGTTTGGTGATATCTGTTTAATTCTTGACATTGGCAATTTTTGTCTCTTTTTCTGTTAGCATTGCTACATCTTAGTTTTATTGATCTTTTTGAAGAAGCAGTTTTTGGTTTAATTGATTTTTCTTTTGAGTAATTTCACTGGTTTTTGCTTTATTATTTGTTCAAATTCTGTAGGGTTTTTTTTCTAGTAGTTTTCTAGTCTTAACATGGAAACTTAAACTATTAGTTTTAAATCTTTCTTTTTGATGTAAATATTCAGTGCTTTAATTTCTCTCTTCCTGTTTGATAGTATTCTGAAAATGTTTTATATTCATTTTGGCTAGGATCAATATAATTTTATTTCCCATGAGACTCTTTTGTATTTTTTTCATGTAGTATATACTTAGGTTTTATGTCAGTAGATGAATAACAAAGAAAATTGGGAGCATGTGTTTGTGTGTATAGTGAAATATTTAACTGTACAAGAGTGTGACTTTGCCATTTGTAAAAACATGCTTGAAGCTGGAGGCTATCCTGTCAAGTCAAATAAACCGGACTTTTCATTTTAGGAAAAACATCAATTATGTTATCAAGATTTTCACAAAATTTGTTTCATTGATAGCAAGGATTCATTATACAACTTTTCTTGATATCTTATGCTTCTTACATAGCTTTTAATTTCATTTCCATTTGGGAAAACATTCCTCTGAGACAATTGCTACAAGAGTCAGTAAACATTTAAAACAATACTTAGAGTAGGAATGAAGATGATTTTATACATTACCTTTAAATGTTACAAAATTTTAATGTCATTATTATTATACATCAAGCAGTAGGTCCATCAAAAGAAGCTGAGCTCTGGCTGAGGGTGAGGGGGTAGGGGATGTATCTTTTATGTAATCCCAACGAAGTTCTGGTTTATGCTCTGGAAGTGGTACTGGGTAGGCCCACTGTTCTGTGACAGCCCATGTGCATCTTGGGGTAAAATGGTGGGAGATCCTAGATTCCTCTTAGACAGCCCTAGTTTCTAGTGTTTGAGGAGAGGTTAACTTCGCTAACATTATCTTCTACAGATCTCCTTTGGACCATTCTCTCTTGTTTAGTCTTGTCTTTCAGAAGTGTTTGATAGTTACTGTCACTGGGTTTATCTACTTATCAAATGCTGTTGGGATATGACTGTCATCTACGGGAAATGTATGGTCATTGGGAAAATGGACCGCTCAGATCTCCTGTAGGAAGCATTCCTGACAGCCTCAGCTGCTAGCCCTGTGTTGTGCCGAAGCGGACTTCATGGACAGTGTCGCAGACGCTAAGATAGCCTTGTTTTTGCCATTTGGAGAATTTTTCTGAAGAATGTTTTGGGCTGGAGGACTTTCTGTTGACCTAACTCAGATTTTAGAGCTTTGCTTCAGGCTAAGAATCTTCCTACATGGGTCAAGCCAGAATTGCAACCTGCAGGGTCTCCATGTTTTCAGTGGTGTTCTCCCCTTTTGCCAGGAAGGATTCCTCCTGTTCCATTTCTTACACATCCATATTTATCTTACTGTTTGTTTCTCAGGGAACCTGAACTAACATAGATTGGTACTTACTACCCCACTGTCTGCAGTCTCTTGGACTTAGCCACAACTCTAAGTTGAGATCTTAGGATAAGTCTCCATCAATGGCCTTTTACATATGCCATCGGTTCAAATATCAAAATATTTGAATCAGTGCCAGATATTTGAAACCACAAAGTTTTTAGGGTAAAGTAGCCTTGAATCAACAGAGCACTTGAAGAAAAAATTATTTTCACTTATATGCCTAAGAAAGTGCTCCATGTTACCTACTTTGTCAGTAAAACTTGAACTCAACCATAAAGGACATGGCACAATAATAACTGAGGAATCTTGAGGTGCTGTGAGGCCACTTTGTGACCCTAAGATTTCTTTCTTCCTTTACTGCCTAGCACGGGTCTTGAATACATCCATTCATCTCTGCATCACACTTCAGTATATAAAATGAATTCATCAGATCTAACGAAAAATACTAGTACTCCCATTTCACAATGTTGAAACCAAAGTGGAGGGAGAAAAATTTAATGTGCTGAAGTTAAACCAACAAGAACACAATAGAAATGATTTATATGACTTTTTGTCTTTGCCTTTTTAATCTTTAAAACTGCATTCAATAATCTTTAATGTGTTTCAGTGATTAATTCTGTGACTTTACACATTCAGAATTTTAAAAAAATGATACTGTAACTAAGCCTCTATTTTAGCTATGTATGGATTTTCTGTTAGCAAAGGGAACCCCTTTAGTGGACAATTTTAGTTTATTTTTTGTTGGCTGCTTTACTGAGCCTCATCAAATGTTTTTGCTTTGCAGAGCTACAGTGGATTAATCCTGAATAAGTAATTTGGAAATGTTTTTATTCATTTCTATGGAAACCATCTCTTTTGAATTTTCATATATCAAGATCACAGAGCTTTGTCCCAGTCCAATTGCAATCTTAGTTACAGCAGTGTAGGCTTACATATTAAGGGCAAAGATTTGCTCTGATGGCCCTTCTGAAGTTTATAATTGATGTGCACACTGACACTAGCAGGATCTGTGTGATGAGGGCCTACAAGTTAGACTTCTACAGATTAGTGCCATCTCTGTGGATAGAACAAGTCTTCTGGATTTTGATTTACCTTCTCTGCCTTTCCCATTAGCTCCTCACTCCTCATATAGTGTACTTGAAAGGCTTTTGCTGGCATTTTAGATGTCCAAGCTGGAATCTGAGAGCTTACTGGAAATCTGAGGTAGTAGATGCTAGAAATCGATTCTAGAGATTTGCTGGCCTTATATTCATAAACAACCTTTCTAAAAAATGAACACTTTTATTAACACTTAATCCCATCCATTTCTTTCCTATAGAATAAGCCCCCGTCATTATGCTCGGCACATGTCATCATGCTTTGTTACCACTTTGTCCCTTTTCGTTGAGTAGAAAGGTTTTTGGAGTCACAACATCTCATTTTCTCTATGACATTTTGTACAAAATTATGCCCTAGGTGGATTGGCTCATGCCTCGCTGGGTGGGACACAAAGATTAGTCACTTCTCACCATGGTGTTGAGGATTTTCCTGCACACCCCCCCGCAAAAAAAATGTTCTGCACCTTAATTGTCGACATATGTCTTGTTAGAGTTACAAGCCAGTCTAGATTATCCCAAAATCTGCCAAGATCAGCAGAATTATACTTCAACACAACAAATGGCTAAATACGAAAATGAAATAGACACGAGACAGCTGAATGGTACCTTATAGCCATTTTAAGGTATATAGCAGCCGGTCCGGTCCTGTATATAAACTAAAATTGAAATGTCAATGAGCTAATCAGAGGTTGTGGTTAAGAACTTGCTTTTTTTTTTCCTTTTTTTTTTTTTTAACATACTGGTTACTCAAAACCATGTCAATTCCATAATGTTGCAAATTGCTGTTGATGTTATATTGGGACTCTTAATTGACTGGGATGATACTCTACCAGCTCTAACTTCGGACCAGAAATGGTCTCCCCAAGAAACTGTTCAACCCATCTGGACAATAAGTAGCTGGACTCTATGCTTGGTATATGTTTGCAAGGAAAGAATCTTGATTGAATTTGAACTGTAATACTGCATCAAGGTGGAGGAATCCACCAGGGGGGAGGGGAGGGGGAGAGGGAGGGGGATTCCCAGAGCCTATGAAGCTGTCACATAATGCAAAATAATTAATTAAAAAAAATTTATGCCCTAAAACATTGGTTAGCTACAATTGATTTATAACATGGCACAATATTATGGTATGTCCCTTCGGTGTCATGAGCTTGCTGTGCAGTTCATAGTGTGCTACGCTTCTAATGTAGGAGGGCATAATGATTGCTTTATGTTCTTTGTTTATTCTGCTTTCATGATATGCCTAGCTGTATTGTAACATCAGCTTTTTGGAGTGCATATTTATATATAAATTTCATCTGCTTAAACACCACACAACGTGTTTGCTTTTGACCTGTCTGAAAATCTATTTTCCTTGGAGTATTTAGTCTATTTATTTTCACTGAAATTACAGGTGTACTTGGTGTTACAGTTCCTATATGCTGCACATGCTTTGTGTTTGAACTGTTTTATGTTCTCTTTTTCTCCTTTGCCTTTTAAACAGTTGAGTACTTAACCATTTTAATTCCTGTTCTTCATTTTTAATTTTACAATTTTACTTTCCAGTTGTTTATTTAGAGATTACAAGATACATTCTTGACTTATTACCACTTAATACTTTTACCTCTGCCCTAACATGGTTAGGGAAGCTAAAATGTTTGAACTCTTACTACTACTGCCTTTCTACCATTGAATAGTTCTTATTACTCATTTTACTCATATGTACGTGTGTGTGTATATATATATGTATATATATGTTTTTATGAATGACAGTTATTTTTATGTGACTAACAATTGCTGATCATCAGACACGCTTCCTTGCTTGAATTCGTCATTCTCCACCATTTTGCCCAGATGTCCATGTATGGTCATTTCCTTTGTTCTGAAAACCTCCCGTTAGTACTACTAGTGGTGACCTACTGCTAATGAATATCCTTAGTTTGCATCTGCTTGAATTGATCTTTTGTTCATTTGAGCCTTGACAGACATTGTAACCAGATAGAGGCCCCTGGGATAGCTTTTGTCTCTTTCCAGCAGTTTAAAGGCTTTCATATGTCTGGCTTCCATCAGTTCTGTGCAGAACTCAATTGAACATCACAGTATTCCTCTTTTGGAAAATAAAAAGTGACATTTTCTTGTCTGTTTTTAAAGATTCTTGTTTTTCAGAAAGTTTACTGCATTTGTATATGATATATTTCAGGAATGTGTATGTGGTATTATTTGCACTTACGCTATTTAAGGTATGTTAAACTATTTGCATCTGTGGATTGATAGTATTTAGTTGCTTTGGAAAATTTTTAGCCAGTTCCTTTGGAGACTATTCTTTTCCTATCACTTCTCTTTTATAATGTAATATATATCATATATAGCGATAGATGTCCTAGAATTGTATTTCACTGTAAAATATATTTTTCCTATTTTTTCTTTTCTCTGTGCTCATTTTACTTATTTTCTATGAATTGTCCTATCAGTTTACCAATTCTGTGTTCTGCTGCGTTTGGCCTGTTGCTAATGTCATTCATTGATTTCTTAACACATTGTATTTTTAAAAAAGATTTATTTATTTTTATTGCAAAGTCAGATATACAGAGAGGAAGATCTTTCATCCAGTGATTCACTCCCCAAGCAGCTTAAACAGAACGGCCAGAGCTGAGCCAATTTGAAGCTCCCACACGGGTGCAGGGTCCCAAGGCTTTGGACTATCTTCGACTGCTTTCCCAGGGCACAAGTTGGGAGCTGGATGGGAAGCGGGGCCACTGGGATTAGAGCCGGCACACATATAGGATCCTGGTGCATGCAAGGCAAGGACTTTGACCACAAGGCCACCATGCTTTAGCTAATAAGCCACTGTGCTGGGCCCAAGACATTGCATTTTTATGTAAGAGAATGACTATTTGATTCTTTTAAAAGAGGATATAACTCTGTAGTGGATTTTTTTCAGCCTTTCATTTCCTTTTTCTTCTCTTTGTTCTTCAGTGTGCAAAATGGGATTTGAGAGGTCTCCTGCCAAAGTGACGAGGGGGCTGCAAGGGAGGAAAGACCCTTATTTTTTCTCTATTAGCATTGACTGTGGTTATCTAGATCAGCAGGTGGCTTTGTTTCTATTCTGTTTTCTTTGGTTGACTATAGATTGTGTGGTGCACTTTTTCTTGCATCTACTACTTTTGCCTAAATGGAGTGTTTGGTGTCTGATGGAACTCTAGGCTCCAGATGATTGTATGTGCCTTCAGAGAAGGCTTCTTCTTTCTCTGTTTTGCAGATAAAGGGAGGAGGTGATCATCTTAGTTCAATCAAGGATTGACCTTAGTGTCTTAGCTTCACTCACTTTGGCTTCTCCTCCCAGGGCAGACCCTCCAAGACTTTGTCTTGAAAGGGTGGGCAGCAGTGCACTGGGAGCAATTCTCCTCACCTAGCAAGTCTTAATTCCTTGACACTGTGGAACTGTGGGAATTCCCTCCCACCTCTAGCTTCTGACCTGCCTCCCTACGCCACCCCAGAACTATGAAACTTCTCTATAGGGAAAACTAGGTGTGTGTTTCTGACTCAAGTTTCCAGTTTTTGTCCTTTAAGCTCTGTGTAACAGCTAAAGATTGTTGCGGATTTCTCTCTTCCATGGCTTAGGTACTCTTCTGCTAGTGTTGAGCCACGTATGGCCAAACAATATTCTCAGACACAAAAGATATCTGACCATCATTAACTCACCATGGAAAGCTGTTCTCTGAAATTCCAATCAACCTAGTCTTAATTGCATATATACATCTGTAATGCCTTTAAAATATTTTTTTAAGTATAGCACTCATCAGAAAGTTGAAGCCTGATGTGAACTATGGTATTCTGTCTGGGCATGAAAGTCCTTGCTTTCATACTTTCTTCATCATTTATATCACCATGTAATATACTAATCTAGAGATTATTATATTTTTGATCTAGCATTTATTTTTTACACACTTACATGTTGAGTCTTTTTTATCAAAGACTTTTATGGGGCTTGTTATAGAGGCCACAATCATAACTGAGAAAATCCATATACAACTTCACTTTTCAATACTATGGGCCAAAGATTTTAGAAATTATTCTAATCTAGATATATACTACCCCTAAAATCAGTCCCCATCAATTATTTAGCACTGCTGTGGGCGACACACTGGGAAAATACATTTCAGAAATTCCCCATTTTGTACCAGATTATTTAGAGCAAACCTAGCATGTGTATAAAAACTATCAATATAAGAAAATGCATGGCCAAAGGTTTGAAACCAGAGAGATAGTGATAATCTAAGATTTTGAGAAGAAGATGACCACCCCAGCAGTGCTCTACCAAGCGACCTGGATTGTATCTTGTTAGGTGACCCCATGTAGTTTATTGAGCCTGCAAGGATTGAGGCTTTAAAGTGTTTTTCTTGTCTTCCCTGTGATTTTGATTATTCTGGCCAAGCATGCTGGAAGAGAAATGACTAAATTTAATATGGCATCTTCTTCCATCTGGATTTAATAGTCTCGATTACTTTTGAGAAAACCAGTTTTGCAAGAAAAGAACTTCCTGCCCAACTGTTTGAGTGCCATGTGGCCTCAAGAAGGATCCTGGTGGTCTCCAGCCATTCATAAGGAAAGTACACTTTACCACAACTATCCTGGAAAGGCCTGGGGTGGGAGGTGTTGCAGCGTTTCTCACCAGAAATGTTAGATGAGGAAAATGACTGAAGAGGAACTAAAGAAACACTGTCTGTGGAGAGGCAGAGCTTTTATATATCTCCAAGTGTTATGGTGAAATGGTAGTTGGGTAGAATGCAAAACTGGTGGGAGAGCAGCAGAGGGAACACGCAAGAATGTTGCTTGAGTATATAAATAAAAAAATTGTCAATGTTTGTGCTTCCCGCTTTCCTGTCCAGCTTTGCTGCCCAACATGGGGCCACCTCTCAGACAGAGCTTCTCAGCTGGGAGCCCTGTGCCATCTGAGTCAGCTCTGGCCTCAGTGACCTGTCATAGCTTGCTGTGGCATTCTGGCACCCATGGTGAGCCCTCTGAATCTATGCTCTTGCTAAAGCCTAAACCCTTGGAAGCTGCAGACAGCACAGCCATCTTAGGCCCAGGGTCTTAGGCCCTGTGAACCCTCAGATGGAGGAATTGCCCAGGGGAGGCTCAGCACAGCCATGGTTCCTTTCTGTAGGTTTCTTTCTGTAGCACTGTAGGTTTCTGAAGTTCAGGTAATTTTGCAGCTGAGATCTGGATGCCTGACTGTGCTGTATGAACCTGGGGACCCTCACTACAGATTTTTAGACGTATTTGTTTTTATTGAAAAAGCAGATTTAGAGAAAGACAGAAAGAACTTTCATCAGCTGGTTTATTCCCCAAGTGGCTGTAAGGGCTAGAGCTAAGCCAATCCAAAGCCAGGACTTAGGGTCTCCCACGTGGGTGCAGGATCCTAAGGCTTTAAGCCACCTTCCACTGCTTTCCCAGGCCACAAACAGGGAGCTGGATGGGAAGTGGAGCAACTGGGACACATACTAGTGCCCATATGGGATCCCAGCATTTGCAAGGGGAGAGTTGGCCAATTGAGCCATTATGCTGGGCCTAAGCTTACTCATATTTTGCAAATTCACTCTCACTTCTATCAAACAAAGTTGCTCCTGGAAACATAATGGGAATGTGTTGTATTGATATTTCTGGCCCATAATTCTCAGTTAAGGAAACAAAACAAACAGGAAAAAGCACAAAAACAAAAAAACCTTGTTTCAGTTCTTTTATGTAATTGAAACAAAGCTCCTAACTGCTATAAAGAAAAACCCCCTAAACCAAATATGCCATACTTTGCAACTACTAAATATTATTATTATGAAAGTCACCTCATCATAAGGAGCCATCTTTGGGGAATAATAAACATTTATGATTTTAACGAGCAGATTCAGTTGTATACAGTGCAAAAAGTACAATGAAAGATGGGGTAGAATTCTGATCCTCCCAAACGTTGTATGGATTATAGGCAATTTTCTCTTCTTCTGAACTCATTCAGATTTCCATGATTTTATTGTATTTATAATTTTAAATGATAGTACTCGAAGGCCAATGTTGGTGTATCACAGGTTAAACCACTGCCTGTGATATCAGCAATCCAAACGGCTACCAGTTCAAGACCCAGATGGTCCAGTTTTGATCCAGCTCCCTTCTGATGAGCCTGAGAAGGCAGCAGGAGGTGGTCCAGCTACTTGGACTCTTGCCTGGTTGAAGCAGCAGATGGAACATTTCTGTCTCTGTTTCTCTGTTACAATGCCTTTTAAATAAATAAATCTTTAGAAAGCAGTGCTTTGTCCCACAAATATTTTATGGCTTTGTGGCAGATTTAACAACCCATTACATATTGACTACACACCCCCAAAACCAGAATCTCATCAAGGGATAAGATACTTGCAATCTTAGAAGTAGTATGGAATGTAGTAATAAAATCACAATAAGTTAAATGAGACATACCCACATAAGACTGATGTTCACAAAGGCTTACTGAAGGCAGCAGAATTTGAACTGAATGTTGAAGGTTAGAATTCAACAGTGTTGTTCATTTCTTGGTGGAGAAAGTGCACAAAGGGGGAAAAGGAAGGAAAGCATAATTGTATTTGTGGCATAACAAAGATACATGTTGCTCATTGGAGAGAATAAGAAAGAAACATGTGACTTGAAAGTGACGGTGATTCATGCTTATCGGTTTCTTTGCATGTAGGCTATACATTGGGCTTCACTGTTTGTATCATGGTCACTAATACATGTATTGTGTAGGATGTAAAGTGCTTTCATATTCTATCTGTTTGTTCTTCACAATGCTGAAGAAATTTGAAAGGGAGATTTTCAATGCTGCCTTTGACCAGGAATTTCAATCAGACAAGTGAGCATCCAAGGTTACAGAGCAGGTTCCTTTTCTATTTGTCCTTCCAGTTGTTCATTCACACCAATAACCCTTTCATGATGCACTGTAATTGTGTACTTTTCCTTCATTATATCTTATTTGTATATAGAAAAACTAATCATTAACAGATTCTGCATGATTTTGAATGATTGTCTTAATATTTTGCATATGATTAGAGAAAGGTTTTATTTTTAAAGATTTATTTATTTTTATTACAAAGTCAGATATACAGAGAGGAGAGACAGAGAGGAAGATCTTCCGTGCGATGATTCACTCCCCAAGTGAGCCACAACGGGCCGGTGCTGCGCCGAACCGAAGTCAGGAACCTGGAACCTCTTCCAGGTCTCCCACATGGGTGCAGGGTCCCAAATCTTTGGGCCGTCCTCAACTGCTTTCCCAGGCCACAAGCAGGGAGCTGGATGGGAAGTGGAGCTGCTGGGATTAGAACTAGCGCCCATATGGGATCCCGGGTGCATTCAAGGTGAGGAGTTTAGACACTCGGCCACAGTGTCGGGCCTGAGAAGGGGTTTTGATTCAAGATGATATAAATCCTAGATCTGCAGTCAACCAGCTATTTTACATTATAACATAATTTTACTGTTTCTGAATATGCATTTATACCATCAGCATTTGGGCAATACTTCGTAAGGATGTTCATAGAAAATATGTTAAAAGATGCCCAACATTGGCACCAACTTAAAATAAACATTAAGGGGAGTTTAATGCTGTTGTTGAAGATAATATTGATATAACAACTTTGAGTCAATAAATGAGTCATCCTCATTTTATTTTCCTAATGTAGTTCAGTCAATTCCTAAATATCCCAGATTTGGAAACATAATTAAAAGAAAACAAGTGCCAGCTGCCTAAATATAGAATGATTTTGTCCAGCTGTTTAGGATTTGTATTGCCTGTATCTACCACCACAGGTCATTTTGTCTTCTGAAAGGGACTTGGATGATCACAGCCTAAGAGTGGCAGGGATATTGCAATTGAGGGTAACTCTTCTTAGAGTGATGAAACATGTGCAATGAAGAGTAGACACCTAAACTTATTAATTTCATTTAACCTTAAATCTTCTTAAAAATCATTAGTGAGCTAAAAAAATAAGAAAATATTACTCTTGCCAGTGTTATAGATTACCATTTATTGAATCTTTAATATATGCTAGCCAATAGACTAATATAGAATAAAGTTGATCATTCAAGCTTCAACTATAGATTTTTTCTTATCCTGACGCTATTTTACATACTTTTTCCTTATTTTTAAGAGATTTATTTATTTTTATTGTAAGGGCAGATATACAGTGAGAAAAAAAGATCTTCACTCCCCTGGTTCACTCCCCAGATGGCTGCAACGGCTGGAGCAGAGCTGATCTGAAACCAGGAGCCAGAAGTTTCTTCCTGGTCTCCCACATTGGTTCAGGGCCCCAAGAATTTGGGACATACTCTCCTGCTTTACCCAAGTTAAATGCAGGGAGTTGAATTCAAACTGGAGCAGCTGGGACACGAACCAACATCCATATGGGATCCTGGTGCATGTAAGGCAAAGATTTAGCCACTAGGCTAGTGCACCACTCCCTGTTTTGTGTTCTTAAAGTACATATTTAGTATATATTTCTAGAATTGAATCTTTGGTTATAGTTTCAAGCCTGTAGAGTTAACAAATGTATAGTACCTCTGCTATCTATGGTTGGAATGCTTGTTCCCTTCAAAGCCCACACTATAATTCAGTTATCATGGTAAGTGGTAACAATTAAAGATCTGATTGGTCCATGAGGATTATTCCCTCAGGTGAAATTGGTACTCTTATCAAATAGCAAATTGAGGCTTCTGTCTCTCTCCTTTTACCAGAAGGCACTCATAAGAAGCACCTTGTCAGGAACTAGAGGAGTCAGAGATGAGTTGTTGTCTTCATGTAACCTGCCAATGGAACAGATATACTCTGCTGCTTTCCATATTAATAACAAGTTCAAATTGCAGACACAGCTTAATTGGTTTAAAGAAATCTGGTACATAGGCCCATTTTATGGCAAAGTTCTCAGAATTAATTCTTTCATTGTTTCCACTTTCTGCTACAAACTCTTTCAGGTGTTAACTAAATACAGAAAATATGAAGTCTAGTTATGGACTAGATTGATTCCCAGGGATTGTGAAAAAGACAGCCCAACTATATTTCCTTTACTGCTCATGGAATTTGGTCACAGTGGATGTTTCGGGGAGGCTCAGTTACTGGGGAGATGGCTTGCAGCAACTCAGTCACTGTTTAGGAAAAGATGATAATAGGGGCCACCTTCAAGAGGAGCCTCTTGTAGTTTTGGTACCTTAACATGGAGAGAAGATCCAATGGGAGAAGCAGCACATTATTCTTACCTTTGTGAAATACTTGGGAGGATCCAAAAGTTTTAGGGGTAGGGGTTTGGCCTAGTACTTAGGACCCCTCTCAACTCCTACACTGGAATGCTGAATTTAATGCCCAACTCTATCTACTGATGATTCCAGCTTCCTATACATTACACAACCTAGGGTTCAACAGGTAAAGACTCCAGTAGTGGGATCTCTGCTACCCATGGAAGAGTCTTGGATGGAGTGCCCAGCTCCTGGCTTAGACACGGTCCAGCCCTGATTGTTTGGGGCATTTGCAGACTGAATTAGTGAATATGTGCTCTCCCTGGCTGCTATCTTGCTGTTTCTTTTGAATGTTTTAAGAAAGGTGCTTTAATTGTGAGCATCATCACCAAAACGATAAAGTTGGCTGAGAAGCATCAAAGTGAATTTTTCCTAGTTGCAGGCTTCTGGACCTAGCCATTGACCTTATGTAGAGGGCTGCCCCACAGCCACCTTTCTACTCCATGCCTTTATTCCTCCTTTAACTCCCAAAGCCCCTCTAATTACCCTGAACAGCTTATTTTATCAGATTTTTGAAAATAAAGTTGAATGCTACACATTTAGAGAGTAGATTTAATTGTTTGATTCATCTCTTTCCTAGAAAGTGTGTGGGTATTTTAATCCATACTCAGTTATTGGATCTTGGGCAAGTTGGATAACACATAATAGAAAACTCAGAATCCACTGATATTTTTGACGCACATCATTTTCTCACAAGCAATCTACAATTTCAGCAGCATCTATATCATGTTTTTACATATTAAGCTGCAATTGTAAAGCATTTCAGCAGAATAAAAGGGTTTGGCATATCTTCAAACAAATCAATGTAACTTATATGTATGCTTCAAAAGTAGGAATGTGAGAGACATTGGAATTAGTACATAAAGTTTTTATTTAAAGTTTTCCCCTTCCAAGCAAGCTTCATTTACACATTCTAATATTGTACAAAATTTACATCCTGTGATTTATTTATTCACTTTTCACTTTCTAGGAGTTTGTGTCTTTCTGAAATACAGAAAGCTTATAGTTCTCATAAACAGTTTTATTTATTTTGGGTAGAAATAAAAGTAAAATGAAGGACAAGTGTAAGGAAAGCAAATATTCTCCTATAAACAGTGACTTTTGGAAGCCATGGTGACAGTAGACAGTAAAGGATTCTGAAGCCGACCTCGCTCTCTTCATGATGTCAGCTGGAAATTTCACACAAAGCACTCTGACTTTTTATATGCACATGTTTTCAAGAAAAAAAAAACAGGTGTTGCTTGTACTGGATATATCTATTTATATATATATTTTACAACGGATCCTTCGGATCTGAACATACAAATAAATACAAAAACAATGAAGATTGCACGTTACTGCAGAAATGCATTGAATTCCGACATACTCATTCATCATGATGTGCTCCACATGATAGCTTTTCACCAAGGCGTTCTGAATATGTGGCGCTCTTTGTTGTTTTGAATGACATATTGGTCAAGCGATTTGATACATCTTTCCATGATTAAAAAATAATTTAGCTTTTTATTTACTCCTGAAAGTTGATGTACAAGAAGAGCTTAAACACCAAATTCATGTTCCTGCTAGCTTTGCTGATTGGCCACCCTGAGAGCATCTCATGCCCTCCTAACCTTCTACTGCTGTATTCCTCATGCTTCTGAGGACTGCTAGCTAGTAGTTGATTGATTACCTGAGTTCAGGTATGTCTGTGACAATTGACCCAATTAAGATGCGTGGAGGGAATAGGGAGGTAAGTGGTGTCCAGAGGCAGCCAAAGGGGAGCGAGAGAAGGACTTTCTCACATGCTGTGATTGGCTCCTGTGCCCCTTTTCAGGTTTGTGTAAGAACACAGACCTGATATTATAATGAAGAGGAATTAGTCTTTCTTTTCTTTCCTGAATCCCCAAAAGCAATATGCCCAGTTTTCATTATGAATCAAGTTTGGGCCAAATCTGTTATGCAACAGAATCATTCAAGTACTCTGTGACTGTGTTTATCAGCCCTATTTTTTTGAACCAAATAAAAACGTGTTCACTACTTATAGCTGCAACAAATGAGAAAGCACAGTTCTTGGTGAACTAAGTGACATAGTCTATTTTGCTTCAATCTTTTGGATCAAGTTAAAGACACAGGGATTATGTTTGTGGCTAGCCTGAAACCTATGCGGCAGAAAGCAATTACTGTTAAGAGCCAACATGTTTCTTTTCTTTGATTCAGTCAGGTGCTATAAGGTCAGAGTGGTAAGAAATGAAGTTGGAAAGAAACCAAAATGCCCTCCTTTAATCTTAAATGATTTTCAGTAACTGTGTTCTGGATGGAGTCTGTGAAGTAGTCAGAGGTTAGGAATACAGAATCCAGTTGCAACTGCTGAAATGCAATGTGAAGATTTTGATGGGTTCAATTTTTGAATCGTTCATGAACACAATATCCCCAAAACTTCAACATAGATCGCATGCAGGTAGACTACAATGCACAATACAGATCTTAGGTCTTTCTGGGGTCAGTCTTCTGTATCTTTCTCTTTTGGAAAGTTAACAGCTGTATGAGGAGTTTTTGTAAAGCTGGGACAAGTTAAAACCAGTCTGAAATGAGTCTGTCACCACAGGAAGTTTGGTAGGATTTGAGTTACAGACACAATGTCTGTCCAGAACAGGTCTCTTTTGTCATTGCTTATAAAGTACCAGAAACCTAGGGTGGGTTTTGGCTGTACCACGGGAATGTGTTGCTCCTATGATCATGGTGGCATCACCTGCCACTGCTTCCTCGAATGTGACTCTGTTCATTCCAGGAGTTCTTAGTGTTATTTGTTGTATGGCACACAGGCAGGCAGGATCACTGTTGCACAAGCAGGGCCTGCCAGGGGTTCGGCTACATCACCTTCAAGTTCTGTCCAGGTTCCTTTCTCTGGACAGTAGCATATTGTAGATGACTTGTAGGCTCCCTGTAATGGGAGAGCAGGAGTGTTTAGTAAAAGAGAATTGCTGTAACAGAGAATTGCTATAACAGGCCTGTTGCATTTCACAGGATTCCTCCTTCACTATTACTAAATAATCCCAAATGACAGTAGTAGATCTTAAACTGCTTTATTTCAAGGGAAAGTTTAGATCCTCAATATTTCAAGATATTTTAAACATATTGTTAACAACTAATAAAAGTCTACAAATAACCTAGAACCTGTTTTCAAGTAATCAAATTATCTAGCTCACTTTCAGTTTAAAGGACAGAATGCATCTTAAATATTCAGATATTTGAAGTAACTTGGGATCTGATTTGCTCCTTATTGTTTGGTTTGCTATTGTGGAGAATCTGAGCTCAGATTGGATTACAGAAAACTAGAAAGCAGATTTTGCTAATTCTTGTGTATTAACTTATTTTCAAGAGGCCACATGAGAAATAAAAAATGTCTTTGGTTTTGTTTCATTTTCAAAATTAGGAGCCAGAGTTTGAGTAATACTTCCTTCTCCAAACCAACATGACATTTTTTAAATGACAGGCAACAGACAAAATACTAATCTAATATTAATAATGTATTAGTGATAAAGTGTGATTTTGGTATCTGCACAAACATCTATATTATAGCTAACAGTTTGCTCCATCAGACAGGCACATGTATGGATACAGTGTTATGCACACACAAAGAAATTCTTGTCTCCATGTAACTAACAACTTTTTAAAGCATTCCTAAACTTTTTATCACAGTTCTGTCTGACACAAAATAAAAAAAAATCAGACAATTGCATTAAAATCTCAAATTAATGTCATAAAGCTAAATCAGATAAATAGGAAAATATAAATATTGTCATTGGTTTGAAAATGACTATATAGACCACTAGATCCAAATGTGACTCTTCTATCATGTGGAATTGTTCTTTGGATATAAGCAGGGAGCTGGTTTCAGGGTACTGTCTTCCTTAGGACAGCAAAGTTTGTGGATGCCCAAGTCACTCACAATGTAAAATCTACTGGTGAGTTTTTGGGAGATATGTCAGAATGACCTAAAAACCACAAGCATAGTTCAGATAAAACCTGTGCAACTCCTCTTGTATAATTTTAATCTCTAAATTGCTTTTTCAAAAGATGTGGGGCTGCAATTTAGGTTAAGATGCTGATTAAGACACCAGCATTTCCTATTGGAATTTTTCTTTCAATCCTTGCCTCTGGAACTTGACTCCAGCTTCCTGTTAATGCAGACCAGAGGAAGCAGCCGTGATGGCTCAAATGTCTCTCTACCACTCACATGGGAGACACACATGGCTTTGGTTTGGCCCCATTATAGCACTGTGAACATCTGGGAGTAACAGTGGATGCCTTTCAAGTAATAAAGTATTTTACTTTATTGCTTATGAAATGTTAAGGAAAAATCTGTACATATGAACTAATTGCTAGGAAAATTTTACATCTGTGTTTGGCTTGATCTCCAGATGGAACATCCACAGATATGAGAGACTGACCTAACTGTAATGGCCAAAAGAAAAAAAATGACAAATTAGGATTGTTAATCTTACACATTTCCCTACATTTTAGAGATGTAGAGACTGAGCTAATTCCAAAATGAAGGAAAATGTATAAAATAACAAGCCTAGTTTGTCAACAAGTCAATGGCATGAAGCAAAGAGTGGGACAGAGGTAATGTTTTAGACTAGAAGAGATTTATGAGACATAATAAATTTTAGTGAGACTCGTTGAACGCTGATTTCAGCACGCTGACTTGAAAAAAGCATCTTTCTTACAAGTCAATAGGAGAAACTTAAATATGGATTAAATACGAAGGATTTGATGTTAATTTTGTTCAATGTGACAGGAGTAGTGTTAAATAAGTGAATGACTATTATAAAAAAATACTAAGGCATTTAGGATGAAATAACATGTTGGATTTATTTCAAATTGCTCCAGTTCAAAAAATTTTAAAAGTGAATCCAAATAAGTTAAGTTTGACAAAATGTTGATTTATTTTGAAGCTACATATCAGATTGATGAGATTCACTTATAATTCCTATGTTTGTGTATATTGGAAATTTTCATGATGAGGAAATTAAAAGCACAAAGCAATGACAAATTATGTACCTAAAGAGAATTTATGGATATAAAAGAGTTAATTCCCCTTTTTAAAGCTTCACTAATTCAGAAACTTTTCAAACTCTTATTCAGTTAGATTATTTGTAAAGAGCACTTCACTTTGGCATTTGGTTGGAAAGCTTTAATCACAGACATGGGGACAGGAGAAAGCCACAGGGCTGCCTACTTGCCTTTTCTACAGCTGATCAACTGATAGGCAGTTTGCTGACAAGAGTGCAGATTCTATTTTATTGTTTAAGGAGACCTGCTTCTTAATTAGCATGATTTTAATGAATAAATAGCTGATTATTTTTTGAGTGACAGAGTTTCTATCCACTTGCTCACTCTTCCACTTTGGCCCACAGTGGCAGGGATGGGGCTGACTCCAAGCCGAGAGCCAGAAGTCAATCCAGGTCTCCAGTGTAGGTTTAGAAATCTAGTTGCTTAAAGCAAGACTACTGCCTCCCAGTGTTGACTGGCATGAAGCAGGAGTCAGGAGCTAAATGCAGATAGTGCATCCAAGCTTTGATGTGGGACATGGGCATCTTATCTGCTAGCTGAAATGACAGCCTTGCATGATTCTCTTAACAGGTGCGTAGGTGGATAATACTGTTGGAGAGAAACAGGAAAGGTGAGTACAGACATAAAGGAAGGGGATGAACACAGACACGTACCATACTCCAGCTGTAGCCTCCCACAAGGAAGATGCTGTCATCAAGCACTGCACAGCCAGGCCCACTTCGACCTTCCAAAATGGGAGTTTGGAGAATATTCCACTGGTCACCTTTTGGGTCATAGCATTCCACGAGCATGACATCAAGGTGGGAGAAACCTAAAAGGTGGGCAAAATGAGGAACTGAGAAAGAATAGACTTTCAGTGTCCCTGTTTAAGAAAACGCATGTAGGGCCTAGATAGACATAGATAATAATGTCTTTGAAGACACAAATGCTTAAATTCGCTGGGGAAATTAATTGGATGACATGTCAGACAGATCCAAGGGGGAGTAAGAAACACCTCTGGGTGTTTTGAATTAATTCAAAGCAAGAATGTCTGAAACCACATTTCATTACTGTGGGTTAATTACATAGGGGAGGGTAGATCTTACTAAAAATGGCTTATGAAATCCTTATTTAAGAGATTTATGCTAATAATAGTTAAATCAAGCTTTAATAGAGTGCTTATTACATGTTTAAGTGCTTTGTCCCTTTTATCACTATATGAAATCACTACTGTCATTATTTTCATTTTATAAATAGGAAAACTAAACAATAATTCAATCAGTGACTTGAATATGTTACAATCCAATAAGTACATGGGCTGAGGCTTGAATCCAGGCCAACAAGACTTCTGAGTTCAGACCCTTGTAGACTAAACCATGTTGGCTTTCTTAAACAAATGTTTTAGTTTATTGAAAATGCAGTGTTCACAATCTTTCATCTTTTTGACAATATAGCTATGTTTATAAATAATGTGACTGGTTTCCACTGTCTGCAAGGGTCAAGGTTTGGCTAACAGGTTGAGTACTTTCCCAGGAAGGACTCCCCACTTCTGAGAGAGTTTCTTAGAGGCTGGGGCAGTCACAGGGCTGCTGAGAACAACTTAGGTTGCTGGAATCCACTGGAACCCTGCCTTTAACTTGGTGGGTGCAAAAAAAACCAGAAAAACACAAATAGTGGGAACTTCGTGGTCACTGGGTCTTCCAAATCCTTTTTTTTTTGTCTAGCTCAATATATGTTATGAATATGTGCCTGCCTACAATCAGAGTTGCATCCACTAACCAATATACTCAATTCTTCAATGTATTTGAAAAGATGACTCAAAAAGTGGAGTTCTTTTCCTTCTTAGAGAGGCAAACAGGGCATTTCAGATTACTATATTATAGAACATGAGTTTCAACTGTTAGGACAGTAGAGCAATGGATTCATTGTAATGCTGTGATGTATTCTTTTCTTTTACCAATAAAGATTACTGATGATAATTTTTGTAGCTCATATAGTTAGAACAAGCAATTGGGAAAATCCCTGGCTCTGAAGGTATAGATGTGCTGACTTTTCTGTGTCAAATATTTACTGTATCCATCACAATAGCTATCAAAAATAATTATCTTTTTTTAATATTTATTTATTTTTGTTTGAAGATTTATTTATTTTTATTGGAAAGGCAAATATACAGAGAGGAGGAGAGACAGAGGACGTTCACTCCCCAAGTGAGTGCAATGGTTGGAGCTGAGCGAATCTGAAGCCAGGAGCCAGGAGCTCCTCTGGGTCTCCCACACAGGTGCAGGGTCCCGAGGATTTGAGCTGTCCTCAACTGCTGTCCCAGGCCACAAGCAGGGAGCTGGATGGGAAGCAGGGTGCAAAGTCTGTCCCTTCCTTGTCATTGTGTCCTCCTATGCTATTTGTCACTTGGGTTGTCAGGACCTGAATCTTTCTGCCCAAGTGTAATATTATAAAACGTCCTAAAACACATAGGCAAAGAAAGCTTCCTAAAATGCTTGTGCAAATGAAATGGAACCACATTTTAATGCAGAGAACTACAAAGTTAATATAGACTGTGTCGAGGTAAGGGTGTGATGGATAGGCAAATAAAAGTGCACTAGAGAAAGCAATAAAGACTAACAGGAAGAGATGTGTGGTGAACTGTCCTTTCTCACTGACGCACAGCATCTACTGTTGAACTGACAGTTCTAACTGCACATGAACTTGAAAATAGCTATATAAAAATCACATCTGTGTGACCTTCATAATATTTAGGGATAAAGTTTCATTTAAGAGAAAAAACATCTATCTTTAGTACATTTTTAAAGATGCACTTGTTGTTAGATAGGAGGGGTCTTCAAAACCTTGATGGAAAATGCCTATGTTAAGAAAACTGGGCATGGATTTCCAATTCTTTTACACCCAAATAAATGTACCTTTTAATTCCATTTTACCATGAACTTTTTGACAGACCCTTGTAAATTCACGACTGTGTCTTGTCTTCCATACCCAGAATGCCCTGTTTCCTATTTCGTTCAATTTCAAGGGTCATGGGATGTCAAGAGCTGGAGGAGTTTTTAGAGATGAACTAGATCAATTTCTTCATCTTTAGATGAGGGAACCAAGGCTCAAGGCAGTTCAAGAACATTTCAAATATCAGTATCATTCTTTTCTGGTCAAATTCTACGTTACATACATACAACATAAGTTATATGCACATAGATAAACCACTAAAGTTGTAATCATACATGTATTCAGGAGGGAGGAAGAGCCAAAATCGTGGCTTTTCAAATGTTATTATTAAGTTTTTTTATTAATCAAAACAGTAGAGTTGAGGAATTAGATGATTTGATATTCAGTCTCTAAATGAGTTGATTTGAAATTTAAACATAAGATGCAGAGTTTTTTAAAAAGTAATTTAGAAGCAATTTTGTGGAATTGTGACAAAGGTTATGTTAAGTAAAAACAAGTTTTTTGGGGGAAAATCATTACTGCAACTTTGGTGGCAAGGAATAATTTACTTCCGTGAATTCATTGTTACGACAAATTGTTTGTGCTTTTCAGTTATTAATGCTCCCATTTCTTATTTTCTCAAGACATCATTATTCATTACTTTAATGTGTGTGGTAACTTAAAAAAATAATCGGATCTTCAGAAAAGCCAAAATAAATGCTTGCTCAAGGGTACTGCTAATTTACACAGAGTAAATTTTATTTGATCAACATGTTTTTTACTTGGTTAAATATAACTAACAAGAAACTCCCTTAGCAAGGAACATAAGAGGCAAATGTATTGTGACTTAAAAAGAAGACCTTTCAAATGATTTCCTCCAATTGCATACAGGCGGTCATTCATTACAGCCAAAGTATGGATGGCACGTTTCGTGTTCATGTCTTGTTTTCGAGCCCAGACGTCCATTACAGGGTCATAACAATATAGCCAGGGGACATATTCGCCATTGTGTACACCCCCTGTGAATGAAACATACACATACAAGTCAAGAAAGTGCAATGAAACTGAGCATGGTATCAGAAGGTGAAGGAATGACTTGCCTGAAATGTATATCTTCCCATTGTGCACCGCTCCTGCATGAGCTGCCAGAGGCTGTGGCAAGGAGGACACATAACGCCATTCGTTCGTCTCTAGGTTGTAGCATTCAACACTGGACAGGTAGCCAGTTTCATTCCTTCCACCAATAACGTACAAATGCTTATCCAGCCGACAGGCATAGAAACTGGCTCTTCTACAATAACAACAAGAAGCCCTGGTAAGTCACAGAGGAAGCTACGAAATGTTACCCCCCCCCCCTAAAATCAGTACATTTATTTGCATTTATTTGAGTGATCTTTGGCTGACTGGTTCACTTTTCAAATGCCAGTAAGAATCCTGAATGCCATCCGAGTCTCTCTCCCATGAAGGAGATTGGGGCCCAAATGCTTGAGGTACCACTTGCTGCTTCCCTTGGTGCGTTAGCAGGAAGGTGAATCAGGAGCCTAGCAGCTGAGCCTGGAATGGACACTCTATTATATTACCTTTGGTAACAGGCTAAGATCATCCAGGTAGTGAGGGAAAGAAGGGCTTATACACCTTTAAAAATAATGCATCTGCACTCCACATCTTACTCAAGAATCATATTCATTGCCCTCTCTGGTTAAAATAGTTTATATTATAACAGATTCACCAACACTTGGCTCTGTGTATCTTGCTTCTCATACATTGTTAAAGTGGCTATTCATGTTTGGGATATTTCGTATCTTGTTCGGATATTAGATCTCAGTAACAAAGTGAAAAATGAGGTAGTAATATATAGAACAATAATAAATTATCTTGACATTCACTTTCTTTATAGTCCTTCAAGGGTCATTGTTCCCAATTTATAAGAGAACTACATCATCAACATTTTTCTCCAATTATCATTTTTTCCCCTTAGTTTTGCTGCAAACAGAATAACTTTGTGAACTTCACATATTGTTAGAGTTTTTACCTTTGTACCAATTATAAGATATTAGGTAGATCATGCTTTGATTTTTATGAGTCTGTAGAATATTTTGTCATCTCTTTTCAAGAGTGGTTATTGACTATCATCCCGATACACCATCAGAAGCAAAAAATACAAACTGAGTTCAAAGTATTGGAGATAGAGTGGCAATTATGAAGTAGAATGTAATTTAGGAGTGACACATTGAGGACTTAGAATTTTAAGTATAACACATGGAAAGGGCAGAAGTCAAATATTTTAAGAAATAAAATAACAAGACCTCTGAGAGGAATAGAAAATGTGAAGTTGGCATGAGCAGGTTAAAACTTGAAGCAGATCCTTGATTATTTGCTTGTTTTTCAATTGGGACTAGTGGAATACAACATCTCACAATGATATCACGGAGCTCAGCATGGAAGTACTGAGCTCCACTCAGAACACACTTTACGTTGTATGCGTTAACGATCTCCATAAGGATTGATGCATTGTCTTGTACAATGTCTACTGCAAGCAAAGGAGTGCTTCAGGCTTTGTATCAAGCAAGTCTGCATTGTTTGGGGATTTTCCAGGCTGTGTTTATGAAGTGACAAAACATCTAGGATGTAACATGTAGAATCTTAAGTAATAATTTCATATCTGGAGTCCTATAGCCTGGCTATGTGATTTTAGGTATATTGCTTGCTCAATGTGACTTTACCCCTCTCAGCGGTACCTTGCTTATCAGTAACATGGCAATTTATATAATCTCTTTCGTTGGATATTTATGAATAGTGTGTGTGTCTGAGTTCTCACATTTTGTTCATGCTCAGAAACTGTCAATGTTATCTGAAAAGTTCTTAGCAACTGGCTCACAAGATGTCAACATGTACAGTTTTGCTAATATTTAGCAAGATATTCTAGATTACATAATCTAGAATCTATATACAAAATTCTAGATTATATAATTTATAACCCCATGACAGTTTTCTAAAAGTTCATTCAAAATGGAATTAAAAGCTATAGCTTTGATATAAAGAGTAGAAATCCATGAATATGAAAAGCATCTTGTACAAGCTCTTGGAAAATGTATATTTTCTAGAACATGGATTTTAAAAAGCATTGCACCAAAATAAACATATTATTTAATTTCAGCTTTCATGAACTTTGTGTAAAACCCCTGAAGGTATTGCATTTTATATAGACAGTGGTGTGTGCAGTTTTTATAGTGATTATGGGATTGTCCTGATAGCAATCACTGATCATTTTAAAATAATACCTTTGTTATATTTATGGTTCTAGATTTTGAGGTTTTTTTTTTTTTTGGAAGAAATCTGCTGCAGAAAATTCAGAAAGACGCTGAACACTAATGGTAGTAACAAAGTGTATAAAGTAGAAAGGATAATAAAGAAAATGTGAGTAATATTTCATAAAGGTTATTAACTTGGGCCCAGGTCTTCTAGGGAGTCTGTGAGGCTCTGAAATTGTAAGAAAATGTGGCATCCACTAAATGACTGTGCACATGTATGTTTTTTGAAGGTGATTATTTCATTGCTTGAGTCAGAAGCTTTAAGGAATCTCAGAGCCAAAATGTTTGGAATTTTCTGACCTGGGATAGATAAAAATCCATCTAAACATAAAGTTATGTTTAAAAACAGATTCAAAATTAGGTACATACAGGTAGATTCTTGCTTTCTCTGTCTCTAAGCAGATTTCAATTGCTATAGCTAGCCCAAAGCTATCTTAGCTAGTTTTTTTTTTTAACCTGCTACAAAGATTGTTGATAAAATTGACACATCTGCCAAAAAAACCAAAAATCTCTTGCAGTAACATACATTCCTTTGCACCACTGTCACAAGGTGAGGTTAGTGTACCTCTTCCTCAACCTCCTCTCATAGTTGTTGAACCTCTAAATAATAAATGTGCTTATTTAACTATGGGTCGTCTTAAAACAACTTTGACTGTGGGTTGTCAGATGGCAACAGTGAATTCTGTAATACTAGTGTAGGAGAGAAAATGTTTATTGGTCATGATGAATATGAAAACATTCTAATTATTCGCATTCACAAAGAGTCTTCAAAAACTATTGAAAATACATATTATGAAACTACACATAATTTTCAAAAGTTGTTCACACCAAAACATGTGTTTTAATTTAATTTTTCATGAACTATGGAAGTCCCTTTGTAGATTGTGATGAATCATCCTCTGGCAGCAGGAATTCCTTTGACCTCACTTTTCCTTACTTTGACATTGAGTCAGTCGTCAGAACATGCCGCCTTTTTCAGCCAAGGCCTTCATGTAATGTTCCATGTGTACTCCTGTCTTTATCCACACAGTGTCACTGTTAGATCTAGATGGGAACAACTCAGTAGCTTTCACTTCCTGCATAAAAATCCCCTTTTCTTTGGTTTTACAGTAATGATTGCCACCACCTGACTCACTCCTTTGCATGTCCAAAGTGAGAGTTCCTAAGATGCATTCCAGACACGTGGGAATAAAAATGGTTTGTCAGCAACTGAATCTTTACTCAAGGCTAATATTTTACCATTCTAGGTCTGTGTTGGGAATGTTCCCTGCTTCTTAATCGCACGAGGAGAATACTTACTTTAACCCATGTGTGTGGTTTTGTGTGTGTGTATGTGTGTGTGTGCACACATGCTTCAATGCTGCTCATGTTTGCTTTCCTGTGCTAAAATAACTTTAAAAATCAGTAACTTTTTCAAGTATGATTTACAACGTGTCTTTGCAAGTCTTTCTGACACTTAGGCTGGTCAAGTTTTTGAAACTGAATTACTGTGATCTTGTCTCGAGTTTTTGACCTTCATTACCACATTATATATTCTGTTTGAATGTCATATTTTACTGTTTCTTAAAGTACTAGAGTATTAATTTAGATTAGGAATCCGTTTTAAAAAGATTTATTTTTATTGGAAAGTTAGCTACACAGAGAGGAGGAGAGACAGAGAGGAAGATCTTCTGTCCAATGACTCATTCCCCAAACGATTGCAACAGCCAGGCTGAACTGATCTGAAGCCAGGAGCCAGGAGCCTTTTCTGCGTCTCCCACGTGGGTGCATGGTCCCAGGGCTTTGGGCCATCCTTGACTGCTTTCCCAGGCCAGAAGCAGGGAGCTGGATAGGAAGCAAGGCTGGCGGGATTAGAATGGGTGTCCATATGTGAACCTGGTCCGTGCAAGACGAGGACTTTAGCTGCTAATCTACCGCACTGAGCTCAGGAATCTTTTTTTTTTTAACGCACAATGTTAAACTCTGGTGTTCATTTTGTGAAACAGTGTCTTGGCTGTTTTTGCTCCCCATACTGCTTTGTCTACCTTTTAGAATAGCTGCGTGGTGTGCTATCTGTAAATAATGCTTCCATTGGCTGCTCCTACTTTTAAAAAAAAAATGGAATTCCAAATCACTTATAAAGATCCAAGTGTTTTGTTTTTACTTTGCTGTTACTGAGGAATCAAATCCAGAAGCCAAATTAATTTATCAGTCTTACATCCAAATTTATATTTTTAAACATTTCTTGCAGTAAATCCTGAACTAGTAGGCATGCAGTTCCGGGAAGCAGGAAGCCCGAGCAGGTCTAGGGGCTGCGTGCCAGCTTCCTGCCATGCAGGGGGAGGGTGTTGTTTTCAGCAGGTTTGCTGTGCTCCATTGGAATATGACTAGTTAAGTTTTCCTAGGAATCTACCTGGCTCACTCTGTGCTCTGAATGAGGGATCTCCAAAGGAGGTGGTTTACCGAATGTTTACAGCCTTCTCAGTGTGATTTCTCAGCAATGTGGTAGCAGTGTGACAAGAAGATGTAGGTGAGGTAATTCTGGTTTGCTCTTTGCAACGTAAACTTAATTCAATATTAATTAATTAATATTAATATCTGAAGAATGCCATCCTATATTTTAGATTCTTTTTCCTCTAGTTTCAACTGTCAATTAATCCATACTGGTAACTGACAGTGCTTGCTGTTTGAATGGGAGCCTGGCAGTGACAGAGAAATTTCATTTGAAGTTAAGGATTACTGCCTGGGTCAACCCGCCCACAGGACAGATGAAGCTAGAAGATTGACTGGGCATTTGTGAGATCTGCCTTTTCCCGCTCAGCTCTGTAAGGAGCTCTTTATTTGGTCTATCGGGTTGATTGTTCCAAATCTAAAAAAAAAACCCTTCTTTTACTAGGGACCTGACATGATATACCATAATGACTTAGAAAGAAACGTTAAACAGTCCATCCTGTCAACGGTGGCTGCCGGGCGCCGACAGACCATGGCAGGTCTTTTTATCAGGTCAATGAGCTGCTAAAAATTGTCTAAGTAAGGACCCTGCCATGATAGGCCATAGTGCCTCAGAGGAAGTCATTATAGATGATCAAGTAAACAATACACATTTTTAAAAAAAATTACTAATTAGGTTTTGCAGCAGTACTTCCCATCCTTAGGGGCTCTACAGTGAGATAATTGACCGCAACGTGAGTTATGCCTCCCAGGTCGAAGGCGTGAAGGTTAATTATCGTGGTGTACAGCCCCCAGCAAAGGGGACTGTGGTGACATTTCCAACATGTATTGATTGCTATTTCTTAAACTTTTTTGAATAGTTTTTGTTAAAGGGTAAAGTAATGCAGCTACAATGGCAGCATTCCAGAAATCACCCCCAAAATGAGGAGAAATATAGGGCTCAGGAAAAATTACAGGAAGCTTCTGATTCATGGAGAAGTTTGTCAGGATATTGTCTTAAAACTACTTTTTAAGTTAGCTTTCAACTACATCTTCCTAAAAGTTTCTGTGATCTGTGATGTATTGTGCTTTGCCAGTTTCAGTGCATAACTTTTAATCTCCTGAAAGAAAGTATTAACATGTTTCTACGAAATAATGTCTAGTTTATTTAAAGTGTACACTAATACTATCTTGCCACACTAATGTATATATTTTAATTATGATGTTGCAAAATTTCCTTTAAAATTGGAATTTATTGTAAGGATCTAATTTGATCTCACTGTACTTGATCCTTGAAAGAAAGATAAGGGATGGAGATTCCCCACTCTGGCAGAGTGGTGTGAGGTCACTTTTGAAGGCCCACATCCTACATTGGCATGCCCAGTTGGAACCCCAGGGCCTGTGCTTCAATTTCAGCTTCCTGCTGCTGTGCACCCTACAAGATTGCAGGTGATGCTTGAGTCCTTGCGCACTTACTCAGTTGAGTGACTCAGATAGTTATGAGCTCCTGGCTTCAGCCTGGCTCAAACCTGGCTGTTGTGAACCAGCAGATGGAGTATTTCTCTTTGTCTCTGCCTCTCTGCTTCCTACATAAAATGAATGGAAATATTTTTTTTTTAAAGATTTTATTGTTATTGGAAAGCTGGATATACAGAGAGGAGGAGAGACAGAGGAAGATCTTCCATCCGATGTTTCACTCCCCAAGTGAGCCGCAACGGGCCATTACGTGCCGATCCGATGCCGGGACCAGGAACCTCTTCCGGGTCTCCCACGCGGGTGCAGGGTCCCAAAGCTTTGGGCCGTCCTCAACTGCTTCCCCAGGCCACAAGCAGGGAGCTGGATGTGAAGTGGAGCTGCTGGGATTAGAACCAGCGCCCATATGGGATCCCGGGGCTTTCAAGGTGAGGACTTTAGCCGCTAGGCCACGACGCCAGGCCCGAAAGGAAATATTTTTAAGAATTTAAAAATTAAAGATACTGAGATGAAGGGGACATGCAGCAACAGGAAAAAGAATTCAGTTAGTAAGAAGGAAACAAGTGGAAGGAAGGAAATAATAGAAATTTTACATTATCTTTTTGGAAAATTTAATCAAGGACATCTATATGAAACAGCCAAGTGCTTTAAACCTAGCATGTAAATTTGCATAAGCATATAAACACACAGTAGCATGTCTGGGTGCCAGCCCAGTGAGTCAAAATGTAAATTTAGTAGCTATCTTGTCTTTTGATAGCAGGAAACTTAGAAGAAATAAACATCTATATGAAAAGTACGATGACACTTTGTAAAACAATCTTTTGAAGGAAAGTTCACAAATGATGTGTTGATGAATGTATGAGGAGGCTAAAGTAAACAATTTGAGATAGTGAGGCTTGAAACTAATTATTAAAATAGTAAATTTAAAGATTTATGTATTAGTTACTTAAATTTAATATTGGGTAGTTTAATATTGAAATTTCTGCATCAAAATGTATATCATTATGAGGATTGTGTTTCATATTCATATTTTTGGGATTTAAATATATTACCACGGAGAAGAATAAGACATCCAGGGGAATTATAGCTGTGTTTGCAAAATACTGATCAGTGCGGTCAAGGGAAATAAGTCATAAATAATTTTTTTCTTTCTACATTAGGACAAATGCTTGACTTATTTAATTACTGTTTTCTATTGAGCTAACAAAGCAGGTAATTTAAATTGGTCAGGTCCAGTTTTAAATTGACCTCACATGTCTTTCATTGGCTGTGTAGCACTCTTCCTTATGGGTAACTCTAGCATTCGGACTTCCTATGATGCAGCCACAGGTGGTTTAGACACAGGAAATAAACACTTACCTTTCTTGCATGGGGGGGAGTTGTATCCAGCTATTGAATCGAGGGTCATAACGGCTGACAAAATTTGTGCTATGTTTTCCTGTGAAAATACATTTGAAACACTTAATGCTGAGATTTCTTTTTTGATCTGAACATTAGTACCATTTTATGAGATATCTCTTGCTCTCAGGGTTAATAGATGAGTTGAGAGAGTTACCTAACACAGTATGAGAAGTAATGGGTTAGGAAAGAGTAAATGTTCCACCTCAAATGTTACCCCCTCCCTTCCCATTTCTTTCCCCTGTCTTGTTTTTGGAATGAGCTGAAATAAAACTAAGCCATCATATTAATAATTGTAAATAATTTTGTCAATCCAGCTTTACTGCAGTAATAAAGTAAAAAAAAAATTGTGTTTTTATGTTTCTAAAGAAGTCACTGTATACGATCTCTTCCAGAGACCAGGTTGTATTGTATCTCTGGTTAAAGACATTTAGAGATGAATTTTTTTGGACAATTTCCTTCTTTTCCTTTTAAAAAAATTTTTTAAAAGAGTTACTTTAGAAAAGTTTCAGGTTTATAGGAAAACCGCAAGGAAGATACAGGGAATTCCTCGGTGTATAATGCATGGTGTTTCATTATTGCAGTATTTTCTAATGATTCAAGATTCTGACAGTGGCAGAGTCCTTTGACTTCCCTTGCAGACAACAGCAATTGCTACAGTGAGAGAGTCTAAGTTGGGAAATCATTTGTGTCACATGTATGTCATGTACTTCCGTGTGTTTTTAGAGGCAGCACAGATGCTGTAACATCCACACAGGTACATTTGCCCAATGGGACACTTGAGTCCTCTGAGCTGCTTCTCCAACTTGTTCCCTCTGTTGAGAGGCTGAAGCACTGTCATGCCTTCAAGATACTAAAATTAGTCTGCTTTTACATTCATATTGTCATCAAAACAAGAACTGCAAACAACAGAATATATTTCATTTTCTGTGAGGCAACTAATGATGATCACCTCAAGCTTCTGATGCCTTAACCCTAAAATCTATTCTTAAGCATGTATGTGCAACTGTGCATTGAAGTTGAGGTTCACGTCCATGACAGCTATGAAAAAGGAATGCATATGTGACCTAATAACTGTACACAGATGGCATAATGAGCATTCTTGATGTATCCTCAGCATTCTAGGCTCTAGAAGTAATTTGAGATATAAGAAACACTGGTCCCTGTTCTGTAAATGAATAAGAAACATACAATAGGGAAGACCGCTATAAAGGAAAAGAAGTAGGGCATGGTGGAGGGGTGGCTAGTTGCTCACAAAGCTTTCCTGGGAGCTATACATATGTCTGCAGAAGGATCCTGTTGGACAGTAACACAGGAAAAAATAGTCTATAAACTAGAAGTGAGTTCAAAATAAGCAAGAAAGCCAGTGTGGCTATACAAAAGTTGAGAGATTTCAAGGTCTAGAATACAGTGTGCTTTCGGGACTGAGGCAGGTCTCTCTGTTTTGTGTTAGGAAAAATTTAAACTCCTGAAGGATTTTGAGGAAGTGAGAAATGTGGCCTAATTTATCACTCTGGATGCCATGTAGAAAAAGTAGATGTCAGAGTTTACCTGAATCAGGGGAAAGGTTAGGGAGCTGTTGCAGTCATCAAGCCAAGTGTTGACAATGGCATAAGTGAAGGTGAAGTCGGTGAGATAGGATTAGATTTGAAATATTTTCTATGTACAGGCATGCTGAACATTTTTCAATGAAGTGAATATTGGTACTGAGAAAATGAGTCATTAAGGATGGCTGCCAGGTTTGTAAGGTTAAAGGAAGGTCATACAATTTGCAATTTGTTGAGGAAGACCAAGCCAGGATGAGATTCAGAGCTGGAGAGAGAAGCTGTGGGCTCTGTTTTGAACTCTGAGAATCGGATAAGCTCTCAGACTAAAAGTCTTTTGGAAGGTCACTGTCTAAACAAGCCTACAGGAACAGATTTTTGTGTCATTGGTCTGGGGGCATGAAGCTGGAGGCTGGAAGCCACCACCTGTGATTCTGGAATCCCATATGAATGTGATCCATCCAGCTGCCCCACTTCTAATGTAACTTCCTGCAGAGGGCCTGGAAAAGTAACAGAAGATGGATCCATGTACTTGAGCACCCACGTGGGAGACAAGGCAACTAGGATACGGATAGCAGAGGAGGCAAGGGTTTATAGAGGTAGGATAAATGGTACAGAAAATGAGCTTGAAGTGGGAGATTATGAAGGACTGGGAAGATAAAAGGCAGACAGGCACTCTAGGCAGGCAAAGAAGGTACAGAGGGAACAATGAACTCTATCCTTGATCTTAGCCAAAAGGCTTAGAAGCGATGGAATAATGACCTCTAAGATAAATGAAAGTGGTAGATGAGGAAGGTGAGTAGAAAAACAATTATATTCTGATATTTCTAGTGTCTAGTAAATTTGCTGGCTGCAAATTTTGGTGTTTTAATTAGGATCATTAATTATATATGAGTTCCATGAATACGTATTTCTGTTTCATGAATATGTACTGAATTTTACAAGCTTGTATTTCATTCATGGACCCTAACCTCAGGCATCATTTTCATGAGAGAGTTTAACATAAACAAATTTCATCTTTGAAGTTGCTATGTATTTAAACAACACAGATCTAAAATCTTTTCACTGCCAGTAATGATATTCAAATGTGCTATAGATTGTGCAAGGGTTATTCTTGATCAGTTTTGGTATTGATTACATGAGGCATTATAATATGAAAATCCTATATTTTGAAACAATTAAGTCTTCACGATTTTATAAATAGGAAATGATGCTGAATTCTTGGACTGGTAGGGCTATATCCCACTGTGCTATAATTCATGGTTTAATTTCACAAGATCAGCTGCAAAAACATGATAGCAGTTAAATATCTATCAAATACATATGTTTATGTAACATCACAGGGTAGGATAACTGAAACAATAAGGTTCTGGTTCAGACCAATCAGTATTGGAATCGGCTCAGCTGCATCTAAACTGTGTGTCCTGGCAAATTATTCAACTCCCTTAGGCTTAGTCTCCTAGTAAAGTTAGAGCTATCACAGCATATGTATTACTTAATGATTGTGATGTAGGTACTAAGCAAGATTTCTGGTACATGTCATATCCTCAAGAAACACTAGTACTAATCCTAGTGAAGTCAACAGAGGTTGACCAGATGAACAGATTGAAACCATATGGAAAATGTTGAAGGGATTGTATTGGGTGCAGTGATAATTTTCCAATCCTATTCACTAAACTGATGTACTGATATCCCGCAGGTGCTATGAATGCTGGGTGTTCATGCCCTGGGGAATAGGCCACTTCATTGCCTGCCTCCTTCTCCATCTGGAGAAAGGCTTTTTAGCACATTGACTGTCTCCTTGAAAAGAGCTCAAAAGGCTGGGTTGCTTGTCTCAAGGTATAACTAGTTCTCTCTTATTTGGGGGATTGAGTCATCAGCCTTTACTCAGATGAGTATTAAATTACTCCACCTGCCCATAACATCAGGGACAGAATAACTCAGCCTCCCAGGAGGAAGCTTCCAAACTGATATTCTCCATATTGAAACTAAAAACAGTATTAACATTTTGTAACTAAAGTTGTAATCAATTTCTGCTCAGAGTGTCCTAGTGCTTAAAACTGAGAGAATCAACAGTCATGCCATCAGCACCGGTAATGTTTAAAAACACTTGGGCCTGGCAACAATTTGCCCAGAGCAGCTTCACAAGCAGCACACTGAGTAATAGGAGAGACAGCCCTTCTGTAAATGCAGTTGTTTTCTGAATTCTGTGTTTTCATGGCATACTCCTGGAGGGCTTTAAACCCAACAGCTCTCAAAAATGGGGGAAGGAAGATCAGGGTAGTTCCACTGTATGATTTTTTCAGGAGTCTAAATTGGCTCAAAAATAACTTTTTGATTAAAGCAGAAGTGGGCTATATAAATCTAGTGAAAGAATTTGGCTCTGCCAAGGCAACCACAGGTGGGACTTGAAATTCAATATATCTAAAGCAGGCTAATTTTTTAGTGGATGATGTTCTATGGCCCTTAAATGGTGTTATATATATCCAAATGGCTGCTGGCAGAAAAGGGTTTCCCGACTCTTGCTCTAGAAGGAGCAAATCCTTTAAATTCTCCTATCTCCTCCTGTTCCAATTCTCCTAGGGTGATTCTGATTCAACAGTAAGTGATGACAAGTTGTTCTTTTTTTGAGATAAGCCTAGTGAGCATATTTTCTGAGTTACTGATGAGTGTGAGAGTCACAGGAATGGGAGGTACATCGTGCTGTGGCATCATTGGTCTTTTCATGGAGGCCCAGTTCACCTGGGAAGAAGTGGGCCAAGAACACATGGTAGTCTGAAGCAGGACTTTCTAGCCCTTTCTTACTATGGTTTTGTGTTACTTTGGCCTTCAACAGGAACATTTTGCAGGGTTTTTGCTTAGATAAACCCAAGGATTATGCAGTGTGTTTGTTTCCAAATGCTCCATGCAGTTCAGTTCACTTCCGTGGAAGGAGAAATTAAACAGCAAATGAGGATTTTGCAGTGGACTGCATGTACTTCAGAGTTTTCTGATGACTGATCACTCATTGCAAAGGTCAGTTAGAGGAGAGAGATTGAATATCATGCTTTGGCTCTTTTCAAATCTGGTCTTCACAAAGTCAGGGGACTTTGTGCTTTCAACACTGGAGGATCTGGCACAACAAAGCTGCAGGCCTTAGTAAGGATGGTCCCCCTTTTTTAGAGGAAATGTTCTTGGACTGTATTCCTTTAAGATTTCCTACAGTGAACAGATGTGACAATTTTCCGTCATTTGCCTTGGTGCAGATGCTGAAGGAAGAGTATTCACAATAAAATATATGCAGTATATACAATTTTGGCAGGATGTTCTGGGCTTTTAAAATAAAAATGTGTACCTGCAAGCTGTTGTATGGTTTGTCAGTCATAATTGTCTCTGTTACACAAAGGCTACAACTGCCAACTCCTCCTTTCTGTGCACACTATCCAAAAATATCCTGATAATTTTGCATAGTCTGCAAGACACAGTGTACTAGCAACTGGCTTGAGAAGCATGTGAACAGGTTCCATCGTGTCAGTGGGGAGGATGGTGGTTAACCTAGAGAGCAGGCACTTGCAGCAGGAGGCTGCAGATAGCAAACCTCTCAGTAACACTAGCTGAAGTTCTGGACAGGGCAATTGAAGATAATGATTATTTATTGCAAGTTTATTGCTTTTTACTAAAATGGGAAGAAAGAAGTGGGGAAGGTGGTGAGGATTCTTAACTGCTACAGCCTCTAGGAAGTTTGTGCTGGTGGCATTCATCAGGGGATGGATCAAGAGAAGGTTGTGGTAGTGCTGTGAAGTCAAATCCCCAGAGAAGTTAATGAGTGAATGCTGTGCTGCATATATATTCTGTTAGCTCAACAACTGACCCACCCTCCAGCTGTCGGCCCAACTTCCTGACTACCACACCCGTTCCAGCTCCTGAGAAATACACATTTTTCCATAATACAACATGGACTGCTCTTAAGGCCCTGTGGCCCACATGTACTTCTTGAGCATCTTCAATGAGGCTGCTCAACAGTTACCATTTGGATTCCATTGGTCCTCTCCACCCAGCACGAACAAGAAGTTTTCCACCTCCACGACGCAGTGGTGGGCACTGTTGTATGGCATAACTGGAAATAAGAAAACAAAAAAAAAAGACGTATGAAATCTGGGGACGTAAGACCTTGCTATACTAGTTATGTGCTTCACCAGCGAGCACACCAAGTGAAAAGCGTTCCGAGGGACTAAAACAGCGCAGGTGGCAGCACAGCAACCCCCCAGCCAGCCAGGCAGACAGCCCCACCTAGCTGCTCAGTGGTGCGTCCTGGTGAATTCAAACCCCACCCCTTCTGATGAATTTTACATGATGTTATTTCACAGATTAGTCAACAACAGCCTGTCATGCTGCTTGCCATTTGCAAGTTCTTTCCACCTGCCTACCCATGGGGAGGGCATTCTGAAACAGTGAGTGACATCCCATTGGTCAGAGCTGAGGGGCTACTGCTGGGAAGAACTCAGCCTGTGTATCCTCAGTCACTCACGTGCTCTGCCCAAGTGGTTTGCTGGCATTCTTTCCATAAACAGACTTGGGTGCTTGGTAGCTTTTTATTCCACAGCAGTGAGCAAGCTGAATTTCCATACAATTTTAAGTTTTTAAATTAAGGTCCTGCTGATTTAATGCCTCCTCCAAATGTATACGCTTAATTTCCTGTACAATGTCATTAGCAGCACAATCACACATTTTCTATCTATCTGCTTAGGAGCTCTTCTGTAACAAAGATGAAAACTGTCAGAAATATCACAAATATCCTTTTTTCCTCAGCTCTCCTGTCTCCCTGCTCAAATAGAGTGGCTGTGAGTGGGTGGGAATGGGATTGATGGGGGTGCATGATATTCAAGGAACTGGAGTTTCTCCATATTTTTTCTCTTGTGTCTGCTTTGGGGAGTCACAGGGTACATCTTAGAACACCCTTCTCTGCATGCCACCTGGGGTTAGGTTTGGCTATCATCATATGTTGAATATACACGCACCTGACATTAGTTATTGCATCACATGCCGTGGTTTGGGCCCAGTGACACCAGTAGGAAAAATGATGTCCTTGTTCAGCTCATCATATGGGCACCTTAAATCTAGGTGAGGACAAATGGGGAGGTGATGTGCATGTTCAGGCAGGGAACTTATTGCTTGACATGGATCAACAGAGCACTTAAGAAACCAGTGCAGTGGGAAATCAATATGAGTCCCAGCCAACTCTTACCCTGTGCTCTTCTGCCAATGCAGAGGCAGAGAAAAAGAGAGCCTATCTCACACCTGACTTATTTTGGGTGATATATACCTCTTATTCCTTTTTTTGAAAAAAATTTTTTTTCTCAGTGCCTATGTAGTTAAGATATACAAATAACAACGATAAGAATAGGCATAGCTTTGAGACCTAGAGCCCAGTTTCTGAAATAGCAAATAAGATTATGAGGCTTTTGAACCAAGGATTTTACTAGTTTTTGTTCCGTAACTAGCAATGTATTATCTGTTCTGTGAATATTTATTCTTTTTGAACCTGTATCAACCAGGGAATGCCTGTTGGTACACATACCCCTGATTTGGTGATAAAATGGGAAATAGATATGCAGTGGTCTGTGTGGCCCATGAAACAGCTTCAGGGATGTCCTTTAGCTCTTCAGTAGTCCTCAGTTTATCTATTTGGAAAATGTGTTTAACCTTCAAGATCCTGCAGGCATCACTTAAAATTCATTGTGGTACAGAAGTGTATATTGGGCTCATTGAGTGACTAGGCTTAAGTATGTTGTAAACATCCTTTTAATACATTAACTCATTGACTGATTTGTATTCTGATGTTGGTTCCAAAATTTGAAAATAGAATCAGGATGCACAATGTGCTGTTGGGAGCAGCCTGGTGCTGCCCTTGTTTCCCTGTGATGGTCTTTGGTCAGTCTAAACCTTGATAGCAGTGTCATCTGTATGCATCAAGGCACAGGGGATGTAGCAATAGGGTACAGGCCATAAGCTGCCTTCAACTCACTCCAGTTGTCACTGTGCTGCAAAGACTTATTTTAACCTTCTGGTCAGCCTAAGTCTTTTAAATAATGAAAAATTATATTCTCTTTAGTCAGACATCCAGCTTCATAATACTGCACAACCTCTGAAAATTTAACACTTGTATTTTGTTCTTGCCATTCATTTATTCCCACTCAGGCAAGCAGAAATTAAGTGAAAGAAATAATACATGATTTATTTTTAAGCCTCTTTCTCATTCGATTACCCCTATTGTTATGCTTTCTGCAAACAAATGACATGATTGCACTAAGCTAACTACTGAACTCTTCAAAATAAGGGGAAAGAAGGTCTTTGAAGTGTTAATGTACAATCTGCGTGAAGGTACTCTCATTTGTCTATACATTAATTTTCACAATAAAACCTGCATGCTGTATATCTTGCCTGAACGTTTTGGTTTTCTCATCCCTGAATTATTGTATCTCCTGAATTATTACAGTGAATTAGGAGACTGCAAATATCTACAAATAACTTCTTGAAGTTATTCTGCATGTAAAATGCTCCACATTTATCAGGGTACAAATCAATATTCAAACGGTGTCTGAAATGTAAAATACATAATGTCTTTGACTTCTGAAGAAATGCATAGAGAAGCAAAATAAACAAGACAGTGAGTGAGAACAGTGTGCTTAAAATGGCACTGGGCACCACATTGATTGGTTCTGAGTAACAGCAAACATTCACCTGCTCCTGTCCAGAATTCTCCTGAGGTGGACACCTACCGCGCAGCCTGGCAGCAGAGGAGGTGTGTGCTCAGGTTCATCTACAGCCTCATGTGAGTTTTTAGCGTGTCAGTCAGTGAGTTAGAGGGAAAGGGGAAAGAAGCTAATCAGGATGAAATGAGATTAAAGGCTGTCTAATTTTACAGCAACTGTGATCCATCAGCCACTGTGAAAGTGACAGTGGAAATGAATGATGGAGACAGACAGGTGGGGCTGTACATTTCACTGATTTATCCTCAAATGCACTGGGCCTTATTTTATTGAGTGAACATGACCGCATTCATCATGACTGTCATCTAAACCCACTTCCCTCCATTTAAAAAGGTCACTTTACTCAGAGGGAGTAGGAGAGAGGCACTTTCAAATCAGATTTAAAATCTCATAACACGTGTTTATAAGGTCCTTTATGCAAATTCTCAACTTTATCAAGCAACTAGCAGCACCAGAAGCAGAGGAGCACAGGGAAATAAAGTGAGTGTTGGTCATCTGATGTCTCTTAAATTTGAAGCAATTTAAACCAGTTTAGTTTTTCCCACTCCAAGCAGCAGATATTCTACTCTAAATGAAGGAGTTAAGACGTTTAAATGTAGTATTTTTAATTTAGACAGCAGGACGCAGGTAATACTATAAAATAGACTTGGAGAGAATAGTGTGGTGTTTACTCTGTGGAATGACTATTCATCACACATGAAATAGATGTTAGCAACAGTTACAAGCTGACTCTGCCACAATTATACACCTGCTAATTGTTTTCCATAATTTTAAGGCCATAAAAATCTCAGCTACAGAAAGCCTTTCACCCCTCCCTGAACCAGTGCACTAAAATGTCTTGGTATATTATGCACAAACTTGTTCTTTCTGAATGTGAAAATGGGAAGTCAAATGTTTAGAATATGATGTGTTATTTTTCACAGTAATAACTACCATTTATCCAACATTTATTATGTGTCGTGTATATGTAAATTAACTATATAATTATCTGATTACCTCTGATGTTTCTTTGGAAATATTACAACATCTGCATTTTGTTCATGCTGTTCTATTTTCTTCTATTCAGGCAAGCAGAAATTAAGTGAAAAAATTATACTTGAGATTATCTGACAGAATATAGGGTAGATTCTGTATCTCCACTTACACAACATCTTTCATTTCATGTGACTGACTACAAAGGGGGCATTGCCACTCCATCTTATTTCTGCAAGAAGTACTGAGGCTTTGAGAGGAGAAGTCACTTGTTGAAGGTCATACTCAGCTAACGGATGGCACAGACAGAAACTAAACATGGGGATATCTGGACCCCAACCCACGCTCTTATCCATCTCACTCTGATGATTTTCAATAGGTATGTTCATCCAACCAGCAAGTCATTACATGAGTGTTCACTGACAGGGCTTTTGAAACTTGTTTATAATTTTTTTATATTGAAACATATTCGAAATGTGGTTCTAGTCTGATGTTTAAAGAGATGTTCCTTTGGTCTTTTTCCTATAAATCTAAATATTCAGATATGTAGTTGGCTTTCGTGCAGTGGACATTTGATGAACTCAGAGAAGCACCGAGCAATGCAGTCTGTGAAGTGTGGTTGGAGACCACTGACATAGGATTTTTATTACAGTTTTTAAACAAGGAAGACAGAGTTTAACCTTGAAACAGTATCTTGGGTAAAGAGGCCATTTTCCTGGTGGACTTGTTTGTATTTATGGAAGCCTTAGTTAACTAGAGGTTCACCCTGGTCTTTCTCCTCCCAGATTTTATATCTCTTCAAGCAGAAAGTATAGGGATCTTTCACAACTCACAAATTTTCATGAACATTCAAACAAGAGAGTACATAGGGCTATGCCAAGAATACAGGATTGCTAAGTGATGGTTATGGAATGTTTATCATTGAGATGGAACATTGAAAAGTGCCTTCTAAAACTGTCCAAATATGACAACCTTCTTAAATTGTGTGTGAAAAAAAAACTATATCCATAAAAGTCTCCCTCATTTCCCTGCTCTCTAGTTTTTTTTTCTTTTTTTTAAATGTCATTTCCTTATTTTTCATTTTGTTTGAAATTTAGACGTTCTGCATCTGCTGGCTCATTCCCAAATGCCTGCAGTAGCTAGATCTCTACTGTGAAGCCAGGAGCACAGAATTCCATTGGGGTTTCCTGTGTGGGTGGCAGGGATCCAAGTGTTTAAGCCATCACCTGCTGCCTCCCAGGATGTGCATTAGCAGAAAGCTGATATTGGAAGAGGAGCTGGGACTCAAACCCAAGCATTCTGATATGGGGTGTAGGCCATCTTGCTCATTACTGAATCAAATGGCCATCCCACCTTTCACTCTGCTAGCCAAGGGCTGTCACTGCTGCTGTACTCTTGGATTTTCCTTCCAGGGAGGTTGTATTTATGAGACATTTCATTGAATGCAACTGGCATCAGCACACTGCAGACACACTATTTGGCACTCTGCTTTATTTGCACTAAAGAGTTCATTTATTTTTTCATTCCCCTATAATCAAATACTTGGTTTGTAGCTATGTCATGCCAGGTAATGTTGAACCTGCTTGGAAAGTCATGGTGAGCAAAATCTAGGGAAAGCCTAGCCAGAGGACACACATAATACATACACATACACAACTAGATTCTTTTACTTCAGATGACAATGAAGGAAAGTGAATCAAAAATCCATTTCAACTAGGAGTTCAAGATGTTTGTGGAGGAAAGAAGGATAAGAGTGAGGAGTTCGAAAGTGGTTGATAAAGCTTTTTTAGGTAGAGAAGTGATTGAAGTGAAAAACGGAGCCACGCATAGTGTAGAAACAGAAGGGGCAAATGCGAAAGACTTGAAGTGCAGGCTTGGGGTGACTGAGTACAGTAAGAACCAATGACCTATGCACAGAGCGGGGGAACCCCAGAGTGGAGTAGAAGGACAGGAGGAGGCTTGTATCCCAACCTTGAAGACTCCCAGATCCTCACCAAGGACTATCAGTACGAGCTCCAAGGACTACATCCCAACAGCCAAGGAGACCACAGGGAGTGCCTTCGGAGGCTAAGAACTCTGAGGTCATCCACTCCCGCTTGGATCTACCACAAGGGATCGAAGAAGTCCAAATCCTTCCTCATAGGATCCAAGGTTATCAGAACAACAGCCAGGAGCCCTGAACAGTCCGCAGAAACAGAAGAACAGTAAACTTCCTTCGGGTCTAGGGAGAGGAGCTCTCTCTGGTGCTCGCTTGGTTCCAACTTGGGGTTCCCACCCTCTCTTGCAATGACCATCAGGATTGCTCTAAACAAATAACCAAACAAAAAAATCTAGAATAGATAGACAAAGAACAACAAGGAAAGCTTAGAATCAGACAGGAAACGGTCAGCATGGATTCACTTATACATTACTAGGTGGGACACAAAGATTAGTTACTCCTCACTGGGGTGTTGAGGATTTCTCTGCACACCCCTCCTAAAACTGTTGTGCACCTAAACTGTTGACATATGTCTTGTTAGTTATATGGCAGTCTAGATTACCAGAAAGAAAGCCAGGTTCAGCAAAATTATGCTTCAATCCTATAAAATGCTAAATATTATAATGAGAATAGACACGAGACAGCTGAATAGTAATGTACAGCCATTTTAACATGTATAGAACCCGGTTGTATATAAACAAAAATTGAAATGTCAATGAAGTAGTCACAGGAGGTGGTTAAGAACTTGCATTTTTTTTTAACATACTGGTTACTTAATACTTTGTCAATTAATTCCATAACGTTGTAAATTGTTGCTGATGTTATGTTGGAGCTTTTAATTGATTGGGACGATACTCTGCTGGCTCTACCCACAGACCAGAGAAGGTCTCCCCAACAAGCTGTCGAACTTATCTGGACAATAAGATGCTGGACTCTATGCTTGGTATATGCTTGCAATGAAAGAATCTCAACTGAACTTGAACTGTGTTTATGCAACAAGGTGGAGGAATCCAGTATGGGAGGAGGGTTTGGGGAAAGGTTGGGGGAATCCCAGTACCTATAAAACTGTCACATAATGCAATGTAATTAATTTTTAAAAAATAAAAAAAAAAGAACCAATGACCGATGGATCTGAGGCAAGGCCTGGGAAGGAGGCTGAGGCCACATCAGTGCAATGTTTCAGGGGTGTCTGAAGATAACACTGGCATTGTCTGTTGCTGCACTCTGTTCCATTAGATGTGTGTCCTGTAATTCATCACTTGCCCTTCACATAGTCATTTATTAATTGAACAAACATCTCAGCACTTTTGCTGATGACACAGTAGTGAATGTAATAGACAATGTCCCTGCTCTCATAGAACATGTATAACATGGCACATAAACAAAGAGGAATACAGCCAGATAATGAGAGATGATATAAAGAAAAAAATCAAAAGGGATGATGTAGAGAATGAAGGTCTGGCTATTACTCTGCTTGGGGTGGTTAAGAAAGGCCTCTCCAGGGAATGACATTTGCACAGAATGTGAAGGGTGAGAGGAAGTCATCCATTGCAGAATACAAAGAAAGAATCCAGGCTGGAGTCCAGAAGGGGAATTGATTGGCTATGACTGAGAAGTAAGGAGAAAGACTGTGTGTTGGGAGCAGCAAGGGGAAGCATTAAAGAGGTAAGGGATGAAGTGAGGAGGCCAGAAGAAACTGGTACGTAGATCTCTCTGAGCCAAGAGAAGTGGGGTGCATTTTATTACAAGCATCTGAAAAAGGCATTAGAGGAGTGTAAGCAGCAAAATGACACATCACTTACATTCCAAAACATCACTCTTGGGGCTGCTGTTAGATGCCCACATCCCAAATCAGAGTGCTTTGGTCTGAGTCCCAGCTCTGATCCCATTTTCAGCTTCCTGCTGATGTGTATCGTGGAAGGCAGCAATTGAGGAGTCAAGTGCTTGGGTTCCTACCAGCCACATGAGAGACCTAGACTGAACGGCTGGGTTTTGCCTGTTTATAGCCGCACTGTTGCAGGTGTTTGGGGAAGTGTCTGTCTTTCTCTCTGTATCTCTACCTTCCAAATATAATATATACATATATACATATCACTCCTGTGCTATCAGTATTATAGGAGTGAGAGGGGGAACACGGGAAGGCTGGAAGCATCTCATTCCTGGTCTAGATGAGGCATGAGGGAGGTTTAACTGTGTTGAATGCACAGTAAGAGAGAAAGGGGACATGTGTTGAAGGTTCCTGCAATTGTAAATAGGCCTGGATCGTATCAGATGTACCTGGAGATGCGGCGCGAACGCGCACACACATACACACACGTACACACACGTACACACACGAGCTTGTCTCACATGAATCCCTTCAAGTGATACTTCTGGACTAAAGAATGAATATAGTTTAGATTTTGGTGGGAATAGTCATGTTTTGCCCCTTTTTCATTTGCATCTTTGCCCATACTGTAGGTAAACAGTTGGTATCTAATTGAAGATTAAATTTGCCTTTAAAAAATCATAACGGTGATTGAGCAGCTTTTCATACATTTGCAACCCATTTGCATTCTATACATTTTCCTCTTGTGCTTTGAGTTCTTGATATAATTTATGTTACGTAGTTACATGATTTCTGCTTCTAAAATATTTTCTGGAGAGTTATCTAAACAGGTAAAATAAATGACATCTTGGAAACATGCTATTGCCAGAATATATGTTTGTGAAATACTTATTCATTGAAACAAATTCAAATAGCAATTACATGCTATTGAAAACAAATATAATCCAAAAGGAAGATGCCTCACTACAGTAATATTGAATGAACATTTCTTATTATCAGGTTCTAAGATTTAAAACAATTTCATAGTAAATACATTTGAGAAATATAAGTTTTAAAAGTTTACTACTTAGTAGAGTGCTACAAGTCCTTCTGTAAAGATCTAGCTAGTTGGTCAGTGCATTTCTGGAAAGAGAGATACAATGAAACATTTTCCAGCTTAACAGGTGGTTGACATTATTGAATCTGTACAATCCATAGAAAGGTTCTGTTACATTTGTATATATATAATATTATAATATATAATACATATTTATATAAATATGCATGTTTAAATAATTATTTACTTTTTATTGTGAAGTCAGATATACAGAGAGGAGGAGAGACAGAGAAGATCTTCCATCTGATGATTCACTCCCCAAGTAGCCACAATGGCCGGAGCTGTGCTGAGCCAATCAGAAGCCAGGAGCCCGGAGCCTCTTCTGGGTGTCCCACATGGGTGCAGGGTCCCAAGGCTTTGGGCCATCTTTGACTGCCCTTCCGGGATACTAGCAGGAAGCTGGATGGGAAGCGGGACCGCCAGGATTACAACCTGCAACCATATGGGATCCTGGTGTGTATAAGGTGACGACGTTATCCGTTAGGCTACTGTGCTGGGCTCTGTTACTTTCTTTATGTTATACTGGGACTGTACTACAATGACAAGATATATTATTTATTTATTTCTCTCTTTTTATTATATTTTTAACAATCTTTACATAGTTAATTAGGGTAAAAAAGGTTCAAGGGCTATAGGGAAGTGGGTAAGACTATTATTTCCATATTGTTTCCTTCATTTTTAAAGGTGGGTATTAAGGGAGAAGGCCCATCCAATCTCCCACCCTCCCCAGGTCCAAGATATAAATACATAAATAATTTGTGTGTTTGAGTATGATTAGACAGCTATGGACAGATAGTAGGGGAAATGGAACCTATGAAGAGATGTGAATGTTCTAAATACAGTGAGAAGATAAACAAGGTTTGGAATCACTTTCTGCTTCATTCATAATTCATTCTGCACACACTAGAGTAAGTGAATTCAAGATTATATATCTGAAAGAATACATATTGATATGAGTTTTAGGAGGCCGTATAATGATCAGGATGGCTTCTTTCTTTGTTTTAGCTTACACGAGAGGAAAGGAAGAGGTCTCCTGAACCTTATGTAACAACTAAATTCTATGCAGCTATTGGAATAAATGCATGCCTTAACTCTAATGGCTAACGAGGTGGTGGCAGAGTATGTTAAGATTGCTTGTCCTTGATTGCCACCCTGAGAAGATCTTTGAACTCCCTGAGGCCAGACTTTGCTACCTCTGTAGTTTTGTGCTGAGTACAAAATCTAGCACGTAGTACTAACTAGATCCTAGCATCCTTATAACTTTGACGCCTAGCATAATTATTAGAAATATAAATGACCCGTAAGTGTCAGTGGCATACATGAATGTTAGCTGAAAGAGACTATGAAATTTACTTCTTCAGAAGATATAAAGGATGATAGCCTTGTGGCTGAAGTCCTCGCCTTGCATGCGCTGGGATCCCAAATGGGTGACAGTTCATGTCCCAGTGATCCTGCTTCCCATCCAGCTCTCTGCTTGTGGCCTGGGACAGCAGTAGAGGACAGTCCAAAGCCTTGGAACCCTGTGCCCACATGGGAGACCCGGAAGAAGCTCTAGGTTTCTGACTTCGGATCGGCTCAGCTGTTTGTTCATGGCAGCCACTTGGGGAGTGAATCAGTGGATGGAAGATCTTCCTCTCTGTCTCTCCTCCTTTCTGTATATCTGACTTTCCAATAAGAATAGATACATTCAAAAAAACAGTGACAGACACAAGAAGAGTTGAATGAAGAATAGAGTAGAAAGCATGGAATTTTCCTTGGATGAGAATTTTCTGGCTTCTGGGAGAGACGTTATCCTAGGCAACACATGTGTCAGCCAGTTTCAGTAAAGGAGATGTGTAGGATCTTCAAGGACATGTTCTTCTTTCAGTAGCTATCATAGCACCGTCATGCCAAGGTCAAAAAGCTTTTAAGAAATCTTTGTTCATTTACAGTTTTAGCTCTGAACACTGATTTTGGGTAAGCGCTAATAACAAATGAGAGTAAAGTGATTTAAAACAACACTTATGTTAGCTGTTTAAGCATAACTGACTTTCTAAGTCTTAATGTGAACTAAAAGTTTTTACTGTTGCATTTATCAATTTTTGTTGTTACAATATCAACTAATTTTGAATACATTCTGACAGATTAAAATGTAAAAATAGTTTTATTTTCACCTTTGGAAAGAATGAAGTCTTTAGAATGAAATGTGAAATCTTTTTAAAAGATTAATATTATTCTGTCTTACAAATGATTGCACATTTCTTTTTTTTTAAAGATCTATTACTTTATTTTGGAAGTGAGAATTGTAGAGAGATGGAGACAGAAGTTGTGGGGTGGGGGAATTGTGGGGAGAGAAAGAGAATTGTCTTCTCTTTGCATTGGTTCACACCCCAGATGGCCTCAATGGCTGGGGCTGGGAGCTTCATCTAGGTCTCCCATGTGGGTGGCAGGGCCCCAAACACTTGGGACATCTCTGTCATTCTCAGGGCATTGGCAGGGACCTGGCTTGGAAGTGGAACAGTTGGAACATGAACTTTTACCCATATGGGCTAATGGTCTGTTTGCCTTAAGCTATTGAGGGCAGAAGGAAAGAAGTAGAAGTGGGCTAGGAAGCTCGAATGTGTAAAAAATGCATGCTAATATAGATCACACATTACCAATATTAGAAACTAAATGCTAGTTAAAATTCATGATTTGATAATTAGTCTATTTTAGAAAAAATCACTTTAAAAAAGACTAATGTTGTTTTTGTTTGAATGGCAGAGTTATAGAAAGAGAGGGATTGAGAGAAAAACAGAGTGAGCAAGATCTGCTAGTTTACTCCCCAGATGGCCTCCATGGCTGGCACTGAACTGATCTGAAACTAGGTGCCTCTTCTAGGTCTCCCATGTGGGTACAGGGGTGCAAGGCCTTGGACCAGCCTCTGCAGCCATCCCAGGAAATGATTAAAATTTCAGGATTGGGGCCTATGTGGAGGCATATCAGGCTAATCCTCCACTCACAATGCCACATCCTATATGGACACCAGTTCAAGTTTTGGCTGCTCCATTTCCAATCCAGCTCTCTGCTTATGAATTGGGAAAGCAGCAGAGAATGGCCCAAGGCTTTGGACCCCTATGCTTATGTGGGAGACCTGGAAGATTCTCCTGGCTTCCAGCTTTGGACAGGCTCAACCCTTCACCATTGCAGTTATATGAGAAGTGAACTCGTGGATTGAAGATTTTCTCTCTCTCTCGTGTGTGTATGTGTATGACTCTTTCAACTAAGAATAAATATTTAAAAACAGTTTTAGGAAGAAAGTGAGGTATAGGCTGAATCACATGACTGAAGATTGCTTTCCCCAACCTGTCAAGGAAGCGCAAGTCATTATTAGTGAAGTTACCCCAGTGCCACAAATGCTTACTGAATTCCTTTTGTGTACTAAGTTACGCTAGACCCTGTGATATTATCTTGCTTTTTTCCCTAAAAAGGGATTATTAGATTTATTTATAAAATCACTAATTATTACAAAAGCAATCATTTTATTGCAGTCCAGAAAATGTTAGGGAAAATGGAGCCATTAAAAAATTGGCCATTTATCTATACCATACATTTTAACAGTTATCCAGTTCCCCTCCTCAGATTGTCTTCTGGAGCACTCTTAGACAATTCGGTGTTCCCAAACTCCAGTTCAGTCTCTCCCAGCATGTGGAGACACTCGCTCGCTCTGTAAGCAGTCTATGGCATTGTCAGAATTATTATGTTCTTCTTTCTTCACATTTGCTCTTGCTGATTTGACTTTAAAGGATAATCTGCTCTAAAGATTCCAAGGAGCTTACTGTATGTTCTCCAGTGGCGAGTTCATGGTGTGTGCATGTGTATATGGCATGTACACACAGGTGTGGTACATCTCTGTGTACATGTTGTGTCCAGTCCACTGGGATGGACTAGGGTGTCAAGATTTTACTGAGTCAACATACAAGTGAAGCTCAAATGCAGCTATGATTCTTGGAGAGGAGCTCGGGGTTACAGCTGAGAAAAGTCACCAGCAGCCACCTTGGGAGGAAACTCTACAATTGTAGTCCTGGGAAATGTGCAGAACCAACCACACGTAGGCAGGTAGAAAGAAAGACATTTAGTGCAAAATGACAAATGGGTGTTTTGAGCAACATTTTTTTCCCATTGGCAAAGCTAGACACTCCCTGAATATTAAGCAGAATTCATGAATATACTTATGAATGTATATGAATCTTTGGCACCTGTTGTGTCCCTGTACTTTGGCGGGATATGGTGAGATAATGACATCCAGGCCTTTCCATTCTCTATACTTGTGTTCTGGAAACTTGGCTGGCCAGAGTTTTGATCCTGACCCAAAATTAACTGTTAATTCAAAGTGATCTGTATAGCATCTTTATGGTACTTAAATCATTGTGGAGTGGGAGTTTTCATAAATAGGCTCACAATAGATGAACCCTGGATGGATGAAAATCTGAGGAGCTCATAGAAAACGAAGTCAGCTTTAAAGCAGTTGTGTCCTGAAGAGCAAAAAGCCAGCCAGATTCTAAAAATACCAAGCAAGTAAGAGCATTATCTCTTCCACCCTACCTGATCCTTGGTGGAACCGAGTTATCAAAGAGAGTTGATTTCCTCCAGAGAAGGTCAGCCTCTCATCAACAAACATGTGTGGGAGAGTTAACTCAGACTGTGTCTATACAATGATCTTGCAAATCTGGTTTTGATCAGGCTTATTGATCAGAAGCTCTCAATATTCGCATTGTGATTGATCCTGCGTGCCTGCTCTTCCTCTAGGATTGGGATATGTTCTAGGAGATGTTTCCCTCATCAGCCCGCAGTTAAGCAGTGGGCATTGAAACTTCCCTGGTAGCTAGCATTTGGCCTGTGTTGCCACAACTTGATACTGAAGGAGGGTGGCCTGTATAACTTAACTGAAGCATCACTCTTGCAAGCAGTGGAGAGCATATCCAGGTGCACATGGAGGTTATGGCAGACCATAGGAACTTGCAGAGAATACCTAATATCACAACAGAGGATGGGGAACAGAACAAAGCAATCATCTACCCCAGCCATGTGTTGGCAGTGAAAATCTGGGCAAACGGAGACTCTAAGGTGAACTATGTCAGCCAGTGGATTCTGGAGAAGTGTCATTGTGCTTGGAATGGTCAGATTGACAGCAATTCAGAACTGTTGAACTATCAAAACCACTTGAGCAGGACCCTTGAAGCATGCCCCACATCAGGGACCTAGGATGGGTGGGAGGCTGGGTGGGGCTTCTCTATTTATCTATCCCCTTACTGCAGATACAGAAATAATGATGATGATGATGATGATGATGATGATGTGGTGGATGATGTGGAAACAATGGCTTTACCCGCTTTCCTGTAGCCCTTGACCCTATGTTCCCTAATCAACTAAGTAAAGATTATCAACATAAAATAATTTCCAAAAATGACTAGGGATCCTTCCTCCTAAATCTCAGTTCCGGCAGCAGAACAGGAAGAGGACTGAGGGGCCCTACTGGATGTGGGCAAAGGAGTCGGAAAGGACTCAGCGGCAGAAGCCAGAAGCCCGGTTCCAGTTTGTAGTCTTGGATCTGGTGGGGGTGCTCGCGGTAGGGGTCCTTCCCGAGCGAGCGAAGTGCTGTCCAGGCCGAGCTCGGCGTACGCATGCTTTGCTGAGGTTTCGAAGTTCTCTTTCGGAGCAGGCAGGCCTGTTTTCACCGGGCTCTCAACGGTTTTTTCGGGAAGGTCCCCTCCCTCCAGTGCTTTAGGCAGAGGGACCCCTGATAAAGTCAGCATTTGCCCTCATCCAGAGTAGCCTCGGATTTTTGCTGTGTCGTCCCCCCAAGAGTCCCTCCTGGTTGCGCTGCCTTTCTTTATCCATGCAGTGCTTCTCTTTGCATAGGGAGCCAGGTAAATAACAAATACAACAGTCTGGTGAGTGTGCTGCTTTGCAGAAAAATAGAAGGGAGCTGGTGTGCCAGGCAGTGGTGATTAGTGTTCTAGAGGGTTAAGATAGATCATGAAAGACTATTTCAGTTACTGAGGAAGGTTTGGAAGGAAGCTATCTGTAAACCTGAGAGACCAGCATTCCAGGGAACAAATTCCAAAACTCAATCCAGAACTTCCACCTTCAGGGTGCACCTTAACGGGTAGCTAAATCCAAGGTGAAGTAGCTGGGACTCCAACCAGACACTGGTACAGGAGGCAGCCACTCTTTCCTCTGCCCCCCTCCCCCATCTGGTTTTTATATTCCAGTTTGATCCAGCTCTGCTAATGCGCCTGGGGGAGCCATTGGAGATGGAGCTTCTGCCACCCACAGGGGAATCTTCTGATGGTGTTCCATTCTCCTGGCTTCAGCCTGACTCAGCCCTGGCCTTTTCAGCCATACGGGGAGTGAATCAGTGCATGGAAGATCTCTAATTCTGCCTTTCAAATAAAAATAAATTTAAATTTTAAACCTAAAAAAAAAAGACTAGGAAAAGGACCTTTAAGATAAGTTTATTCTTTATGTAAAACATTGTAAATTTGTATTTTGGACAGACTTCAAAAAGTTTATGACGAGATCAGTGTTTGTGTCGCTGTGGGTTGAGGTGACTCCTTTTGATGCTGGCATTCTCTGATGGAATGCTGAATCATTTTCTGGCTGCTTTGCACGGAGCTCCCTGCTAATGTGCCTGGGAAGGCAGCAGCAGGTGACCCAAGCACCCCAGGAAGGACCCCCCTCCTGCCCTCTGTGCAGGAGATCTGAATGGAATTCCTGGCTTCTGGCTTCAGCCTGGCCCAGTGCTGGCTGTTGTAGCTGTTTGGAGAGGGAACCGGAACAGGGTGGCTTTGAATGTTCTGATGTCTTTCTCTGTCTTTTTCCCTCCCCCCACCTTCCTCTTTCTTTTCTTTCCTCTTCCCCTTTCTCTCACTCTTTTTCTGTTACTTTTTCAAATAAATAAATCTATATCATAAAAAAATCATATATTTATTTAATCATTTATCATATAGCATATTATTTCAAATATCAAATTCATGGATAATGAATAATATCACAAAATAATGCATGGGTTTCAAAAAATTTGTACCAAAACAAACATCTTTTAATTCTGTTTCTCCATTGAGCTTTTAAAAACATTCCAATATATTATACTCTTATGTGCTTTACATGAAACATCAAATAATACAGTGCCTATAAATAAACAAATAAATAAACAAATAAAATAATACAGTGCCTGATAGGGGCTCACATTTGTTGGAGGAAAATTTAAACACATATCTAAATTTAACACACAGTAGACTACCAGTAACAATGTGATAGAAGTCAGTGTGCAAGGAAAGGCAGCATGAGAAGAATGATGTGTTTGGTTATCTTGGGAAACATTAAGTACAGGTAAATCTGTGTTGGGCTTGAGAAGGAAGAGTGAGATTGGACAGAGAGGAGCTCCTGGGGTTCCAGTCAAGCTCACTTGTGTGTACAAAGGGTGGTGCTGGGGAGCTTTGAGTGGCTGCAGTACAAAGGGAAGTTTAAGGAACCATGAAGTGGAAAGGTAGCAAGATACAAGATGGCCCAAGTCCCTGAATAGCGAGATTTCAGCTACTTTTAGCAGAAAAGGCATGGAAGGTTTTTAAGGAACCCTATTTCTGAATAAGAAATCTCTCTCTCATCATCTTGATCCTCTTTTAGTAAGACCAAAATGTAGAATTCCAAGAAAAAAGAGACACATCTCTAGGAGAAAAACGATGACGAGTGTAACATCTTCGGATGTTGACCCAGAAAAAAGTGAAATACAGCGTATTAAGGCCAAGAGGCAAAGCAAATGGGAGTATTGGACAGCCAAAAGAAACAGTAGGCTGTTCATTCACACATAAGAAGCATCTGTGATACTTGGAGGCAGGGAGTAGAGAAGCCCATTCTTACATATTAAAAGGAAAAGTACAGCCCAGTGTGATGGTTCAGTGGCAAAATACTCCCCTTGCAAGAACCACAACTCCGTATGGGTGTCAAGTTCATATTCTGGCTGTTCTAGTTCCCCTCCAGCTCCCTGCTTGTGGCCTAGGAAAGCAGAGGAGGATAGCCTGAAAGCCTTGGGACCCTGCACCTGTGTGGGAGCAGAGAGGAAGCTACTGGTTTTGGATGGGCTCAGTTCTGGCCACAGTGGCCATCTGGGGAGTGAACCATCAGAAAGAAAATCTTTGTCCTTTTCTCTGTAAATCTTCCTTTCCAATAAAAATAAATATATTTTAAAGGAAGAATAGAGGCAGTAATGCTAGTAACAAGCTAGGCATTACTGTTACGAACTCTCAGTCAGGCCTACTTTGCACTTGAAATGAATTCTGTTGCCCTTCATGTTGGTAAATGAGGGGTAACATTGCATTTACCCCTACAGTTATGCACTGCCACTCTACAAAGTTAGTTACTGTTTACTTCCTACTTGCTAATCAAATGGCAAATGAATTGTGCTTTTTCCTTAGAAAGGTATCAGAGCATTGAAAACCTTCATGAGATCTAAGTCCATTAGTGCTAGCTGTTTTGCCATGGGAGGAACTGACTGTTCCCCAAACCTGAAATTCCTTATTATCCTTATTTTCCTCCTGTCCTTGCTTGGATTTTATAGCTCTTCCTCATAACAATTTCCTGGTACACACACACACACACACACACACACACACACACACACACACACACAGTACTCTCTTGCCTCTTCCTTATATGGCACAACCAAATCTTGCTTATACTACATCCTACAACAGCACTCACCCACCCATACCACTATGCAAATAAGCTCATCTAAAATTTACATCATTCTTGTCTGAAATCGTTGTTGTGTGTTTCCTTGGCCATTTACTATTACATTCTTCTAGGTCAAAGGCCAGCAAACTATGACTCATGGGTGAAAACTGGCTCAACAAGTGTTTAATGTAAATAATTTTTTATTGGCACTGACAGCTAATGGATAGCCTGTGGTTGCTTTTCTACTACAATGACACAGCTGAATAGTTGCAACAGCGATCTACTGTACTGTAAAGGCTAAATTATTTACTGTCTTGACCTTTCTAGGAAAAACTTTGCTCACTTCTGTCCTAAATGACGATTTTATACTTTGTTCTCTCTCAACTCAGTAACATCTGTTCTCTGATTTACTTGTAGTTGATAACCTTGTTTTTTATTTCACTAAGAAAATAGGAACATTTAGAATAGAACTCCCACAGGCTCCCAGCCTGGTACCTTCCAATTACCAGCATCAGTATGCATATATTGTGCCTCTTCTTTTGTTATTATAGATGGACTCTCCTCGCTTATTTCTAAAGTCAAGCCCTCTATTTGTGTACTAGGTCCCATTCTTTCTCAACTACTCAAGGATATTTTCTCCAGCAATTTTATCATGTCCTGCGTCATTAACTTTCCCCTCTTTATCAGATCTCTCCTATCAGCAGAGAAACATGCTGTTATACTGCTCACTTTAAAAAGGGGACATGTCTTGATTCAATATCCTCTTCTACCTCTCCCATTCCTAATTTTTATCTCTAAACAAATAATCCTCAAAAAAGTTGTCTTTACTCAAAGTGTTCACTTTTCATGCTTCCATTGTCCATCCAACCTTTTCCAGTCAAGGTTTTAGCTCCATCATTCCCCTGAAACTGCTGTTTAAATTAACCTCCAGGATGCTAAATCTACTTGTCACCATTTCCTGTTCATTTCACATGATGTGTCGGGTACATTGACACAGCGGATCATTCCTTCCAAGGTCTCCTTCTAGAAGATGTGTCTTCTCTGGATTCTCCTTCCTTTCTCACTGGGTGTTCATCTCCATCTATAAACTTGGGACCCCACACCTTGTGCCATATATCTTTTCTTACTTCCCCCCAAGCTCAGCACTTTGATCTGCCAGCCAGAAGGCTTAAAAAATGCATACAGCTCAATGTGTGTCTCAAATAGGTCTCTTCAGTTCACCTCCACCCCCCTGACTTTTTCCTCCACATATTCTCCTTTCCACCTAAGGTAACATCAACGTCATTGTTCCTCTTGCTGAAGATAACATTCTCCCGTCTTTCTTTCAGTCTTTTTTTTCTATCATGCTTAGTAAAATAAATTACTTTTTCCTCTTGGCATGAAATATACCTTTAGACTTTTTCTGTTATCCATAGAAACATAAAAATGGATTATAGGATATATGCTTTTATAATCTCCACCTGTGAATATGTTGTGAAATATTTACATTCAAATGAAGATGGATCTTCATCAATAGTTTTTTAATAGTGCTGTCTTTTTTTTGGTATCGCTAGACTAATACACAATAATGTTAAAAATAGTCAAACTTCAGTTATAATTTTTTTGCTCTTGTAAACAACATTGAAATGATTATCTTTGAACATTCAAATGATAGTTTCCTTAAGGCAAATGTCTCAAAGTGTGATGATAAAAATATTTCTTTAAAACAAAACAAAAAAACTAAGAGCCAGAAAAGGTGTGGGCTGCTTGGGCAAGGCTGCTATACCTGCCACGGCAGGAGGTGGACCAAGTCAGGCTGGGTCAAGAACCCATTGGTGTGCTTGAGATCTGCCCCTGGGAGGTGACCTGACAGAGGAGCTTGGGGGAACTCCTCTTTCAGGATGCAGTCTGTGCAGATGAACACAAGAACCAACGCTTGGAGCAGCCAGGACCAAGCCATGTTTCAGTACCAGCTGGCACATGTGTTGGTCATCTGGGGGAGGTCAGGCTGAGTCAGTTCATAACACCCAATAGCATATGTGAGAACCAGGATGGGGTGCAGGACAGGTCAGGGTAGGCCGTGACACCAGCCACATCACATTAGGGCTGGGACTAGGGGCTGGTTGGGCTGGACTAAGCTGCAGTGCCTTTCAGTATAACCTGGAACTGGGAGTACACCAGGCCAACACAGGCTGCAACACCCACTGGTGAATGCTGAGGTGAGGCGAGCTATGCTAGTCAGGGCTGCAGCACCCACCAGCATATGTAAGACCCAGGATGGGGGGTGAACCCAGTATGGGAGCTGTGCCACTGGACCACTGCTGTCACTGGTAAATGTGAGAGCTGGGATTGAGGGCAGACCAGGCTGGGTAGGGATGCAAAGCACGTTGTCCTGCATGTGAGCTGGGTAAGGGGGAGAACAAGGCTGGGCGAAGCAACTGTATCCACTGGGGCTTGCATGAGCCAGAATTAGTGCAGGCTGGCTGAGTTTTGCCACAGCAATAGGTCGCAGGTGCTGGGACTGGGGGCAGGTCCTATCTAGACACAGAACCACCTGGAAAGTGAAAGATCCAGGGTATGGAAACTGTGGGCAACCTTCTAATAGGCTGCAGCTCTCACTGGTGAGAATCAGAACTGAGGGCATGCCTGGTTGGACAGGTGGTGACACCCTCAAGCATGAATGAAGGCTGGATAGTGGGGTTGGTTGGGCTAAGCTAAGGATTCAATGCCCATTTTTTATACTAGAGCCGAATAAGATGAGGGAGGGACTGGACTAGTCTGCTGCACTTACTGGCATGTACAGGAGCTGGGGCTGGGTACAGGCCTGGTGGGAATTCTTGCAGGTTTTTCTGACTAGGCTGAAATTTCTACTGGTGTGCATGAAGGCCAAGTGTGTGGTGGGCAGGGTTGGGTTGGACCGTGGCAGTCATTGGTTTGTGTATTAGATGGGGCTGTAAACAGAACTGACCAGATGACTGCAACCACCAGTGTGTATGTAGGCTGATGTAGATGATGGACTGAGCCAGACCCCATACTGGCTGGCACACACAGGAGTCAGGTTGGGGTCATCTCTGGGAAGGTTTCATTGAGCACCCTCCAACTGGATCACTGGACTCAGAACTCCAACTACAGTGAAAATTGAAGGATCTTGGGTCTGACCATGGAGTGGATGTGTCACAACTGGGCTGCCTCAGTTGCTGAGGCCTGTGCAATGGACCGCATGCCCAGATGCTCACAGCGGACATGACAACCTGTTCATTGTGGACATCTAGTACCACAGAGGGCAGAACAGATTGGATAGCTCTCCTGTCCAAGCTTTGATGGTGAATATCTGGGAAAATGGAGATACTAAGGTGGACTATGTCAGTAAATGGACCTTGCAGAGATCCATTTAACCTTGGAGCAACAAAATCAACAGCACCTCAGAACTACTGAAACCATTTTAGCAGTATCATTGGAACATGCTCCACATCGGGGACCCTAGTATGATATCAGGTGGCATTTCCCATTCCTGGCTGTTGATGTGGTTGGGTTACTGGGAGTGACCCTCTCCCCTTCTCTTTCCACTTTCCGCTGATACAGGAAAAAATAAAAAATAAATAAAAAGTAAAGGAGATTGGAGGCAGTTGCTTCATCCACTTTTCCTCATTCTTCGACAGCACCCACCCTAATTAGTGGTCCATATGGGAATATATCTCTCTCAACTATGTAAATATCATCAAAAAATGAATTTATTATTTAAAAAGTGTTCACAGGAAATGTGAATTATGGAGATACACATTGGCTTCCACTGTGGCAGAAAAATAAACATCTTTTCCATTTTTTAAAATAACATTACTTTTGATATAATATACATACACATAGATTTTTCACAAATTCCTAAAAATGTGTTTATACTAATGCTTAAAAAAATAAATAACAAATTATCGATAATCTAGTAATTCTTATTAATTATGTTTGAACAGCAGTGATGAGCTTAATATAGTTGAAAGTCATACATATTAAATTTATAGAATGCTCCTGTGATTGGGACCTCTGGCCTTAGTGATCCCCTAGTTTTGCGTAGAATAGAGACCACAGCTTCAGTGATGCTGTGTTAAAAAGGCAATGCATATAAGCATCTGACCAAATAAAGCCTATTTTCTCTTTCTTCCAAGTTGCTTGGTTTATTACAAAGTGTTACAGCAGTAACATCAACTTATAATCAGAACGCAAGTTGAAAGTTCCTGTAAGGGTAGAGTAATAATACATTGCTGAAATAAAGTAGGCCATTTAAATGAACCTTCTATATTGAATATTTTATGTACTGTGAGCACTCCCCCAAACCTAGGAATTCTTGTCAACATGAACATTTCTCTGGCACTTGGCAAAATGTTAAGGTGAGAACAAAGTCTTAATTACTGTAGATCCCTCTTGATGCTTTCTGTTCCAACCCACCTTTCTTTAACATCTGGTGTAATATTGAACTACGCCACTAGATGGTGCACACTGTTCTTTACTCACCCCCCAGAAAAAACCTAAGAACTGCTCAGATCTGGGGCCCCAAGGGCATCAAAACAAAGAGGAAAGCTGCAATGATAAGGGGAAAATAAAGAGTCCGCTTTTTAAAACTCCAGCACTCATTTAAAAATGCAGATTACTCTGGGTTGCATAATAATATCTATGTCATTTTCTTTACATTCCCTAAGTAATAACAAATAATTGAATTGGACCAAATCCTCTGATTTGATTATCTATTCATTTCAGTATACTTTAGAACTTCATACTGTAGTCCTGAAGGCCGAATAAGACAGTTTTGCCTTTTATAAATTCATATGCACACAGGAATAATCCCTGCTGCGATTTTTAAATTTCTAAAATACAGGTTAGATTTTTTAGTATCTTAGAGATTTACACATAAATACTATGTATATTGTTTATGAAACACATATGCTGAAGTCAATACTATCCTTTATGTTACTCTGTTTCAGTATAAACTTGCAATTCTAAACATGGTGTGGTCATATATATGGTTTGGAAACCTATGTAATTTTCTTTGTCTTTTAAGCAATAATTCCACACAAAAGCCAAACATTATCAAATGCACTTTTCAAAATGTGCATTTAAGGAGCAAAATTTTTAGAAAAGTTGAAAGAATAAAGTCCTTTTTTTTTACCTGAATGTGAAGTACCATGTTTTTATAAACACATTTGAATTTACCCAAGGATTAAAGGATGTATTTAGGAGCTTCAACATATTATTGGCTTTTTATGGAATTCATTTTTGTATAGTAAATTGCACTGTTAAGAAATATCTTAATGACAAAAGTCAAAAGATGAAAACTTCTTTTACGTCACCTCAGATTTTTTGCAAATACTCACAGATGAATATTTTTGATTAGGTAGTTTCAATATATGTTCTACTCCTTGCTAACATAGATCCTTCTCAAGCAGTAGTTAACTGTCTGAATCCTTAATCATCAAAGAGGAATGTATAATCATCCTTTGTGGGGGAAAACAGAACTCAAGCCATTCGGGAACTCTGAGCTGACAAGAGCTGCTGGAAGTCCATTTCCAAATGCCTATAGGTGAATCTCCAGTGTGAAAATCTAAAAAGTGAAATTACTAAAAATATTTAATAGTGCTTTTGAAAATAGACAATAATTTCATGTTCTCTTTATGTTCATTTGGCATTTAAAAGTAATTTTAAGGCAGATATTTTATTAGCTGAGAACCCAGATTTCTTGGACCAAAATGATTAAGGATGACTATATTTTTAAAAATATAGTCAACTCATAATTATTCAAGGACTAATGGTTTGGCTTGCATATTATCCCAGAATTATTTCTTCTGTCACCTTCTTTTAGCCTATCCTTTGATAATTTAACTTTTCAGAGGCTGGACAACACAAATACTGCCCAAGGTAAATAGATCAGATCTCAGCTATGAGGAAAGTTAGGAGTCTTTTATGGTGTTTATGTGTAGTGACTGAATAAAATTGGTAAATTAAAGGTATTATTACAAATTATGAAGTTTGAAACTTGTTTGACTTTTTACAATCAATTTTGCCCCTTTTCATATAGTTGATATTTTCAAATTGGTTTTTCACATTATGTTTAAAGCTTTTTGTCAGAAGCCTTCTCTATATGATTCCTATGAGTTTTAGTTTCCTTTTAGTTTATTATTATTCATAGATTCTTTCTTCTATCTTCATCTGCCAATCCAGGCAAGGGGAGACATCTCAGAGCAAGGTCAATTAGGACTGGTATTGAAAAGCAGGGCTTTCTCACTGATGAGTAGTCTTGGCCCAGTACCTGTAAAACTTGTCATCAAAGGGACCATGTCAATGGATTCTGGTACAGGCAATAAATGGGCTGATGTTTTGAATCTCTTTGGCCTACTTTTAGTGCATGAACAAGTGTTTTAAGTTCCTGCCATTAGTTTAGTATGGCCAGTCTGAAGGGAAGAATCATCTGTTGAAGGTCAATTTGATGATGGATTTGCCAATAAATCAATGTTACAGGATAGCATGTGGAAGTGAGAGGAGAAGGGGAACAATTTGTTCTGGGTTGCCTGGAATTTAGACTGAGTCCTCATGGGATCCAGATGTTGAACTATAGGATTAGATTATGACTCAGACAAGGCACTTCAGAAAATACAAGGGCTGCAACAGGATTTCTAGCTGTTCTTTATTCACCCATCCCTGAGAAGTTGGCATTCATTCATTCTTTCTTTCACATATTCTAAGAATAATTAGTCCTTGACCTCTGCCCTATGCCTGGCATAAAACAAACACTAAATCTTGATTCCTTAGAGTTGAGTTACAAGCCCTGTTTTCACTCCATCTTTTCTCTCTTACTTTCTCTTTCTCTCAGTGATGGTGTTTAAGTTTTGATTTTGAACTTGCATTTATCATGCGTTCAGTCCTTTCTGGATAACTTCTCTTGAACATCTCAACCTTAAAATGTTCCTTCCTTCATCAACACACACAAATATTTACTAAATACCTACAGGCATGCCAGACACAAGGCTACATGTGATGGATATAGACACTCTGATTCAACATGTCCAAGACTGAATTCATTCTACTCCGCTAAAACACATCTTCTTGGTTTCCTCTTTTGATCAAGGGCATCAGCTTAATATAACCAGTCAAGCCAGACATCCCATTTCCCAGCAGTTATGAGAAATGTTTAGCTATGCTTATGAGATGAGTTTCAAATTTGTCATCGTTTCATCATTTTCATAGACAATTCTGTTAATCACATTTAATATCACCTGCTTGGGTTATGCAATAGATTGAACTTGACTTCCAATCTCTCTTTTACCAGTTCATCCAAAATAGCTTTTTAAACACAGATTTAATTATGTTGTTTCTCTACTTAAAGATTTTTGGGGACTCCCCACTGGCTATAGAATAAGATCCAAATGGTTTTCACATAATCCTTTACACCCGATCTTAACTTTCTTTTTGAAACACTCCTAACTCTTTGCAATTTCCTAAATTGAAAAGGCAATGTCACATTCTGCCTGTGCTGATGTGGTTCTCTGCCCAACACAATCAGAACAATTGTACAACACTTTCCAGTTTATAGGTAACCTTTCCTTACGCCTTCTGTGAGGGAGGTAGGAGCTTTTGTCCCTGCATTTAAGAACTGAAGGAGCCAAGGCTCTGCCCATGTAAATGACTTCTGAGCTAGCCAAAGTCTTGCTTATGATTAGCAAGGGAGTCCAGATAATGAAAGTCACAGGGCAGCAGTATCCAAATCAGATTAGGATAAAATTTAGGCATTTACTGAATAAAAAAAGACTTGGAATATGTGGTGTCATATCTTAATAGAAGCTATTCTCTTACATGCAGAGCCAATTTTTAAACCTTTTGATTTATAACAATACTCAGTTTTAGAAAGAGCACTTTAGAGCTGCTATGCCTAGTCCCACCCTCTTTTTAATCTTTGTGTCCCTACAGTAACACACACATACGATATTGTTACAGTCTTACGAGCATCTAGTAAAAATAGAACCTGCTAGTTTCATAAAAACTCATACTATCCTACAATTTTTTGGAATTACAAGCTTTAAGTAGATAATTAGCCAAACTCTGCTTTGTGCCAACATGATAGGTGCTGAAAGAGTTGGCAGAAAAGAATATATTTTAAGGGTGTTCACGTTTTTGAACTATAAGCAGGTTTAACTCCCAAGTCTACTAGTGTGTCAATGTAAGTATACATTTATAAATGGCTATTTCTCTCATTATTAAGAACTATAAGAATTTTTAGGCTTCATTCCCTAACAGTTTATATATTTAACAATTTGATATAGCCATCATTGAAATTGAATCCTTTATACATAAGGAGTGAAGATAAACTGATTTTTATTTCTGTTGGTTTATTATTTACTAAGGTTGCTTAAGCTACTCTTGTTGTTTAGGGATCACCCATTCGTGTTTTCCATAATTGCTACATGTGATTGAGACAGTGGCTATAAGGATTTAGACATAGTATATTTGCTTTCAGTCTAGGAAGGCAGGTATTTAAACAATTGCAACATAAAACAGTCAGCTTCCTTATAAGTATTGGTAGGGCTTTGTGACCGCACTGAGGAAGTGGCAATAATTTATGAGAGGTGAGCAGGTCAGTAGTTACCCCCTGTTTTGTCAGAATATGCGTGACCAAGTGCTCTATGCTTAATGAGTGCCCTGCACTTCTTGTTTTTTTATCTTGGCTGTAGCATTATATACAATGAATTCATGTATGTTTCCTGTGTCAATTAAGAAGAAGGACCATGTCTTTGTTATATCACAAATTCCTACCATAAAGTATGAGTGTGTATGGATTTAACCAAAATGAAGACCACCACATGGAGGAAGTATGGGAAAACAGACCTAGGGATCAGGACCAGATTGTAGGGGAAAGCTAGAGGAAGGTGTGCAATGAGACTAAAGATGGAAAGTCCTTCTGGGAAGACACTAGTCCAAAGCCATGCTAAGTGGAGTTTTTCCTTGTCCATCCTGAGAATTCCCAGATTTTGGCATGTGATTGAAGATAAGGAAACGGAGTTGAAAGGGTGCAGAAGTGACAGTGACAGCACTTTGTGATGAGCTGGGGAACAGGTTGGAGGAAACATTAGGTTTTCAGGTTGGGGAGATAGAGATGTGATTTTCCCAATTAACAACCAAGAACAGGTTTGAAGTCAAGGATTTTAATGCAAAAAGGAGATATTCAAAGGATATTCAGAAATACAAAAGACTGTGGTAAGAGAGGTGTGGGTTGGAAATCCTGATTAGTTGCCAGCTGCTATCTGTTTATATTGTCGTCAACTCTTATAGATCCAAGGGCAAAAAGAGGCCCAGGAGGACAGCCTGCCAGCCACTAGCACATTAAGGACACCTAAACATGAGACATCCAGGCAGGTACCCAAAAAAGATTACTTTATACACAGCTGCATTTTCTAAGAAGGTGACAGCCAGAGAGATAAAACTTTCATTGAGGTGATGGGTATCTTACCAATACCACAAGGTCAAAATGAGTTTTCTCTAGGCCAGAAGTCTTACTAAATGCAACACTATGTCTTCCTTGTGATTGCACTATCTGACCCCCCAAGATTCCTCATCCAGTTTGATAATTGTTATGCCGCTCTTCCGCCTTGGTTTCTTACTCTTGTCCCATGAAGCACAGGGCTTTGGGGGTCACCCCCTTCCAGTTATTTTTCTCAGACAGAAATAGAAGAGGATGGTGAGATGGCAATGTGGCAAGATGCAAAAATGAAGTTACAAACTACACGTGTTTTCCCTGGGGGAGGCCTTGGCAGGCAGGAGGTCAGACTGCCCATTTCCTGCCACCCTGACAATTACATCATCAATCCCTTGCCTCTACACACTTGGATAACATTAACAAGCAGGGATCAACAACAGGGCAAATGTACGGGTCTGCAATCCTGTGTGTTTTGCACACTCGTACAGAGTGTTATGCACATTTTTGTGGTTTTGGTGAGGTTGGGATAGGCATCAGCATACTGGAAGCCCTGGTGCCACACGACAGAGGAATGTTTAGAGGGAGGAAGTGCGTTTGTACTCATTTCACTCACTTAACATTTGTTCAGGCTTGATTCACAGGAAATTTACGTTTCTACCTATTTTCTGTTCCCTTGAGGGAAGGAAGGATTCTTTCCACTCAAATTTGATACAGTTCTTTTAAGTAACTAGTTATGCAAAGTCTTCTTCATATTTTTTCATTTTTAATAATAAATTCATTTTATTTTTGATGATGTTGACATAGTTGAGAGGGATGCACGCCCATACGGACCACCAATTAGTGTGGGGGTGGTCAAGGACTGGGGAAAAGTGGATGAAGCAACTGCCTCCAATCGCCTTTTTTTCTCTGGTATCTGGAGAAAATGGAAAGAGAAGGGGAGAGGGTCACTCCCAGTAACCCAACCACATCAACAGCCAGGAATGGGGAATGCCACCTGATATCATCCCAGGGTCCCCGATGTAGAGCATGTTCCAATGATACTGCTAAAATGGTTTCAGTAGTTCTGAGGTGCTGTTGATTTTGTTGCTCCAAGGTTAAATGGATCTCTGCAAGGTCCATTTACTGACATAGTCCACCTTAGTGTCTCCATTTTCCCAGATATTTGCCATCAAAGCTTGGACGGGAGAGCTATCCAATCTATTCTGCCTTCTGTGGTACTAGATGTCCACAATGAACAAGTTGTCATGTCCGCTGTGAGCATCTGGGCATGCGGTCCATTGCACAGGCCTCAGCAACTGAGGCGGCCCAGTTGTGACATGCACTCCATGGTCAGACCCCAGATCCTTCAATTGTCACTGTGGTGTACAAGACTGGGTTAGGCTCCTGAATCCTCTGGTGTTTGCAAGCAACAGGGTAAGTGCTGAACAGACTGGGCTGTTCTTATTTTTAAAAAAATTTTACTTGTACCTCAAAGATAGATTTAGAGAGAAAGAGAGAGGGAGAGAGGGAGAGGGAAGGGGATAGAGAGAGAGGAAATGATGGAGGGAGGGAGAGAGAGAATGAGAGAATCTTTCATTGCTGGCTCACTCCCCAAATGGCTGCAGTGGCCAGTGTTGAGCCAATCCAAAGCCAGGAGCCAGGAGCGTTCCAGGTTTCTACTGTGGGTGAAAAGTCCCAAGGATATGCACCATTCTCTATTGCTTTCCTAGGTCATAAACAAGGAGTTGGAAATAAGCCTGCACCCTGTAGGATGTTTTTAGGCCAGAGGCATAGCCCGCTATGCCGTGGTGCAGAACCCTTACAGTTCTTTTGCAAATGACTATCTATTCTCACTTTCCACTCTAAGCATCTTGATGTGGTGAAAAAAGATGGTATTGTTAATTCTCCAGCATAAACTGGTTTGGGGAACCCTTTACTAGGGTCCTGTTTGGTCAAAACCATTGTGAACCTGCTCATGTCTCACTGTAGCTTAGTCATTGGGTTGCACAAAGTCTCATCTAACCTCAAAACAGCCATGTGACTCGCCCACAAGATCCTCCCCACCATGGCTCTTCTTTCAGCATTTGAAACCACCAGGAGGTCCCAGTAGAAGCTGGTGCCTTTGCTCTGACATGCAGTAATGTTTAATAACCAAACCAAAAGAAGAAGAAAGAGAATGAGAGAAAATGAGAATGAATGACTGAGTGAATTAACCAAAAGAAACCTCGGAAAATGAGAAGTCACATATTGCGAATAAAAAATGAGCAAAACCCAGAAAGACTTACTCAGGTGAAGAAGACACAGAAGCCACGTTTCTCACCCTGAATAGAATTGAATTTATTATAAACACGAAACACCCATTTTCATCCTATTACCATTGCTGTATACAAACCCCATGATTGTCTTCAATTGGCAAAGAAAACCATGTGAGAATTCAAGGTTGTACATACCATGGAGGATGGGCCTGGAGCCATGCTGACTGTTGTGCACCCGCAGGCAAGTTGTGTGGTAGTGTTTATGCTGTCCACCCCAGCCCCATGCCTGGCAACTTGCTTCCACTCTAATTTGTTTTCTTGCTATGTGGCCAGTGGAACCCAATAGAAATATAAAGCTGCTTAGGTTTTAGGGAGCTTAGCTGAGCCAGACTGACACTGTGGTCCCCCAAAGACCTGAAAATGTATCTGCATGAGGGTATTTCCGAAAGTTCTCAGAAAATGGAATTAAAAGATAAGTTTATTCTACTGGGGAAAAAAATGTCTAAATCCAGCTCTGTTTTTTCATTAACAAGCGGTTTATATGAGGTTTTCAAAGCAACCTCATACCGTGTCATTTCCAGGGCTAGATTTTGCTCTCTGGTGAAAGGAAGTATTTACAAACAGTGCTCCAAGTATGCTGGGCATTTTCTGACTGCCCCTACAGATCCACTCTGTGGCCTGTGACCCTGACTCTGCTCTTATAGCTACAGAGGGTACTAAATTAGTTAGGGACTCTCATGCTCCTTGAGTTCAGGCTACATTTGCTTTCAGAAAACTGAAAAGGAAAGTCATGGTATTTACAGCTCTGGCTGTCCTTTCCTAGCTTGCTTTCCCATTGGAACAAGTCCTATTGGTTGGGCCTTTCCCATTGGAACAAAATCCTATTGGTTGGGCCTCTTAAATACATCCCTCTCTACACCTGATCCTGCTAAACCCTCCTGACCTTGCCACCTGGGGTTGGTGGTAACAGGACCCCACTGTTGGAGTCACAGGGAGATGCAGCAGACAAGTACAGTTTCTTGAGAGGTTCCTTTTTGCCCAGGTCTCTTTAAGTCACTCTCTTATTACTAAACACCACTGTGTGTTGTTTATTGGAAATCTATATTATACATGAGCATGCCTCAATTTTAATATGAGACTGTGTGCATTGTCACCTCTGCCTTATTTACAAATCAAGAATTAATTGCTTTTCCTTATTAAATGGCTAGTGTGATTCAAAAGCTTCTGCTGTATAAATACTCTCCCAAACAAACCAGTTGGGGAAAAAATATCATGTTAGAAAGAGATCAAATAATGTCAGTTACAGGTCAAGGAACTCCTAATAAGGTTTCATAGAACATGGCTTAATAGAAAGCACACTGAACTGAATTAGGTCAGAAGCCAAGGGTGTGAGTCACAAATTCATCAATTACTGTGTGACCTTGACAAGTCACTTAACCGCTCTGAACTTTAGTTTCCTCATATGTCAGATAATGATAATAAACGGTGACCTATTTATCTCACCAGGTTATTGTAGTGTTGGCAATGAATGATAGCCTTGAAGTGCTTTCCAACTGCGAATATTACACAGGAATATTTCCTAGAGTGGTCATCAGGATAAAATGTGTCCAATAAATAGGTAAACATCTATTAGCCTAGAAAAGCCTCAACAGATGTTCACCCTTATCCTTAAAAATATAGCAAGGAAAAAGCAGAGCCATGTTGAGTTGAGTTGAAGAGGAAGGTCTGAAGACAGCTGCTGGCTCTGGATCAACTGGTTTCGACATATTCATTGACTTTGATTTTTGAATTCATTCATGATATTGACCTCATGGTATTATTCTGAACTTATCTAAGAGCTTAATGTCTTGCATATAAGTCCTTTATTTATAGCTTCATTGCATAGGAGGTGGAGAGAGAACACTTTAAGTAAAAAAAAAAATCATGCCTTAAAGTATTTGCTCATGTATTTACTACTTGTGTAAGTAAAAAGAATTGAGTCTTTTACTGTCCTATTTAAATTTTATGATTTCAAATGTTTTTTACACTAACTTTCCCCAATAAAATCAACTATGAAACCAAAGAAAAAAAAGAATTGAGTGTAAGCATTTGGGTTTTTGTTTTGTTTTGTGTTTGCTTTTTCATCCTCATCATAGAATTCTATCTGCCGTATAAGTACTAAATAAGATACTTATCAGGTATTCAAAACAATATTAGGTGCATCATAAGTGCTCAGTTAAAGTGTGCATTACTATTCTCAGTTGCTAAGATAAACTTTTCCCTCTGCTTCTCTATCCCATAATTCTTTGACATATGTAGTCTTCAGAAAAGCTCAGTTTATGTAACAGGTATTTTTAAGTTCAAATGTAGAATTAAGATTATGTTTGAAAATGTACATATCCACATGCAGTGATTATATAGCTGTTTGGCTGGCTACTGCTCTTTTGCAACAATCTGCATGTGCCCTCCTAGAAGGTTCTATGGCTAATAAGCCAGCTTTAGCCAATGGCCCTTGGACAGGAATGATAGTTGATCTCTGATTCAGAATTGCCCGAGGTCTGTGCAGTGGATCCTGGAGCAAGGCATGGGCTAGTTCAGTTAGTCAAGGAAGCAGAGATATTATCTGCCTTCATTCTTCTGTCAGAGAAAGGGTTTCATGGATATTTAGAAGAGCAACAGCTACCTGAATTGCAAGACAAAGGCTGGGAATGATAGACAGTACAATTTTTGATTTAAGGATTTCATCTCTAATGTGAGAATTGAATTTATACCTTCAAAGAGCTCAGTCTAACAATAAATACTACTAGTAATACATACTACTATCATATTGCTACAAGTATTCTTTCACTACTAAATCGTATACTTTGTTGATAAAAACAGCTACATCTTCAGAGAACAAAGGGTGGCATGTGGCTATATCCTACTGCCTATATTCAACCTTTTGCGTTGTTATTTTATTTTTGAAGCTTTATTTCTTTAGGGCCCAGCATGATGATTCCATTGGCTAATCCTCCTCTTACAAATGTCAGGATTCATTAAGGGTGCTAATACAAATTAGCCTAATTTTCATCCAACTCCCTGCTTATGGCCTGAGAAAGCAGTAGAGGATGGCCCAAAGCCTTGGCACCCTGCACCCATTTTTGGAGACCTGGAAGAAACTCCTTGCTCCTGGCTTTGAATTGGCTGAAGTCCAGTCACTGCGGCCATTTGGGGAATGAACTAGTGGATGAAAGATCTCTCTCTCTTCTTCTTTTCCTGCTGCTTCTCTCGATACATCTACATTTCCAATAAAAATAAAATCTAAAATTGCTTAAAATGATTTATATATTTTAAAGGTACAGTTATAGAAACACTAGTGAAAGAGGGAGGAAAGAGAAGAGAGCTTCTGTCTGCTGTTTCACTCCCCAAATTTCTACGACAGCCAGGTCTGAGCTAGATTGACATTAGAAGCTTGGACCTTCTTCCAGGTCTCCCTTGTGGCTCCAGAGGTCCAAGGAATTAGGCAATCTTCCACAGCATTTTCCAGGTGCAGTAACAGGGAGCTGAGTTGGAAGCAGAGCTGCTGGATCTTAAACGGATGCCCATATGTGATGTTGACTTTAAAGCCTTACCTCCAATACACATTGCCGCCCTCTCCACCTAGTTTTATAAAGTTTGTTGGAACCCAACCGTGTTTATTCAGTTCTGTATTTATGGATATTATGAGACTACAATGGTAGAGTTGAATAGCCGCAACAGAGTCGAGGATAAAAAGACCCAACGTATTTACCTTCTGGCCTTTCGCAGAACAGTTTCCTGAGCCTTAGATAGACGACCATTACTAACGAGTCTTTGTCAAAAAGAAAAGTTGGCATAGAAATGATTTATTCTGAGACATGTGCTTATGCTCATACATTTGCATTCTTTCAAGTGACATTATCCACTGCAAACAAGTGAAACTGAGAAGACCACGCTCATACTGCTGTATGCTCTCTCTGTCCCCATCAGTTCTGCTTAAGGAAACAACATGCATGAGGATGATGTTGCTAACCTACTTTCAGCTGAATAAATGTCCTGTTATTTTCCAGTAGTGTTAATGGATTTGTGCTGTTCCAGCCTCCCTTTCAATGGACTTCAGTTATCAACAGTCACATATGCTTATAAGGAGCAGGTTGAGGTATAATCTGTGACTTGGAAAAATACTTTTTCCTCTCTGTGAAACTAGCTGAGCTGTAAAGGTAGTTAAATTCTCAACTTTAGCTTCACACAGTCCATTCCAGAACCAGATATGTTATCATATTTGTAAATGACTAAATTTTATTTTGTAAAAAGAACAAAAGATATCTTCTAACAGGTTGCATACTGTATCTTTTTTTAAAAAATAGATTATGGAAAATTAAAAAAAAGTTTCCCCAAGATAAAGGTTTTTCTGTCTCGTGAGGATGAATGGGAGAACTTTTCGGTTTAACATTGAACGCATGTCTATTCAGATTTTTCACTTTCAGGAATGGGGTCACCCAATGCTAACATTAGCAGATGGACTGGATATTAGAGATACAGAGAAATGACCGGAAGCATGATGGGTGGTTTTCTGGGCTGTGTCTGGAAGCCCATTTACATATGTTTGTGTCAAATACAATATAGTACACCAAAGCTTTGTAAATTTAATGACAATATTCAAAGTAAATAGCCATTGCACATTCCCTTAAATCATTTGCACATGTATCTTCTAATTTTTGCTCTGGTGGAGAAAAATGATTTTTTTCTTTAATTTGAGAAGCAGAGATTTGTATCTATGGATTCTCTCCACATGCCTGAAATAGGACTAGGCCAGGCCAAAAATCACAAGACTTCAGCCAGGACTCCCACATGGATGGCAGGGGACCTACCCACCTGAGCTGTCTTCCAGGGTCTGCATTAGTGTGAAGCTCGAATCAGGGACAAAAGTTAAGACTTCAGCTTGACCCTCAAATATGGGACTTGGGCATCTTAAGGAATGACTTAAACATTATGCCAAATGCCCGTGCTGCTGGGTTTTTGAAGGAAACAGAGCTTTAGCATTTTTTTTAGATGGTGCAAGCTCTAAAGTCAAAGAGGTAGTTTAATTCTACAAGATGTTTATATAGGCACAAGAGTAGCTACTGATATTTGGTTGAGTTTATGGTAATGAAAAACTCTGAACAAATTTATGACTATACTGGAAACAAAGATCCGAGATTCCATGGGATGTCAGGCAGAGAAGTGCCTCTGAATCATTTTGTATGAAATGAAATGGACAATGGAGAAAGAAAAATGCAAAGCTTTTCCCTCTTTAGAAAATCCTTTCTGCACACAGACCCTACAATTATAATTTTTTTCAAATTAAGAAGTTAACAAAAAGTGACAGTGGAAATTGCAAGTCCTCAGCACATGCATGAAGATAAGTTCAAGATAACTGACATAATTCTACCCTAGGAAATAACCCAGTACATATTCATGTTTTATAAATAACTAATAACAGGGTGTAATGGAAGATTGAACAAATAAACATGTGTATTTCAGGTGTTAGTATATTCAACCTGTACAGAGGATATTCAGCGGTGTTCTGTATAAATGCTGGGGTCTCATCCTACTTCACCTTTGAATATTCCTGCCATGTGCCCCGTATTACCACAGTAACGAGAAACAGTGAAGAGCACAGCTTTGGAGCTTTACTTGATGCACATTTTGGCTCTGCCATTTACCATCTGTGTGACCTTGAGCAAACGATTTCATGTCTCCGTGCTTTCATTACTTCATTTCAAGTAGAAACAATTACAGTGCCTACCATTGTAGAGGGCTGTTGCGAAAATTAAATGAATACATGCAAGTGAAGTGCTGGGGATTCCGGATTCCACTTTGTGTCTGCTCCTTCTGTGTGCTGTTCTCTGGCTGTCACGATTTGAGTATGTGAAGTCCTGACTCCTAGCTACCCAGGAGCCAGACCTTTCTTTGGAAATAGTTTTTGTAGATAAAGACACTAGACTGCACGAACTTTAAAACCAACAATAGATGTCATGAGAGAGGAGACAAAAGTTAGATGCAGAAGCACAGAGGAGCAATACAAGGAAGGAGGATTCCATGTGGACAGAAAGACTGCAGAGAGGAAACAGCCAAGCAACCCAAGGGTTGCTGGTGGCAAGAAGTTGGGAAGAGGCAAGTAAAGCGTTCTCCCACGCCCAGCTTGACGAGCTGAGTGGGACCTGCTGATGACACCTTGGTTTTGGACTTCTGACCTCTAGATCTGCCAACAGGATAGGCATTGCTTTAAGCTGCCCATTTGTGGTAGTTTGTTACTGTAGTCCCAGAAAATGAATAAACAGGCAATCTGCATTTTAGAAAATGAGAGTTTGTAGAAGGAAAGACAAGAAAATGTGAAATTCTGGTATCCAGAACCAGGCTGACATGAAGTTCATGCACTTCTTTCATTTCATAGGGCATCACCTATTTTTTTCCCCTTGCTTGTTAGATGAGTAGGTGTCACCCAGAAAGGTTAGGATGGAAGACAGTGCCCTGGTTGACTGTGAACATATCACACAGCTTTCCTCCTCCTGGAAATGTGTTGCTGATATAGGACGCACTTGCTCAATAATAAATAATGAAATTGGAAATTCAGTTTCTCAGTCATAGTAGCCTTATTTTTAAAATGCTCAGTAGCTACCAGAGGCCACTGCTGCCCTGATAGTGCAGATACAAAACATTCCCGTCATCGCAAAGAGGTTCAGGGCTAGGTGGTGTTACTGAATAGGGTTTATGTAGGAAACAAGGAAAGCAAGCCAGACAGGTTTTGTCTGGGAAGGCAGAGGTCCTACTCTAGATATGACATGGATACGTGGTACCATACTTTATTAGTGAAGAAAGAAAGAGAGTATGTAAGAATTGTTACTTAACAGCTGCTGACAAGACAGGTCTCAATTGTTGAATGGCCTGTTGTATTCTTCTTAAAGTCATCTCTATCTATACTTATCTGTAATTTAGGCAAAGGCTATTTATGGAAGGCGGTTCTTCCCGACTAAAAATCAGTGCGGCTGAGAAGTAGCCTCCATCCTTAAGCAGGTGTCCCAAGAAAAAAACCATATCCTGCTTGGCTTTGATCAGGTGGAGATGTACTTTGTGTTAAAGTTCATATTTTGGTCCCTTGACATTGTGAAGGAGGTAAATGCTGTATAGCAGCAAATGAGAAAGATCAAGAAATCCATGAGCTACAACCTTTCCCTTCTTCTTCAGATCTAATCATACAGATGAATAAGTTACTATAAAAATACCAAAAAATGATACTAAAACAATAACTGTATAATTTTTAAAATATCTCATGTACTCTGTGTTCAGGTAGCAAGAAATTTAATTCCAGTCAGACCAGTCTGCTGTGATTTTTTTTCCTGTCATTGAAGATATTTTGAATGCTCAGAGGCATTATAATGGAAAAGCATGTATTTTTGCCTGGTTTATACCCATCATCCTTACCATTACAACAAGACAAAAGCATTAAAGTAAAATTAATCATGTCAAAAGATTTTAGCAAAAACAAGTGAGACCATGCATAAAGCATCACTTTGTCTAGTGTGAAGTCACGCTCTGATTAAAAACATATAATGAAAGTGAAAGTGATACATCATTGCCTTAGCAGTAGGGTTTTCTGAAAGAGCTATGCGGTTCTCAACACAAAAATGTGGGAACATTTTGGTCTGAAACTCACAATGATTATTGTTCTAGCTAAATCATTGGAATTCAATCTTAATTTTTTTAAAAGTAAATTAAGACTTAATGGCCAAACGAGGCATGTCAGTGCGATTAATAATTAGAACACAGTGTATGGAGCAGCTGCCTGCCTCCACGACCCAGACAAGGGGCTGGGAGAGTGTCTGCGTGGCATTCCCCTTTCACAAAAGCATGTGGATGCCAACAAAATGCAGTCAGATCCTTAAGGTGCTTTCTGTGCATCACAGCCGTTAGCACAAAGATGTGACTACGAAGTTGCCAGACATTCCCCAGAAACATGGGTGTTTCGCATGTAAGTCACAAACCCCCAAATTCTGATCGTCTGATAGTCCTCAAATGGAGGTTTAGTTAATGATGTTAATGACATCATCACTGACTTATCTCATCGATTTGAAAAGATTCCTCTTCTAATGCTGTCCCTTTGACAGTCTATTGTGTTGTTCTGTGAGAATTATGCATGTCTGAACTTATATGTCTATGTGTATATATATAGTTATATATATAGTTATATAGGCTTTTGTGTAACTATTATAGATGGATAGTGGTTTACAGAGCATAAGTAGGAGCAGTCAAGATATTTCAATCTAGGCATGTTTAAATTATTTGAGGGGAGGCAACTTTTGAAAAGTTCAACCTCAGAAGCTTTATAATAACATGGTGAATGTATTTCTAAGTTTTCACATTCTTACAGAGGCATCAAGACTTCTTTGATACATCCAAGTCCTGACAAGAAAGCATGATGTAGCAAGAGTAAGGCAGCTATATACAGGAACCAGGGCTGTGATGCATGAGCTAAGCCTCTCCTTGTTGTGCCTGCATCAGATGCTAGGTTGTATCCTGGTATTCTGCTTCACATTCAGGTAGCTGCTAATGTGCTTGGAGAGATGGCAGAAGATGACCCAACTGCTTGGGTCCCAGCCCTCCATGTGGGAGATCAGACTCTTGGTTAGACCTGGTGAGGACCTCTGTCTCCCAAACTAGATCAGATGTCTCCAGTGCAAGCTCTTGTGGACTTAACACTTTGCAGAGCACCACATTTTTGTTAAGATATTCTGCATGTTGGGAATATTTACTGATGCTGTGTCCTACCCTAAACTCAGTGAGGTCATAGTGATAGTTGCTTTGATTTAACATTGCATCTTCTGTGCTTAGCCCAGTATCTGTTACCTAGGAGACAGCAAGTACATTTGTTGACTGCATAAAATGAGTATGTAAAATGAGAGGGTTGGGCAAGGAGATTCATTTAAAAATCTTTTAGTCCTCACATTTAGTGGTTTATAAAAAGTATAGACCAAGCCATGCTTGGTCTACATAACCCATGCTTCCTTCATATCAGACTCAGTGCCAAGTACCATGGCTGGTTTGTAGGGAGGGCATCAGCATTTGTACACATACTGTTCGCTGAAGAAAAAAATACTTGCTGCATTCAAGGGGGTACGAACCAGAAATAAACAAGATAGGGAAATAAAGTCAACTGGTTTCTCTATGGACTCAACTTACTTGCAATACAGGGTTCGGGGTGACCATTGCACATATTTTTAAGAAAATCTATGAAAAATCCACTAATGCACTGGTGCATGAATACACAGTAGCAAATAATTCAAGATATATGGCAATGTTCAGCCATGTATCTCAAATTAGAAATGAGCTCATTGAAGGTAAAATTAGATGCTAACATATTTAAAATGTCCAAACACAATTCTCTTTCCTACTTTGTCCAAAGACATGGAAACAATTGCTCCATGAGTGGAAATAAAAAATTCCAAGCTGAGAGCACTGAACTGCTATGCTATTGTATCAAATCTTTAGATCATTGTGTTTTCACTAACAGCAGAAACGAAAATTAGAGGAGTATGCTTTCTCTTAGTTTTTGAAGAACTTCTCTTGAAAATTACTGGAAATACTGGATGGCATGGTTCTTATAAAATATTACAGACATCATTATATTTTTAAGATATGAATGCATACACACACACACACACACACACGTGTATTTCACTACTCACATGACCACAGCAGCTGGGACTGAGCCAAGCTGAAATCAGGAGCTTGAAATTCAACCTGAATCTGGCAGGGAGCTAAGTGTTTAAGCCTTTACCTGCTGCCTGTCATGTTGTTGCACGAGGAGGAAGCAGAAACTACGAGAGGAGTTGGAACTTGAACCCTGCCATGGCAGTTTGGCATGTTGTGTGTCTTAACCACTGGGTCAAATGCCCACCCCTCATGACATGGCTCTTGGTAGATTTCCCAACTTCATTATTTATAATATCCCCAAGTTCAGAATCTTCCATAGATACACAAAAGTTCAGACCCTGGAAGGTACTGTATTGCCTCTTATATGTAGGGCTATCCTTACAACAGGCCCCTTTAGTAGAACATTTGCCTCTTTCCCTAGGTAATTCCTACCCACTTTTTCATAATTACATGAGACCACTTCTGTGAAAACTTCCCTAACCTCTCTTGTGTGAACAAATGCCCCTTTTTGTACTGCTGTAGTACTCTAAGGTTTCCCCTTTATCTTACCATAAGGTATTATAATTGGGTTCTTAGCTTATTGAAAAGAGACTATCTCATTTCATCCTTCCATTCAATATAAAGTAAATATTCAGTAACTGCTTGCTATGTGAGGAAAGGAACTCTTTAAATAAGTCAAAATTCTTGTTTTTTAGAGTTACTCTGGAACGTAACTCATTTTCTGAGGTTCTTATAAGAGTAGTACTATCTATAAATTCTATCTACCTGTATAGAACTTAAGTCATTTGTAGATTTGTCCTGTTGATGATAAGGATAATATGAAAGAAACCTACAGGTACAAACCATTCACTTGAACATTTTATTTCCTTCAAAACAAGCAAAGGAAAGAAATTATTATATTTTGACTATCTTTCTTGTCTCTACATCCTCAAAGAATAGAAATGAACTAAAATCAAGAAACAGACGTGCCAGAAAAGAAATCCCATGGAATATACCAACCTTCAGGTTCATTATTTCCTAAACAAGCAGCAGTTAAACCATTGTGCACTACTTGAATATTGAATATGGTCAAATGTACATTTATCTTGAATGTAGAACTGAGATTCAATATCTTATATGAGGTTGCTTTTCTCATTACTGTTCCTTTGACAGGAAGGAAATATATATATACATATATATATTTTTTCTTTTTAAATACAAAGAGTCCATCAGCTTTCTAATTTTGATTCTTCCAAAAGCCAGTCAGAAGGCCCTTTCTGTGTGACTGGAATCAAGTTAAATGTCCTCCCAGAGGAGTACAGAGGAGACAACCTAGAGACCACAACTCATGAGTTCCCTTTCTTTTCAATGAAAAGTCCATATACTGCACAGTAGCAGAGAGAGAGAGAGAGCTGTAAATCAACAGAAAAGAAACAAAAGATATTTCCTCCACCATTCACAAAGGAAACAGAACAGTCCAAAGAAGGAACAACACTTCCTAACCCTGCTCCATCATTTTCCTTCTCCTGTTATCAAAGGAAGTCAGCATTGGCACTTGGAAATATAAATCTATATTTTGAAGCCCTTTTTCCTGTCATTGCTCACAGAAAGCTAAAAAGCACTTGGCGAATTGAAGCTCTTATCTGAAATGGAGGTAAAAGGGAAGGCACTTTTTGAGAAATAAATACCTTTATCCATCAGGAATGAAATTGGCCAATGGGGAATACAAAAAGAACAGAGAGCTCTTCACTGCTACCCCATGGGGAGGGATGGAAGGTATTTCCACATGTGGACTTCACGACAACTTTGGTATGGGAGAAATCTTACAAAAAGTACACAGTTGCCCTGGAAATTGCTTTGTTTGATCTTTGCGTTAAAGATTTAGGGCCTGCAGCCTCTGAGAGGCATCTTTCTCTCTCCTTTTTTTTCCTTTGCATTGGCCATTTTAGTATTCATGTCTCCTGTACTGCTTTCTAATAAGTTAAGAATGAAACGGGAGACTGCGTACAAGAGTGAGAAACGCAAGAAAAGCAGTAGTGTAAAATAAAAATGAATGAAAATGCATCTCAACTTTTTTCTTATTAGCAGGCAAGAGAACAACAATGCCAATTTTACTGTTATTACTTAATGCTTCACATTTACCAAAGGGTCTTGTAGACATTTTTACAATTTGTTTGTCAGTACTTTTCTCATAGAAGGCTGGGCGGTCTGTCACTGTTCTTCACATCAATTTTATACCATTGGATTAATTTTTTTCCAAAAATGTTAATTTAAATTCAGTTTGTGCTAGCAAGTTACCACAAATATCCTTTCAGTGGAAGTAAGTGTTCTCTTTGCTCTTAGGGTACGGCAAAACACTGGGTAGTTGATGTTTTAAATTTTGATTCCTTATGTTAAATAGACCCATTTTTCCACTCTTACTCACCTCCATGCCATTCAATCAGTCACTACTCAGATGTAGCCCTAGTGTAGTGTTTCATAAAAATAAAGAGCATAACAGTGTGAGATCTAGAGGGAATTTGTATGGACCTTTTAACTCTTCTTTGTTACCTAATGTGTGTGAATATTGTGGCTCCCATTGGTGAATGTGGATGGAATCTTTGACAGGAGCATGAAGACATGGAGAGAATTGTGTGCCTGGGTTAGGTGGGCCAGGCCGATCCCAGGTTTAAGGTTGCTATTAGTTTGTTAGTTTGCATAATGACAGTCACTCAGTAGGCAAGCAGAATTCAAACCTGAACATTGTATTCTGTCATTAATGATCACCCTCAGCTCCCTGAAAAGTCAGGTTAGCAGTGTGAAGGTGTGCCATTTTGATGTCTTATTGGACTTGGATATTTCCTTGTTCCTATGAGAAATATTTCTTCATGTATTACGAGCATGGCTCAAATGGTGTGGAAATCTCATTCTCATATATATATATTTTTTTTTTCGTTTATATGTGCATACATATATGTATATAAACACACACGCACACACACATATATACATTCCCTTTCACATCAAGTGAATTGAGTGGATAGCTACACATTGAATTGCCCATATGGGATCCCAGCATGTTCAAGGTGAGGACTTTAGCCACTAGGCTATCACACTGGGCCAGGAAGTATTTTATTGACTGATGATTTTAGGGTATAAAGGAACAGTTCTTGTGCTTATATTGGTGATGGTGACATAATAATAGCAACTATTCCTGACATTTATTGTGTGAATACTAAACACTGGATTTATTAAAAATGAACTCAAATTATCTTCAGAAAATAAAGAGCTTTCAGTTAGATTATTTATGACTTCCTCAAGGTTATAGTCTAGGTTGGAACGAAGGCCTGTCTGATTCAAAACTCATGATTTCTTACTATTTCTCTCCAGGAAGACAGTTAAATCAGGCTATGGAAAAACTTCAAGTACAGTTACCTTATATTCTAGTCTATAACTACTGTCCCAGAAAAACTAATCTCCTTTTCATGTTAAAATTAATTTAAGTTTGGACAATATATGTGAGAAGCAACTTATCTGTGAGCAATATTTAAGATGAACATGGTAGGTGGTGGGGACTAGTCAGCATTGTAGTGGAGCAAGTTTAGCCACTGCTTGTGGTGCCAGCATCTCAACTGGAATGCTAGTTCAAATCCTGGTGACTCCTATTCTGGTCTAACTTCTTACATACAGGGGAAGGCAGCAGATGCTGGTACAACACTGACTCTCTGCCACAGGGGAGACGAGGCGGATTCTCTGGCTCTTGGTCTGTCCTGGTCCAGACCTCTGGCCGTTATGGCCATTTGGGCAGTGAATTGGTGGATGGAAGGTTGATCTCTCATTCATTAATTCATTCATTCATATTCTCTCTCTCTCTCTCTCTCCCCTCCCTTCCCTGTATACTACCTTGCCTTTCAAATAAATAAGTCTAGCATAATGAGGCAAAGTTTTTCTTAGGTAATATTCATAATGTGTTGTTAATATCTTTGCCTTTGCTGAATCATGGCTTCCAACAAGTGGCAAATTGGAAGTAGCTTGGTATTTTGGAAGGGGACAGAGAGAGATCTGTAAATGAATGCTATTTCCTACCCAGATCCAGTGCAAATGTCTTCATGTCATTTATGTTCTGTTTTTATGTCGCTTTCCTTTGAGAATCTTTAGTCCTGCCTCTTTTTTCTCTCCTTGTCTTGATGTGTCATCTGTGTAAGTGACTTGACGGATCAAGTGTCCGAAAGTGGTTTGGTTTTACTTTAGCTTTAGACTTTGATACGTTTTTAAAGGACAGGTTGTTCATGCAGTCAGATGGTTAATTTGTCAAAAGGAAGATAAAAATTGTTAGTATGTACCTTTAACATATGCTTCTTCCTTCCCTCTCCTTAATTTCCCTGTTCCTATTCTGCTGCTGCTTTACTGTCACGGTGCTGTTAGTGGTATCCAGGGAGCTCCTGGTTGCAGTTTCTGGACAATGCTACTGCAGGTTTCGCTGGGGTAAGCCAGCTCCAAAATGTATTATTTCAAGCACCACCTCACACGTTTTTACTCCTCTTCTGCTCTTATGGGCAAACTGTTGTTCTGTTTCTATTATTTTAAAGGGCTTTCGAGAAGAACACAGGAAATTATTGTTTTTAATCTCATAAAAAAGCCTGCTTAAAAGACATACATAATAACATTTAACATTCACATTTGTCAGTTTTTAAAAGTCTGGCTTTGAGAGGTGGATTAAAATTGTTCATTTATTATTTTATCTTTACAGCTCTGGGTGATTTTTGACAGCTAAAATGTAGTTTTATTGACCAGTGCAATCACTGTGCCCACAAGGGGACTTGTGCCCACAGCCTGCTGCACTCACAGCAACGATGGTTTTTGATCCCATGACTGAGTCAGACTGGGAATCATAACCAATATAGCAATAAGTTCCAAATCTCAGGGCCCAAGGCAATAGGTTTGCTGTAAAACACAATCACCCTTTAAGGAAGGGAGGTGATAGTCGGGGGAGGGGAGCATTCTGGAAACTCAGTTTGATGCAGCTCTGGTAAGTCCAGGAACACTTCTCTAGCTGTCCATCCAGATTGTAACAGAGCAACATAAGGAGACATTTCTCTAAGGCCTGGCTTCCACAGGCCAAAGAGTCATGAACAGAAATACTGAAGAAGTGAAATAAAGGTTAGCTATGCAGATTATGCGTTAACCAAGTAATTTAATGTGAGAAAAATGTACAACTAAGTAATCAACAATAAATACCAAGAATTTTGGAGAGAGAGGATGTCTCTGATCCTTCTACACCCACCGAAACCTCAGCCAGTACAGCGATTCTAAGTGCAGCTTTAATTTAGGCCCATTCAACTACCAAATTGGCCACCTCTGCAATGTTAATTTTGTCCTTTATTCTAAATCCCCTTGTAACACATAAACAAACCTCCAAAGGATAACAAATCAATAAAATGTCTAATTTGATTAACCATGTTTTCGAACTCATCAAGACCGCTCTAACCTGAAATAAATAGGTGAGTAAATAAGTAAGTGTCACTCACTTGTGAGTATTTTCCACGTCTTCTTTTCATCGTCGTAATATTGAACCAAATTGCTGGGGAGCCGGTCCGGTCCAGGAGGCAACCCTCCAACCAACAGCAGCATTTTCTTGTTAGAACGAATTCTTCACCCAAAACAAAGAGGAGATGAACAACCACATTATTGTAGAGTCTTTTTAGAGGCAACAAAATCATAACCATCAAAAGAATGTTCCTTGCTTGCCGATTTCTATTTCATTTTTTTTCCTGCTGCTTCTCCCATTCATGTCTCAACATTTCTTTTGAGCCAAGCAGAAAAATGATCAGAAGAGCTGCCTATCCCCATACTCATGGAATAATAAGCTCCCTTTATGCAATTTGTTAGAGGTTCATTCTAGAACGACCTCTTTCTTATATTATCCCTTTAAATCATCACTCTTTACAGCTGAGTACACATGAAATGCTCTGGAGTTGTACTAAGGTTAAGCATTAAAGTTGCATGTCAAAAATCGTATTAGTCAAAATCATTATTATAAGCCATTCTCCACTCAAAGAACCTTGAAAAAATTAAGGTTATGCAGAGAGTTTGTGAGCCAACTCTTTAATCACCTAGGGTGGTTCAAAAACCAGTTTGGTACAATTAGTAGCACGGTGCTAACTGGGGTGGGTTCACCAGTTTGAACATGGATTTTTTTGTTTGTTTCATTTAGCTTAGACTTCTGCCTTCATCCCCTTTCCCTACTCCCAGCTCACCCTCCCCTCTGCTCTCCCCCTGTGCACCACTGGCGATATTGCAGCACCAATTGGTAAAAATGAGACTGTGATGTTGTTGTGAGCCTCCCCAGAGTGGAGCCCTGCCAATGCTTGCCACTGATCCAGCGGCATGAACCTGCTCAACTGTGCAAAGTCACTCTAATTCCCTCCCTCTGTTTTTCTACCTTCTCCCCCAGGGGGCAGCCACTGAAAGGAGTGACTACCCACCCATCAAGAGCTGGCAATTCGCTGCTATTAACCGTGACTGTGATTCCCAGTCTGCCTGGCAGTTCCTGAGAAGAGGCCTGCAATGTCTCATATGCAGTAAAAGCTATAAGATGCACCCTGGCCGGCACACTCGACCTGATGGATGTACAATCCTCAGGAACAGTAATGGATTGAGAACACTTGCCGCTGAAGCAGTGAGCAGAGGCCCAGACCCCTACAAGGGGCCTGCTGCTTTAACAGTCGCTTTACATGTAATTGAACTTTTAATTCACCTGAAAGGCTCAAGGTGATGGTGGAAGAAATGGAACAACCATGATTGAAGGAAAAAGTCAATGCATGCAAAAATGTTGCTCTAAAATATGAACCAAGCCCACAGTGTAGCTCTGGATGTATTGTTACGTGCTTAGCCTGTTCTGACTCAGGGATGCTTGACAAAATATACCCTTGTGGAGAAGCATTGTTTCTTGGTGAAGAACTTAACACTGGGAGAGTTTACTTAATACAGTTAATTGTACTGAAGGTAGGAACGAGAGAATTCCTTTAATGAAACTCGGATGCCATTGAATTGTTGTACATATCTCAGTAGGAAAATTTTAGAAAACTGTCTGTTAGAGACTTATCAATAGGGGGAGCTGCATGTGTAGACAAATGACTAATGGAATAGCTTGCAACATTCATCTTGCCACTGTGTGGATGTAGGTGATAGAAAAAAAAACACTGGAATTTAGTGTGCTTTTGAACTCACCTTGTATGCAGGACACTAGTTGGCACAGAAGCAGATCACAACAGCAGAGAGCTCTGCACTTTAAGAATTTCAATGATTGCAGTGATTTTAGAAGGAAGCTAAAGTAACCGTGTGTGGTAAGTACCCCTTTATTCAGAAATAACAGAATTCATGTGCCACGTAATTTCTAAAATATATGATAACAAAACGGATAGCTATTCTTTTCACTATAGATCTTGGCCAAGTAATCAACTACTCTGTATGTATGAAGGAATTCAAGATGAAAGCGAACAATCTTTTGGTTGCTGTGAGTTACCTTGTGTAGATGGATCTGGTCAGTTGAAAGTCATGATTCTGTGGCCTGAAATCATCACATGTCTCTATGCTACCAAACTTCAGGTGTGAGCAAATGAATCAATTTCAATAAGGTAGACGCACAGGAAAAACTCAGTGAAGGGCTAATTGTGACACAAGCAATGTATTTTATCAATCTGTTCTGCTTTAAAAATCTGGTTACTACAACGGGTCATCATCTTGTGGCTCTAATATATTTGTAAGATTATTTCATTCAATACCAAGTTAAGTTTCCCTGGATTATGCCCATTGGAGATTGTCCAGCACTGAGTTGGGTTGAGTATCTCTACTGATGGAAAGAGGGTTCTAGAGTCTATCTTCTCATTTTGAAGAAGCAGCCATTGCTGTCTGTCCTGTGACAGCAGGAAGTGAGACCAGCAATATGTATGCCATTGCATAGATAGGATTTGGTAACAATCTACCCCCTCTCAACAATGGCAGACAGGAAATGTTCTGCACACCTGGGACAATTCCTCAATTTTCATATATGAATAAATCCATAAATTCACATTTATGAAAGGAAGCATTCTATAAATCTTTAAGTCATCCAGTGTCCACTGGTAATGTGATGAAGAATGACAAGGAAGTAAAGAAATCTACCTCCTCTCATTAAATGCTTCCTTTGCTGAGGCAGTGCCATTATGAACGAAAACCCATTCCTAATTTTTCACAATGTTGTGTATGTATCATCACTCACTCATTCTGTTATGGTATTCACTTGGTCTAGTCTGCTGGTAAAACTTGTGTTACTCAATTTTCCAACTCATCCTCAATAGGAGTATTCATTTTTAAATGAAGCCTAAAGTTATGCTTTGTATAAAGGTGAACTGCATAGAAATCAAAATAGAACAATGCATGTGAGAAGCTGCAGAAATAACAGAACACATTTATTTACCATTTTCCCACTGACTTTCAAAAAGCCCAAAGTGGTATAAATTTCCATTTTATAGAACAGTGTAAAAGTTCCCATAATTACTACTAGAAAATTTACATTTGATATTACATAAAGCTATAAACCTTCCTGGATCCAAATAATGGGAATTTTTTTCTCTATTCCTTAGTTCTTAAGAATAATATAAATGAGCAAAACCATCACATATTTTACTTTGATGTAAATGCAATGTCAACTATTCAATTACTTCTAGAAAGTAATGCATGTGAATAATTCCTGTGGAAAAGCTTTCATTCTTTTTACAATGTACAATTATAATACTACAATGATAATAATGACAGATGATGACAAATGTACATCGGATAGGGGACCCCTGGTTATCATGCTATTTACTTGGTATGGGTGAATTTCAATCAGAAAAGATCATGGCGTAAGAAAGCATACCCTGTGAACTAGAAAAATACAATTACAAAAATCTTAACTGTCTGGGGTAAAAGGAGTTTTAATGACTCTTTTCTGAAAAATCTCATCAGAGCTTTACAGGTTGGATTTTAGATTAGACCCAACCTACAAATATAGCCTCACTATAATACTTAGAGCTCCTTCAATGGCCAGGATGTGCTGTGGGGAAGCTTCTTTCATAGGGAACAAATGTAGCCAAAATTACTATGTTCTCATCCTATTTTTGTTATATTTTTAGATATTACTTTTCATTCCACATTTCAGCTTTACCCAGAGCTTTAATGCATGTTAAAGGTAGAAAAATTAGCAAAATTTAAACCAAAAACTGAGTATATCATGATTAATAATACTATTTGGATGTCTGAGTTCCTAGATTCTCACTTAGAAAACATAACGTGAAAAAGGCAATGGAATTTGAAGGTCTCCTTTGTTCCATCTCAGTAATTGCCCACCATTTACCATGTGTCATATTTGGGGGTGTGCTTGTACGTGTGTGCGCCTGTGCGTACCTACTTTGGTTACGGGGATGAATGATTGAAGGATGACCCAAAATCTCCTGGTGTAAACAAATTTTTCATCATACTGGTGCTGTAGGTATAGGAAAATCTCATTTATTTATATTTCAGTGATTTGGAACTTTAATAATTGGGAAACATGCCAAGTTATCCTTTCCATGATACATGAAAAAAGTTTGCATTAGCCCGACCATAAGGAGAGCTTTAACCTATTTAAAAAAGAAACCGTTGGCTTGCTAGCACTTGAGAGCTACCACTGTGCATCTAAGATTGTGTTTATTTTAGATGACTAATAATTCTTTGATGAAAGTATGCATTCTCCAATGTTCTGAGAATTATTAAATCATATTTAGCAGAAACCTCCTAGGCAAGTTCGTTCTGTGATTACCAAGTTTAGTACATTATCAGGAACATCTGAGGGGTTGAAAAATTTGAGATTATTGACAGAGATTTTCAGTTCCCAACTTTTAGAGATTATGATTCACTGGGATGGGTCCTTTACATTCAATACGGCTTCATAGCCTTCCAGTTGCTTCTAACAAAAGCCAGGCTTGAGGCCACCTTCTTGGTGCAGTCCCCTACATAATGTAGAAATCTTTTCACAGTCTTTTTCATAATTACTATATTCTTATATGTTTAGAAATGAGTAATAGTTTTCCAGTTATTACAGTTGTAACAATTGTTACAAGTTGTTGAACAAATACATATCTCTTTCCCATATGCTGAACTGAAAAACCTACCTAGGTCTTCAGGAGAAAAAGTGAGCACCCAGTGTTTTGGTATGCCAGCATTTCAAATACTGGAAGTGATTTGATTTTCTCTCCTTCATGTTAGAAATCCTCATTTCCTATGCCATCCATCCCAGTCTCCTCTGAGTACTTAGAGGGCCACTGCTCCTTCTAAAATGGGAGTTTGGAATTGTTCACTGTGTGATAAAGGTGATACATGACAGGACAAAAATACTGTTTTTCCTTGACTGTTTTCCAAAGTCACAGCACTCGTGTAGTGGTCATAATGCAACCCTGCATTACTTTTCAGTTTATAGCTGAATACAAATATAGTTTGTGTTTTAAAGCAAGCTGGTACTGTCAAACCAAGCTTCCCTATCCTACATTTCTTATCATCAAAACTATTTTAAATAGCCATCATTGACTACATTTTTTTAACATTTCTGTTTCCTCCACTGATCTAGACATGTTGCTTCATTTATTACTTGGCAATTGTTGGCTGAGTTCCTACTATGTTTCAAGTGATGTTTGGAACAAGTGGCATCAATTCCTTTTCCCTCACTGTATTTAGCACTGTCTTGCAGGGGAGGCATCGAATAACAATATCATGGTTCTTGAGACAAAACAGCCTAGTTATTAACAGTGTAGACATTAAAGCTATGCTGAGACAGTTGGCTAAAGTTCTTCTGAGATGAACAACATTGGGCTTGCCTCTTTCCCCTTTCTAAATCTTATTCTTTTTTAAAAAAAGATTTATCCATTTTTATTGGAAAGTCAGATACAAAGAGAGGAGGAGAGACGGAAAGGAAGATCTTCCATCCACTAATTCACTCCCAAAGTGGCTGGAATGACTGGAGCTGAGCTAATCTGAAGCCAGAAGCCTGGAGCCTCTTCTGAGGCTCCTACGTGGGTCAGGGTCCCAAGGTCTTGGGCAGTCTTTCACCACTCTCCCAGCCATAAGCAAGGAGCTGGAAGGGAAGTGGGGCTGATGGGATTAGAACCGGCGCCCATATGGGATCTTGGTAGCTCCTAGGCTACCGCACTGGGCCCTCTAAATCTTATTTTTAAAGCAGAGATAATATATCTATGGTATAATCTTAGTTTTGAGGATTGAATAAAATGGTATAGGTAAAAGTTTAAAATAGTATTAGTAAAATTAAATCATCATTCTCTGTCATCAGGACCATCACTATTATCCTCCTCATCATCTTCCTCACTTATGTAAGCTATTCCTTTCTGTAAGTTTCAGGCTTGAGAACAGGTGGCCATGTCTCCAACCAAGTTTTATCACTTGAAAATAATGAGTTGTATTTATATTGTTCAGATATCTTATCTCAACTTGTTATCTCTGAAGTGAAACTGAATCATGGGTTTCATGGGAATTTCTGTGGATGATCTTTTGGCGGTATTTTTTCTTTTGAAACATAAAGAGTTGTTGCAAGAACTCTAGTTTTGAAGTGGCAAAGTAAACCAGTAGATGATCATCTCATCTTCCAAGTTAATTTCAAGTGAAGAATCAGCCACGTATGAAGTTAAATCATCCTTCAATGATTTCTTATGTTTAGGGCATTGGGTCAACTCTAAGCCTCAGCTGCCTCAATTGCGCAATGGGGAGAACTGTCTCTTCTTACAAAAATGCAGCAAGGGTTAAAAGAGGTCTGTAGTTATAACGGATGGGGAAACAAACGGTTCCTCCTTACCACCAAAGCCGCCTCCTAGCACCAGTCTCTCTGGCAAATGAAAAACTTTCTGTGCACCTTTCATCGCGAAAGTTAAATGTCTCTGTGTCACAAAGGGAGAACAAGGTTGATGCTTTCAGTGTGATCCAATAGGGTGGGGCTGGAGAAGACGAAAGAATTTATGACTCTTTCCCATGACCTTGCAATTTCAGGGCACTTAACTCATGATAGTGTCATGTTTTATGAAAGTGGTAAATGGGCAGTTTCACATGTGACAGTACGGTGGTCATGTGTGGGAGTGAGCAAGAAAGCAGAAAGCCTCTCGGAATTCATGGGTACGGGATGGGTGTTTGAGTCTGTTCAGGTTGCTATAACCAAAGTATTACAGATGGGGTGGCAACAGGAAACAGCACAAGTGTATTGCACACAGTTTGGAAGCTGAGAAGTACAAGATGAAGGAGCTAGCAGATATGGTTTCTAGTTAGGGTGGCATTCTACTTTTTGTTGCCACATTGTGGAGGGTTAAATGGAGGGAGAAGCAGAGAGAAAGTAAGCTCTCGCCTGTCTCCTCTTCTGAAGCCAGTAAACCCATCACAAGGGTTTGGCTCTCATGACCCAATCACCCCTCAAAGATTATATTTAAATAGTATCACACAGGGGATTAGGGTTTCAATGGATGACTTCTGAGGGGAGGAGAACACAAACATTTCATCCATAGCAATGGATTTTTCATTTCTACAGGGTACATGGGGATCTGTAGCAGTTTTTCTAGATCTGAGAAGCCCCCAGTTAACATCTGGGTTACATATGAAAAATATCCATATAGTTTTTGTAATAATCAATTGAAAAATAATGGTTATGCAGAAGTATTAATTTTACAAAGCAGTCATCTGAAAACTAATCTTTGGTGTTCTGAAATCTTTATTGCTTAGACGCTTTTCAGATACCATATGTTACATTGTTTACAAATTGCCAGAACATTTACAACATAAGTTTAAAATATATATAACCACTATGATGCTAAGGATCCTAATCTCATTCATAAACTCACCCTATTTATTCTCTTGGTTAACAAATCTTTTTGTTAAGACAACCTCTAAACTTTCTGACATTCAAGTCACTAAATCTCACTTTATTGTTAACCTCCTATTTTCAGGAGTACATTTTAGAGCGTCCATAACTGTAGTGATTCTTACTACTATCTCCTGATTCTGGCCAAGCCCTCATTAACCTGATTGAGCTGGGTTGGTTTTCTTTTGAGCAGTACTGGTGATGGTCCTGCCTCCAACTATCCCAAATTATGTATTTTGTTGATGAGTTTAACAAACCCTGCCATTTATGATCAATTATTTCAATGTCTTAGAAACCATCAAAGAAGTCCTCATTACGTACTATGTATAAAACTTCACCTTTCTCCACATTATAACCTCTCTTTTTTTTCTCTTTCACAGGCAGATACGTAGCCTGAAATTCATTTCAGGGGTAAGGGAGTTTGTGAGTGGAGAAAATGTGAAAGAGGAATTTCAGGCAGAAATTTCTTAGATCATAGGGAAACCAATCAGCTGGGCAAGATCCCAAGTCACTGGCCAGGAGAAGGCTTGGCAAGGCAGCCAGCCTGTCTTCTACTTCCAGCAAAAACAAATCCCTAAACTCCTCAAATGAGAATTGCTACCTTTTCCTTAAAATTTTCCAAAGAAGCAAATTCCCTTGAGAATTTGTTCCAGCTGATTTGCTGTTGTATTTAGTTTTCTTTATCATAGCTGTGCTTGGTAATTACACAGCAGCTTTCATTGGAAGAGACTTTAAATAGACCTGGTAATGCCTCTCTGAGGTGGGTAAACATGAAGTATCATTATCCCCATTTAACAGATGAAAGAATAGAGGAAAGGGGGCTTGGGCACCTTTCCCACTGCCTGGTGATGGCTTTGATTGTCTCCATTTCACACAGGAAGTTTCTCTAGAGGCTCCTCACACAACTCTTCTGAGACTGGCAGGTGTGGCTGCAATGGTTCAGTGTTCACCTCAGAACTTAGTAGCCACCCCTCTTTCTCTGTCATGAGTCAGGCTATGTGGTGACTGTGAAGTGTGATCATATTCATTGTGTATTTATCTAAGATGAAAGCTACTTCAAGATTTGTTTGATCATGACATAAAGACAATACACATTAATTCTGACTAAAAAAGCCGAATAGACTCAGTGCACAGTAGGTGCTCAATAAAGGCTGATAAGGGTGGAAGTCATGAAAAAGAAAAGAGTGAATGAATGAAGAGTGTAGAAGTCACATGTAATCCAGCTATCCAGGACATGTAGATTCTGCATGTCTTTTCAAAATTTATTCTCACCTATTTTAAGGCTGAGTCAAGTGGCGATTATTGCAGGTATTGTCAAAGGCAACCGAGAAAGAAAAGTTACACTTCCCAACTTCACTGTGGAAGAGGCAGAGGACCATGTATTGAGTAGAGGATGATGCTATTGGTTGGCCCTAAGTCTAACCTGTTCCTTTCACCAAGCGCCACACCTTAACCTTACCTATGTAATTAGCCCTTTTCTTGTTATACTACCACTCCATCCACCATTTTTACTGAACATCTCTGCTTTGCTTTCTTTGTTCTTTAAAACTCAGGATTATCTCATGGACTGGGGGCCACCCAAGATGGAGTGCAAAGTTTGCTAACACTCACTCGTGGTGTAGTATGGGACCTTCATGATTTTTGCCATATGATTTGTTTAATTTTTATTTTAAAACTGCTCACTTATATACTCTGAAAAAATTCGAACCTAGCACAGTGGTTCACAGTGGGGGAATCTCTCAGAGATTCTAATTCAAGATTCATGGTAGGGCCCAACATTTTGGAACAGAGGGTAAATCTGCTGTCTGCACTGCCAGCCTCTCATATGGGTGCCAGTTTGAGTCATGGCTGCTTCACTTCCAGCCCAGCCTCCTGCTAATACACCTGAAAAGGCAGTGGGAAGATGACCCAAGTACTTGGGCCCCTATCCCTTGTAGGAGACCCAGAAGAAGCTCCTGGCTCTTAGCTTCAGTCTTATCCAGACCTAGGCATTGTGACCATTTAGGAAATGAGCTAAAAAGTGGAAGAACTCTCCCTCTCCAACTCTACCTTTCGTGTGTGTGTGCGTGTGTGTGTGTAAAATATGTAATCCAGGTTGGACTCAGCATTTTTTTATAAGCATTTCCATTCAATTCCAGCATGTAACCAATATCTAGAAAAATTGTTCCAAGCATTAATATTTATGAAACTACAGAATTCATAAGTTAGTAGTTTTATTTCTAACACATATTAAACATAATACCTAAGCTAGCCACTAAAATAATTTTAAAATATTTTTCATATACTGCCAAAATAGTCTCACATACTGCCATTGGTAAACAAATCACACTCAGAGACATACTATAATAGAAGAAATCAGGCCTTTAGAAACTCTTTAGTTACCTCCCAATTCTGCAGTTTCCCATTGTGTGACCGTGGAGATGAACCCCTATATTGACTGAAGATTTCAGCATCAACATTGGGATTAACCATCTTCTTTCTGCTTGATGTCTCATCCCAGCTCCTAGAGCTCTCAGGGGTCCTAACAGTTTCTCCCCAATATGCCCTAGTTTCAGAACCTAATGACATCCTCCAGTGTGTGGATGGGGTAATTTTCTCATGCTTTTGGCAGCTTCCTTTAGGCACCAAACCTGTACAGTGGCTAATGACGGCGGGGGCAGACAAAACAAAAACGAACAAACAAAAATCCTTAGAGTCGAAATCAGAATCCCTAAAATGTAGCTCCTAGCCCTTCAATCATTAGTCATCAGGACTATGAAGAGTGTCTTAGTAACGGACATAACTTCACACTCCATTCTTGGTTCCCTAGTCAACTTCATATTCACAGCATTCTCCTCCTTTCTCTACCTCCCAGATTAAAGTTTCCCACAGCAACTAGAAGCAGTTGAATGTCTTCTCTGCTTGATTACCTATATAATCCCTAATTCTAATAAACAGTGCTTAGCGCCTTTCTCCTGAAGAGCACACATTGCAGTAGAAATAGCAGCTCATTAATCCCATCCTGCAGCCCCATCCTTGTCCCTATAACACCTCTCAGGCTAATCCTCCTGCTTGCAAGAGTTGTAGAGGGCTTGTGGTTTGCTAACACAACTACTGGCTAGCTAAGCAGTTGCAAGAACAACCACTGTGTGTGTGATAGGAGAAAGCTCTTCTTGTCCAAGAGGGAGGAATGGTTCCATGAAGTCTGCCACTAAGGAGCCATTCAAGCTCTGTCTAGCCTGGTGGCGAACTGAGATAAAGCATCTCTCCCAGCCTAGTGAAGGACTCCTCAATACTGCCTGCATTTAAACTGGCAACAACACCAATTATTAGACAACCAGCCTCCTGAGAAACAATCTCATTACTGACATTTCTTTCTCTTTCTCCATCTGGCTGATTTTGGAGGAGGTAAGAGTGACCTCCAGCCTGAGGGGACTCTGATACCTGCAGCAAAGGGAAAAGTGCAGAAAGAACCAAGATCATTGCAACATAATGAAATTGTCAATTTGGAAGGCTGTGACTCTTCTCATGAACAATGTCTCTCTGAGTGTCTGAGACACGGTGACGAAAATGGAGAAAGGAGTTGAGTCATTGCAGATGGTGCCGAGGGAGAAAAATGGCCAGGTCCCACCTCATGGTCCACAGCTCCATTTTTTCTGGTACTTTAACTCTTGGGAGGGATTCCTCCTGGGACAACTAGGAAGCTGGTGCAGAAGAAATGGAGGCAACCTCCTGCCAACCAGGCTCCTTCCAGTTAGTTACTGAGGGAATGGCCACACTGGGAGAAAAGGTAATATGTTACTCCAGTCTCTTACTGGAATATTCATGTCAACAGATTGGTATTCGTCTTTAAGAACAGGAGTTTCAATTGCTACCTTCTGAAAGGGCCTGCAATTTGTAAGAGAAAAAATAAGTCTGCAAAATCATCCTGAGGTTAGGACAAAGGAAGGAGAGAAATCTGCATCCAGCGCGTGAGGCAGGCACAGGGGGTGTGTGCTGTGGAGACAATGAAGTGTGGCTTGTGGGAGCTGACTTAGAGGAACCCTGCTGCTGTGGGTGCAATAGGACTCTTTTTTTTTTCTCTCACTCCCAGTAGTGAACTAGCTCTTTCTGTTCTTCGCTTTACCAACCCTGGAGGGCCCTAGTGCCAAAGTTAACACTTAACTGGAGAGCTCTGCAACATCTGGGAGGCCCTCCAATGCCCCAGTCCCAGAAGGGCATCTGCAAAAATCTCTGAGATCCATACTGTCAAGGCACCCTGGGTCAGTACCCCTTTCAGTCATCACAGACACCAGTTATTCTGAGAAAGCTTCCCACATTCTTGAAAGCTGAATTGTACACAGTGTACTGTGTAGCCTTAACTAGTGTGTAAATTCTCTAGAACAGTAGATACCTAACTTTCATCCCCATAAATTATTACCGCTGGAGTTTGGTCATTCCGGTAACTGTTCCCATGAGCCATTTCCTTTTTTCTCATGTCAATTAACCAGATTTCTTTTAATTTTGTATTATACTTCTCCCAAACTGTATCAAAATAAGTTATTAAATAAGTATAAATAAATTACCATCTATTTCTCTGATCTTCAATAGATATGCATTAAATAAACAAAGACCAATCATTTTTCTCCCATGATTTTTAAAGTGTAGCCCAAAATCCACCTGACCCAAAACCACTTGGGATACTTGAAGCCTCTAGGATAGATTGGGGGAACGTGTATTTCATTAAAAATCTCTATGGCCATTCTTAAGAGGCCCACTAGTCTAGGTAAGATTTTAGGGGACTGAGGAAGAAAGATGTACATTTTTCCCCTCTTCTAACTTCTCATTTCCTGTATAATTTTGCCTGTGCAGATCTATTTGAAAGTGCCATTTCAGTTAGTTTCCCTAATCTGTTAACTGAATCTTTGTGTTGGTTGGCTCTTGCTATGGACTTATTCGAGTTCCTTCCCTACCTGTGACTATTTGGAGGCATGGCTATTAGGGAGGCAACAAGGTTAAATGAAGTCATGAAGGCAGGTTCTAAACCAAGAACTGGGTCCTAGGAGAACTAGGAGACATCCACCTGATCTTCCCCCATTCTCTATGTGAGCAGAGGGTAGTCCTTAAGAGGACACAGGAGATGGTTACCTGCAAGTCAAAATAAGAGGTCCCACCAGAAATCAACTCTGAGGCACTGTGGTCTTGATCTTCCAGCCTCTACAAGGGTGGGTAAGTAAGTTTCTGTTAAGCTACCCAATGTCTGATATTCTGTCATGGCAGCCCCAGTATCCTATTACAGGCATCTTTAGCAGAACTATCTTGCCTAAAGGAGCCTGGGATTGAGGAACGTCAAGCAGTCTCACACTCGGTTTTGCACAGTGACACTGGAGAAGGAGACCTTATGGTCAAACTTGCCTCGATCTTTCCACTCATGTCAGGCAGTAACTATCCTTTGTAGCAGTCTCAGCTACACTCTAGAGAATTGCACGAGTGCAGAGACAGGCTTTGTGGTTACTTCTCTGCTGTTGCTTTGGGCACTAGAACAGTGGATATTAATGAAAAGCAATATTGCAGTGGTGGGACAGACAACCAGGAAGGAAGAAGACAAAGGCAGTTATATGGGGAAGTGATTCCTATAATCTGATATTGTGAACTATGAACGGCATCTATAAAGTGTAGATGAGAATTTGAGTTTTCAGAAATTTAAAATGTTTCTCATTCTGTAAGACTTTAGCATTTTCCAAACGCTCTCTTTTACACACACACACACACACACACACACACACACTAAATGTGAAGCACTCTCCACAAAATGATTTCTGAGGTGAGATGATTATTTGCTATGTCTTAAACACTACTTTCTGAAGCTGGGACTGTTAGTTGCAGCACACTAAGGCAGGGCCTGTGTGTGTGTGTGTGTGTGGTGAGGTGGGCTCTTTCCTGTCTGGGGGATGTTTCTTGGAAAAGATTTTTACCTGAGCTGGCTGCTACTGCTTTAATACTTGTGAAACTGCAAACCTTGACTCTGAGTATTTTAAGGATGGTGTTTCCATGTTTCCTTTTTGCATTCTGCTTTTTCATTGATGAACTTTTGAGGATGATCTTGCCTGAGCGACAGGCAAGTGTGTCATGACTTACAGATGGGCTGAAGTCACTATCTAAAATTCCTTCTAGGGGGAATAAGCCTTTTCCAAGGCAAGACAATGCTGTTTTGAGACAAGGTAGTAGCTAATGGGGAAAGGTGAATGGCTTTCTTGGTATCTTTCGCTAATCTTTGAAAAGAAACTCTAAATTGTCATGTACTTTGATGATACTCTATTTCCCTAAATTTAGGTAAGAAACAGTGTTTGCATTAGAATTCTTCTGACCTTCTATTCTAAGCAGTGATCATGGCCATGCGTTGTCTTTGTTATACAGTAGTGATATAACTCTCTTTATAGAAAGTAAGAGTTTGATTTCTCAGAAAGGGTCATGATCAGAACAGAGCATTCCCATCAGCACTGCAAGCACTGAATGTGTGCACTGAACATTTCTTCCTCTCCAAATCCTCCACAAAGTCAGTGAAGTAATAGTACTTAATGTACTAAGCGTAGTAAGAGACCTGTATTGTTAAGAGCTGCAGATATTTTTGTCCCTGAGAAAAATGACGAGGAGACTGTATCGAAGGAGAAAGGAAAGTTAGCTTTTCTGTGTCAGGCTCTGCCTTGGTGATGTGCGTAGTGAAGCCCTCCGTTGGATTCCAGCCATGACTGAAATTGTGTGCGTCAGTGTTTCCTGCTGATCCTCACAAAGAATGTTTTTGTATCACCATTAAACAGAGCTTTTTTTTTTAACTTTTGCTCTCTTTTGACATATTTCTTCTCCTTATGAGTTATCACTGTCTTGGCAGTCAAAGAATTCCACCTCATTTCCCTGAAATAATTATTGTATAAACATTGTTGCAATACATATTGATGTGTTTGTGAGAACTTTTAAGTAAATAACTGGAATAATGAATCATTTTTTTTGAATAAAAGATGTGCTAAAGTAAGTCCAGACCATCATTTGAGAAACACAGTGCCTGAGTCCACAAAGCCAAAAGAATCACACAAAGAAGAAAAAAAAGATCAAAATTAGTCACAGGTATTTTTCAGCACCGCATCAAACACCAAGATTTTTAAATGATAATCATAGGGTTATGTAAAAATTTCTACAGAAATTTTCATTATATATCTGTATGCATTTTCTTTTCATTTTTGTCAAATAGAACACATCATTTCTACAGAAGGTAGCCTAGATATGTTCTAGAAAGCATAAGAAACTTTACTAAAATGGTTAAAAGACATGGAGCAATAGTGAATAGACAAATACTGCAGCTAAAAAATGGCCAAAGGATTTGAACAGATGTTTCTAAACAGATACACACGTGACCAGTAAGCACATGAAAAGATGTTCACTGTAGTTAGGCAAAATACAAACCATCATGAAAGAGCACTTCACACACACTGAGATAGAATGAGAAAGGCATACAATAGGTGCAAGTGAAGATGCTATTACATTGGAACCACCGATGCAGCTGGTGACATGGCCAAAGGAAGAAAACAAAAGCTATCTGGTAGTTCCTCAAAAGGTTAAACATTTGTTTGTCATTGACTGAATTACCAAATGAGCCAACACTTCCACTTCTAGTTATATGACTAAATGAACTGAAAATACAGATGCACACGAAAACTTTGACATAAATGTCAGCTGCATAATTCATAATAGCAAATGAATGTCTGGAAATGGCCCATGTGACCATCAACTGGTAGACCAACTGAATGTAACATTCATACAATGAAACATTATTCAGCCATAAAAAGGCTACAGTGTGTATTATCCTTGAAAAGATTGCTACATGAGAGAAGTCTATCATTGCATGATGATATTGACATGAAAGCTCCAGAATAGATAAATGTAGGAAGACAGAAATTAGATTAGTATCTACCTAGAAATAAGGTAGGGGAAATAGTGTGGAGGAGTTCATTACTAATAGTTTTACTTGTTTGTTAAGTGGAAGAAGGAATGATTAAAATGCCCTAAAATTGATTGTGACTGTGGTTGCACAACCCTGAGAATTTACTAAAACCCAGTGAAATATATACACTTAGATAAGTGAATTCTATAATATACAAACTACTGTCCCATAAAGCTGTTCTTTGTAAATCTGCTATTGTGTTTCTAAATTTTCTGTTAACATGAATAGATCATAAGGATGGCAACAGATACCATTCTTTAGATCGCTCAAGGTGGATAAAATAAAACATGAACCTAAAGCACAAAATAGGGGACAAAATGTACCATCCTAATTATTGTGGACACACCAGTTTCAACATTCACAGTTGCCCTAATGAGGAATCCGAATATAGGTTAAGAAAACTACCTAAGGACAGGAAGCTTGTAAGTGGTTGGGGTAGGATTTGAACCCACATCTATCTGATATTTTGGTACTAATTATATGTAATAGAGCTGTTTAAGAGGTTTGCATTGTAACCTAAAGCAATCAGATTTCTCTTTCCCCTTCCTCACTTTGGAATGAACGCTTGTGAAAACTTGAAGAGAGGAAGACGGGGAGTTATAATTGGCACTGGCAGTCAAGTTGCCATAGGAAACAGTCTACCAACTTGGTCTGTTCTGCAGGCACACACTGCTTCTCTAAAGCACCCCCATTTCGCCAGAGATCCTTAGAGTATCAGTGAGTTCCTGTTGGTGTAAATGAGTAGAAGTGCCCAAGGCCCTTTCCCCTTCTTACAGCATTAAAACATTCCCTTCCAAGGTCCCCTTCATAGCAGATTTTACACCCCCACCTCTAGTCACTTCCTTTTGCTTGGAATGCTCTGGTGTGGCTGAGATTGAGGGGTATTAAATATCAGGAGTGACAACAGCCTGCTACTTCGTTTGCAGAGTTTACAAATATGACTTTTGTTTTTGGCAACAAATGGATCCTCATTACCCAATAATTTGTTTATTATCTCACCTCCACCCCACTTACTCAACAGACATTTATTTGACTAAAAAAAAATCTCAGCTATCACTGAACGGAAGGTGAGGAGGGGGCACCCAACAACATGTACTTTATGCACACATCTCTGTCTCTGCACATTCTCCCACAATGCCTCTAGATTTGCAACGACTCTGCCTTGTGGGATTCTGACGCTTGCCGTCCTCCCGCATCTCACTGGCCTTGCCTGTCTTCAGAGGCACCTGAAGGCACATAAGGCAGGGAAGTGAAACTGCCTGTAATTCTTCAGCTCACTTCTCTGCAGCCTCCAGTGAGCCTGTCTCCATACGGTGGCCCAGCTGAGCTGGGAGGAAGTTCAGAGTCCCCACGCAGGTGCAGTTCACCAACTCACTCACAGGCACTCAAGGGAGTAAAGAAGCCAGGGTCTGGTAAAGGGTAAAAAAGCCTCTAAAATCAAATGTAGGAGATTAAAGAAAAAAGGGATTTTTTTTCTCTGAAGGAAACGAATGAAAGACTTTGACATGTAAAAAGGCCATCACTTTTCCTTTGAAAAATTAAAGAGAAGTTGTAGATTTTCCCACTTCCTCCTAATGCCCTTGACTTAACCTTTGGGTTATCCCAAGGTCATTCTTACGGTCCTAAAAGTCCCAGTTGCTGTACCATCGGTGAAGTCACAAATCCTAGAGTTATTTTGATAGGAAGAAGTGCAACTGAGATAAACTTTGCTGTCATGTCTTTTAAAATAATTGATAGTTATCAGTTTTTCACTGTTTCAGCTGACAAAGTTAGAACGAACTAGAGTATGAACCCATTTTCCTAATGTGGTGGTGTCGAGACCATTGCTTAGATTTTCGATTTCAAGGGTAATAGTGTTTCCACAATTGCATTGCATCTTTTCTTGGTTCCATTTAAATATGCTGCCTTTTCCATGACCGAGTTTATTGCTGCAGCAGCTCTCCTGGTAGGACCTACACTCTGCTCTGATGGACAACCCTTTCTGCCTCTCCAACCATACATTCTGTTTTCAGGGAAAGCACCAAGCTCATTCCTGCCTCAGGCGTCCATCGTGTGCTGTCACACCTGGGCCTCTCCATCCCCAACACATGACTAGCTGCCATGTGTTTTAAAGCTCATCCTGAGCCTTTTCTGCAAAGAATATCTATCTGTTCTGATCACCAAGGCAAGGTTCCAGCACTTAGCTCCACGAGGTCCTTTCTTAAGGTACTTTTCTAATCTACAGTGTGTACTGTTAATGCAATTAATTTGTGCCATAATTATCCTGTCTTTACTGTAAGCTACATGATGTCAAGAAAAATCTCTCATTTCACTCTGTGCCTCAAAATACAGTGCATTAGATATGTTCCAGGCAAACTTGGAGGATATTTCACAGCACACCTTCTTATTAGTGCTAAATTACAGCACATTCCGAGTCCTCACCGGGTGTGTGACATTGTCACGAGCAGGGGTTAGCAAAGGTGTTCAAGGTGGTGAAGGTTGACTTGCTCCTTAGGCCTGGTGCCAGCTGAAATTACAACAGGCAGTATGATGATTTCTACAAAGAGGGCAAATGTATTTTCATCTCCTCCTTCTGGCATAACTGGAGAACACTATTAAATCTATTGTGTTACCTCACAATAAAAACAAAAGTTAAAAATGACACATCCATTCAGATTATAAATATATAATTATTGAATTGAATCATGGATAGATACCTTTTTTAAAAAATGGAACTCTGGATAACTGAGCATTTCATAAGGTTTCACATAGCACTATAAATGCTTCTTGGTTGAATTTTGTCAGTAAATATTGAACATCTAATCACCAACCTCTAAAATATCCTTCTCCATATTCTCCCACCCACGAGCTCTCTTTCTTATCCCTTTTGGGATAATTTACCTGTTAGTAATTTCTTTGATTTATTATATTTCTTTGTATCTTCCTTAATGCTTGTTTCTTTTCCTCCTTCATTTCCCTGTAATTTATTTTCTCTTATCATTTCCTCATTATTGTAAGTTTTCCCTACTATCCTGCTGTTTTACTTTCAATATTGTGTGACCCTGTTTTCATTAATATTGTGAGTGGAGAAACCAATTTGAAATTTATGGTAAAATGGACACATTCCTTATACCATTTATGTCATAATTTATATTTCTTCCTCTGGTTAACTTGCCCTTCTGCCTTTATGAAAATAGTGTTGTTTTCCATTAAAAAAATGTTAGTAATCCATTTGTTGGGAAGTGTCTCAGTAGCTAACACAAAGGACATTGGGTAAAAATATTTTCTGAAATTTTAAATGAATGATAGCAGCCATAAACATTTGTGGCATAACAATGGCTAAAATGATTTTCTTGAACAAAGATGTAAACAGATTTTCATTAGAGTAATGTTAGCCTACATTGTTAAAATATGTGGTCATTTGTATGACGTGGGTGCTTATCTGTTGTATTCATCACCAAAAAGTATCACTAACCTGAATAGTATTCCATTATCATAGAAACAATCCTGAGATGATTCTGCTAACTTGCTCAAAAATCCTGGGAAAATAACTATTTGTTTAAATTTAAGCTTCAAGTTTTTTTTCACGATTAATTTTCATAGTTGAACAATGTTCTTATTTTTACACATCTACAATGTATAAATTTTTTAATTTATTTTAGTTCTTTTTGTTTGAGAGTTGGAGAGTGAGTCCACACATGAGAGAGAGGGAGGGAGAGAATGAGACAGAGTGAGCCTCATCTCTTCTGGCTCACTCCCCGTACACTTGCAGCAGTCGGCCTGGGCTACATTGAAAGCAGATGATAGGAGTCACCTACCCACATGGGTGGTAGGGCCTACTTACATGAGTCATCACTGCCACCTCCCAGGGCTTGTGTTAGGAGAAAATTGGAGCCAGGAGCCAGAACCAGGATTCAAATCTAGGTATTCCAGTGTGAGAATGGAAATTAACCACAAGGGTAAACACCCATGGCCAGGCTCACTATCTTGAACTAGTCAGTATCATGATCACAAATCTCAGCAATCTCATTATTTAACTCCTCAATCTCAGACTAGTTCAGTTCTATCAACAGGTTAGAATTCTGGCTTCCAAATATATTCTCACTCTTCTTTATTGGATGGGTAACTTCAGCAAGTGTTAGGTAGAACTTTGAGTTACTCTGAGGTGAGGTAAAACAAAGTTTGGTGTTAGTAGTAGTAGTAGAAGCTATGGCATGAATTAAGAATGCATTCTCCAAGTATTGATAAGAACCACCAACTCAATTTTTTTTTTACCTTCTTTGAGTCTTAGTTTTCTAATCTTTTAAAAATGACTGAAACAGGGATGCTTAAAATTGGAAGCAATAACTCAAGGTCTTAGTAGCTGCTCAGTAGTAACAGTAATGCTATTGACAAATTACTGGTTTGTGTGTGTGTGTGTGTGTGTAATCATCTTTAAAATTGCTTGTATTTTTATCTCACATTGGCTTGGTTAATTCACACTATGATGAAACAAATCCTAATTGTTAATCTCAGTTATATGTAAGGTCAATAGCAATTCACATCAGATTCACATTTTGGATCAAGGTCAACTACTGAATGAAGTGCTGTGGCTACAAATATTTGGATAAATCACTGTCTAGTTGGGAAGATGAACACAGAAAACAGATCTGCAACAGGAGGAGTACTCCTTTCTGGTGGAAGCAGAGAGGGTCTCAATACCCAATCTGGCTGATTGATTCAGAGGTTAGGCATCCTGATAACACATGCCCTTTGTTCTAAACTGCAGGAGAAGGAGGATGGCATCTTAAAGAACAAAAACCTACGTTTGTGATAATTCAAATGTCTATTTCATAACCTTGATATTGGAATGTCAATCTCTTTGGAAGTGCATTAAAACAGCTGATTTCCATTTAAACATCATACAGACATTACTGGAGCCTCTTTTGGAGGTCATTCCACATGCGTTATGAGGTTCTCCATCCAGGGTGCTTGAAAAAGCAGCAACTCATCTATTGCTTCCTGGGATCGCTGTTAACCACTGCATTCTGGAAATCTGACACTCTAACTTGTCACAAATGATTACTATGAACTGAATTCTTTCAAAATTGAAGAAGACTGAAGGGAATAATTTCTATGGGAATAGGGTAAATGCTTTTTCCGCTTTTTTCAATGACATACCCCAAGTGCCTAGAACTGGGATTGGCAAATCAAATCATGGCTCCCAGAATAAATATAGTCCACCTCCTATTTCAGTGTTGTTCCAAAGTAACAATATTTTAAAAATGTTTTTAAATGACTTAAAATGTAAAAGGAATGTTTTCTGGCATGTGAACATTACATGAAATTTCAGTACCATGCTCACGCCCATTTATTTGCATATGGTCTATGGCTGTGGTGGCACTACTAGGTAAGAATGAGCAAATAGCTACAACAGAGACCTTGTGATCTCCAAACCAAAATAATTATTACTTGGTTTGTTTGTTTCAGGGATAGAAACAAACAAATGGAACTATGACCTTTGCTTCATTCCCCAAATGCCTCCAGCATTGGGGCTGGTCAGGACCAAGGGTGAGAGCCAGAAACTCACTCCAGGTTTGCCACTTGAGTAGCACAAAGTCATTTACTTCATCCTTAAACATCGTTCCAAGGTCTGTGTTATTAGGAAGCTGAAATCAGGAGCTAGAACTAGGTATCAGACCCAGGCCCTCTGCTACAGAGAGAACAAACAACCACCCCTAGAAAAAAACTACTGACTTCTGGTCTACAAGAACTCCTTTCCTTGGCTTATTGAAAATTAGACCCATTTTAGTTTAACTTTCTTTCCAAAATGAGATATCTACCTATATCTCTAAGGTCAGTCCCTAGGTGACAGCCTAGGGGTCCCCCGTGCTAGAGAACACTGGAGCAAATGGCCCCAGCCTGGACTCTGTCCTGCAGTTTTTACCTCAGTGCTTAACTTTTCCCATCTACAAAATGAAGCTAATGGTGATATTCACTCTTTAGGGTTGTTAGTGGCATCTGTTTGCCAAGTACTTAGAACATTATCTATTATTCATTGAGTGTTGTTAATAAGGTAGCAGCACATTTTTCACGGTGCTTTAAAGAATATTGAGATCCTTAAGCTTCATCTCAGGTGGTGAGTGAATCCCAAAATATATATAAAAATGGGGAAAAACACAAGCACATAATAGAATTTCAAATTTCATCAGTAGGTCCTCTCTGCCAATACAATGCATTAATATCTACACGAATTACCATTTGATTATAGGACATACCTATTTGGCTCCCATACATAGGAGATAATTTTGTAATCGGTGGTCCTGTTACAGATAATAAACAAATTGTCCTGAATGGTTGAATAACTCCTGATACAAAAATCTAGTTACTGACAACTTCTAATCTGAAAGCAACAAATTGATATAAAGGAAAGTAACAATTCAGAGAATGCGTGGATGCAAGATTAGTTTGTTTTGTTAAGGTTGTTATTTAGAACTTAGAGAACTAATACAAAAATATGTGTCCTACATTTACAGAAACACTTTCTAAGCACCAAAGCCAGGAATCAAACCTGTGCATTAGAAAATTGACAGGCTTTTTAATCATTGCAAGTTATTTTAGTTACTAGGTAATTAGTACTCCTGATGTTCAAATTGATTTTTCTATTAATTTTTGTGGAATCTTTGTTTGACTATGTTTGTAAAGGATGAAATCTATATAAGGTAGTCTACCATCATCTTTTAAAACACAATTTCTAAAAAAAGAAAACTACAACATGGGTCTCTAAGGAGCATAATAGCTCTGGTTAAATGTTTTTGAAATAATTCATTATTTTCATGAAGATATCTGTTAACAAGTGTTGTCTTCAAGAACACTCTAAGGATTTTTGTTACATGGCAATAATATAAACTGAGTAATGTATTGATAAAGTGCAACATTAAACCTGTATTTGATAATCTTAATTCATTCGAATTTCAATATGCATTTAACTATTATATTGTATTAGGAGCAATGAAAACATAGAAAGAAATCAGTTACTCCATCCCAACTTAATTTATTTGAAATAGTTACTCAATTATGTACTAAAATTTGAAAAGAACAAATTAGACAGTTTGCGGTTATATAAGTCAAATTTAGAAAAAAATACTGAAAATTACTTTAACATAGTGAGCATTGAATATCATATTTTATTAAAATTTATGCTTTAGAACACTGTCATATTTAGAAAAAGTTTCAAGAACTTCCATTTGCTTTTTTCTATGAAACAAAAATAATAAATAAGACTTCTAGGTATTGTAATTGTGGGATATTTAAATATTCTTTCAAAAATTGTAATTGGCAAACAAAAGTTATTTATGCTTTGGGGATACAATGTGATGTTTTGACATAAGTATATGATGGTGAAAATTTCAAATCAAGGTAACTAATATACCAATTATCTACTTATAGCATTTTTGTGGCTAAAATTTTTAAAATCTCCCCCTTTAGAAAGTTTGAAACACACAAACATGATTATTAACTATGGTAATCAAACTGCCATAAATCACTGAAACTTGCTCCTCTGTTTGACACTTTATATCCTTTGTCAAGTCCTGTCATCTTAAATTACTTATGTATGTGTTTGAGTACAAAGTAATATGTTTGTTATTTTTCATATTGTCCTATTTATTTTGTTCAAATAGAAATGGATCTAAGTGAAACTGACATATTCAGAAAAACTCAGCAACTACAGCAACATTTTAAAATTAATTTTAGGATTTAGATGTTGTGCTTGGATTGCTTCACATTTCTGGACTAAAATTCAGAATTATGTTTAAAATCATACTTAAATTACTATTCTTACATTGCTGTCCCTTACTTTCTATAGATTACATATTCTTAAAATAAGGAAATTCTCTTTCGAAGTTGTTCTATTTGCTCCTATTTTGTGCTTACTTCCACAGATCGGTCCATTTTAATTTCTCGTCAGTCTTTCCAGTCATGAAATTTTCCCTAATTAGACTTTAAAAACTGCAGATCAAAAAAATTATACAGAATGACTTTCAATTCAGTCAGCTTCAATGAAAATTATTTCAGAAACAATTATTTAAAACGTTTATTTCCTTATGAAACTAACAGAAGACTGAGAGTGTTTTTACATTATGTTGCTTGTATCATAAAGGGTTGATTTAATGCTATTGGTTGCAACTTATAGCATATTAACCCACATTAAAGTTAAAATCTTGATTGCTATTTTGCATTCTTTCTGTGAATTAAAGTCAGAATAATTCCATTAGCCACCACAATTTAGAACACTACAGTTACTAATAATGGAACAAATTCTAAATTATATTACTTTGAGATCAAAACCAGGTTCACATGGACAATTTTCTATATCTTCCTTTTGAAAAGGATGCACAGTTGTGTTTTTTTTTTTTCCCCTACTGCAGAAGTATCAGATTCTTGCAGCATCCATGACACTTGTAAGCATTCAGTGGTCAGACACCACTACATATCCTTCAAATGACATGGCCCAGTGAAGCTGGAAGCCTGGTATCTCAGCCATCCACCAGGACAGAGCTAGCAGGCCCCAGCTGGTGGAGTGAATCCAGAGGAAGGTGGGAAAGGGATTTTGCATTTTGAAAGTAAACTCGCCTAACATTAAATCTCAGCACATACTTATTAGACAAAAGTGCCTTGAAGGTTTCAGGAATTATGTATTGGATTGAATTAATACAGTTAATTTTCCAAAATTACACGAAACAAGTAAGTCTTCATTTTATTAGCTCTTTGTGTTTCTGAATTTATACTATGTTACATATCTGTATTTTTTAAAAATTGGACTAAACGGGCATTCAAGACTATAGCTGTTGTGTCTGAATTTTTGAATATGTATGAGATATGCTAAGTGAAAAATATTGATAGTATCTCTTAAAATTGATGAGAATTAAAACAGCAGAGCATTAATCACCAACTCTTCTTGGAGTCGTCACATTTGCCCTTCACTCTGAGCTTGCCATTTTGATCTTTAGATAAAGGAAAACCTCCTGATAAATAAAAATACATTCATGGTCTTGTTCTCACATGGACTCCTGTGTTCACTGTTCAAGAACACAGAGCTTGGGTCTTTCCCCTCTATCACTGTCCTACTCTTCATCTTTTGACACCACAGTTCATTAACACACCTCTTGGAGATCCTAGAAAAAAAAATTTATGTAAAGGATTTCTTATAAGTTCAAGACATTGTTATGCCTCCCATTGGTCTCACTTTAACCCTTGTGTTGCCTAAGCAACTGCAGAGAACATTTTCTATTTCTTAGAACTTTAGTTAGCCAGGTGTGGCGGAAACCTGATGAAAACACCATCCCCAAACACACGTCGAAGTACCTAAGGTTGCACATAAGGATGAACCCCATCTTTCAGACACCACTCTGAATTGGAATTGCCATGATTAATTGTCACACCTGCTACTTTCATCACGTAACACACTCGCCAGAGTCACCTGACAAGATGCTATGTCCCTCTTCTAAAAGGAAAAAAGAAACTCTTCCAGGGCTTATTAAAAAGGATTTTAGAATTGGAGCCAATAAGACATTACTGTTGATTTCCACAGCCTTTTCTCAGCACAAATGCATAATTTCTCTCTCTCTGACAGAAAGCTCTACCTGCAGCGCACATGCAGACATTCGAAACTGCAACCACAGCAACAACAGCAAAACCAACTTTTTCGTGATTCCTGAGCAAACACATATTCCCCTGGCCCCCAACCCAGCCCACCAGTTTCCACTTCTCAAACTGCTCTCCTTTGTGGAACAGAAGTCCTTAGGCAAGGGGCGCCCGCTGCCCTGAAGTCTCTTGATTTGCTTTCCTGTGGAAGTGGAAAGGAAAGGCTTCCTTCCCTCAATAGAAAGGTCTGCCTGGGCTCTGGATGTCAGCATTTTTAGTAGCGACCCTAGGAGACCAGGCTTTGGGGGAACTCTAATCTCCCAAAGACGTCACAGATCTCAAGCGCGAGTAAACAACCAACCAACCAACTTGTGTGTAGGGCAAGAGTAGTAAAGCTGTCCCCTGACAGTGTCACCTGAGAGCTTCTGCTGCCCAAGGCAGTTGAGAGGGGGCAGACAGGTGCAGAGTTGCCATCAAAACAGTCCCTTGACCTGGGTGACCAAGCCTATCTTGACGTGCGGCTGTGATGTGGGGTGGAGCGGGGAGGGGGAAGTGGTGCTGTTGGCTCAGAGACAGGCTTTCAAAGCTGCACGTCTAAGGGATTGGCCTTTGCCTCCATCTGCCTGCCAGCTTCAGGCTCAGAGTCCAGGATTTGGAGACTCAGGGCTTGCATCCACTCAGGGATGCTATGGAGGCTGGTTTCCCCCACTGACCTTTGGGGGCCTCTGACTTCAACTTTGCACAGTTGCAAGTGTTTGTGTGGCTTTCCAGCTGGCCACAGCCTCCCTCAGGGTCGGTCCAATCCTCTACCCCTCTTCCTGCCCCCTGTCTTTCCTCTGGCCTCTCAGCAAGACCCCCCTCCCAACCCCCCACTTGGCGCCCTGGTCTTTGTTGTCTCCTACCTGCTGGCCAGGCTCTGCCTGCAGTGCTGCCTGAAGGGCATCAGGTGGTAATTCATGGCGTCCAGCAGCAGCTTCTGGCAGACCGGGTCGGTGCGCATGAAATCCACGGACTGGACCCGCTCCACCAGCTCCGGGGCCGGGATGAGCGCGAAACGGAGGCGCTTCATGAGGTCGGGCGCGTACTGCATGCGGGTTTCGCGGTCGTGCTCCAGCCACAGCACGGACATCTGGAAGAGCGCCAGCTCCGACTCCACGGGGGGCGGCAGCGAGTCCAGCAGGGCGCGCATCTCCTCGAAGTTAAGCAGCAGCACATCCTCCACCAGGTACTTGTTGGCCAGCTTCTTGGTCTCCTCCAGGCCGTGCAGCGCGGCGATCTTACACACCTGCTTGTAGTTCTGCACCGAGATCTGGTCGTTGAGGAACTGCACGCAGAGCTTGGTGACCTGCGGGATGTGCAGGATCTTGCT